>NC_134095.1:126548387-127217137 GCF_000715075.1 Nicotiana tabacum
TGTTTTAAAATGAAATTCTACATTTTGTGGCCTTAAAAACCTCTCTTATCATCACCTTAATTTGCGTGCACAGTCTGGACACGTAGCCGGAAAGCCTAAATGTGAGAATCTATGAAAAATAATAAATGTTGACTATAAAATAAATTAATTTGACTTCGGTCAACGTTTTGGGTAAACAGACCTGGACCCGTGATTTGATGGTTCCAAAGGATCCGTAGGAAAATATGGGACTTGGGCGTATGCCCGGAATCGAATTCCGAGGTCCCAAGCCCGAGAAATGAATTTTTGAAGAAAGTTGATTTCTGAAATTGTTTATAAGGTTTGGAAATGAATCTTGATTAGAACATGTTGGTATCGGGCCCGTATTTTTGGTTCCGGTGCCCGGTACATGTCTTATATATTATTTAAGATAAATCTGTGAGGTTTGGTAAGAAACAGAATCCATTTGACGTGATTCGGACCTTAAATGCAAAATTTGATGTTTAAAGAAGTTTTGAGAAATTTCATTGATCTTGAGGTTTAATTCGATGTTCATGATGTTATTTTGGTGATTTTATTATAGAATAAGTCCGTAGGATGTTTTTGAGGTTGTGTGTATATTTGGTTTGGAGCCCCGAGGGGCTCGGGTGAGTTTTGGATAGTCCACGGGGTGGATTTTTAGACTTAGAAAGTTGCAAATTTTAGCTGGTGTGCCCAGGCATGCAGGCTTCGCATTTGCGAAGCCTGGCTCACAAATGTTAAGGCTGGATTGCAAATACGAAACCATCCCAGGCCTGTCTTGCTCGCAAATGCGAGGATTCGATCGCAAATGCGAAATTCCCTTGTTCAGCCTTGGGTCGCAAATGCGAACCTTTCTTCGCAATTCCCAGCTCGCAAATACGAGCCTCCCTTTGCATTTCTCAACACAGCATAGGTCGGGGTTCGCAATTGCGAACCCCTGTTCGCAATTCCCATATTTGTGGCCTACAACTTTTATACTTAGACGATTTTAAACCCATTTTTCATATCCTCTCAAAACATAAACACACTAGAGCGAGTTTTCAAGGGATTCTTTTTCTCCAAATCAATTGTAAGTCATTTTTAACTAGTTTTCTTCAATCATTAACATCTTTTAACATGATTTCAACGTAAAATCAATGATTTTCATGGGGAAAATTGAGTGTTTTGGGTAGAACCTAGGTTTTTAAAAAAAGAGAGGATTTGGACCTCGATTTGAGGTCCGATTTCAAAACAAATTATATATTTGAGTTTGTAGGTGAATGGGTAGTCGGGTTTTGGTTCGAACCTCGGGTTTTGACCATGTGGGCCCGGGGACAATTTTTGACTTTTTGGGTAAAACTTTGGAAAACTCATTTTTATTCATTCAAATTGATTCATTTAGCATTTATTGATGTAATTAAGTAATTTGTAACTAGATACGAGCGAATTGGTGGTGGAATCAAGGGGTAAAGCTATAATTGTATCTTGAATTGTGTTCGTGGCATCAAGGTAAGTGTTTGGTCTAGCCTTAGCTTGAGGGATTAGGATTCGAGTCCTATTTGCTATGTGGTAATTGTTGAGTACGACGTATAGGCATTGTGACGAGTATCAATACGTTGGTGTTTAGCATGCTCGTGAGTCTTTATATTGTGATTATCATGACTTCGTTGTATCTTTCATGCCTTGGTGATGGTTTCTATTTGTTATATCAAGTTTGTGGAAAGAATTGTGACCTATGAACATTGAAGAGCGTTGGCTCAAGTTATATAACGAATTGTGAAAGTATAAGTGACAATTGAACTTTTAGAGCAATGGCTCAAATTGTGAAATAAGTTTTGAAGGTATAAGTCATAATTGAACCTCTAGAGCATTGGCTCGAGTTGTGAAGTGAATCGTGAAGTAAAAAGTGAGAAAGAGAAGAGATCATTATGTTATCACCCTTGCCGGGCTATTGTTGATTTAATTACTCAATGGTTATTGTCTCAGCAGCCGAGGGCTTGTTACACTTGTGATGATATGGGTCACATTGCTAGGTTTTGCCCTCGAGCACCGAGTAGCTCTCAACAGCAGGGTTCCCGTGCCATGGTTCAGGCACCAGGTGTTCCACATCCCGCCCAACCAGCTAGAGATGGGGGTAGAGGTGATAGAGGTGGAGGTGGAGCTCAGGCCGCTAGAGGTGGAGGGTAGCCAGCAGCAGGCCGTCCTAGAGATGTAGTTCAGGGTTGTAGGGCCCAGCCCCAATGTTATGCTCTATCATCCAGGCCTGAGGCTGAGGCATCAGATGCAGTTATTATAGGTACAGTTCTGGTTTGTGATAGAGATGCTTAAGTGTTATTTGATCCAGGGTCTACATACTCGTATGTGTCATCTTATTTTGCACCGTATCTGGTCATGCCTAGTGATTCTTTGAGTGCTCCTGTTTATGTGTCTACACCGGTGGGTGATTCTATTATGGTAGATCGAGTCCATCATTCATGTTTAGTTATGATTGGAGGTCTTGAGACTCGTGTAGATTTGCGTAGATTTACTTCTTCTGGACATGGTCGATTTTGATGTCATATTAGGGATGAACTGGTTATCACCTTACCACGCTATCTTGGACTATCATGCCAAGACTGTGACCTTAGCCTTACCGGGTTTACCTCATTTAGAGTGGAGAGGGACTCCTGGTCATTCTACCCGTAGTGTTATTTATTATGTGAAGGCTCGACGTATGGTCGAGTAGGGGTATTTGGCCTATTTGGTATATGTTCGTGATTCTAGTGCTGAGGTTCCTTCTATTAATTCTGTGCCCGTTGTTCGTGAGTTTCCTGAGGTTTTCCCTTCAGACCTGCCGGGTGTGCCACCCGACAGGGATATTGACTTTTGCATTGATTTGGCTCCGGGCACTCAGTCCATTTCTATCCCGCCGTATCGTATGGCCCCGCCTGAGTTGAAAAAGTTGAAGGAATAGTTGCAAGACTTGTTTGAGAAGGGTTTTATTAGACCCAGTGTTTCGCCTTGGGGTGCGCCGGTTTTGTTTGTTAAGAAGAAGGACGGATCGATGAGAATGTGTATTGATTACCGGCAGTTGAACAAGGTTACAATCAAGAACAAGTATCCATTGCCGATGATTGATGATTTGTTGGATTAGCTTCAGGGTGCCAAAGTATTTTCAAAGATTGACTTGAGATCTAGCTACTATCAGTGGAGGATTAGGGCATCCGATGTCCCTAAGACAGCTTTCCGCACTCGGTACGGGCATTATGAGTTCTTGGTGATGTCCTTCGGGTTGACAAATGCCCCAGCAGATTTTATGGATCTGATGAACCGAGTGTTTAGGCCTTATCCGGATTCGTTCGTGATAGTCTTCATTGATGATATTTTGATCATTCCCGCAACTGGGAGGAGCACGAGCAGCATCTTAGAGTGGTTCTTCAAACCTTGAGGGATAGTCAGTTATATGCTAAGTTCTTGAAGTGTGAGTTCTGGTTGAGTTCAGTTGCATTCCTGGGTCATGTTGTATCAACAGAGGATATTCAGGTTGATCCAAAGAAGATTGAGGCAGTCAAGAACTGGCCTAGACTAGCATCAGTGTCACGACCCAAACCGATGGGCCGCGACGGGCACCCAATACCTTACTTGACTGAGTACCAACGTAATGTACCTTTCTTATTACATCGTTATATACATGTGACATATGGGCCTAATAGGCTAACATAATCATTTATAAACTCAAACATAGGCCGATAGGGCCATACAATCTTTCACGTACACGACATATGTCTACAAGACTCTAAGAGTACATAAGTGTCACAAAGGTCGGGACAGAGTCCCGCCATACCAAACAATAAATGTCTAAATCATACTAACCAAATACACAACTCCGAAGCAAATGGAGCGCACCAACATCTCCTACTGAGCCGATAACCTACTTTGAGGGCTCTTGACCTGTCTATCAGGACCTGCGGGCATGAAACGCAGCGTCCCCAGGCAAAAGGGATGTCAGTACGAATAATGTACCGAGTATGTAAGGCACATAAATAAATACATAGGAAACATGTAAGACATATGGAGTACATGACTCACCCTGTAAGTCTGAATAACTTTGTAAATCATAAATTACTTTCAGCGTCATGCATATGCGTATGAATGTCATGTCGTGCATAGGTATATGTTTCATAACATCATCAGCCTCTGAGGGCATCACATCATATCATATCGGCCACTGTGGGCAAAGTCATAATCGTAATACCAGCTGATCAGGTGGTGGTGCGTATATAACGCCATAACCATTCTCATATCCCATATACATATATATACATACATATATACGCGTATATAACGCCGTTTGAATACATATATATATATATATATGCGTATATAATGCCATTTGAATACATACCCATATATGCGTATATAACGCCGTTTGAATCATATTTCAGCCACTGTGGGCAACATCATAATCATATACCAGCTGATCAGGTGGTGGTGCGTATATAACGCCGTAACCTTTTCCCATATCCCGTATACATATATTTACATATATATGCGTATATAACGTCATCTGGTCATGGGTCAATGCACATGAATGCAATGCATAAAAAGTACGTCAATAAAATCATTCGGAATGTCATAAGACCATCTTGCCTCTGAGTAATATCATAAAGTAAACTCTTTTCAACTTTCGTATTTTTCTGAGACCCATGAACAGATGATAAGATATTGTAACACACGAAAATTCAAGAACACAAATATCTCTAATACTTCTATGAATAGAGTCATTCATGGAATTTGTGCATTTGCAGGTTCCGTTCATATCGTATGGATCATGCCAAAAGAAAGAAGGGATAACCTTAACATACCTGAGCCGGTTCTCTTAATAATCTTTCAACACATATTAATTGCGACAAAACACGTAACGCTAGATCATAGTAGGGAAAACTCCTTTGTATAATAAAATTGCCACTGAGGTAAAATTTGCTCCTTCATTCCTTCCAATTAATTTCTTCTCGATATAGAGTTTAAGAAATAGAGCTAATTATTTAACTCTTGACTGACATTGTTAAGGATGATAAATCTATGAAAAATATCTAGTTCTCACTTTAACCGTAACAAAATAGGTCTCAAGACAAATACTTTTGACTCTTGAACAACAAATTTGACATCTAATGATCCTGAGTGTTTTAGTATTAGCACTCCAGTGTACTTGGAGACGGTTTGAAGCTTTCCAAAGGAAAAAGGATTTGCTAGGACCTAAGATCTTTGAAAGACAAAGATAGCAAATTTGTAGTACTTGCCATTTTCATGTACGCTAATTCCAATGAAATGTTACTCATCCATAATCCTTTGTATCCAAGAATTTGACTCCAGTGTACTTGGAGACGGTTTGATGCTTTCCAAAGGAAAAAGGATTTGTTAGGACCTAAGATCTTTGAAAGACAAAGATATCAAATTTGTAGTACTTGCCATTTTCATGTACGCTAATTCCAATGAAATGTTACTCATCCGTAATCCTTTGTATCCAAGAATTTGCACGTGTAAACAAGGTATTTCATGACTTACGACTCATAAAGCCTATTATTGCCACTTTGGCTTAGATTGATGCCAAGTGGCAGCCCCAATAAGGATCTTTATTCAAATATATCACCAATTAATTAGGTAATGTCCCGTTATTCGGTAATTAATTAATTACCCGCAAAATTAAAAATTATTCTCACTTACTTATAATATTACTCACTTTTCACATACCTTATACACCTTACTATTATGGTCATGTGTTACCTCTTATGGTACTAGTTCATAAATACCGAGTATTTTAGCTCGAGTCGTATTTTAACCCAATATGCAAAACTTGGACGAAAATTCGTTTTCTTTGACTTGTTTCCCCTCTCATCTTCACG
This sequence comes from Nicotiana tabacum, assembly GCF_000715075.1. Lineage (NCBI taxonomy): Eukaryota > Viridiplantae > Streptophyta > Magnoliopsida > Solanales > Solanaceae > Nicotiana > Nicotiana tabacum. The sequence goes on from NC_134095.1 coordinate 126,554,249, forward strand.
TATTTACTCATCACTTACAATCCTTATAATCTCCAAATAATCTTTTCTTTGTACTGATGTCAGTTACCTTATGACAAAATTCAACGTACAATACTACAGGGTGCAATATCGTCGTAACTTCTTACTGCAGGACGTAACATCAATCGTAATACATTACTGCAAAGGGTAACACCACCATGACATATTACTACAGAGCATAACATCGTCGTAATATAATACTACAGGACGTAATATTGATGTAATATTGCGGGGCATGACATCATTCCCCCCTTTGGAATATTCGTCCTCGAATGTTGACTGATGCTCTTATCATTTTTATAACTTATAGCTTTTGTGAATACTTTATTAGTCCTTTTGCCATATAGGCAACTGTTTTGTGAATAAGTTCAAAGGCCAGGGCATTCCCCCCTTTAGGCCTCTTTCCCACGCCATGACTTGTAGTCGGAATCCTTCCAACCTCATAACTGTTGCTGCCTTCCATTATGAAGTCTGTACGATTTTGAACTTGTATGCACGCCTATGAGACTCTTTCTCCTTATTCCCCATTCTTTAGCCAATATCTAGGCGTCATATGTAGAGCTTGATAAGATGTCCCTTTGGGCATATATGAGTATACTGATGTTTTTCGTTTGGTACTTTATTGAATTTACGAATATTGCTATATCTCATTGCATAGGCCCGTTTAGCCCTCCGTATGAATTTACTGCCATAACTCTTACTTTAATTTATCGCTGCTGAGGTCTACTACCAAATCCCAGCTTACTCTCGTTGCTTATCCTATGCGTATAAATTTAAGTCCTTTAATGTTTCTTCATTACTGCTCATCTTTAGAATGACGACCTAATCTCTTCTCATACTTTGTAACTTTTGTCTATCCATTGTTGATCACCTCAATATTGATCTATAATATACCACTAATAACTTGAAACTTCTTACATAATACTTTTCCACTAGGGCTTACGTTCCATCGAGGAATATTTGAAGTGATTTTCCTGATCCACTTAGGAGTAATACTATACTTCAATGACCGTATTTTATAGAGTCCCAATGTGATTCACTTATGTGGGTATTCTAATCTCGTACAATCCATGAAATCCTCTTCAAATCATTACTCATTCGAAAACCTAAACGTCATCCTCTATCCATCACAATTATACCCTTATTGTACTATCAGGGCAACATTCCACCTTTTCTAAATGCTACTAGTCTTAGACTCCTTTGAGTTCATTCAAGCTATACTGAGCTTTCTATAACTTTAGAGAAACCATCAGCTCTTCTTGTTTTCATGGGCTTAATCCCGAGGACATATCCATTCTCGTCACCTTCTCACTCGCCTTTTTCTTATCCTTACTCCTCTCTTCCTAAAACCTTGTCGCTCTACCATACTTTATATTGCAAACTACACATATCCATTTGTGCTACTTGCAACTTTTCTTCAACTTGCTTGCAACACAGATTTTCTTATGTTATCCTGGAATATCAAGCGAGACGTCACATCGTCTCTAACTCTTCTATACTCTTGTAACTACACCTCTCGTTACGTAGAAACCACAGGCTGGAAGATATGCTAGTGAAGATGCCGCTATCATTCCTGGACATTGAATCTCCGTGCGTTGTTCACTTTTACCTTACTTACCTTAAAATCTTGCATCGTATCCTCTATCTCTTTCGTGAACTCCCTTCCACCTAGATTTAATTCACATCCATAACTTGAATCTTTATTATAATACTTGCACCTCTGGTATATACACAATCCAGTAGGAGTTTCGTACTAAATTCTTATGAGGCTGGTACTTCTTCCAACTGGCTTCCTTGTAGAGCCATTATAGATTATAGTCGTTGTGTTGTTTCTCTTGAACGTCTGCTATTAAGAGCTATTCTGTCATCTTCTCCAGCACAACTTCTATAATTTTTTTAGGTCTAATAATCAGACTCCTGATTTACTTCGGTGATGTAATTCTTTAGTTTCCTCTTCCTTCTGATTAGCCTTTACGTAGGCTTAAGCTATCTTCCGATCTGTGGCTCATGGTATCAGTTATTACCTTAGCCTTTCATGGGCATTATGGAATATCTATGATACAATCTTCTAACAATTCAATCCTTTGTCTATGCCCTGGGCTCAATTCTTTCTCTTAACTTATACCGGAGTCTTCTATGGCTGTATGATTGTCAGCAAATATGCTGCCTGGATAATGTTCCAAAATCTTGAGTGTATCCATAACGTACTAACTCTGGATCATTGATCAAATAATTTTTTCGTTCCGTCTTAGATTTCTTTCAACGTAAGCTATTACTTCTCCTGGTCTTTCTGCCCCTTGTTGCATCCATACTTAACTTATCTTAGTGCCTACACTTGCCAGAGTTTTCATACAACTCATATGATCTCAAATATTACTTTCAATTCTTACTTCCCGTATCATTAGCCACGGTAGGTGCCACTTTCCTTTGGAATGCTTACAATGTTGTTGCGAGACTGTTGTTACACGACCATTTCCTCTTTAGGTCACTGTGCTTAGGTTGAAGCCTTCTTCCTCATTTCCTCAGCTAGTCCTTCACTATAGTACTTAGGGAGGATCCTCTGACTCCTGTAATGATGCGAGCTTATTACGGACCATTTTAATGTCCTTACTTGCCTATAATCATCTGTAATTGCTTATTTCCATGCCCTTGTACTTGTATGGTTGCTTTTGAACTGATATTTTGACTGCCTTCCCAGTGTCACTTTCTTCTATCTCCGTAACACTTATGTGGTACTTTAAACTACCCCAACTGTTGTTTGAATATATCTCAAGTATTATAATAATATTCTCCGAGGCTGAATTCTACATGTTGGGTCCTACTATGTTTATCTTACACGATCTGATGACTCATATATAACCTCATGTTTATCCATAACTGGGATATTCCTGACCAATTACTAACTACTTGTTGGCCCATTCTCATATCAATATTCCTTGTAATCTTTCTTGGGTTATTTCCTTTGTATTAACTTACATCTCGCACTGGCTCCTTATTTATTAATAGCAACTCGGGCAGGAACCTTTACTTTCTTTACCATTCCATAGTCACTAGAACCACTTAATTCTGACTTAATGTCACATAACTCCATATTCCCCCCTTTAGGGGTGCACTAAAAGTCGAAGCCACGAGGATATACCTATAGATGTTTTACCTCTTCATCCTTGGCGTTGTTTCTCAACATCAATGATCCTTACTCGCCTTGTGGCAATCCTTCTATACCAAGGATGACAAATTCTAGTACTCGTGAGGGTGACATTTAGCGTAACTGGCACATACAGTTCCTTAAGCTTAACTTTTCTCACATTTCTTGCTCTAGGGAAGCGTCTCCCTGAATGACCATTCTCTAAATTCATCATGAATCCTCTTATGTGGTCCATTCTATTACTGCCGGAACGAAATCTGAAATTTCCATGATTCCGGGTATTTTCCAATCATTCAGTCCCTAATTCATATTTGGTTTATCTTGTTTACCAGTCCATACTGATTTCTATTACTCTGGGGATTAACTCTCCCCTCTGATAGTTGCGTTGGAGTCACAAACTTATTTCTCGAAATGAGGATATAACCTTATGACCTATACTCTTCTGTTGTCTTAAGGCCCATCACCTTTCGTCTCTTTCTTCATTTGCCTATAGCTTTTGTAACACTCTACTGTTTTCATCCATGTATCAAACCTTATTCAAAATGCTTCCTTACCTCTCTTCTTATTATTTTGCTAATGTTTCTACACATCCCTTTTCTTGCGAAAACTTCAATATGACATTCTTTTGCTCTTAGCTTCCCTTTGCTCTATCCAATGGCTCTTCAAGTTGCTTAACGTTCTTGCTTTACTAGGGGCGCGAGCCATACTAAGGTAATATTTATCCCTTCAGGGCTTATGGTGCATGTCTTTGTAGTACCCATATCTGAATGCACTATTTCAGAGTGCACCATTTGGTGTCTCATAAAGAGATCTATTAGCATATTTGCAATATCCTTCAGAAATATCAACTGACGCAAACAATTCATCCATCATATCTTCTTGTACTACTTCTGTTAATCCCAATAGGTCATATCTGAAATGGGTGCGACCAATTGTATATACCTCTGTTACATTTGAATATAACTCAAAAAGCTTATGTTCCTCTGCCTGAATTATAAACACTGTTAACCTTAGTTAACTAGGCGCCTCATACCCTTCTTCATCTTGCTTCCTTTACTTGCTGAAACTTGTACTTATCTTTTTAATCTCACATTGTCCATCACCATAAAGATGGATAGGTATTCTTTCCTTAAGGCTTCTTATCATAAAGCTTACACCTTTCAGTACACCCATGATCTGCTAAAGACCTCATATTTACTTATCGTAGGATCATACAAAAATCCAATTCCTCTTACTCAGCTCTTCCACAACTATCTCTCTTTCCAACCTTCTTTCCGGATGTAGGCATCGTGTTATTATGAATAACATAGAATTTTGGAACTTGAATTCTTATAAGTGAGTTCTACCACACGATCTAGAGTAAGAAGAAAGAGTGACAATCCTAAATGCCCTGTAGCCTCCTGCTTATAAGTGTGGTGCACGACACACCCATAAACAAGACTCTACTAGACACGGCTTGTAGACTCCCTAGGACATAACTGCTCTGATACCACTTTTGTCACGACCCAAACCGATGGGCCGCGACGGGCACCCAATACCTTACTTGACTGAGTACCAACGTAATGTACCTTTCTTATTACATCATTATATACATGTGACATATGGGCCTAATAGGCTAACATAATCATTTATAAACTCAAACATAAGCCGATAGGGCCGTACAATCTTTCAAATATACGACATATGTCTACAAGCCTCTAAGAGTACATAAGTGTCACAAAGGTCGGGACAGAGTCCCGCCATACCAAACAATAGACGTCTAAATCATACTAACCAAATACGCAACTCCGAAGCAAATGGAGCGCACCAACATCTCCTGCTGAGCTGATAGCCTACTTGGAGGGCTCTTGACCTGTCTATCAGGACCTGCGGGCATGAAACACAGCGTTCCCAGGCAAAAAGGATGTCAGTACGAATAATGTACCGAATATGTAAGGCACATAAATAAATACATAGGAAACATGGAAGACATATGGAGTACATGACTCACCCCGTAAGTCTGAATAACTTTGTAAATCATAAATTACTTTCAGCATCATGCATATGCATATGAATGTCATGTCGTGCATAGGTATATGTTTCATAACATCATCAGCCTCTAAGGGCATCACATCATATCATATCGGCCACTGTGGGCAAAGTCATAATCGTATACCAGCTGATCAGGTGGTGGTGCATATATAACACCATAACCATTCTCATATCCCATATACATATATATATACATACATATATACGCGTATATAACACTGTTTGAATATATATATATATATATATATATATATATATATATATATATATATATATATATATATATATATGCATATATAACGCCATTTGAATACATACCCATATATGCGTTTATAACGCTGTTTGAATCATATTTCAGCCACTGTGGGCAACAACATAATCATATACCAGCTGATTAGGTGGTGGTGCGTATATAACGCCGTAACCTTTTCCCATATCCCGTATACATATATTTACATATATACGTGTATATAACACCATCTGGTCATGTGTAAATTCACATGAATGCAATGCATAAAAAGTACGTCAATAAAATCATTCGGAATGTCATAAGACCATCTTGCCTCAGAGTAATATCATAAAGTAAACTCTTTTCAACTTTCGTATTTTTCTGAGACCCATGAACAGATGATAAGATATTATAACACACGAAAATTCAAGAACACAGATGTCTCTAATACTTCTATGAATAGAGTCATTCATGGAATTTGTGCATTTGCAAGTTCCGTTCATATCGTATGGATCATGCCAAAAGAAAGAAGGGATAGCCTTAACATACCTGAGACGGTTCTCTTAATAATCTTTCAACACACATTAATTACGACAAAACACGTAACGCTAGATCATAGTAGGGAAAACTCCTTTGTATAATAAAATTGCCACTGAGGTAAAATTTGCTCCTTCATTCCTTCCAATTAATTTCTTCTCGATATAGAGTTTAAGAAATAGAGCTAATTCTTTAACTCTTGACTGACATTGTTAAGGATGATAAATCTATGAAAAATATCTAGTTCTCACTTTAACCGTAACAAAATAGGTCTCAAGACAAATACTTTTGACTCTTGAACAACAAATTTGACATCTAATGATCCTGAGTGTTTTAGTATTAGCACTCCAGTGTACTTGGGGACGGTTTGAAGCTTTCCAAAGGAAAAAGGATTTGCTAGGACCTAAGATCTTTGAAAGACAAAGATAGCAAATTTGTAGTACTTGCCATTTTCATGTACGCTAATTCCAATGAAATGTTACTCTTCCGTAATCCTTTGTATCCAAGAATTTGCACGTGTAAACAAGGTATTTCATGACTTATAACTCATCAAGCCTATTATTGCCACTTTGGCTTAGATTGATGCCAAGTGGCAGCCCCAATAAGGATCTTTATCCAAATATATCCCCAATTAATTAGGTAATGTCCCGTTATTCGGTAATTAATCAATTACCCGCAAAATTAAAAATTATTCTCACTTACTTAAAATATTACTCACTTTTCACATACCTTATACACCTTACTATTATGGTCATGTGTTACCTCTTATGGTACTAGTCCATAAATACCGAGTATTTTAGCTCGAGTCGTATTTTAACCCAATATGCAAAACTTGGACGAAAATTCATTTTCTTTGACTTGTTTCCCCTCTCATCTTCACGAATTTACTCATCACTTACAATCCTTATAATCTCCAAATAATCTTTTCTTTGTACTGATGTCAGTTACCTTATGACAAAATTCAACGTACAATACTACAGGGTGCAATATCGTCGTAACTTCTTACTGCAGGACGTAACATCAATCGTAATACATTACTGCAAAGGGTAACACCATCATAACATATTACTACAGAGCATAACATCATCGTAATATAATACTACAGGACGTAATATTGATGTAATATTGCGGGGCGTGACAATCAGCTACAGAGATTCGGAGTTTCTTGGGATTGGCATGCTACTATCGTCGGTTCGTGGAGGGGTTTTCATCTATCGTAGCCCTGATGACCTAGAAGGGTGCCCAATTCAGATGGTCAGATGAGTGTGAGTCGAGCTTTCAGAAGCTCAAGATAGCTCTGACTACGGTACCGGTATTGGTTTTGCCCACAGGTTCAGGGCCTTATACAGTTTATTATGATGCATCCCGTATTAGACTTGGTGTAGTGTTGATGCAGGATGGAAAGGTCATTGCCTATACTTCGCGACAGTTGAAGATTCATGAGAAGAACTATCCGGTTCATGATTTGGAGTTGGCAGCCATTGCTCACGCGTTGAAGATTTGGAGGCATTATCTGTATGGCATGGCATGTGAGGTGTTCACGGATCACAAGAGCCTTCAGTATTTGTTCAAGCAAAATGAGTTGAATTTGAGGCAGAGGAAGAGGTTGGAGTTGTTAAAAGATTCTGATATCACCATCTTATATCATCCGGGAAAGGCCAATATGGTGGCTGATGCTTTGAGTAGGAAGTCAGCCAGTATGGGCAGTCTTGCTTATATTTCGGTCGGTGAGAGACCGTTTACTTTGGATGTTCAGGCTTTGGCCAATCAGTTCGTGAGGTTGGATGTTTTTGAGCCCAGTCGTTAGCTTGCACAGTCACTCGTTCTTCATTATTGGAGTGTATCCGAGATTAGCGGTATGATGATCCCTATTTGTGTGTCCTCAGAGACACGTTGCAGCACAGAGGTGCCAAACAGGTTACCTTGGGTGATGATGGAGTTTTGAGATTGCAGGGTCGAGTTTGTATGCCTAATGTGGATGGACTCCGAGAGTTGATTTTAGAGGAGGCCCATAGTTCCCGGTACTCTATTCATCTAGGCTCCGCTAAGATGTATCAGGATTTGCGGCAACATTATTGGTGGAGGAGATTGAAGAAGGATATCATTGCGTATGTGGCTCGGTGTTTGAATTGTCCATAGGTTAAGTACGAGCATCAGAGGCCCGGTGGTTCATTTCAGAGGATTGAGCTTCTCTAGTGGAAGTGGGAGCGGATCACTATGGATTTCGTTGTTGGACTCCCCCAGACTCGGAGGAAGTTCGACGTAGTATGGGTCATTGTTGATAGGCTGACCAAGTCAGCGCATTTCATTCCTGTGGCAGTCTCCTATTCTTCTGAGAGGTTAGCTGAGATCTATATCCGAGAGATTGTTTGCCTTCATGATGTTCCCATGTCTATCATTTTGGACAGAGGTACGCAGTTTACCTCATGCTTCTGGAAAGCAGTTCAGCGAGCGGACTATTCAGATTTTGGAAGATATGCTCCAAACTTGTGTCATTGACTTTGGAGGCTCGTGGGATTAGTTTTTGCTTTTAGCAGAGTTTGCCTACAACAACAGCTACCAGTCGAGTATTCAGATGGCTCCTTATGAGGCTTTATATGGTAGGCGGTGTCGGTCTCTGGTTGGATGGTTTGAGCCGGGAGAGGCTCGGTTGTTGGGTACGGACCTGGTTCAAGATGCCTTGGACAAGGTCAGGATTATTCCGGATAGGTTTCGTACAGCTCAGTCCAGGCGAAAGAGTTATGCAGACCGCAAGGTTCGTGATTTGGCATTCATGGTCGGTGAGCGGGTATTACTTCGAGTGTCGCCTATGAAGGGCGTGATGAGGTTTGGGAAGAAGGGCAAGCTTAGTCCTAGGTTCATTGGCCCGTTTGAGATTCTTGATCGAGTGGGGGAGGTGGCTTATAGACTTGCGTTGCCTCCGAGCTTATCAGTCGTGCATCCAGTGTTTCATGTGTCCATGCTTTGGAAATATCACGGCGATCCATCCCACGTGTTAGATTTCAGCACTGTCCAGTTGGACAAGGACTTGTCTTATGAGGAGGAGCCGGTAGCTATTCTAGACCGGCAGGTTCGTCAGTTGAGATCAAAGAGTTTTCCTTCTGTTCGTGTTCAGTGGAGAGGTCAGCCTCCTAAGGCATCGACCTGGGAGTCTGAGTCTGATATGCGGAGCCGTTATCCCCATCTTTTCCCCGACTCAGGTACTTCCTTCTTCTGTCCGTTCAAGGATGAATGGCTATTTTAGAGGTGGAGAATGTGATGACCTTTTGCCTCTCTTAGCATCACCTTGATTTGCGTGCGCAGTCCGGGCGCGTAACCAGAAAGCCTAAATGTGAAAATCTGTGAAAAATGATAAATTGACTATAAAATGAATTAATTTGACTTCAGTTAACATTTTGGGTAAACGGACCCGGACCCATGATTTGATGGTCTTGGAGGGTCCGTAGGAAAATATGGGACTTGGGCGTATTCCCGGAATCGAATTCCGAGGTCCCAAGCCCGAGAAATAAATTTTTGAAGAAAATTATTTTATGAAATTGCTTATAAGGTTTGGAAATGAATTTTGATTAGAACATGTTGGTATCAGGCCCGTATTTTTGGTTTTGGCGCCAGTTACAGGTCTTATATATGATTTAAGATAATTCTATGAAGTTTGGTAAGAAACGAAATTCATTTGACATGATTCGGACCTTAAATGCAAAAATTGATGTTTAAAGAAGTTTTGAGAAATTTCATTGATCTTGAGGTTTAGTTCGATGTTTATGATGTTATTTTGGTGATTTTATTACATTAATAAGTCCGTATAATGTTTTTGAGGTTATGTGTATATTTGGTTTGGAGCCCCGAGTGCTCGGGTGAGTTTTGGATAGGCCACGGTGTGGATTTTTAGACTTAAAAAGTTGCAGATTTTAGCTGGTGTGCCCAGGCCTGCAGGCTTCGCATGGCTCGCAAATGCAAAGGCTGGATCGCAAAAGCGAAACCAGCCCAGGCCTGTCTTGCTCGCAAATGCGAGGCTTCGATCGCAAATGCGAAATTCCCCTGTTCAGCCTTGGGTCGCAAATGCGACCCTTTCTTCGCAATTCCCAGCTAGCAAATGCGAGCCTCCCTTCATATTTCCCAACCCAGCCGAGGTCGGGGTTCGCAATTACGAATTCCTGTTCATAATTCCCATATCTGAGGCCTTCAACTTTTATAGTTAGACGATTTTAAACCCATTTTTCATATCCTTTCAAAACGTAAACACACTAGAGCGATTTTTCAATGACTTCTTCTTCTCCAAATCAATTGTAAGTCATTTTTAACTAGTTTTCTTCAATCATTAACATCTTTTAACATGATTTCAACTTAAAATCAATGATTTTCATGGGGGAAATTGGGTGTTTTGGGTAGAACTTAGGTTTTTCAAAAAACAAGAAGAGGATTTGGACCTCGATTTGAGGTCCGATTACAAAACAAATTATATATTTGAGTTCATAGGTGAATGGGTAGTCGGGTTTTGGTTCGAACCTCGGTTTTGACCATGTGGGCCCGGGGACAATTTTTGACTTTTTGGGTAAAACTTTGGAAAACTCATTTTTATGCATTCAAATTGATTCATTTAGCGTTTATTGATGTAATTAAGTAACTTGTGACTAGATACATGCGAATTGGTGGTGGAATCAAGGGGTAAAGTTATAATTGAATCGTGAATTGTGTTCGTGGCATCGAGGTAAGTGTTTGGTCTAACCTTAGCTTGAGGGATTAGGAGTCGAGTCCTATTTGCTATGTGGTAATTTTTTAGTACGACGTATCGGCATGGTGACGAGTATCTATACGTTGGTGTCTAGCATGCCCGTGAGTCTTTATATTGTGATTATCATGACTTCGTTGTATCTTTCATGCCTTGGTGATGGTTTCTATTTGTTATATAAAGTTTGTAGAAAAAATTGTGACCTATAAACATTGAGGAGCGTTGGCTCAAGTTGTATAACGAATTGTGAAAGTATAAGTGACAATTGAACTTTTAAAGCATTGGCTCGAGTTGTGAAATGAGTTATGAAGGTATAAGTTATAATTGAACCTCTAGAGCATTGGCTCGAGTTGTGAAGTGAATCATGAAGTAAAAATGAGAAAGAGAAGAGATCATTATGTTGTCACCCTTGCCAGGCTATTGTTGATTTAATTGTTATCTCCCTTGCCAGGATGTTGATGTTATTGATGTTGTTCCCTTGCCGGGATTTAATTGTTGACTTGTTGCTCCCTTGCCGAGATTCTTCTTGCAATTTCCTTTATTTCCTTGTCATATTGTTTGTGATTGTTGTTTGGGTGAGGAAGAGAGTTAAAGCATGAAGAGTGATGCCGTGCATTATTTGTTTTGTGAGGAAAGAGTCTGAAGCACGAAGGGTGATGTCATGCCTCACGATGTACCATTCCGTGCCTATTATATTGATTTCATGGTGAGGAAAGAGTGTAAAGCACGATGGGTAATGTCATGCCGCACGATGTACCATTTTGTACCTATTGTATTAATTCTTATGGTGAGGGCGAGAGTAAAAGCACGAAGGGTAATGCCGTGCACTTGTCCTTGATTTCCTTGATTCTTGCTGATAATTGAGTTATGTTGTCCTTTACGTTTATTTACTGATTTTCTGTTGTTGCTTGATTTTATTTTGAGATTATAAATTCCCTTACCCTATTTGCCTTGTGATTGTTGTTTGGGTGAGGAAGAGCGTAAAGCACGAAGGGTGATGTCGTGTATTGTTTTGTTGAGAGAGTGTTAAAGCACGAAGGGTGATGTCGTGTATTGTTTTGGTAAGAGAGAGTAAAAGCACGAAGGGTGATGTCGTGCACTTGTCTTTGATTTCCTAATTTTTATTGATAACTGTGTTATGGTTTCTCTACACTAAATTGCTGGTTTCCTGTTGATACTTGTTGTACCCCGCAACATGATTTCCCCTTCCTATTTTCAGTTGAACTGTGGTGACCCTCATATTTATTTGTTTCTCTTCTGTTACTGCTCAATGTTTACCCGCAGCATGTTTTTCCCCTCCCATACTTGACTGTATACGACTGTTTCTTTCTGTACTTCTTTTTCGTTATATATAGTTAAATTGCACAGGTTTATTTGGTAGTCGGGTCCTAGCCTCGTCACTACTTTGCCGAGGTTAGGCTAGGCACTTACCAGCACATGGGGTCGATTGTGCTGATACTACACTCTGCACTCTTTTGTGCAGACCCCAATGTTGTAGACTTCGGACCGCAGTGGGATTGCTGATTCTTGCTCATCAGGCGACCCGAGGTAGTCCTGCAGGCGTCCGCAGGCCTTGGCGTCTCCTTCTATCTACTATTCCTAGTTCTTTCATGTATTTCCACAGACAGTGTTGTATTTATTTCTTTCAGGCCTTTAATTGTAATATTCTTAGACCGTCTATAAAACTGTGACACCAGTTCTGGATAGTCAAGACTCAAATAGTTGTATTGGATTCATGTTCAGCTAGCTTATTGCTTTTTCTTCCGCTTATGTTTAATTTCGTTGTTTAAATGTTATTATTTCGAAATTGTTAATGGATATAAAATGGGTAAAAAGGTAAATTGTTCACGTAATTGGCTTGCCTAGCTCATAATAGTAGGCGTCATCACGACTTCCGAGGGTGGAAAATCTGGGTCGTGACAGAAAGCATACATTAATGAAAAATTATTGTTAGACAACTAAAAAAATAACTATCATGTGTTACTAAAAAAATTCTCTCATAAGAATATTTTAATAGATCATATGTTTGTGTCTTTTTTATTTTTTATTAAATATATTCACTTATTAAAACTTTATCTATAACTTTAACAAAATAAGATTGAAATTATATTCATGTAACAGCCAAAACTCGAAAAATTCGATAAAGCCGAATCAATCCAATCCGATATAGTTGGTTTGTTTTAATTAAGACAAAGGCCTAACCAACTCTATCCATGTACATCCCTGCCTACCGTACCGGAGGTAAGTGAATAATATGAGCTTAAGAGGCACACAGCTGCTCTGGCTGCGTGCCTTGCATTTACCCACTTTTGATGATTCTCTTGTATGATACATACGACCAAAATTGGTGCAAGTCAAATACATTTGCCTTCATTTGTTTGTTTTTCTTTTCTAGTGCATATTTATGGTTGCCTCTTTTAACTAGTATTATTATCCGTACAGATGTGCGGACACTAATCATGTCAAATATTTAAGTTATCTGGATTGTATGTGAATAATTTTAAAATTAAAAAAATTAAATTTACACTTTCTCAGTAAATATAGATAATCATTGAATATTAACTACATCAAAAAAATCAACCATTTCTTCTATTTTTCTTTTTTGATACCTTTCTTGCCAGTGTCATTGGATCCTAAAAATAGTCAGGAAGAAAAATAATAACTCATATTTATGGCAAAACAATCAAATGTTGAGACAATGAATGACTCTTTGGATGAGACTTAACTCATTTACTTCTACTTGAACTCTTATTTGGTGTGTTGATATCTCTTAAAAAAAATATTTCTTTCTTAAAATTTCAGTTTCTAAAACATTATTTTTCAATAATAATTATTTTTATAATAATGTAATTGAAAATATTATTCTTAATTCAAAACTCATTTTAGTTGGCTATCTAAAAATATAAAAAATTCCTTAGGTGGTGAATTATTTTTACTCCATTTTGATATTTGACACTAACCATATTAAATATCTGAGTTATTTGAATTATATGTAAATAACCTTAACATATAACCCTTCTAAAGAATTATAGATAATCGTCAGATATAAATTAAGAAATACTACAAGAAAAAAGACTAATATTTTCTCAATTCTCGTAGTGATAATTTTATTTTTGCACTATTCTCATAGGTGTCATTGGAACCTATAAATAGCCACAAAGTGAAATAATAACTCATATTTCTGGCAAAGTGATGATAGGCTATAATTACGTATTTTAGTCGCTTATTACACTCAAATTTACTGCACTTTAATTGAGTTTGAGCTTTAATCGCTAGTATCTTGCACTAATTGTGTGTTTTATGCCTTGTAGGAGTGATTCTGAGCTATATAGATGTTATGGGATGGATTCAAGTGATTTGAAGCTTTGAAGTCTGAGTAAAAGCCCAAGGAATTAAGCCGGGATCGTATTCGGGGATCAACGGATGATAGAGCACAAAGCACAAAGGTTGACACGATATAAACGATTCTTTGATTACGACGTGACTCTTATACTACGACTTGAACTATTATTTGGTATGATTTTATCTTTCGAAAAATATTTTTATTTTGAAATTTCAATTTCTAAAACTTTATATATATTATAATAATGATTATCTTTATAATGATGCAAGTGAAGATATTATCCTTAATTTAAAAATCAGTTTAATCGGCTATCTAAAAATTTAAATAATTCTTTGACCGGATTTGTTTCAGTATGACTCCACTTTAATTTTATCGATATCTCTAACCCCAGAATTTAAATTTTTAATACTCTATATATACAAAAAATTTGTTCTTTGAATCATTAAATGTTAAATTAGTTGATTATTATTATAAAACATTGCATATATCTAAAATTGTCAAGTAGTTTATTTTTCGACCCCATACTTGGCTTAACCTCAATGCAAAATACTCAAATAGTATTCCAATTCAAATTCGAATATCATATCAATTTGTTAGTAATAGTGATTTTTTTAAAATGTCACATAATGTAAATTAAAAAAAATATTCGAAAATATCCTTATCTTATAATCTATGTATCTGAGTTGAAAAAAAATATTCGAAGTCGATAAGATTAACTTTCAAATTTTTTATACTCAACAAAGATGAAACATAAGAAGAAATTTGTTGTCATCTTTTATTTCTTGTTTTAGATCTTTCTAACATTTTTTTCAATACTTATTTTCTTTTATATTATTTTTTTATGTCATTATTTCTTTTGTTACAAGAGATTAATTTATTTCACTATAAAAGGATGAGTTTTAATAAAAATTGTCTACATATGAACTTTAATTATATTTTTAGTCTTTTGTTGAAATTATTTCATATTTTTCTTTTGGCTTTATCTAATCAGCCTAAATAGGTGCTCATCCGAACACTTAAATTTTAAAAAATTGAATGATGTATAATTTATATATAATCCATATATAATATGTGTATAATCGTGTGTTGTCGGTATATCATCTATTTATATTAGCTATAAAAAATAAACAATAAATTTGGCCGGATATTATGTAAATATTCCATAGGATTCGGTTTTATGAGTTTATCTATCATATAACTTCTATTATAATAATTTTAAAACTCTCTAATAATAATATCTTATCTTTTTATTATCTTTGAATTTTAAAAAAGTAAAGAATTTTTTCGAAATAATTTGTTTACATTCTAAAAAAATATTTCACGTCATTCCAATTTTTTCTTTATATATACTCTTTGTTACACTTAAAAGTCACTACAGAAACTATCAATTAGAAACTAATTTACCTATTGTTGAGTTTGAAAAAAAAAACTTTCACATAATCTAATGATTCAAAACTAATATTCTTCAATGAAAAAAATATTATGCCCTTGCAATATTGGCTTAACTACAGCTAAATGAAGGAATTTAAGCTTATACCCTTCAATTCCTTGAATGTGCTAAATTGAAATTAATGATAGCAATTGTATAGCCAAAATTTTGTTATTTATTTGATGTCCATCTATGCAAATTGACTCTTCAAACAATATACTTATAGGATTTTAAATATGAAAGAGTTTTATAGTTATATGGAGTAGTTTTTTTTTTATTTGCTATAAGCGAAGTAGTATTTAAATAAATATAAAAAATAACAAAAGTTGCTAACATGGTTGGATATGATCATTAACCGAATTAACTATTATAACATGATTAAAAAAAGATAAATTTTATTTTTAATTTAAATTCAAATTTTAGAACTTTATCTATAAATTCAAAATTATCTTTTAATTCAAATTCCGTATATATATATATATACAAATTATATTTGTATTTAACTAAAATAGTCAAATATAGAATAAAGTTACCATATACTATTGACATTTATTAGCTTGCCACTTGACTTAACCATAATGTCTCTCTCTCTCTCTCTCTCTCTCTCTATATATATATATATATATATATATATATATATATATATATATATATATATATATATATATATATATATATATATAGATATATCTATTATAATAATTTTAAAACTCTCTACTAATGTTAAAAAATATCTTATCTTTTTATTATCTTTGAATTAACAAAAAGTAAAGAGTTTTTTCGAAATAATTTGTTTACATTTTAAAAAAAATATTTCACGTCATACCAATTTTTTCTTTATATATAGTCTTTGTTACACTTAAAAGTCGCTATAGAAACTATCAATTAGAAACCAATTTATCTATTGTTGAGTTTGAAAAAAAAAACTTTCACATAATCTAATGATTCAAAACTAATATTCTTCAACGAAAAAAATATTATACCCTTGCAATATTGGCTTGACTACAGCTAAACGAAGGAGTTTCAGCTTATACCCTTCAATTCCTTGAATGTGCTAAATTGAAATTAATGATAGCAATTGTATAGCTAAAGTTTTGTAATTTGTTTGATGCCCATTTATGCAAATTGACTCTTCAAATAAATATTCTTCAAGAAGAAAAAAGAAATAACTTTTTTTTAATATTGACTAATTCTGTGATGTTTCTTTCTCCAGCATTTATGTTTACTTTATTATATATGTAAGTAAACTTTTATTTGGTTTTGTAAGCTTTTTTTTTTTGTTATTTAGATAAACATAGACATGTACCCTATATATTACATTTTTTTAAAAAAACTTTCATTTTATTCAAATCTAGCTACAATGTTTCAAAGAACTATACTTATAGAATTTTAAATCTGAAAGAACTTTATAGTTATATGGAGTAGCTTTTTTTTTTTTTGCTAGAGGCGAAGTAGTATTTAAATAATTATAAAATATAACAAAAGTTCCTAACATGGTTGTCATATGATCATTAACCGAATTAAGTATGATAATATGATTAAAAAAAGATAAATTTTATTTTTAATTTAAATTCGAATTTTAGAACTTTATCTATAAATTCAAAATTATCTTTTAATTCAAATTTTATATATATATATATATATATATATATATATATATATATATATATATATATATATATATATATATATATATATATATATATATATATATATATATATATATATATATATATATATATATATATATATATATATATATATATATATATATATATATATATATTAATGAAATGATCCTTATATAATGGATCAGTTACAATCAAACAAAACTAAAACAGTCTTGTGGCCGACAAAATGATTTACACATGGCTGACTAAATACAAAGTAAAAGCACTTATAATTGCTAATGGACAGACTACTTTATAAAAGAAAATTCCTTGTGATAATGGAGGGGTCCGCTTCTTTATTAAAGTTGTTTGTTTCTATTACCCCGATAATTAATCTGTGGATAAACAAGAATGTCTTGTTCAGTTTTACTCGGGAAAGTGGAATGATTCCCAGAAAAATTATGCAACTGTAGCCAGAAAAATTCTTGCTATAGTTAAATGTGTTATAAAATTTCAGATTGATTTATACAATCGGAAATTTTTAATTAAAATTGATTGCCAAACTGCAAAGTTTATCTTTAATAAAGATTTTAAACATGATGTTTCCAAATAAATTGCCACACCTCCTTTTTTCCTACACCCCAAAAAGGGTATAAGAGAGTTTTTTTTCCAACTTAAAGTGACAATCGAAACGGGATTCATTTATTATTAAAAATTCAGAGTCGTCACTTGAGATAATTTATTGTGACGACCCGGCCAGTCGTCTCATGAGTTACCGCTCCATTTTCCCCATTTCAGCTTCTTTACGCTTCGTTATCCGTATTTTATGGGATCGAGATGATTAGTTCGAGTTCGAAGAGGATTTGGTAAGAAATGAGACACTTAGTCTCTTTTAAGAAGGCTTAAGTTGTAAAAGTCAACCGGATGTTGACTTATGTGTTAGAGGGTTCGGATGTGAGTTCCGATGGTTCGGTTAGCTTCGGGAAGTGATTTGTGACTTAGGAGAGTGATCAGAAGTGATTTTGGAGGTACGGTGTAGAATTAGGCTTGAATTGGCGAAGTTCGTATTTTGGCGAATTCCGGTTGATAGGTGAGATTTTGATCCGAGGGTTGGAATGGAATTCCGAGCATTTATGTAGCTTCGTTATGTCATTTTGGACTTGTCTGCAAAATTTGAGGTCATTCGGACGTGGTTTGGTTAGGTTTTTGTTCAAAAATGAAATTTGGAAGTTCTTGTGATTCATAGGATTGAATTCGATGTGATTTGATGATTTTGGTGTTAGTCGAGGTGTTTTGATGATTGGAACGAGGTGGAATAATGTTTAGGATGCGTTTGTGCTTTTGGTTGAGGTCCCGGGGGCCTCGGGTGTGTTTCAGGTGAGTTTTGAGCGAGTACGGACACCCCGGAACTTAGAAAAATGGAGGGAGCAGCAGTTTTGGCGCGGACCGTGCTCCTTTTCGCGCTGGGAGCGCTGGACTAGTGTTGGCCGCGTCAAAGGGGCCGCGGCCGCGGTCGTGAAGACTGCAGGTTGCTGGTCCTACTTCGGAAGCTCTTATCTTTTGATCCACAAGGAATGTTGAGGTGATTCAAAAACAAAAGTTGTAGTCCTTCGTGTCTAGTTTCCGGAAAGGTAAAGATATCGCAATTTGGACATCAGTAGCGAATGTTATGGTCAAAATACTAAGGCTTGTCCCTGCAGAGCAAGACCTGAGCGGTCGCGGTCGTTTTTGCGCTGACCCCGCTGGTTTTGCGCGGACCACGGTCATTTTTGTGAACATCAGTAGCGAATGTTATGGTCAAAATACTAAGGCCTGTCACTGCAGAGCAAGACCTGAGCGGTCGCGGTCGTTTTTGCACGGACCCCGCTAGTTTTGCGCGGACCACGGTCATTTTTGTGCGGTCAGCGGTGTCGGAATCCGAGGAGTACTCTATAAATACGAGGTTTTGGGTTTTATTTGATATTTTGACCTAGAGAGCTCGGATTTTGGCGATTTTTTGAAGGTTTTTCAAGAAATTGGTCGGGGTAAGTGATTCTAACTCAGATTTGGTAAGAGTACATGAATCTATCACTGAATTCATCATTTAATTCGTGATTTGAGATAGAATTTGGGAAGAAAATTGTGGAACCTTTCAAAAATGTAAAATGATGATTTGAAGGACCAAATGATATTGGAATTGGATAATTTGGGTATGGTTAGACTCGTGAGGGTATGAGGATTCTGAAAATGTAAATTTTACCCGATTCCGAGACGTGTGTCTGGGGCTCGAGTTTTGCTAATTTCGAGATTTTTGATATTTTTCGAATGTTTTCGCTTGGGCTTTGTTCCCTTAGCATATTGTGACGTATTCGTTCTGATTCTGGATAGATTCGACGCGTGTGGAGGCCAATTCAAGGGGCAAAGGCGTCGTGAGCTAGAGAATTAGCCAGTTCGAGGTTAGTAATGGTTGTAAATGATGTTTTGAGGGTTTAAAACCCCGGATTGCACGTCGTAGTGCTATATTGAGGCAAGATACGCGCTGGGTGATGAGCGTGGGGTTTTCACTACTGGGGATTGTGACTTGGTCCATCCCGGATTGATGATTTTACCAAATATTTGACTGAAATTCATTTGTTACTATCATGATTTGGGCTGATTGCCATAATTGGGCTTCGTGCCAACTATTTGGACTCTTCGGGGATTTTTATCACTGTTTCCTTACTGCTTGACTTATTATTTGAACTCAGTCCTGTTGATATCTACTATTTTACAAACTCAGACACTTTTACTCAGATTTGAAACTTAAATGATATTTCTACATCATGTTTTGAGCTGAGAACTACTGTTTTACTAATGCCCAAAGGGCTTATGATGATTTCTGGACTGAGTGAGGCCGAGGGCCATATGTGAGGATATGCTGAGTGATATGAGGCCGAGGGCCTGAGATACTATTTATGCCATGCGGTGGCTTGAGTGATGTGAGGATATGTTGAGTGATGATGCCACGAGGTGGCTTGATATAGCGCTTGGGCCGTAAGGGGCCCCTCCGGAGTCTGCACACCCACAGTGAGCGCGGGTACCCATGTGATTTGAAACAGTGGTAACAATGACACTGTTTGATGAAAGTTGGTCAGGTAACAATGGCTGACCATTATGTTGAGTGATTGTGAGGTAGCCCGCGGGGCTGATACTGTACTAAGAGTGAGCCCGAGGGGCTGATACTATGCTGAACGATTGATACTGTGCCCGAGGGGCGGATTTCTACTTGTTAATTACCTGTTAAATTACTTGTTTTACTTGTTTTAAAAAGGAATATCATTTGATTTCTTCACTGATTTACTGGTTTAAGTGATTTTACTGCTTGATATGGAATTGCTTTTTGCCTTTACGTGTTTTCATACTTTCAACCATTATTTGTAATTATTACTCACTGAGTCGGAGTAGTCACATTACTCCTTGCACTAAGTGTGCAGATTCAGGTATAGCAGAGTCCGCACCTGAGCGCTGATTCCTTCCAGGCTAGGTAGTGATTTGGAGTTACGAGGTAGCTGTTGACGTCCGCAGCCCCTTGACTCTCTTATCCTCTATCATTTATGTTTTCTTCAAACTGTTGTTTCGGATTCCGTACTTTGTAGACCTATAGTAGATTCTGTAGTAGCTCATGACTTGTGACACCCCGGTTTGGGCTGTGTCGGGATGGTTCCTGCTGTTATTATCGTTAAATTCCGCAATTTATGAGCATTATATTATATGTTATTACTGTTTATGATGATTAACTGTTTAAAAGAGGTGTTCCGTTTTGGTCTGGCTGGCCTTGTCTTCACGAGAGGCGCCATCACGACCGGGTTCGGGGATCGGGTCGTGACAAGTTGGTATCAGAGCCTAGGTTACTTAGGTCTCACGAGTCATGAGCAGGTTTAGTAGAGTCTCGCAGATCGGTACGAAGACGTCTGTATTTACCTCGAGAGGCTGCAGAACCTTTAGGAAAAATTTCACATTCTTGAATTCTTATCGTGCGTCCTTGATTCAGCTTGAAAAGTAACTCTTGAAATTCCTTCCACGTGTTCGTATGCGCGTATGAGCACTCAGTATCAGATGTGCATCAACGGCTTGTGATTCCCCGATCGAGGGGCGAGATGTGATCTCTATGAGTTGATGTTGGGCCGGTCTGGAGGACTTGAGGTCGGATCTTTTCCTATGGCTTGAGCACCGAGGTGTTGATTGTGTGAGCAAGTGTTTTGAACTTATATGTTCGGCATTTCCCCTATTGGGTTGAATGACGGCTGGATAGCTATGTGGTGAGTATGTTAGTACTGCGAGATATATCTATATGACTCGGAAGTGGCGAGGAAAATCTGTTGGATGATAGATGAACCATTAAGTGTTTGATTTCCATTGTAATTGGATGTGTATCCCCGAGTTATGGGCGCGTGAATAATCTTTTCATGTCTCCTATTTGGAGTGAAGTAAATTTCATGTTACGGTATGAGTTTAGACTCAGGAAGATTAAGTGACTGTGTAATGTGTATGACAGTGGAAGGTATACAAAATGTTAATTGGAGGCAAAACAAGTGGGTTATCTCATGCGGAGTGTTCTAAGGTGGTGTGATCCTTATGTTGTCTATTAGAAGATCTCATTTACAAGTGAAGAATATGCGTTGAAATCTAAATTGTGCTGCCTAGAGAGTGGGCTTAACTGTTGTGTGAGTGAATGCAAGAATTGCAGAAGAGTTAAAATTCCAGATGATTTGTGTTTCCACAAGCTTATGAAGGAGTGAGTTCAATCTCACTATGGTATTACAGCAATAATAGAGTATGTGCGTTATGATTTACTGAGTGCGTTTTGTTATATGGCTTTGATCAAAGTTGGGGAGTTTGCTATTAATTAAGTTGATTGCACGGTTAAGAGCTATATTGTTCCAGTCTGCCATAGAGATGCCTCGGTATTATTTGATCCCGGTTCCACCTTTTCTTATGTGTCATCATACTTTGCTCGTTATTTGGGTACGCCCCGTGAGTTTCTTGCTTTACCTGTTCATGTATCTACTCTAGTGGGCGATACTATTATGGTAGACCGTGTGTACCGGTCATGTATGGTGACTATTGGGGGTCTAGAAACCCGAGTGGATCTATTGCTATTGAGCATGGTGGATTTTGATGTCATTTTGGGCATGGATTGGCTATCTCCGTGTCGTGCTATTCTAGATTGTCATGCTAAGATAGTCATTTTGGCTATGCCGAGTGTACCGCGGATCGAGTGGTGTGGTGTGACTGATTATATCCCTAGTAGAGTGATCTCATTCTTGAAGGCCTAGTGTATGGTTGGGAAGGGTTGCCTTTCATATCTAGCATTTGTGAGGGATGTTGGAGTTGAGACTCCTAGTATTGATTCTGTCCCAGTTGTGAGGGATTTTCCCGATGTTTTTCCTGCAGACCTGCCAGGCATGCCATCGGACAGGGATATTAATTTTGGTATTGACCTGGTGCCGGGCACTCAGCCCATTTCTATTCTTCCATATCGTATGGCACCAGCAGAGTTGAAGGAATTGAAAGAACAACTTCAGGAACTCCTAGATAAGGGGTTCATTCGGCCTAGTGTGTCCCCTTGGGGTGCACCGGTTTTGTTTGTGAAGAAGAAGGATGGCACGATGAGAATGTGCATTAATTATAGGCAATTGAACAAAGTAACAATTAAGAACAAGTATCCTTTACCTCGCATTGATGATTTATTTGATCAGCTTCAGGGAGCGAGGGTGTTCTCCAAGATTGATCTCCGTTCGGGTTATCACCAGTTGAAGATCAGGGATTCAGATATTCTGAAGACTGCTTTCAGGACCAGATATAGTCATTATGAGTTTCTTGTTATGTCCTTTGGGCTAACCAATGCCCCAGCAGTATTCATGCATTTGATGAACACTGTATTTCGGCCTTATCTGGATTCGTTCGTTATTGTATTCATTGATGATATCCTGGTGTACTCGCGTAGTCAGGAGGAGCACGCAGAGCATTTGAGAGTTGTGTTACAGAGACTGAGGGAGGAGAAGTTTTATGCAAAATTCTCCAAGTGTGAGTTTTGGCTCAGTTCAGTGACTTTCTTGGGGCACGTGGTGTCCAGCGAAGGTATACAGGTTGATCCGAAGAAGATAGAGGCGGTCCAGAGTTGGCCCAGGCCGTCCTCAGCCACAGAGATTCATAGCTTTCTTGGGTTAGCAGGCTATTATCGCCGGTTTGTTCAGGTATTTTCCTCCATTGCATCGCCCTTGACCAAGTTGACTCAGAAGGGTGCTCCATTCGTATCGTCGGACGAGTGTGAGGAGAGCTTTCAGAAGCTCAAGATAGCCTTGACCACAGCTCTAGTGCTGGTTTTACTATCAGCTTCAGGTTCATATACTGTGTATTGTGATGCTTCAAGAGTTGGGATTGGTTGTGTGTTGATGCAAGAGGGTAGAGTTATTACTTATGCTTCTCGGCAGTTGAAGCCCCATGAGAAGAACTACCCCGTTCATGATTTGGAGTTGGCTGCCATAGTTCACGCATTGAAGATTTGGAGGCATTACTTGTATAGCGTATCTTGTGAGGTGTTCACTGATCATCGCAGTCTTCAACATTTGTTCAAGCAAAAGGATATTAATTTGAGGCAGCGGAGATGGTTGGAGTTGCTTAAAGATTATGATATCACTATATTGTACCATCCGGGAAAGGCCAATGTGGTGGTCGATGCTTTGAGCCGAAAGGCAGTGAGTATGGGGAGTTTGGCATATATTCCAGTTGGGAAGAGACCTCTTGCGGTTGATGTTCAGGCCTTTGCCAATCGGTTCGTGAGGTTGGATATTTTGGAGCCTAGTCGGGTGTTGGCTTGTATGGTTTCTCGGTCTTCTTTATATGATCGCATCAGAGAGCGCCAGTATGATGATCCGCATTTACTTGTCCTTAGGGATAGAGTTCAGCATGATGATGCCAGAGATGTGACCGTCGGTGATGATGGTGTGTTGAGGATGCAGGGTCAGATCTGTGTGCCCAATGTGGATGGTCTTAGAGAGCTGATTCTGGAGGAGGCCCATAGCTCGCGGTATTCCATTCATCCGGGTGCCGCGAAGATGTATCGGGATTTGAGGCAGCACTATTGGTGGAGAAGAATGAAGAAAAATATTGTGGGATGTGTAGCTCGGTGTCTCAACTGTCACCAGGTGAAGTATGAGCATCAGAGACCGGGTGGCTTATTTCAACAGATGGTTATTCCCGAGTGGAAGTGGGAGAGAATCACGATGGACTTCATGGTTGGACTTCTTCGGACTTAGAAGAAGTTTGATGCTATTTGGGTGATTGTGGATCGGCTGACCAAGTCTGCATACTTCATTCCTGTGTGTACTACCTATTCTTCAGAGCAGTTGGCAGGGATTTATATCCGGGAGATTGTTCGATTGCATGGCGTTCCTGTCTATATCATCTCAGATAGAGGTACTCAGTTTACTTCGCAGTTTTGGAGAGCCGTGCAGAGAGAGTTGGGTACTCAGGTAGAGTTGAGCACATCGTTTCACCCTTAGACGGACGGACAGTCCGAGCGTACTATTCAAATATTGGAGGACATGTTGTGTGCTTGTGTTATTGGCTTTGGAGGTTCATGGGATAAGTTTCTACCACTTGTAGAGTTTGCTTACAATAACAGCTACCAGTCGAGTATTCAGATGGCTCTATATGAGGCTTTGTACGGGAGGCGGTGTAGATCTTCGGTTGGTTGGTTCGAGCCCGGCGAGGCTAGACTATTGGGGACAGATTTGGTTCAGGATGCCTTAGAGAAGGTGAAGGTGATTCAGGAGAGGCTTCGTACAGCGTAGTCATGTCAGAAGAGTTATGCGGACCGGAAGGTTCGAGATGTGTCCTACATGGTCGGTGAGAAGGTCTTGCTAAAGGTTTCGCCCATGAAGGGTGTTAT
The DNA here is from genome assembly GCF_000715075.1 of Nicotiana tabacum. NCBI lineage: Eukaryota > Viridiplantae > Streptophyta > Magnoliopsida > Solanales > Solanaceae > Nicotiana > Nicotiana tabacum. Next base: position 126,579,232 of record NC_134095.1, read on the forward strand.
GAGATTTGGGAAGCAAGGCAAGTTGAGTCCTCGGTTCATTGGGCCTTTTGAGGTGCTTCAGAGGATTGGGGAGGTGGCTTATGAGCTTGCTTTACCACCCAGCCTGTCGAGTGTGCATCCGGTATTTCATGTTTCTATGCTCCAGAAGTATATTGGGGATCTGTCTCATGTTTTGGACTTCAGCACAGTTCAGTTGGATGAAGATTTGACCTTTGATGTGGAGCCAGTAGCTATTTTAGCTCACCAGGTTTGGAAGTTGAGGTCAAAGGATATAGCTTCAGTGAAGGTGCAGTGGAGAGGTCGGCCCGTAGAGGAGGCCACCTGGGAGACCGAGCGGGAGATACGGAGTAGATATCCTCATCTGTTTGAGGCTTCAGGTATGTTTCTTGACTCATTCGAGGACGAACGTTTGTTTAAGTTGGGGAGGATGTGACGACCCGGCCAGTCGTCTCATGAGTTACCGCTCCATTTCCCCTATTTCAGCTTCTTTACGCTTCGTTATCCGTGTTTTATGGGATCGAGATGATTAGTTCGAGTTCGGAGAGGATTTGGTAAGAAATGAAACACTTAGTCTCTTTTAAGAAGGTTTATGTTGGAAAAGTCAACCGGATGTTGACTTATGTGTTAGAGGGTTCGGATGTGAGTTCCGATGGTTCGGTTAGCTTCGGGAGGTGATTTTTGACTTAGGAGAGTGATCAGAAGTGGTTTTGGAGGTACGGTGTAGAATTAGGCTTGAATTGGCGAAGTTAGTATTTTGGCGAATTCCGGTTGATAGGTGAGATTTTGATCCGAGGGTCGGAATAGAATTTCGAGAGTTTCTATAGCTTCGTTATGTCATTTTGGACTTGTCTGCAAAATTTGAGGTCATTCGGACGTGGTTTGGTTGGGTTTTTGATCAAAAATGGAATTTGGAAGTTCTTGAGATTCATAGGCTTGAATTCAATATAATTTGATGATTTTAGTGTTAGTCGAGGTGTTTTGATGATTGGAACGAGGTGGAATAATGTTTAGGATGCGTTGGTGCTTTTGGTTGAGGTCTCGGGGGCCTTGGGTGTGTTTCGGGTGAGTTTTGAGCGAGTACGGACACCCTGGAACTTAGAAAAATGGAGGGAGCAGCAGTTTTGGCACGGACCGCGCTCCTTTTCTCGCTGGGCGCGCTGTCCTAGTGCTGGCCGCGTCAAAGTGGCCGCGGCCGCGGTCGTGAAGACTGCAGGTTGCTGGTCCTACTTCGGAAGCTCATATCTTTTGATCCACAAGGAATTTTGAGGTGATTCAAAAATGAAAATTGTAGCCCTTCGTCTAGTTTCCAGAAAGGTAAAGATATCGCAATTTGGACATCTGTAGCGAAAGTTATGACCAAAATACTAAAGCCTGTCCCTGCAGAGCAAGACCTGCGCAGCCGCGGTCGTTTTTGCGCGGACCCCGCTGGTTTTGCGCGGACCACGGTCATTTTGTGCGGTCAGCGGTGTCGGAATCCGAGAGGTACTCTATAAATACGAGGTTTTGGGTTTTATTTGATATTTTGACCTAGAGAGCTCGGATTTTGGCGATTTTTCGAAGGTTTTTAAAGAAATTGGTCGGGGTAAGTGATTCTAACTCAGATTTGGTTAGAGTACATGAATTTATCACTGAATTCATCATTTAATTCGTGATTTGAGATGGAATTTGGAAAGAAAATTGTGGAACCTTTCAAAAATGTAAAATGATGATTTGAAGGACCAAATGGTATCATAATTGGATAATTTTGGTATGGTTAGACTAGTGAGGGTATGAGGATTCTGAAAATGTAAATTTTATCCCGATTCCGAGACGTGGGCTCAGGGCTCGGGTTTTGCTAATTTCGAGATTTTTGATATTTTTCGAATGTTTTCGCTTGGGCTTTGTTCCCTTAGCATATTGTGATGTATTCGTTCTGATTTTAGATAGATTCGACGCGCGTGGAGGCCAATTCAAGGGGCAAAGGCGTCGTGAGCTAGAGAATTAGCCAGTTCGAGGTGAGTAATGGTTGTAAATGATGTTCTGAGGGTTTGAAACCCCGGATTGCACGTCGTAGTGCTATATTGAGGCAAGATACACGCTGGGTGATGAGCGTGGGGTTTTCACTACTGGGGATTGTGACTTGGTCCATCCCGATTGATGATTTTACCAAATATTTGACTAAAATTCATTTGTTATCATCTTGATTTGGGCTGATTGCCATAATTGGGCTTCGTGCCAACTATTTGGACCCTTCGGGGATTTTTATCACTGTTTCCTTACTGCTTGACTTATTATTTGAACTCAGTCCTGTTGATTCTAATGTTTTACAAACTCAGACACTTTTACTCAGATTTGAAACTTAAATGATATTTCTACATCATGTTTTGGGCTGAGAACTACTGTTTTACTAATGCCCAAAGAGCTTATGATGATTTCTGGACTGAGTGAGGCCGAGGGCCATATGTGAGGATATGCTGAGTGATATGAGGCCGAGGGCCTGAGATACTATTTATGCCATGCGGTGGCTTGACTGATGTGAGGATATGTTGATTGATGATGCCACGAGGTGGCTTGATATAGCGCTTGGGCCGTAAGGGGCCCCTACGGAGTCTGCACACCCACAGTGAGCGCGGGTACCCATGTGATTTGAAACAGTGGTAACAATGACACTGTTTGATGAAAGTTGGTCAGGTAACAATGGCTGACCATTATGCTGAGTGATTGTGAGGTAGCCCGCGGGGCTGATACTGTACTGAGAGTGAGCCCGAGGGGCTGATACTATGCTGAGCGATTGATACTGTGCCCGAGGGGCGAATTTTTACTTGTTATTTACCTGTTAAATTACCTGTTTTACTTGTTTTAAAAAGGAATATCATTTGATTTCTTCACTGATTTACTGCTTTAAGTGATTTTATTGCTTGTGCCTTTACGTGTTTTCATACTTTCAGCCATTATTTGTAATTATTACTCACTGAGTCGGAGTACTCATATTACTCTCTGCACCATGTGTGCAGATTCAGGTATAGCAGAGTCCGCACCTGAGCGCTGATTCCTTCCAGGCTAGACAGTGATTTGGAGTTACGAGGTAGTTGTTGACGTCCGCAGCCTCTTGACTCTCTTATCCTCTATCATTTATGTTTTCTTCAAACTGTTGTATCGGATTCCATACTTTGTAGACCTATAGTAGATTCTGTAGTAGCTCATGACTTGTGACACCCCGGTTTGGGCTGTGTCGGGATGGTTCCTGCTGTTATTATCGTTAAATTCCGCAATTTATGAGCATTATATTATATGTTATTACTGTTTATGATGATTAACTGTTTAAAAGAAGTGTTCCGTTTTGGTCTGGCTGGCCTTGTCTTCACGAGAGACGCCATCACGATCGGGTTCGGGGATCGGGTCGTGACATTTATGGTGTCCCAAGTCACCGGTTCAAATCCTGAATCGAGGAAAAGATTGATTCTGTTTTACAGTCCGCGAACACAGAAATTTGGGTAAGGAATTCTATTAATCCGGGAGAAGGTGTCAGGCATTTCCGGGTTCCATGGTTCTACGGTCGCTCAACTGTTATAATTGGCCTATTATCTGATTTTAATACATGTTTTAGCCTATGGTTCAATTTTAACTTTCTAACCGCTCTTATTCATTTTTAGGAAGATTGCAACGTCATTTAAAATATGTCTTGAACCACGTCACATAAATGCACCCGCGGTCCACGACACATTTTATTTAACGTTCTTGGGATTTGGATTTGGGTCACATGAAATGCACACCCTAGTTTAGGAAGATAATTTTAAATTATGCGCCTAAAGCAACTACGCATTTTTCAACTTTGCAAGGGGCATAGAAAATTCGTTAAATGGCATGCCTCAAATTCTAAGGATTTAAAATTAATTAAATGAGGGCCATGAGTTTTGAGGTTTTATTGTGGATGGAGTGGTATAAATTGATAAATACAAAAGGCCTAAATAAATGGGTTAGCTACATGTATATCACTGGAGCCTTTTGTTATAGCATACTACAATTCAGAAAGGTGGAGTTGGCATTTATATGAATATAACAAAAGACAGGTGCCAGCTTTGGGTTCATCTCCATATCATCTTCAAAAGACCGACTTTCGTTTTCAAATTCTAGAAAGAAACTAACAAAATTTTATAACAAAATAATGAATCTTAAAGACCATATGAGCACAAAAAAAAAACCACGCTGAGAACTATTCGGATGAACCAGAAGGAACAAAACAAACATGGACATACAAAAATGCATTTTAAACTTATTATAACAAAGAACACTTAAAGTAATTAATTTATTTAACACTATGCTAAAGAGAAAGTTGTAGTATCACCACTATAACTTCTACAGTACCATTTTGAAGCAGAGGAAGTTGAATCTTCACATGGTTAATTTAAGAAAATATGCAGCCAATAACATAAATTGAAGATAAGATCCTTCCACTAACGCAATCTATTTTTTTTCCTACATCTTAATGTTGACAAATTGTTCAACTTCACATACTTCTTTAAATTCAAAATATGAATATGGTGCTACATGGGCTTGAAATCTAAATGTAAATAAAACAATACTTGCTGGTTACAAGTCATGAGCCAAGAAAAATAAAAAAAACAAAGAAATAAAAACAAAACCGAGACAGAGTCATGAACATACTAAAATAACGTTAACATTTGCAAATCTCAATTCACTCAATCAAAGAAACATCATTCATGCGAACAGATCCAATACGAAAGAAACTTTATCAAAAGAACCAAATCAATTTGCTTCTGCTTCAATAAAGATGCTCCGATATTTTTTAACTCAAGAGCTTGAATTACATACCTACAAGAGAGTGAATTCAAATGAATAAAATCTGAAAGTTGTAGAGTCAATACAACAGCAACAACAAAATCTCTATCAACTCTTCTTCAAACCCAAGATTCAAGGCCCGAAATGTTGGAAGAAAAATATAATAAAAATTTTCGACCTGAATTTCTCTCCTCCCCCTCTTTTTTTTTTTCTTCTTCTCAAATTTTCTCTTCTATTTATAGCAAAATTTTCGAGACTTTTCAGATTGTTTTAAAAAAATATTTTATTATTTTATTAATTTTTAATTAAAAGAAATCCCACTTACAAATTGCTTTTATTTTTTTATAAAAAGAAATCCCACCTTTCTTTACTTTTATTTTTTAAATTCCAACTTTAATTACTTTTATCTTATTAAAAATACCACTTTTTTTTTTTGCTTTTTAAAAGAGAATTCCACTTATTTAACTTTTCTTAAAAAACAATCCACTTTCTTTTACTTTTCTTTTAAAAATGCTACTTTCTTTTACTTTAATTTTTTTTAAATTTTCAGATACCTTTATTTTTATTTTTTAATTCCAACTTTCTTTTACTTTTTATTTTTTTAATTTTCTACTTTCTTTTACTTTTTAAAAGAGAATTCCACCTACTTTTATTTTTATTTTTTTATTCAATAATTCCCTTTTTATTTTTTTAATCACTCCTAAAAATTAAAAAAATTAATATTTTTCGGAATTTTTTTTATTTTAAAATAAAAATAAAAATAAAATAATAGTAATAGTAATAATTCACCTTTTAAAAATTTGTATTTTTACCCTATAATAAAAAGTGTAACAAAGCTAAAAATTGTAGGTTAAAACCCCTAAAATATTTACATAGAAGAAGTGATAAAAAATTAAATATTGTCAAAAATTAGGTGCTCACAGCTGCCCCTCTTTGTTTGGAAACATGAAGAGTTTTCAAGCAAAGATAAGGTGAGTCATGTGACTAATTTTTGAACATATTTTTATTCAAAAGGGAAGAAATAAAGATAAGAGAAAAGTGAAAGGGTGCAACCGAGTCTTGGTTTTGGACAACCTACATATCCCGGGTTATAAAAGGAATCAGTTCGCGTGTAGTTCAAGAAGTTTTGGTAGCTGGTACTAACGAAGAGCTGTTATTTTGCTGCTGATTCTGCTTACTGAACTCCTTATTACACCGTGACAAAATAAAAGAAGCCAGAGTAAACTATGATATATGAATTACAAGAATCCTATCTATATCTTCAAACTTGAACTTGCAGTTTCTGTTGCCCTGCTGACTTGTACTCTCTGAGTGAGATTCCTTTGTTACTGGCTTGAATTGCATTCTGAGATGCTTTCCCTTTGTTCTTCAAGTGGGCTCCTGATTGTTGTCTTCCTTTGAATCTTGTTGCTTCCCTTTATTCTCCAGGTGGGCTCCTGATTACCAACACTTGCGCTGCTTTTCCTCGAAACTTGAATTGCTTCCCTTCGTTTTTCAGGTGGGTTCCTGATTCCTGAACTCCTTTGAACCTTGCTGCTTCCCTTCGTTTTCCAGGTGGGCTCCTGATTGCCAATACTTGCACTGCTTTTCCTCAAAACTTGAACTGTTTCCCTTCGTTCTTCAGGTGGGCTACTGATTACCAACACTTAACTTGCTGATTCCCTTTGTTCTTCAGGTGGGCTCCTGATTACCAATACTTGAACTGTATTCCCTTGCTCTCCAAGTGGGCGCCTGATTGCCAAACTTGAACTGTATTCCCTTGCTCTCCAGGTGGGCGCCTAATCGCCAAAACTTGAATTGTATTCCCTTGCTCTCCAGGTGGGCGCCTGATTGCCAAAAATGGAATTGTATTCCCTTGATCTCCAGGTGGGCGCCTGATTGCCAAAATTTGAACTGTATTCCCTTGCTTTCCAGGTGGGTGCCTGATTGCTGAAACTTGAATTGTATTCCCTTACTCTCTAGGTGGGCACCTGATTGCCAAAACTTGAGTTGTATTCCCTTGCTCTCCAGGTGGGTGCCTGATTGCCAAAACTGAAATTGTATTCCCTTGCTCTCCAGGTGGGCGCCTGATTGCCAAAACTTGAACTATATTCCCTTGCTTTCTAGGTGGGCGCCTGATTGCTGAAACTTGAATTGTATTCCCTTGCTTTCCAGGTGGGCGTCTGATTGCTGAAACTTGAATTGTACTTCTTCCCTTCGTTCACCAGGCGGGCTCCTGATTACTGAAACTTGAATTGTATTCCCTTGCTCTCTAGGTGGGCGCCTGACTGCTAAAACTTGAATTGTATTCCCTTGCTCTCCAGGTGGGTTCCTGATTGCTTGACTTGATTTGTCTTCTTCTTGAAACTACTTTTCTTTGACTTGTCCTCCCTTGTTTCTCCAGGCGGGTTCCTGATTACTTGGGTATGAACTACTTTCTATTCTTTGAAACTAGTGTTGTCCTTCCCTGCTCTTCAGATGGGCACCTAACTTCCACAAAATAGACAAAACAAAAGAAAATTTTCTGCCCCAGTTTGGTAGTCGGGCATATCCGTGAGTGTTAATTGAATCATGCTACCAAATATCTATAAGAATTTGAAAGCTAGATCCCATTATCTAGGAGGGTCCTGAAAACTTCTAGTAAAATGCCTGTTTCAAAGCTATATTATATCTTCTAAAGGTATGACTTCTGCTGAATCTTGTTATCTAAGACAGACTTAAAACTCATCCCATTATCCAGGAAGGTCCTGAAAATCAAAATCAAGTTTTATCTTAAGAGTGACATTTTTAGGGCTAAATTATACTCCCTTACAGTAGAACTTATGCTAAATCTTGTTATCTAATGGAATTCTTAAACCTAGGTCCCATTATTCAGGAGGGTCCTGAAAATTTCTAGTGAATCCTACCTCAAGCATGCAAACTTCGAAGTTCCGCTTATATTCCTTTGGGGTACATTTATGCTAGATTCTGCTACTCATGATTATTTTGAATTTTAAACTAAGTCCCATTTTCCAGGAGGGTCCTGAGAACTTTGCGATCAAACCTTCTTGGTACTTGCTCTTTCTTCACGTAGGATTTCTCCGAAACAAATGAAATTTTTGCCCCTATTTCAAATCAAAGAAAAATCTTGTCAGTTTAAAATGTGTTGGTTAGTTGTGGTATTCTTGCTGAAGGTGGTTCTTCCTTTGCCATGCTTTGCTTTGACTGGCTGCCTTGAGCCGGTCGAGACTTGTTTGACCTTCTGATTTATCCTTAACCCCAGGACCCTAGATGATCTGAGTGCTCTACACCCCAATCGTTGTTTTTCATTTCTGACCTCTGCATCTCCCGCGACATCACTGAACCATTTCACCAATTTAACTTTTGCTTACACTCTATGTCCCACTTTTCATCACACCATCTCTAGCATGTCCTAGCCGCATTTTGCTTTGTGCAATTTTGAAACTAGTAGTAAACTTTGAAATTCCTTCTTATTTGTTGAAACAAGGCTAACCTTGGAAGAGCTTTAGAGGAGTAAAATTAATAGCAATGAAATACGACAATTTTGAGAATTATGAATAAAGAAGAAAATCCAAATTTGGATAACTGTTGGAGAGAGAAAAAGAAACTTATCTGAGTGGAGTAACTGACACCAATAACCATGGCATGTATTTTGGATTAATCAACCCGGTCTATTTAACCAATCACTTTTCCAATTGTTTTACTTTGTGCTCCAAGATCTCCGCAACCTGATGTTTACTTTCCGCCAGCTTACAGACCTTGTTTGGCTTGCAGTGCCCTGAAGGGCTTTCACCGACAAACCTCTCTCATTTATTCATTCCTCAATTTTTACCAATAATACTCTCTCATTTTTACTTTCTCTCAGTTTTCGTCGCCCCATGGTGCCCACGAGGGTTTTCACCAATAAGACTCTCTCATTTTTTTGATTTCTCTTGCTTAAACCGGAGTGTTGCCCCTGATATGAATCCTCTTTACTTGCTTGAATTGGCATCTCTCGAAGACTGATCGGGAGGTCTTTCTTTGGACGGCAATGTGGGTTCTTTGGATATGTTTGGAAAGAAAAGGGTATCAAAAAGGCTCAAAGCAACTTAAATGGGTCAAAATTACAACTTTTGGAATCTGATCTCTTATCACAATCACAACTTCTACCCCAGTTTCTTGCTTGGGGATATTTTATTTTTATTTTGATATGATATGACCGAGCCGTGAGGCTGCCTACGTATCCTTAACAGGAATCAGGTCAAACGTAGTTCACACCTAAATTTCTTTATTTTCTTGTATTTTCTCTTTTCGCTTCTTTTCTTTTCTCTTTTTTTTCTTTTTCTTTTCTTTATTTTCTCTCTTTTTTGTTATTGATTCCAAAAGAGGGGTGTGAAATAAAATAAATAAGGCTCAAAAGAGGAAACAAAGGGTAGAGTGTTTAGATAGTAGAACAAATTGCCTTCGTCATTCCAATCTTCGAAACAATGCCAAGTACAAACAATCAACAATTGAACCAAAGAAATCATACATAATATCTCTTGACTGCATCAGAATTGATAGCTATGTCTACACATTTGCCTTCGATATTTGTTAGATACAAAGCACCATTGGACAACACTTTTGTTACAATGAATGACCCTTGCCAATTTGGGGTGAACTTGCCCTTCGTTTCGGCCTGGTGTGGAAAGATGCGCTTTAATACTTGATGACCCACTTCAAACTTTCGGGAACGCACCTTTTTGTTGTACGCTCTCTCTATTCTCTTTTGATATAACTGGTCATGACACACTGCTGCCAATCTTTTTTCATCAATCAAACTCAACTGCTCCAAACGGGTTTTGACCCATTCATCATCATCAATATCAGCCTCAGCAACAATCCATAGGGACGGGATTTCAACTTCCGTAGGTATCACTACTTCAGTGCCATATACCAACAAATAAGGAGTTGCACCTACTGAAGTACGGACAGTAGTGCGATAACCCAGCAATGCAAATGGTAACTTTTCATGCCATTTCCTGGAACCTTCTATCATTTTCCGAAGTATCTTCTTTATGTTTTTGTTGGCTGCCTCGACTGCTCCATTCGCCTTGGGATGATATGGGGTGGAATTGCGATGTGCAATCTTAAACTGCTGACATACCTCTTTCATCAAATTACTGTTAAGATTGGCACCATTATCCGTGATGATCACCTTTGGGATTCCAAATCGACAGATGATATTTGAGTGAACAAAATAAACCACTGCTTTCTTGGTTACAGACTTGAAAGTTTTAGCCTCAACCCACTTGGTGAAATAATCAATGGCTACCAGAATGAACTTGTGCCCGTTAGATGCTGCTGGCTCAATTGGTCCAATGACATCCATGCCCCAAGCAACGAAGGGCCATGGTGCTGACATTGTCTGCAATTCCTATGGTGGAGAATGAATCAAATCTCCATGTATCTAGCACTGATGACATTTGCGCACAAAACTGATACAATCTCGCTCCATGGTGAGCCAATAATAACCTGATCGGAGAAATTTCTTCGCCAACACATATTCGCTCATAAGTCCACAGACTCCCGAATGTACTTCAGACATGACAGTCGTAGCTTGTCTAGCATCTTAACAATCCAAGGTCTGGTGTTCTTTTATACAAAACTCCTCCACTGAAGAAAAATTCACTTGCCAACTGTCGAATTGTTCTCTTTTGATCCCCCATGGCTTGTACCGAATATACCCCCATTCTGATGTACTCCCTAATATCATGGAACCACGGTTCACCATTAGGTTCTTCTTCCACCATGTTACAGTAAGCATGCTGATCTCGGACTTGAATATGTAGAGGACCGACATAAGCTTTGTCCGGATGGTGCAACATTGATGCCAAGGTAACCAAAGCATCGACCACCTCATTATGGACTCTTGGAATATGCCTGAACTCTACTGATCGAAACCGTTGACAAAGATCATGTAAACATTGTCGGTATGGTATGAGCTTTAAATCCCGTGTTTCCCATTCACCTTGAATCTGGTGCACCAGAAGATCCGAGTCTCCCAAGACCTAAACTTCCTGGACATCCATGTCTGCAGCTAGCCTTAAACCCAAAATGCATGCCTCGTACTCAGCCATATTGTTGGTACAATAGAAACAAAGCTGAGCCGTAATAGGATAGTGATGCCCTGTTTCAGAAATAAGCACAACCCCTATTCCAACTCCTTTCATGTTGGCAGCCCTATCAAAGAAAAGTTTCCAACCTGGTTTTTCAATCTGCTCCAGTTCGTCGATATGCATCACCTCTTCATCGGGAAAATAAGTTCTTAATGGCTCGTACTCTTCATCGACCAGGTTCTCGGCCAAATGATCGGCCAATGCTTGGGCTTTCATCGCGGTCCGAGTCACATAGATGATGTCAAACTCCGTGAGCAATATCTGCCACTTCACAAGTCTTCCTGTGGGCATAGGCTTTTGAAAGATATACTTTAATGGATCCAAGCGCGAAATGAGGTAAGTAGTGTAGGATGACAAATAATGTTTTAATTTCTGTGCTACCCAAGTTAAGCGCAACATGTCCTTTCCAGGTGAGTGTACTTAACCTCATAAGCCATGAACTTCTTGCTAAGATATTAGATGGCATGTTCCTTCCTGCCAGTGATGTCATGCTGACCCAATACACAACCAAATGAATTTTCCAGGACTGTCAAGTAAAGAATCAAAGGTCTCCCTGGTTCTAGTGGAACCAGTACAGGTGGGTTTGACAAGTATCCTTTTATCTTATCAAATGCTTCTTGACACTCATCAGTCCACTTGACCGCAACATCCTTCTTCAGCAACTTGAAAATAGGCTCACAAGTTGTCGTGAGCTGAGAAATAAACCTGCTGATGTAGTTCAACCTCCCTAACAGACTCATCACCTCAGTCTTGTTACTCGAAGGCGGCAATTCTTGGATAGCTTTGATCTTTGACGGGTCCAACTTAATGCCTCGACGGCTGACTATGAATCCCAACAATTTTCCGGATGGAACACCAAATGTGCACTTGGCAGGGTTAAGTTTGAGGTTGTACCTACGAAGCCTCTAGAAAAATTTCCTCAAATCTCCGACGTGGTCGGCCTGCTGCTTCGACTTTATGATTACATCATCTACGTATACCTCAATTTCCTTATGTATCATATCATGGAACACAGTAGTCATTGCCCTCATGTAAGTTGCCCCAGCATTTTTCAAACCAAATGGCATTACTCGGTAGCAATAAGTTCCCCATGGCGTGATGAATGTCGTCTTTTCTGCATCTTTTTCATCCCTTAAAATCTGATGATACCCTACATAGCAATCCACAAAATATCCAATTTCACGCTTGGCGCAATTATCGATCAAAATGTGGATATTGGTTAGTGGGAAATTATTCTTTGGACTTGCTTTGTTGAGAATGCGGTAATCAACGCATACTCTAATCTTGTCGTCCTTCTTTGGTATTGGCACAATATTAGCTAACCAAATGGGATATCGTGTGACCCGAATGACCTTTGTGTCCAACTGCTTGGTGATTTCTTCCTTAATCTTCACACTCATATCAGTGTTGAACTTTCTCAATATTTGCTTAACGAGAGGGAATGCCGGGTCAGTGGGTAATTTGTGGACCACCAAATCAGTGCTCAAACCTGGCATGTCATCATATGACCATGCAAAAATATCTTTGCATTCAATCAGTGCTTTGATTATCTCTTCCCTGATCTTTGGTTCAAGGTGGACGCTTATTTTAGTCTCTCTGATATTATCTGCATCCCCAAAATTGATGGCTTCTGTATCATTCAGGTTGGGTTTGGGTCTTCCTTCAAAGTGATTTAATTCCTTACTAATATCTTCAAAAGCCTCATCCTCATCATATTCTGATTCGTCATCACACTCTACTTCTTGAATTATTATTTCAAAATCAGATTGATGTTTAAGACTAGGCTAAGGATTCCTCATGCATACCATGTCATTAGAACCAGCGTAAAAAGAACTGTACAGAAAAGAAAAGAAAAACAAAAAGGAAAACCATCAGGAATGATGAAGAAAGGGAGATTGCATTTCATTGAATGATAAAAGACAACAAGGTTTGCACACTCAAACAGACTGAAAGATAACAATCTGGATTACAACCATGGAATAACCCAGACAAACTGAAGGAAAATCAAAATAAACTACCAAAACTCCTTATGAGTGGGGAGAAGAGTAGCCTTCCAATTGTTAAGCTTTGTTTTTGGCCCGACAAATTGCACTTCTGCGTTGCTAGAACCTTCTCCAATTTCTACCATGTTTACATCGTCGAACAATTTCTCAAATTTTTCAATTAATTCCTTGTTAGGATCAATCACAGAACTGGGAATTGTTGTACTGGGCGACTTCTGGTACCGGACTTGACAAATGATCTGGAAAGACGTGGGACCAGCTTTGGAAGGACCCATGCCCTCTGTTTCAATTTTATGGCTCTTTTTATATCTGTAGCTGTGGGCTTGAATCTCAGGCCAAATGTTCCCAAGTTTTTAGGGAGGGACACCGGCTGTATGATGCCCTATAGAGATGAACCCAAACCTTTGCCTGGTACAAAACTATTCTTTAACATTTTAAAGGCCACCGTGACTGATGCGGCGGTTATCTTCGGATTTGGAATATGTTTCCCCTCAAAAACTTTCTCGACCAACATCGTGTCAAAAACCTGGTAGACCCACGGCCCCTTGTCATCTTCCATTTTAATGAACGGCACAACGGCATTGCTATGAGCGTACAAATTTTATTCGTCGTGCACAACTATTTCCTATCTATCCCATTCAAATTTGACCATCTGGTGTAGTGTTGATGGAACTGCTTTAGCTGCGTGAATCCATGGTCGACCTAACAGCAGATTGTAGGAAACAGCTATGTCTAGCACCTGGAACTCCATTGTGAACTCAACTAGCCCTATTGTCAGCTCTAGCACTATATCCCCAACTGAATCTTTGCCTCCGCCATCAAATCCCCGCACACAGATACTGTTCTTATGAATCCTCTCATCTTCTACTTTCAACTTGCTCAGAGTGGAGAGAGGGCAAATGTTCGCACTGGAACCGTTATTGACCAATACCCGGGTAACCACGGAGTCCTCACATTTCACCGTAAAGTAAAGAGCTCTGTTGTGCTCAGTACCTTCTACAGACAATTCCTCATCAGAAAAAGTGACTCTATTCACTTCAAAGATTTTGTTAGTTATCTTTTCTAGATGATTCACTGAGATTTTATCGGGAACATGAGCCTCATTCAGGATTTTCATTAAGGCTCGACGATGCTCGTCTGAGTGGATTAACAATATTAATATTGAAATTTGAGCAGGCATCTTTTTCAATTGTTCCACGATAGAATAGTCTTGCAGCTTCATCTTTCTCAATAATTCCTCTGCCTCTTCTTCAATTACAGCTTTCTTCACTAATACTGGGTTATCTTTAGCTTTTCTTAACTCCTCGGGGGCAAAGCATCTCCCCGAATAAGTCAAACCCTGGGTCTCACAGACTTCTTCTTTAACTTCTTTCCCTTTATAAGTCACTATCACCCATTCATTATTCCACGGAATAGCCCTGTTATTGACTATCGGTAACTGGGTTACCGGCTTAATAATGACATGATCTGTGCGGGCATGCTCCACAATTACGATAGGACTGCTTGCCACTCCTGGCACAACCACTTTCACCCTTTCTTGTTTTTCTGCCACATCACTTGAAAACCTCTTCTTAACTGCCATAGATGGTTCAATTGGCTTGACCTCACTGGACCGGATCATCATGACGGTCTGTGAAGGCTTCCTGGACTCCCCTACCTTATGCATTATTTCAATCATATTTGTCTCTTGGTGGGTTGGCATCGGATTCCGGTTGATATTGGGCACCTTTGGAGCTTGAACTTCAATTCTATTAGTATCAATGAGCTCCTGGATAGCACTTTTTAGGATCCATCACTTCTCCATGTCATGACCCGGAGTACCAGAACAATATTCGCAGCTTATAGAATAATCCAGATTTTTTGGGGGAGGATTTGGTAATTTTGACCGTATCGGCCTTAGCATGTCTAGTTGTCTTAGCCTGTGAAACAGACTAGTATATGACTCTCCCAATGGAGTAAAGGTTTTCTTTTTCTACAACCTTTCATACTTAAATGCTTGATTAGGCCGGAAACTTGATCCAGGAGGGTTTCAGTAGGCTCGTGGTGGTGGATAAGTGTTTTGGGGAATGGGCACACGCCATTGCGCGTGGGCAGGAGGTTGGTTGTATGTTTGGGCATGGTGGACAGAAAAATGAGGTTCTGGTAGGGAGTAATAGTGTTGGGGTGGATTATACTGGGTGTGGGGGTAAGTTCGGTGGTGGGGTCGAGGCTGATTATAGTGGTAAGATGAGCCTCTGGGTCCGAACCAATTGTCGCCACATCCTCTCTCTTCTTTTTCCCAGTTATTCCTCCTGCGCCGCCCTGAATAGCCTGAGTGGTTGCCTTGATAGCCAAATAGCTCATGATTTTATTCTACTTGAGCCCTTCTTCTACCATGCCCCCCATTTTCACCACTTCGTTGAAGGATTTGCCTACAGCCGATACCAGATGACTAAAATAAGTGGGCTCTAAGGCCTGCAGGAAATAATCCACCATTTCACTTTCTTTCATCGAAGGGTCAACCCTCGCTGCTTGCTCTCTCCAACGGAAACCATACTCTCTGTAACTTTCACTGTGCTTTTTCTCAAGTTTTCTCAAGGACAGTCGATCCGGAATGACCTTGAGATTGTACTGGAAGTGACAAGCAAATGCCTGGGCTAGATCATCCCATGTGTACCATCTTCCGTGATCTTGCCGGGTATACCATTCCAACGCTTAACCACTCGAACTTTGACTGAAATATGCCATTAGCAATTCATCCTTCCCTCCAGCTCCCCTCATTTTTCTACAAAACCCTCTCAAGTGCGCTATTGGATCACCGTGCCCATCATACAAATCAAACTTGGGCATCTTAAACCCTGCCGGCAATTGCACATCTGGAAACAGACTTAGGTCTTTTTAAGCCACACTTACTTGACCTCCTAACCCCTGCATGTCCCTGAATGACTGTTCTAAGCTTTTAACTTTCCTGAACATCTCCTCCTATTCAGGATTTTTGGACGATTTCTCAGCTTCCACAGGAAGATCGAAACGAGGAGTGTAAGAATAGGGTTCTGGAGCTTTGAAAGTGGGCTCAGGGGGGTAATACTGGTTTTCATGAGCCTGGAATAAAGGCTCGCTGGATATCGGTGAATTGTAGCAGGCAGTGGTGCTACGAAGACAGGAGTGGCTGGTGGAGGAGGGTACGAAACTGGTTTAGGTGGTGGAGCTTGCAGGGTTTGGGAGGTGGTGCCTTGGTAGTGATGGTAAATAGGAAATCCTACAGATGAATCAATAGTAGGATGTTCCTGGGTTTGAGTCAATGGCGGGATGAAAGCAGGGTTGGCGGGGTAAGCTGGTGGTGGTTGCTCTTTTGCCCAGGCCTGGTACATTTCGGCCATCTGCTGCTTTAACTTATACATCTCTTCTTTTATCGAATTAACATCCAATTCTTCCACCTCTCTTGAAGGATCGATGCTACTCGCATCAAGTTCTTGGTTAGACATGATCAATTCGCCTTTGGACCTGGTGTTGTATGGATGGGTTGCCAGAATGCTCAACAAACTAACCACCTGCCTTAGCTCTACAACATCAACAACAAACTCGTTAGTGATTAGAGCTTAACAGATTGGTAACCGCATATTTGTGGAATGCATTGCACCTAAGTAATTAATCATTTCTATCATGTATTTGCTCGATTGCTTGTGTCATCCCGGCTTTTCCTTATTTCCATGTGCAACTTCCCTTTTTCTCTTTTTTTTTTCTTGCCTTTCTTTGTTTGACTTCTCTTTGTTTTTTTTATTCTCTCATTTCCCTTTCTTATTTTGTTTCCTTCTCAAGGTTTCTTATTTCCTTTTTCTTTTCTTTTGGTTATGGTCGAATCCTATGGAGATTGCCTACGTATCTTGATCCCCGCATGAATCAGACCGAGCGTAATTTTGGGGTACAAGTGTAAAAATAAATAATAAAACATTTATGGGATTTTCAAAAAGCAAATACTTTGATTATAACGACTCAAAAACTAACAGACTCAAAAGAAACTAACAGACTTTAACAGAAAGAAAATACTGACTCAAGTAAAAAAATCACGAATACATTAATGCCTCAAATGCTCCTAGGGCCCGCAGGACATCATTCGGTCTCGCCACGAGCCTATATGCAAGATCCCTTTGAAGCCTCTCCAAGTCACTCATTATCTGATAAATGTCATCACTGCCGCGAAGAAAGTGGTGCGAGTCATATCCTCACATGCTTGGCATTTCACAACAATGTAGTCTGCAATGACTCTGACCCGCTCTCGGATTCTACCCTTTTCCTGAAGTAGACGCCCGACCTATTGATTCCGGGCTTCTAACACCTGAGTGTCGTGGAGATGTTGATTTTGCAACTGTTGCATTTCTTCCTCCATCTGAGCCATCAAATCATAACAGTGTTCCCTATCAGCCTTGAAGTCCTTGGCTTGCTTGGCTACTTCATTCTCGAGGGTAGTCATTTTTCTCTTCAGGCTGGTGATTGTCCCTTCATACTTTATTTGTTGCACAAACTTTGCCCGCTCTTCCGCCTCCTTTGCCCATTGTGCCCGAACTTTGGCTAGGATGGCCTCAGAACTTTCCAGGTCATCTTTAACTCAAGGGCTTTCTTTTTCAGACTGTTTATAAGCCTTTCATCCGCTCGGCTTCTTTCCGAGTTTCTAGCAATTGTTCTAATTTTCTGAATTTGGGCTTTGAGGGCTTCATTTTCCTGAGTTAGCTTTTTCTTCTCGCCTTCATCCGCGGTGGCTTGCAAACCATTCTCAAACTAAAGGTCCATGACTTGCTTTTCTAGCCTGCCTATGGTGGCTCTGTACTCATTTTCTTTGGCCAGCCAATCTCATTGCTCTTGTGATGCTCTGACAAATTCTTGAAGATGAGGTCTTTTGGTTGGCCTTCCAAACTCAACTTCCCTTTTATACCAGGCAAGATATCCTGGTGCAACTTCACCTCTGGATAGATCACGCACTCGAGTGTTCGACGTCAAGTACTGACATTCGCTCCAAATTTGGCGGACTGCTTCTTCATAAAACTGACCATCAGGACCAATCTCGACCACATGGTGACTAATGTCTTCATCCCTGGGAAACATTTGATATCTCTCTAATTGTCTCAAAACCCGGTATGAGGCATAAGACTGGATACTCCTGAGACCCATCAAAAGGAAATGAGGCCCGCTAGCTGGCATGTATATGATCTCATATACGGGAAGCCACCCAAACGTCCACTCTATTTGACTTGCACTAATGGAACGGAGATGTGATACCCATTCTATAACCTCTTCTGGCAAGCTGATCCCATCAATCCTCGTATAAAATTCCTCTATGCAGGTTTTCTCTATCGACCCATAACTCAGGAATTGAGGACGATGGCATAGATGTTCAATCATCCACACCTGCAACAACAAGTTGCAACCCTCAAAAAAGTCTCCTCCGGCTTTGCAGGCTGTGAGAGCGCGGAAGATTTCAGCTACTATCATGGGTGCGAGGGTGCTTTTGGCCTGAGTAAGCAAAGTGCTAACAACCCCAGCTATTCGTATGTCGATATTTCCATCTTTCCTAGGAAACTCCAGAAGTCCCAAGAAGACCACCATAAAGCAAAATAGATGTGTTCTTCCCATTTGAGGCGGTTCCCTTTGCTACAAATTTTGTTTTCTGGATTGTTAAATCCTCCTATGTGACCGTATCTTTGGTATATAAACTGCGGAGTGGAAAATCCTACGGCCAAATCTGGGTTATGGACCCCCTGCTTATCTTTAAGGAATCTAGGAATTTGTGCACAACGACGACTCTTAGAGCAACCAGATACTTGTGTCTCAGAGGAACTTCAGCGCTCCCAATATATCCGGCTATTTCTTCCAGAGTTGGGGCGAGTTCAAAATTTGAGAAATGAAAAACGTCGTGGGCCGGGTCCCAGAATGTAACCAATGCCTTTATGATGTCCCCTCTAAGCCTGATCTTCAACAACCCGGTGAGTCCTCCCAAGTATAGATTGACCTTATCTTGCCCTGATTTACCCAGATCTTCCTACCACATACACAACTCAAAAGGGATCTTGTTCTTGACTGTTATTGGAAAATTTTGACTCGTGCTCATTCTGCACATTTATTAGGGTGATTAAGCAAAAATCATGATTCATTTTGACTCAAACTCAAAGCTGACATTTCTTTTTCAAATTTTCATTTAAAAAATAAAACCGACTTTGCAAATACGGCCTTTCAGCACTTCCGGGGAGAAGGTTTTAAGGTTGTACTTGCTAACCGGTCAAAAATTCGAAAAAAGAGACCAAATGTGGTTGTTCTTGCTAAAACAGCCATCCGACGTCCTTTTGGGAGCATTCGGCTTTTTTAGACAAAAATGGCATCACCCTACTTATTTAAAATAAAATAAAATTTTGTTCTTTTGGAGCTATTTTTGCAAAAGGGAAGTTGGACCCGATAGGGGTTGCCTACGTATCCCACATCCGGTGAGAATCAAACTGGCGCAGTTCGGCAATTCTGACAAACAAAAACCAACTCTTTTTTTCTTCTTTTTTCCCAAAAAAATTCTCTTTTTTTTTTTCAAAATTTTGGCAGAGTTTCAGTATGATTTGGACAATGGTTTTCAAAAAATAGACAATTATCTCTCTCAGTCCACACATTTTCCTTTTCAACTTTTCCTCTATGAGCCAGTCAACATGCAAATCCGAAGCAAATGAATGCACAAGTAGCAAGTAAGATGCATCCGGATGATCTTTTCATTTCGGGTACACCTGTCCTAGACAGACCCAATCCCTGTGTTGAGTCTCCAAAGTCAAATGCACATGATGCAAACAAACGTTCCTACTAGGGATCCGGTATGAGGCTGAGTTATTCTATGTTCAAAACATGGGTATGTGTTCTAGACTGTGTACCCGAGTAGACAACTCGAGCCGAGGTAGGGGATACATACCGGGAACCAAAAGGCCATCCGGCTTAGTAACTTGTTTGAGCCTCTTTCTTATTTCAAGGTATGACACTAATAGAATAGGGAGTTTCGACCAGCGAGCACATCCCCGAAGATGAGAAGAGAAGGGTTTCGTAGCAGTTTATATACAACTCAAATAGTATCAAAGCGGTAAAAGCAATATTTAACACATTAGGCCCAAACATGTAATCAGATAATAAATAAAGCCAAATATAACAATTCATCTAAGCTCGAATTATGAACCCTGAACCAGAAGTTCTGGGTTCCAGTCCCCAGCAGAGTCGCCAGAGCTGTCACACCTCCTTTTTTCCTACACCCCGAAAAGGGTATAAGGGAGTTTTTTCCAACTTAAACTGACAATCGAAACGGGATTCATTTATTATTAAAAATTTAGAGTCGCCACTTGGGATAATTTATGGTGTCCCAAGTCACCGGTTCAAATCCCGAATCGTGGAAAAGATTGACAATGTTTTATAGTCCGCGTACACAGAAATACGGGTAAGGAATTCTGTTAACCCGGGAGAAGGTGTTAGGCATTCCCGGGTTCCGTGGTTCTAGCACTGTCACTCAACTGTTATAATTGGCCTATTATCTGCTTTTAGTACATGTTTTAGCCTATGGTTCAATTTTAACTTATTAATCGCTCTTATTCATTTTTAGGAAGATTGCAATGTCATTTAAAATATGTCTTGAACCGCGTCACATAAATGCACTCGCGGTCCACGACACATTTTATTTAACGTTGTTGGGATTTGGATTTGGGTCACATGAAATGCACACCCGAGTTTAGGGAGGTAATTTTAAATTACGCGCCTAAAGCAACTACGCATTTTTCAACTTTGCGAGGGCCATAGAAAATTCGCTAAATGACATGCCTCGAATTCTAAGGATTTAAAATTAATTAAATGAGGGCCATGAGTTTTGAGGTTTTATTGTGGATGGAGTGGTATAAATTGATAAGTACAAAAGGCCTAAAGAAATGAGTTAGCTACATGTATATCACTGGAGCCTTTTGTTATAGCATACTACAATTCAGAAAGGTGGAGATTAATGTGAAAATAACAAAAGACAGGTGCCAGCTTTGGGTTCATCTCCATATCATCTTCAAAAAACCAACTTTCATTTTCAAATTCTAGAAAGAAACTAACAAAAGTTTATAACAAAATAATGAATCTTAAAGGACCATATGAGCACCAAAAAAAAAAGAAACCATGTTGAGAACTATTCGGATGAACCAGAAGGAACAAAACAAACATGGACATACAAAAATGCATTTTAAACTTGATTATAACAAAGAACACTTAAAGTAATTAATTTATTTAACACTATGCTAAAGAGAAAGTTGTAGTATCACCACTATAACTTCTACAGTACCATTTTGAAGCAGAGGAAGTTCAATCTTCACATGGTTAATTTAAGAAAATATGCAGCCAATAACATAAATTGAAGATAAGATCCTCACACTAATGCAATCTATTTTTTTTTTACATCTTAATGTTGACAAATTTTTCAACTTCACATACTTCTTTAAATTTCAAAATATGAACATGGTGCTACATAGGTTTGAAATCTAAATGTAAACAAAACAATACCTGCTGGTTACAAGTCATGAGCCAAGAAAAATAAAATAAAAAAGTAAAAATAAAAACAAAGAAAAAAAAAACAAAAACGAGACAGAGTCATGAACATACTAAAATAACGTTAACATTTGAAAATCTCAATTCACTCAATCAAAGAAATATCATTCATGCAAACAGATCCAATACGAAAGAAACTTTATCAAAAAAAACAAATCAATTTGCTTCTGCTTCAATAAAGATGCTCCGACATTTTTAACTTGAATTACATACCTACAAGAGAGTGAATTGAAATGAATAAAATCTGAAAGTTGTAGACTCAATACAACAGCAACAATAAAATCTCTATCAACTCTTCTTCAAACCCAATAATCAAGACTCGAAATGTTGAAAGAAAAATTTAATGAAACTTTTCGACCTAAATTTCTCTCCTTCCCCCTCTCTTCTTTTTTTTTATTCTTATTCTCAAATTTTCTCTTCTATTTATAGCAAAATTTTCGAGATTTTTCAGATTTTTTTAAAAAAACTATTTTATTATTTTTTAATTAAAAGAAATCCCACTTACAAATTGCTTTTATTTTTTTATAAAAATAAATCCCATCTTTGTTTACTTTTATTTTTTAAATTCCAACTTTAATTACTTTATCTTATTAAAAATTCCACTTTTTTATTTTTTAAAAGAGAATTCCACTTATTTAATTTTTCTTAAAAAAACAATCCACTTTCTTTTGCTTTTCTTTTAAAAATGCTACTTAATTTTACTTTAATTTTTTTAAAATTTCCACAAAACTTTACTTTTATTTTTTTAATTTTCTACTTTCTTTTACTTTTTAAAAGAGAATTCCACCTGATTTTGCTTTTATTTTTTTATTCAATACTTCTCTTTTTCTTATTTTTTAAATCACTCCTGAAAATTAAAAAAAATATTTCGGGATTTTTATTATTTTAAAATAAAAATAAAAATAAAATAATATTAATAGCAATAATTCTCCTTTTAAAATTTTGTATTTTTACCCTATAATAAAAAGTGTAACAAAGCTAAAAATTGTAGGTTAAAACCCCTAAAATATTTACATAGAAGAAGTGATAAAAAATTAAATATTGTCAAAAATTAGGTGCTCACACAAATGTTTGCAAGGTGGCAAACTTTATTAGCCCCCTTTGGTTTCGAAATAATATACAAAAAAGGTTCTGAGAATACCCTTCCTGATTTTCTTACAAGAGAATATCTGAACTAATAGTTCTCTCTTTGACTTTTACAGATTATGAGGCCTACGTACAGACCTCCTCGACATCGAGGAAGAGGAAGGGCATCCAAATATGGTGGGATATTAAAACAATGCTAGCATTATTTTAATATCCCACCATAACCAATATCAGATAACCTGTTCACCCAGAATACTTACATACATATTAGTATAATTGTTTTGAGTGAGCATGGTATTCAGATTCTTGGCTGTTATCGCAGCAACATCATTTTCAAATATTTTTAAAAAAGCAGTACAATAAACAATTTTATCGTTTTCACCTATTTGAAATGATTGTTGTGGTGGGAAAATAGAATTAACAATTTTTCCACTAGTGAGCGTATAATCTCTTTCTAACACAGAAACATAGTTATAAACATGCTTAGACATAAACCAAGGAACAAAAGCAATAATCTTATTATTCTTGCTAATGTCTGTATATTATATTATATTATATTATATTATATTATATTATATTATATTATATTATATTATATTCTTCAACAAAAAAAATATTATATCCTTGCAATATTGGCCTGACTACAGCTAAATGAAGGGGTTTCAACTTCTACTCTTCAATTCCTTGAATGTGCTAAATTGAAATTAATGATAGCGATTGTATAGCCAAAGTTTTGTTATTTGCTTGATGTCCATTTATGCAAATTGACTCATCAAACAAATATTCTTCAAGAAGAAAAAAGAAATAACTTTTTTTTAATGTTGATTGATCTTGTGATGTTTCTTTCTCCAGAATGTATGTTTACTTTATTATATATGTAAGTAAACTTTTATTTGGTTTTGTAAACTTTTTTTTGTTATTTAGATAAACATAGACGTGTACCCTATATATTACATTTATTTTAAAAGAATTTCATTTTATTCAAATCTAGCTACATTGTTTCAAAGAACTATATTTATAGGATTTTAAATGTGAAAGAACTTTATAGTTATATGGAGTAGTTTTTTTTTTTGCTAGAGGCAAAGTAGTATTTAAATAATTATAAAATATAACAAAAGTTCCAAACATGGTTGTATATGATCATTAATCGAATTAACTGATAGACAGTTATCTATTCTCGTACATAGAATGCTTATGTACTCGACTATCTGTAAAAGTGTCAAAAATATAGATAGAACTATTTGCAAAATGATTATTGCAGGCTTTACTGGCCAACTTCGTGGCTGGTGGGATAATTATCTATCCATTGAAGAAAAAGTCGCAGTTATAAATGCTACAGCCGCTGACGAGGGAGTTGATAACTTAGGCATGACTCTAGTCAAAAATAGAGAAGATGCTGTTTATACCCTTGTCCTTACAATTATAGAACATTTCAATGGTAGATTTACCAGTCAACATGAGACCGTCCGTACTTTACTAAATGGTCTTAGATGTAAAACCCTTAGTGAATTCAGATGGTACAAAGATACCTTTATGAGTAGGGTTACGGAATTACCCGAAAATAAATATGAACATTGGAAAGCTAAGTTTATAGACGGCCTTCCCTCCTTATTTGCGGAGAGAGTGAGAAAAGTATTAAGGGGTAGTTACGGCAAAATTCCGTATAAGAATTATACCTATGGTAAACTTATAAGAGTGTGTACACAAGAAGGATTAAACTTTTGTAATGAGCTGAAACTATCTAGACAACTTAAGATAGATAAGCTTAAGGAGAGATCCCAATTAGGAGATTTCTGTACCCAGTTCGGTTTACCCAGAACTTCCAACCATAGTAGGAAAAAGAAAAATAGATATCATAGGTATCCTAACCTTGATAGCCCGTATAAGAAAAAGAGGTCTAGATATAGATCTAAGGAAGAGCGTGATGCTAGAAAAGCTCATTGTAAATCTACTTGATTTGCGAAGAATAGATCTAAGCGAGATATTGCTGATATTAAGTGTTATAAGTATGGAAAATTGGGTCATATCGCTCCAAATTGCAAGCTTCAAAAGCTGAAGACTTTAGAACTAGATGATGAGTTACGTGATAAGGTTTATAGCTTGTTATACACTTCTGGATCAGAATCTGATTATTGTTCTAAGACTGAGTGTGAGGCTGAAGTTGATTTACTTGATTTATCTGATAGTGGTAAAGATATTGATAATACTTGCACTAATTGCAAAGGTGATAATTGTACTTGTGAAGATGATGAATTTTATAAATTGCAATCACAATTTCAAGATTTGAATATGAAAACCATTACATCTGATAATGTAATAGATATTTTAAAGGAAGTTACGATGAAAAACTCCGTAAAAAAGTCATTGATTTAGTTGCAAGTTCTAGTTCTAGTAGTTCAAAACCTCTTGAAAAACAAAAGAATGAATTTAAATATTTTACGCCTTATTCTTTGTCTGAAATTAATAAACATATTCATAAGACCAGTATGCCAAGCAGAGATGCTTCTTTTGATGACTTATAGGTCGAAATCAAAAATTTGAAGAGAGATATTAAGTCTCTCAAACAAAATCAAATGATTTGTGATCACCGGATCACTCAAATTGAGAAAAATAATTCTCTAACTGATTTTTCGACTAATCTTTCGGCTAAAGAAAATCCTGAATTTTCAACTGAAAAGGGAAAAGAAATTTCTGACAGAAAATATCCGATTGATGAAAAATCTGATATGTTTTTAGGAATGATGCAAATTATTATTGCTCATAAAGTACATTAAATGTACTATTTTGATTGATAATAATTTTTCTATAACTGATAGCCATGATTGATAGTGGGCAGATGTAAGCTGCATCCAAGAAGGACTTGTTCCTACTAAATATTTTCAGAAAACTACTCATTTGGTAAAATCTGCTTCTGGTCATGCTTTAGATATAGAGTATAAACTACCGAATACTCGTATTTGCCAAAATAGGGTCTGTATTCCCCATTTCTTTTTTTTTTTGGTAAAAAACCAGTTATACATTCCAATTATACTTGGAACTCCCTTTATTAATGCTATTTATCCTTTTACTCGCATAGACTCGAAGGGTTTTGCTGCTACGTATCAGGATAAAGAGATAAGTTATTCTTTTGTTACAGATCCTGTAACTAGAGATATTAATACTCTGATTGATATGAAACAGAGAAATGTTGATTCTTTACAATTAGAAATATTGAGTATGAATATATTCGATACTCTACAATCTGCTAAAGTCCAGCAAAAGATTAAATTGATTGCTGAACAAATGGATGTTGATATTTGTGCCGATCATCCTAGTGCCTTTGGGAATCGAAAAGGGCATATTATCACTCTTCCTTATGAGGAAAACTTCTCTGAGGATGATATTCCTACTAAATCTCGACCTTGCCAGATGAACGCTGAATTGGTCGAATTCTGCAAAAAAGAGATTGATAGTTTGTTACAAAAGGATTTGATAAAACCTTCAAAATTTCCTTGGTCTTGTTCAGCATTTTATGTGAATAATGCTGCAGAAAAGGAACGAGGCATTCCTAGATTAGTTATAAATTACAAACCATTAAATAAGTATTTGAAATGAATTCGATATCCTATCCCCAACAAAAGGGACTTGCTATCTAGATTATATGACGCCAATATATTTTCAAAATCTGATTTAAAATTTGGATATTGGAAAATTCAAATCTTTAAAGAGCATACTTATAGAACTGCTTTCAATGTTCCCTTCTATCAATATGAATGGATTGTCATGCCTTTTGGTTTAAAAAATGCTCCATCTGAATTTCAGAAAATAATGAATGATATTTTCAACCCTTCTCTAGATTTTATCATCGTTTATATTAGTGATATATTAGTATTTTCTAAAACTTTGGAGATGCATATAAAGCATCTGGATATTTTTTTAAAAAAATTGTTATACAAAATGGTTTAGTAATTTCTAAACAAAAAATGAGTTTATTTCAAACTAATGTTCGATTTTTAGGTCATAACATTTTCCAAGGAAAAATTACCCCCATACAAAGATCGATTGATTTTGCCTCAAAATTTCCTGATGTGATTACTGACAGGACTCAATTATAGAGATTTTTGGGAAGTTTAAATTACATATCTCCTTTTTATAAGAGTTTATCTCGTGATTTAGCCCCTCTATACGACAAGCTGAAAAAGAATTATAAGCAGCCTTGGACTGACCAGCATACTATGTTAGCCAAGAATATTAAACAACATGTTATGTTTTACCTTGCTTAACTCTTGCTAATCCTGCATGGCAGAAAATTATCGAGACAGATGCGTCCAATACTGGTTACGGTGAGATTTTGAAACAAGTAAATCCTAGCAGTAACTGTGAATATCTGATAAGATTTCACTCTGGAAAATGGACTGAAGCCCAGAAGAAATATGCTACTGTGGCTCATGAAATGTTGACTATCATTAAATGTGTTTTAAAATTTCAAGACGATTTATATAATCAAAATTTTTTAGTAAAAACTGATGCTCAATCCGTTAAGTATATCTTTGACAAAGATTTCAAACATGATGCTTCAAAATTAATATTTGCTAGATGGAAAGCTCAACAAGTGCCTTTTGATTTTGAAATTCTGTACAAAAAAGGAATTGATAATTCGCTTTCGGATTTCTTATCCCGGGAATACTTAGATTGATTATGAATTTCTACACAACTTTTCTTGATGAGGAATTATTAATCACTATTCTTAAAGTGGTTAAGTGTGACGACACAAAGGGTCATCACTTGCTTTCAGTTGATTTCTGTGTTATGCTAAGTTTTGATGTTAAAATGAATAAATTTGACTTCGGTCAACATTTTGGGTAAACGGACCCGGATCCGTGATTCGATGGTCCCGGAGGGTCCATAGGAAAATATGGGACTTGGGAGTATGCCCGGAATCGAAGTCCGAGGTCCCAAGCCCGAGAAATGAATTTTTAAGTGAAATTGTTTTAAGAAATTGTTTAAGGAAATTTGAAATGAAAACTGATTAGAAATCAATGGTATCGGGCCCGTATTTTGGTTCCGGCGCCCGATACAGGCCTTATATATGACTTGAGTCATTCCTGTGAAATTTGGTTAAAAACGAACGTCGTTTGATGCGATCTGGACCTTAATTGAGAAATTTGATGTTTAAAAGAGTTTTGAAAAATTTCATTGATCTCGAGGTTTAATTCGATGCTCGTGATGTTATTTTGGTAATTTGATTACACGAATATGTCCGTAGGATATTTTTGCGGTTGTGTGTATACTTGGGTGGGAGTTTCGAGGGCTCGGGTGAGTTTCGAGTAGGTTCCGAGATGCCTTAGGCTTAGAAAGTCAGATGTTGCAGGTTCAGGAAGTTGCAGGTCTCTGAACCTTCTAGTGCGGTCCGCGAGAAATCACGTGCGACCACGGAGGGGCCAGCGCGGCCTCGGTCGCCTTTGTGCGGAGCGCGGTGGAGGCTATGCGGTTCGCACAGGGTGCTGAACTGCAGGTCTTCAGGGAGGACTGGCGGCCATGGTCCATTTGATGTGGTCCGCACAGGGGGTACGAGAGGGGTATAAATAAACGGGAATTTCAGTTATTTTTCACTTTTCAAAACCCCAAAAACATAAGAGGCGATTTTTCAAACAACCTTTCTTCTCCAATACGTTGGTAAGTGATTTCTAACTCATTTTCTTTACTCCTTAACATCCTTTAACATGATTTCAACTTCAAATCAAAGATTTTCATGGGGGAAATTGGGTGTTTTGGGTAGAACCTAGGTTTTTCTAAAATTAGGGGTTCGGACCTCAATTTAAGGTCCGATTTCAAAAAAAATTATTTATTTTGGTTTGTGGGGGAATTGGTAACCAGGTTTTGGTCCGAACCTTGGATTTCGACCACATGGTCCCGGGGGTGATTTTGACTTTTTGGGTAAAACTTTGAAAAACTCATTTTCATGCATTGGGGTTGATTCATTTAGCACTTATTGATGTAATTAAGTAACTTGTGACTAGATTCGAGCGGATTGGTGGTGGAATCAAGGGATAAAGCTATAATTGAGACTTTAGTGGTGTATAAGGCATCGAGGTAAGTGTTTGGTCTAACCCTAGCTTGAGGGATTAGGAGTTGAGTCATATTTGCTACTTGCTTCATGTTGAGTACGACGTATAGGCATGGTGACGAGTATCTATATGTTGGTGTCAAGCATGACCGTGAGTCTTAAATTGAAAGTTGTTGTGTTCTTAAATGACACTTGGGTACTTTACTTAATGATCTTTTATGATTGAGCATTTTCAATAATTGAACTGAGTACAAGCTAAGTTGAGATTGGTTATAGCTGATTCTCCCTTGCCGGGATAAGTATTTCAATATTGTTGTTCCCTTACCGGGAAGTTATTATATTGATTATTTTCCCTTGCCAGGATTCCTTGAAATTGTAAGATATTATGAAATGGGAGAGGGTGGTACGCCTACCACAAGATATTATGAAATGGGAGCGGGTGGTATGCCTACCACAAGATATTATGAAATGGGATCAGGATGCACGCCTGCAACAAGATGGAAACTGAAAGTGAAAGTTGTCTTTACTTTTCTTTATTTGTGTTAGAAGTTATATTGTCAGCTTCCTTATTTATTCCTTGTTATTTTGCTTTATCCGCTATCCCCGAGGCATGTTCCCATTCCCCAACTTTAATTGTTTATTATCTGTTTACTTTTTCGCCATATATTATATAACTGCACAGGTTTATCGGGAGTCTGGTCCTAGCCTCGTCACTATTTCGCCGGGGTTAGGCCAGGCACTTACCAGCACATGGGGTCGGTTGTGCTGATACTATACTTTACACTGTGTGCAGATCCCGGAGCAGCTTTCAGACAGTAGTTGGAGGCTTCCTTCAGTCCATCCGGAGATCCAAGGTAGGCCTGCATAAGTTCGTGGGCCCTGACATCTCCCTCTATCTCTATTTCCTATATCCTTTATCTCTTGCTCAGGAACAGTACTATGTATTTTCTTCAGACTTTGTATGTAGTGACTCTTAGACAGTCTGTGGTACTGTGACACCAGATTTTGGGGTATTGAAGTTTAAAAGTGGTAATAGACGTAGCTCTAAGCTTTATAAATGTTGACTTCCGCCTATTTCCTAACTTCCGTTTTATTTATATTATCGCCCTATGTTTGTTTTAAAAGAAGTAATATGAAAAAAGTAGTAGATAGTTAAGGGTTGGCTTGCCTAGCTCACATTAGTAGGTGCCATTACGACTCCCGAGGGTGGAAATTTTGGGTCGTGACAAGTTGGTATCAGAGCACTAGGTTACATGGGTCTCACAGTCCACAGACAAACTTAGTAGAGTCTGAGGGATCGGTTCAGAGACGTCTGTATTTATCCCCAGAGGCTATAGAGTTAGGAAAACTTCACATTTGTTCTTTCTTGTCATACGGTTCTATTTCCTAATACTGATTGAATTTCTACTCCGTTCTTTCGTAGATGGCGAGAACACGCACTTCCTCATCTACCGCTCAGCAGCCCGAGCCCCCAGCAGCAGCTTCCACTAGGGCCAGAGGGCGAGGCCGAGGCCGTGTTAGAGGCTGAGGTAGGGTCAGAGTTCAGCCTCGAGCAGCAGCACCAGTGGCGGAGCCTCAGGTTTATTTTGAGGAGGAGGTTCCGGCCCTAGCAGTTCCGGTGGGCCCAGCTCAGGTCCTAGAGGGGTTTATTGCTACCCCAGTTCTTCAGGACGCTCTGGTCCGATTGGTGGGCCTCATGGAGAGTGTCACCCGAGTAGGTTTGCTTCCTGTAGCACCAGCCACTTCTCAGACTGGAGGAGGGGCTTAGACTCCTCCTACACGCACTCCAGAGAAGGTAGCTCCCTAGATTCAAACTCCAGCGACTCATCCAGTTGGAGCAGTTCAATCGATTGTCATAGCTCATACCGGCGATAGAGCGGCTATGTTCGCCGATGCTTTGTAGAGGCTGGATAGGTTAACCAAGCTCTTTACTACTACTTTCAGTGGTGCTTCTTCTGATGATCCCCAGGATTTCCTATATAGATATCACGAGGTTCTCAGGAACATGGGCATTGTTGAGACCAATGGGGTCGATTTTGCTACATTCCGCTTGTCTGGATCCGCCAAGACTTGGTGGAGGGATTATTGCTTAGCTAGGCCAGTTGGGTCGCCATCTTTGACTTGGAAGCCGTTTACAGTGTTGTTTTTGGAGAAGTTTCTCCTCGTGACTCAGAGAGAGGCCTATCGGAGGCAGTTTGAGCGCCTCCAGCAGGGTTTCATGACGGTTACCTAGTATGAGACCAAGTTCATCGACTTAGCTCACCATTCTCTTGTCATACTTCCTACCTAGAGAGAGAGGCTGAGGAGGCTTATCGACGGTCTTATTCAGTCGGTTCATCTTCAGATGGCCAAGGAGGCCAGGAGTGAGATCACTTTTCAGGAGGCGGCCAATGTGGCCCGCAGAGTTGAAATGGTTCTATCGCAGGGAGGTGGTCAAGGGTCGGATAAGAGGCCCCGTCATTCAAGAAGATTCAGTGGTACCTCGTCTGGAGGTAGAGATTCATATGGTAGAGGCCATCCTCCTAGTCCCTTTCAGTCAGCTCTTCAGGTTTCTCACGGTGCTTTTGGTAGTCGTGGTCCTCCGATGCAGTATTCTGACCAGCAGTCCTTCAGTGCACCACTAGAACCTATCAATGCACCACCGCTTCAGAGTTTTCAAGGTCGTCAGCCCCAATAACCGAGAGCATGTTTTACTTGTGGCGACCCGAGGCACATTGCTAGGTATTGCCCTCGAGCTTCAAGAAGTTCTCCGCATCAGGGTTCTCGTGCTATGGTTCAGGCACCAGATGTTCCACAGACCACCCATCCAGCTAGAGGTGGGGGTAGAGGTGCTAGAGGTGGAGGTAGAGGTCCTAGAGGTGGAGCTCAGGCCGCCAGAGGTGGAGGCCAGCCAGTAGCAGGCCGTCCTAGAGAGGTAGTTCAAGGTAGTAGGGCCCAGCCCCAATGTTATGCCCTTCCATCCAGGCCCGAGGTTGAGTCTTCAGATGCAGTGATCACAGGTACAGTTCTGGTTTGTGATAGAGATGCTTCAGTGTTATTTGATCTAGGGTCCACATACTCGTATGTGTCATCTTACTTTACACCGTATCTGATCATGCCTAGTGATTTATTGAGTGTTCCTATTTATGTGTCTACACCAGTGGGTGATTCTATTGTGGTTGATCGAATCCATCGTTCTTGTATTATGGTGATTGGGGGTCTTGAGACTCGTGTAGATTTGTTGCTTTTAGACATGGTCAACTTTGATGTTATTTTAGGGATGGATTGGTTATCACCTTACCATGCTATCTTGGACTGTCATGCCAAGACCGTGACCTTGGCTTTGCCGGGTATGCCTCGTTTAGAGTGGAGAGGAACTCCTGGTCATTCTACCCGTAGCGTTATCTCTTATGTGAAGGCTCGGCGTATGGTCGAGAAGGGGTGTTGGCCTATTTATCTTATGTTCGTGATTCTAGTGCGGAGGTTCCCTCCATTGATTCTGTGCATATTGTTCGTGAGTTTCCTAAGGTTTTTCCTTCAGACCTGCCAGGGATGCCACCCGATAGGGATATTAACTTCTGCATTTATTTGGCTCCGGGCACTCAGCCCATATCTATTTCGCCGTATCACATGGCCCTGGCAGAGTTGAAAGAGTTGAAGGAGCAATTGCAAGACTTGCTTGAGAAGGGCTTTATTAGACCCAACGTTTCACCTTGGGGTGCGCCAGTGTTGTTTGTTAAGAAAAAAGGATGGTTCGATGAGAATGTACATTGATTACCGACAGTTGAACAAGGTCATAATCAAAAATAAGTATCCACTACTGAGGATTGATGATTTGTTCGATCATTTTCAGGGTGCCAAGGTATTTTCAAAAATTGACTTGAGATCTAGCTATCATCAGTTGAGGATTAGGGTATCCGATGTCCCTAAGACAGCTTTCCGCACTCGGTACGAGCATTATGAGTTCTTGGTCATGTCATTTGGGTTAACAAATGCCCCAACCGCTTTTATGGATTTGATTAACCAAGTGTTTAGGCCTTATTTGGACTCGTTCGTGATAGTCTTCATTGATGATATTTTGATATATTCCCGCAGCTAGGAGGAGCACGAGCAGCATCTCAGAGTGGTCCTTCAGACTCTGAAGGATAGTCAGTTATATGCTAAGTTCTCGAAGTGTGAGTTTTGGTTGAGTTCAGTTGCATTCCTGGGTCATGTTGTATCAGCAGAGGGTATTCAGGTTGATCCGAAAAAGATTGAGGCAGTCAAGAACTGGCCTTGACCAGCATCAACTACAGAGATTCGGAGTTTCTTGGGATTGGCAGGCTACTATCGTCGATTCGTGGAGGGGTTCTCATCTATTACAGCCCCGATGACCAGGTTGACCCAGAAGGGTGCCCAGTTCAGATGGTCGAACAAGTGTGAGGCGAGATTTCAGAAGCTCAAGACAACTCTGACTACCACACCGGTGTTGGTTTTGCCCATAGGTTCAAGGCCTTACATAGTTTATTTCGATGCTTCCCGTATTGGGCTTGGTGCAGTGTTGATGCAGGATGGCAAGGTCATTGCCTATGCTTTGAGGCAGTTGAAGATTCATGAGAAGAACTATCCGGTCCATGATTTAGAGTTGGCAGCCATTGTTCACGGATTGAAGATTTGGAGGCATTATCTGTATGGCGTGGTATGTGAGGTGTTCACTGATCACAAGAGTCTTCAGTATTTGTTCAAGCAAAAGGAGTTGAATTTGAGGCAGAGGATATGGTTGGAGTTGTTGAAGGATTATGATATCACTATCTTATATCACCTGGGAAAAGCCAATGTGGTGGCCGATACTTTGAGTAAAAAGTCAGCCAGTATGGGCAGTCTTGCTTATCTTTCGGTCGGTGAGAGGCTGCTTGCTTTAGATGTTTAGACTTTAGCTAATCGGTCTGCGAGGTTGGATATTTCTGAGCCTAGTCGACTATTAGCTTGCACGATCGCTCGATCTTCATTATTGGAGCGTATCCGTGATCGGCAGTTTGATGATCCCCATTTGTGTGTCCTTAGAGACACGGTGCAGCGTGGAGGTGCCAAGCAAGTTACCTTAGGTGATAATGGAGTTTTGAGATTGCAGGGTCGAGTTTGTATGCCTAATGTGGATGGGCTCCGAGAGTTGATTTTAGAGAAGGCCTATAGCTCCCGGTGCTCTATTCATTCGGGCGCCGCGAAGATGTATCAGGATTTGCGGTAGCATTATTGATGGCTTAGAATGAAAAAGGATATTGTTGCATATGTGGCTCGATGTTTAAATTGTCAGCAAGTTAAGTATGAGCATCAGAGGTCTGGTGGATTGTTTCAGAGGATTAAGCTTCCTGAGTGGAAGTGGGAGCGGATCACTATGGACTTCGTTACTGAACTTCCGCTGACTTGGAAGAAGTTTGACGCAGTTTGGGTCATTGTTGATAGGCTGACCAAGTCAGTGCATTTCATTCCTGTGGCAGTCTCCTATTCATCCGAGAGGTTAGCTGAGATCTATATCCGAGAGATTGTTCGTCTTCATGGAGTGCCTGTATCTATCATTTCGGACCGAGGTACGCAGTTTACCTTGCATTTCTGGAGAGCAGTTCAGCGAGAGTTGGGCACTCAGATTGAGTTGAGTACAACATTTCATCCTCAGACGGACGGGCAGTCTGAGCGGACTATTCAGATTTTGGAGGATATGCGCCGAGCTTGTTTCATTGACTTCGGAGGCTCGTAGGATCAGTTTTTTCCTTTATCAGAGTTTGCCTACAATAAAAGTTACCAGTCGAGTATCCAGATGGCTCCTTATAAGGCTTTATATGGTAGGCGGTGTCGGTCTCCGGTTGGGTGGTTTGAGCCGGGAGAGGCTCGATTGTTGGGTATGGATCTGGTTTAGGAGGCTTTGGACAAGGTCAGGATTATTTAGGATAGGCTTTGTACAGCTCAGTTCAGGCAAAAGAGTTATGCAGACCGCAAGGTTCGAGATGTGGCTTTTATGGTTGGAGAGCGAGTATTGCTCCGAGTGTCACCTATGAAGGGCGTGATGATATTTGGGAAGAAGGGCAAGCTTAGCCCTATGTTCATTAGTCCATTTAAGATTCTTGATCGAGTGAGAGAGGTGGCTTATAGACTTGCATTGCTGCCTAGCTTATCAGCTGTGCATCTAGTATTTCATGTGTCCATGCTTCGGAAATATCACGGCGATCCATCCCACGTGTTAGATTTCAGCACTGTCTAGTTGGACAAGGACTTGTCTTATAAGGAGGAGCCGGTGGCTATTCTAGACCGGTAGGTCCGTAAGTTTAGATCGAAGAGTTTTCCTTTGGTTCTTGTTCAGTGGAAAGGTCAGCCTTCTGAGGCATCGACTTGGGAGTCCGAGTCCGACATGCGTAGCTGTTATCCTCATCTTTTCCCCGACTCAGGTACTTCTTTTCTTCTGTCCGTTCGAGGACGAACGGTTGTTTTAGAGGTAAAGAATGTCACTTGCTTTCAGTTGATTTCTGTGTCTTCGAGGCCTTGAAAACCTCATTAGAGTCGCCTCGATTTGCGTGCATAGTCTGGGCTTGTAGCCGGAAGCTTAAATATGAAACTCTATGAAAAATGCTAAGTTTTGATGTTAAAATGAATAAATTTGACTTCGGTTAACATTTTGGCTAAACGGACCCAGATCCGTGATTCGGCGGTCCAGGAGGATCCGTAGGAAAATATGGGACTTGGACGTATGCCCGGAATCGAATTCTGAGGTCCCAAGCCCGAGAAATAAATTTTTAAGTGAAATTGTTTTTCAAAAATTATTTAAGGAAACTTGAAATGAAAACTGATTAGAAAGCAATGGTATCGGACCCGTATTTTGGTTCCGGCACCCGATACAGGTCTTATATATGACTTGAGTCATTCCTGTGAAATTTGGTAAAAAAACGAACGTCGTTTGACGCGATCCGGACCTTAATTGAGAAATTTCATTGATCTCGAGGTTTAATTCGATGCTTGTGATGTTATTTTGGTAATTTTGATTACACGAATATGTCTGTAGGATGTTTTTAAGATTGTGTGTATACTTGGGTTGGAGTTTCGAGGGCTCGGGTGAGTTTTGAGTAGGTTCCGGGATGCCTTAGGCTTAGAAAGTCAGATGTTGCAGGTTCAGGAAGTTACAAGTCTCTTAACCCTCTAGTGCGGTCCGCGAGAAATCGCATGCGACCACGGAGGGGCCAGCGCAGCCGTGGTCGTCTTTGTGCGGAGCGCGGTGGAGGCTGTGCGGAGCGCGGTGGAGGCTGTGCAGCCACAGTCGCCTTTGTGTGGTCCGCACAGGGTGCTGAACTACAGGTCTTCAGGGAGGCCTGTGCGGCCCCGGTCCATTTGATGCGGTCCACACAGGGGGTCCGAGAGGGGTATAAATAAATGGTAATTTCAGTTTATTTTCACTTTTCAAAACCCCAAAAACATAAGAGGCAATTTTTCAAACAACCTTTCTTCTCCAAAACGTTGGTAAGTGATTTCTAACACATTTTCTTCACTCCTTAACATCTTTTAATATGACTTCAACTTCAAATCAAAGATTTTCATGGAGAAAATTGGGTGTTTTAGGTAGAACGTAGGTTTTTCTAAAATTGGGGGTTTGGACCTCAATTTAAGGTCCGATTTCAAAACAAATTATTTATTTGGGTTCGTGGGGGAATGGGTAACCAGGTTTTGGTCCGAACCTCGGATTTCGACCACGTGGGCCCGGGGGTGATTTTGACTTTTTGGGTAAAACTTTGGAAAACTCATTTTCATGCATTGGGGTTGATTCATTTAGCACTTATTGATGTAATTAAGTAACTTGTGACTAGATTCGAGCGGATTGGTGGTGGAATCGAGGGGTAAATCTATAATTGAGACTTGAGTGGTGTTCAAGGCATCGAGATAAGTGTTTGGTCTAACCCTAGCTTGAGGGATTAGGAGTTGGGTCATATTTGCTACTTGCTTCTTGTTGAGTACGACGTATAGGCATGGTGACGAGTATCTATATGTTGGTGTCAAGCATGACCGTGAGTCTTAAATTGAAAGTTGTTGTGTTCTTAAATGACACTTTGGTGCTTTACTTAATGATCTTCTATGATTGAGCATTTTCAATAATTGAACTGAGTACAAGCTAAGTTGAGATTGGTTGTAGCTGATTCTCCCTTGTCAGGATGACTATTTCAATATTGTTGTTCCCTTGCCGGGAAGTTATTATATTGATTATTTTCCCTTGCCGGGATTCCTTGAAATTGTAAGATATTATGAAATGGGAGCGGGTGGTACGCCTACCACAAGATATTATGAAATGGGAGCGGGTGGTATGCCTACCACAAGATATTATGAAATGAGAGCGGGTGGTACGCCTACCACAAGATATTATAAAATGGGAGCGGGTGGTACGCCTACCACAAGATATTATGAAATGGAAGCGGGTGATACGCCTACCACAAGATATTATGAAATGAGAGCGGGTAGTATGGCTACCACAAGATATTATGAAATGGGATCGGGATGCACGCCTGCAACAAAATGGAAACTGAAAGTGAAAGTTGTCTTTACTTTTCTTTATCTGTGTTAGAAGTTATATTGTCAGCTTCCTTATTTATTCCTTGCTATTTTGCTTTATCAGCTATCCCCGAGGCATGTTCCCCTTCCCCAACTTTAATTGTTTATTATCTGTTTACTTTTTTGCCATATATTATATAACTGCATAGGTTTATCGGGAGTCTGGTCCCAGCCTCGTCACTACTTCGCCGGGGTTAGGCCAGGCACTTACCAGCAAATGGGGTCGGTTATGCTGATACTACACTCTGCACTGTGTGCAGATCCTAGAGTAGCTTTCGGACAGTAGTTGGAGGGCTTCCTTCAGTCCATCCGGAGACCCAAGGTAGACCTGCAGACGTTCGCGGGCCCTGGCATCTCCCTCTATCTCTATTTCCTGTTTCCTTTATCTCTTGCTCAGGAACAGTACTATGTATTTTCTTTAGACTTTGTATGTAGAGACTCTTAGACAGTCTGTGCTACTGTGACACCAGATTTTGGGGTATTGAAGTTTAAAAGTGGTAATAGACGTAGCTCTAAGCTTTATAAATGTTGACTTCCGCCTATTTCCTAACTTCCATTTTATTTATATTGTCGTCCTATGTTTGTTTTAAAGAAGTAATATAAAAAAGGTAGTAGATAGTTAAGGGTTGGCTTGCCTAGCTCACATTAGTAGGCGTCATCATGACTCCCGAGGGTGGAAATTCTGGGTCGTGACATTAAGTTAAATCGAGACTTACAAAGTCTCATAATTGAAAAAATCATTGATAGCATGGTTGAAGATGAATTTTCTATTCATTATTATTCTGATGATATCAGAGATGATATGCAAGATTATTACTTCTCTGAATAAACTAAATTGTTATATGTGCAAAATAGACCCCCAGAGGCAGAGGCAGAGGAAAAGGAGGAAGATCATCCTCCTCCTCGGGAAGATCATACTCGCAAGGATCATCATACGAATCCTTATCTAATTCCCCAGTAATACAAATGGGAAAAAAGAGCTTGATTAACACAAAGGTTCCCCTCAAAGGAGAATCTTCCGCAACACCCTCTATCCATCTGTAAGATATCCCAGAAAATAACCCGTTATATGGTCATCTGCAGGCATATTTGGCCGCTAAAAAGCAAAGTGATACATTTGCTTCAATTGCTAAAGAAGAAGACACTGATGATATCAGGTCTTACGAAAAGCTAGTAAACAAAGAAATGATATTTCTTTTAGAAAACTCTGAAATTCAGAGAAAAAATGAGCCATGGAAGATATTCCAACGATATTTGATCAATGGGTTATACTATCCAGGGGAGTCATACAAAACCCGTTCGTACTATGAAACTATTCTCATTAGTATATGCAGTGCAGAATTTCAGCACTTTTTTGGTTATAACACCAACAAGAATGTTTATAACTTCTCCAAAATTATTATTAAACAGGTTATATCTGTTGAAGATTGGGGAATCTCCACAATGAAAGAAAGGCAGATAAGCCTTAACAAATCCTTGATGAACTTTACGTACTGGGATTATATCCAAGCCTTTGATAAAGTGCTTTACTATAATAACGAAATGCATAAACATACTTGGTTTATAAAGGTATGTGCAAAGATATTTGCAGAACCGAATCCTAATTGGTTCATAAACTGGTGGTTATACCACGGTCCGACAGTGAAGATCTTACCTGACCCTTTTCTTAAGTTATACAAAGAATGGGCCATGATTTTCCCAGATTTAAACAATCTATATAACGCGGATCATATCTGCCACCTGGAAAAGATTGACCAGATATATTTCTTTATTGAATTCTCTATCCCATGGATCTATAGATGGATTCCAAAACTAGGATTTATAAAGGAACAAATCCTCTTCTTATATAGGACATTTTACAATAATTTCTGGGATAAGTTAATGAAGACATATCCCAAGACTAAAGTGTTATATGGGCATGAACTCTTGGATTCCATTAAAGAAAAAATCAAAGAATATTCAACCAGTCCTCAAAAGAGGATGATCGATGATAACTCGGTCAAACACATTGCTAGGAGGATCTCAGTGCAAGAAGGAGATAAAACTGAAATGATAAATCAGTATTTAGAAGAAGTAAAAAGAAATTTGCTTCAGTCTTTAAACCAATATGAGAGATCCAACACTTCGATGCGAAGTGAAACAAGCGGCGATGATATCGCAGATGATGATTCCCAGCCTGTGCAACCAGAAAGAATAATATCTGGCAAAGCTATAGATCGGGTGGAAGATTTTCTCCAACAAATGAAAGGCTTGGACGAAAGGGGACTGTGAGCATCTAGAAGGCTACCCCAGCACAATAGTAGATACACTGTATAAGGGACCCACTTTACTGTACATAGATTCCTTATGTTTTTTTTTCTTTCTATAAGTAGAGGCCCTCTCTCATTCAGGGAGACATCAGAAAAAATCCCCCTCTCTCTCTGTAAATCTATCTCTCTACTGTAAATCTCTCTCTCAATTGTAATTACTCTCTTGAAGTAAATAAAGATTTTCAGTTCATCATCTTCAGGCCTTGCTTCTCGGCCTTAAAGGTATTAGTTTCTTTTAAATTTTATAGTATTTTAAATACTTCGTTTCTCTCCCCAGCCGTGACTATGTCCGGCTAAACGGATTCATATCTATGTTGAAGATCTAACTTCTCTTGCATATTAACCATGAAAGATCCAGACTCTATCAAAAATAAAGGAATTTTAATATAGTTTCTTGACTTGGTTCCAAGATGGTGGTACAGTCGACTCTGGTACTACTCTTATTGGCTTTGCCTTAGTGGCTCCGTCTAGCCAGCTGTGACACTAAAGCCCGCTGAAGTTGTCAATATACCATGTACACCATGATCTAATTGGCGGGCGGTTGTCCGCACGGCCATCCATATCTAGCTGTTTTAATACCTTTAAAGGTGGGCGGTAGTCCGCACGACCAGTAAAGATTCGAAACATACGAGAATTTTATTATAGTTTTAATGACTGTATGGAAGAATCCATCCTTTTACCCAAGCAAGAGGCCTGTCTATTGTATTTTTATTTAACTAAAATAGTGAATAAAGTTACCATATACTATTGACATTTATTAGTTTGCCACTTGGCTTAACCATAATGTCAATTATATATGGTAACTTTCTTGCTTTATATATATATATATATATATATATATATATATATATATATATATATATATATATATATATATATATATATATATATATAAATTTATTCACATTTCTTGTGCTTTGCCAGTGGAGGCAGATAAAATAGGAAATACTTCGTTTTTTTGTTTTAATGTGTCCATTTAAAATATAATGTATACTCGAGTTTAATATGTGCATTATATTATGACAAGCGAGTTTACTTTTTTTTATTCCAAGTCCAAGTAGTTTGTATACCGCTATGATTTACTTCCATGAGGTTCACATTGTCTCCTAGGAAGATGGCCGTTCACATTTTTCTCATAGCATTTAGTGAAATGTAAAGATCGTGACTTATTTATCGAGACATTTTAAAGGTTTTAAAACGATTTAAAAAAAATATATATATATATAGAAAAGAAACTGTAGAAATGGATAACCAAATAGAAAACTTTTATGCCGTTTAGGCTTTTGTTACTGTGATGATCATTTTGGACGTTGGTATTAGTATTGGTATTAGTCCCGCTCTTATCGGGGCACATACCTTATTAGGCTACCTACCAAATGTAGATATGTATTGGTCTTATATGGAAAGTGGTTCAAAATGCCCTTAAACTATTGAAAAAGGTTTAAAAATACTTTTTATTTATTTATTGGGGTAAAAATACCCCTCCATTCACCTTTTTCGTTCATTATGCCGTTAGGTCAATGCTGAATTAAAAATTATTTTTTTTTTGTAAAACTTAAATAAAAATATTTTACAATTTTTTTTTTTTTTTTTAAACTAATGCACCAGTAGTCCACTAATTTAGTAAAGTCGTCTTCTTCTTATTCTTCTTTTTTTCAATTTTTACAAAAAATAATTCACTTTTTACAAAAAAAAATATTTTTTTCAGCTTTTTTTAAAAGCATATTTTTTTGTAAAAACTGGAAAAAAATTGTAAAAATAGAAAAAAAATGTTTTAATAAAATATTTTCATTTTTTAAAAACTGAAAAAAATATTTTCAACAAATATTTTCGTTTTTGAAAAATATTTCTTTTTCATTTTTTCAGTTTTTTAAAAAACGAAAATATATTTTCTTTTGAAAAAAACTGGAAAACGAAATGCTTTAAAAAAACTGGAAAAAAAATTATTTTTCAAAAAAGAAAATATTTTGTTGAAAATATTTTTTTCCCAGTTTTTACAAAAAAAATGCTTTAAAAAAACTGAAAAAAATGATTTTTTTTTTTTGTAAAAACTAAATTGTGTTTTGTAAAAACTGAAAAAAATAAATGAGAAGACTTTACTAAATTAGTGGACTATTGGTGCATTAGTTTAACAAAATAAAAATATTTTGCAAAATATTTTTTTTAAGCTTTACAAAAAGAATAATAATTATTTTAATTTAGCATTGACCTAATAGTCAAAGGGCATAAGTGAACCAAAAAAAGTGGATGGAAAGGTATTTTTAGCCCAATAGGTAAATGAAGGATATCTTTAAACATTTTCCAATAGTTTAGGGTATTTTGAACCCTTTTCCGTTTTTTGTTTTTGCTCGACAAGTTATGAGTAGCATTGGGAAAAAAACTCAACAGTATTTACTTCTCATATTTCAACATTAAAATAATAAATAAAGAACGGAACAACATTTCTCGGAAACGTATATGTGAAGCTGTAGATTAGAATAGCGAAGGAGATAAAAGTCTAAACATTGTTTTTAAAGGTGAATTCACAGAGCTAGATATTTTACTTATCAATTATCATGATAGACCCGCAGTCATTTTTATATCTAATAGTAAATAAAAGAAAAATTATAAATTATTTATAGAAAAAAATTGACAACATCTCGCTAGTGTTGCAATTGTTCGAAGTCTATCTCTAAAAGACTACTTTTAACTTCAAAAGGTAAAATTGGAGTCCATTACTTAAATGGTCCCTCAACTATCTCAAATTATCTCCCAAAGTCATCTTTTTTCCGTTTGTAATAGAAAAGTCTAACACTCAGAAGGTCACTCGACCAAGTTTTATTTTTTTTGAGTTTTATATGTGTCTGCTAATGCAGAGATACGTGCGAAATTTGAACTATTATAATGACCAAGCTGAAAACTGTTTGACTCAAAAGATATTGGAATCTTTTTGAACAAATCAATTAAAGAAAGTGAAGGGGTAAATTTTAGTTAAACATAATAAATTACAGATCGATGAGCTAATTGAACAAATAGTACATAAGATGAAATAGAGGTAACCAATCTTATTGAAACTTTCGTTGTGACTCCCATTAATCAATGGGGGAGGTTGTTTTACATGTTTTCTTGGAGATTGCAGAAGAGGGAGGAGAGATGGAGAAGCCCCCCCCCTCCCCCCTCCCGCCCGCAACCGAAGTTTTCCTTTACTATATATAGTCATGGGATCTTTGCTATTTACTTGGTCTGACTCTCTCTCGCACTATCTTTCTTGGTCGTCCCCTAGACGTTGTTTCTTCTCTCTCGCACTATCTTTGCTATTCACCATGTCGTCTTTCGATACCCTGTCGCTTGGACGGGATGCTGGTCAGCTTGACCGCAGTGGTCAGATTTTGACCAATACAGTTAGTCCCTCCATCTGTCGGGGCCGTCTCCTGTCGGGCCAGGCAGACAGATCATGAGTGCTACGAATTCGAAAAAAATCTGACTTCTCGTTTCTTAGTTATGCTTCTTAGGTTTCAAGTGAGATGACGACGTTCTTTCGATATCCTTGGACCGTTGTTGTTGTTTCGCAACCGAAACGTCGTTTGGTATTAATGCGTTGTTTCGTGGTTGCCGCCATTATAACACACGTTCCTGGAGAACCGAAATATTTCGTGCCCTATCAGATTCGATTGGTGACTCTTGGATTTCGTGCTTGGGGGGGATTTATGTCTCTTATAAATAGAAGGAACACATCATTCGATTGACACACTGCTTCAAAGAATTTTGTGGATATACTTTCTTCCTGATACTCCGAATTTTCATTCGCCCCCATTTTGATTGAAAACTTTCATCCTTCCTTTCCATTGTCTTTTTGCCACACCATCTTGACAAATTGGCTGGCAATTCTTCTCGCATTGATCTCCCTGTTACAATTCCGGTGCCGGAAAATGTTTCTCTGGCCATCGGAGGAGTAGAAGTGGTGGAAGATGAAGAGGTTCCATCAGTAGTCGAGATCTTGCCTCGTCCTGGGAGAGAATGGAACGATTTCAGCGGTTGCGCCGGGGTGGAGACGGAACCTGACCCTTCTGTTATGAAAGAAGACATTGTAGAGTTGAAAGCTAGGTGGGGAATCCCCAATTACGTTGGCATGCGACCAGCGGTAGGGAACGACATAGTTCATTTTGACTGTCCCGGGTAGTGCGTGTTCTACGCCTACCCCTTTCTTATTGGATACACACTTCCTCTCCCTCTCATGGTGGTAAATTTTTTCCGTTTTTACGAGGTATGCCCCGCCCAACTTTTGCCGTACCTGTACAAGTTGTTCCTTATGTTGCTCAAGTTTGCGGAGCTCGCCGGTCGTGAGATCACTTTGGATCACATGCTCAATATATTCTCCCCTCAACTCATTAGCGGCACGATGCTTCATATGCGTCCACGGGGGTCGAAGAGTCTGGTGGTGAAAATGGACGACAGGGCTAATCGTCGTTTCTACGAGAATTATTTCTATGTGTAGACCGAGCAAATTGTGGAGGATCCAATGGGGTTCCCTGAGAAGTGGAACTTT
The DNA here is from genome assembly GCF_000715075.1 of Nicotiana tabacum. Lineage (NCBI taxonomy): Eukaryota > Viridiplantae > Streptophyta > Magnoliopsida > Solanales > Solanaceae > Nicotiana > Nicotiana tabacum. The sequence goes on from NC_134095.1 coordinate 126,623,205, forward strand.
GCACGTAAGTTTCTTATGTTTTTAGTCGTCAAGATATCCGATCGCTTTCTGTTACAGTACTAAACCCTGTTATGTCTCTGCAGCCGAGAAATTGTCCCCTACATCTGTCGAAGGTATCCGCGAGTGGGTGAGCACCATCTTTCCCCACACGGCGGGGCTTCGTACATGGTCGGCCTTTTATGACAAATTTGGACGCAGGCCCCTCACAAGTGAGATGTCGTTTCTATTTGCTATTTTTCCTCTCTTTTTACTTAGTTTCTTATGTGATGTTTGTCGATGACAGGGAGAGTGCAAGAGCGAGGGCTCCCCCATTAGCTTTTCGTCAACTGGCATTGTCTGCTCGCCTGGTGACAGTACCTACCGCTCGATCTTCGTCTAGGGCTGCTTCAGTTGAGTCTGCGACCGTGGTTATTCCGGCGGAGGCCACTTCTCAAACTGAGGTCCCGACTCGTATCGCTCATCTGACGGGAGAATCTCCCCGTGATGAGGAAGAGGAAGGACTATCCAAAAAGCGGCGAGTGGAGTTCGAGGTAACCCCTATAACTGTGATACACCTGGACGACTCTCCCTTGACAGGATCTGGGGCAAGAATTGATACCACTCCATCAGTAGAGATGGAGCTAGTCGTCGTATCTGCCCTACCGATGAAGATTCTTGCCACTGTCGTTGATCAGCAACCTGCCATAGTGGGGCGCCAGATTTCTGAGGCTTCCGTTGTGGTTTCGGGCATACCCTCGTCCTCCGTACCTAGTCGTGCTTCCTCCTTAGCTGCTAAAAAAGGAAAGGGCTTCATGGTCGATGATTATGAATCAGAGTCGGACCTCGACCCTGATGATGTTAGGATGTTTGAAGAGGTTATTACCCACTTGGTGGTTCATGCGGGAGACTCGGCCCGTATTCATGAGATCTCTTCAGATGTTAATCTCCTGGGGGACAGGGAGGATTTGGTGTCGCAGTTTGACATTTTGTGCTCCCTGCCAAGAACGAGGCTCTCCGGAACGTTCCTGATAGCGACTTGATGAATGAAGTGGCCGCTATGGGCCTGAGGGTATATTTCACTTTTCTTTCATGTTTCTTTTATTTTTCTAGATGATACGATCTCAACTCATCTTTTCCTTTTTCAGACGTACATGTTGGAAATTGAGAGTGCCCGTAGGGCTGACATCCGAATGAAGATTTTCCTGAAGGCATTGGAGAAATATCGGCGCTATCGCAATAAGTGTCGTGAGTTGCACGAACGGCTGAGGGAGAATCCCGGTGCTTGATCCCTTGGCGAGGAACTGGAGAGGAGAGACCAGCAGTTTATTGAGGCCGTTCGCAGGAATAGTGTGCTCGAGGAGAAACTTCGCACGAAGGACGAATAGCTTGAGTTGGGCAAAGGGGTAGCCGCAGAGTGTGACTATCTGCAGGAGAAACTGAGGTCAATGCAGGCCGAGATGGATCAAAACCTTATCAAAGTTGAGGCGATGAGTGTGGAGTGGATGGGAAAATTGGCCGAATTGGAGAGAAAGTTTGTCGGGTTAGAGAGTATCGAGAGTGCCTGGTCTGCTGCTTCGGCAAGGGCGGCGGCCCTAGAGAACACTATCCGCGTCCTCCAGTCTGAGTAGGAGTCAGAGAGAGCGACATCCATGCTAATGGAGGCGAGGCTTTAGGAACGTAATGGTGAGATCGACCGGGAAGCTTCGACCTTAGGAGATCGAGTCGCCGCTCTGGAAGCTGAGAAGGAGCAACTGTTGGCTCAAATTTGAGTCCTCCTCCGTCGATGTTCCCCGCCGCTTACACGAGCTTTGGGTTCATGCTAAAGCTCAGCGGATATATACAAGAGTTTGTGGAAGGCGGGCAATGTTACTGAAGTCGCATATGAAGGAGCACAGGAAAAGGCGCGAGAGGCTCATTTCAACTATGGTTACGACTCTACAACTCCAGAGGCCGATGAGGGCGCGGATGATGATGGAGGGCTTCATTGAGATGATGGCGATGATGGTGGCGGTGATGACGTAGAGTGAAAGAATGTTGTCTTTGTCTGTTTTCTGTTTTTTGTTTTTTATACATTCGTTGTCGGTTTTCGTTGTTCCATTTTCCTTTTTTCTCTATTATTGGCTTGAGCCGTGTGCAATCTGCGACTGTTTGCGCAGTGACTTTGTATAAAGAATTTTTTGTTGTTATTTGCCTTGTAATTTGTCTTTGTTTTTGCTTTTCATGACTTTGGTGCGAGGTAGATTCCCGTATGGCAAGTCCCGGTTTTTCTTTCCCTTTATATTTTCTGTCGGCCGTTGGCCTTAGGGATATTTCGGATTTTCTCTTTGGCGATGGCTCGTGGACTTGAGGGTATAATTTCGAACTTTCGTCGAAATGTCAACCCATCATTATTCTATCAAGGTCGAACCCTTCTTTTTGGCGAAGGCCCTTGGCCTTAAAGGGTGTTATTTCAAACATATCGAAATGGTAACCCGACGTCGTTCGATCGAGGTCGAACTTTTCTTTTTGTCAAATGCCCTTGGCCTAAAAGGGTATTATTTCAAACTTATCAAAATAGTAACCCGTCGTCGTTCGATCGAGGTCAAGCTCTTCTTTTTGACGAAGGCCCTTGGCCTTAAAGGGTGTTATTTCGAACTTATTGAAATAGTAACCCGTCGTCATTCGATCGAGGTCGAACTCTTCTTTTTGGCGAAGGCCCTTGGCCTTAAAGGGTGTTATTTCGAACTTATCAAAATAGTAACCCGTTGTTGTTCAGGCGAAGGCCCTTGGCCTTAAAGGATGTTATTTCGAACTTATCAAAATAGTAACCCGTCGTCGTTCGATCGATGTCGAACTCTTCTTTTTGGCGAAGGCCCTTGGCCTTAAAGGATATTATTTCAAACTTATCGAAATAGTAACCCATCGTCATTCGATCGAGGTCGAACTCTTCTTTTTGGTTAAGGCCCTTGGCCTTAAAGGGTGTTATTTCAAACTTATCGAAATAGTAACTCGTTGTCGCTCAATCGAGGTTGAACTTTTCTTTTTGGCAAAGGCCCTTGGCCTTAAAGGTTGTTATTTCGAATTTTTTGAAATGGTAACCCATCGTCGTTCAATCGAGGTCGAACTCTTCTTTTTGGTGAAGGCCCTTGGCCTTAAAGGGTGTTATTTCAAACTTATCGAAATGGTAACCTGTCGTCGTTCGATCGAGGTCGAACTCTTCTTTTTGGTGAAGTCCTTTGGCCTTAAAGGGTGTTATTTTGAACTTATTGAAATAGTAACCTGTAGTCATTCGATCGAGGTCGAACTCTTCTTTTTGGCGAAGGCCCTTGGCCTTAAAGGGTGTTATTTCGAACTTATCGAAATAGTAACTCGTCATCGTTCGATCGAGGTCGAACTCTTCTTTTTAGCGAAGGCCCTTGGCCTTAAAGGGTGTTATTTTGAACTTATCGAAATAGTAACCCGTCGTCATTCGATTGAGGTCGAACTCTTCTTTTGTGGCGAAGTCCCTTGTCCTTAAAGGGTGTTATTTCAAACTTATCAAAATAGTAACCCGCCGTCATTCGATCGAGGTCGACCTTGGCCTTAAAGGGTGTTATTTCGAACTTATCGAAATAGTAACCCGTCGTCATTCGATCGAGGTCGAACTCTTCTTTTTGGCGAAGGCCCTTGGCCTTAAAGGGTGTTATTCCGAACTTATCAAAATGGTAACCCGTCGTCAGTCCCAGTTTTTGGAGAATCAAGCATCTTCTGGGGGAGTCCCAGTTCGCTTGATATTGTTTGCATCAGAGAGTGTAATGTCAAAGAACACGAAACTTTGTTGTTTCACTTATGTTTGTTTTGCGCACATATCGAAATTTCCCTGTCTGATTCCTGCCTTCCAGCCTAGAGGTGTCATCGGGGGGTGATGTTTCGAATGTCTTGTAGTATTTTCCCATCCTCTGATTGAGATGTTTCTTTGCACCCTCGCCCGCGCGGGACTTGTGTTCCTGCTTGAGCATAGAGCAGAAGTTGAGTTAAAATGACACTTTCCTTACCCATATCCGATGAATCGGTGAATGAGAGTAGGTTTATGACGTTGCTCATTTTGTCTAGCATTTTGATGGTTGATGGGGCGATGATTCCTAAATTCGGTGGTTGTTTCCAGCTCTCTTTCCCCTCCTACGCTGCGCCTTTGCCCTGCGTGGGTTGGGATTTTTTAGAGCTTTTTTCGGTGGGTAATCGTGTTTCTTGTCTTTGATCTGGAAGAGACTAGGAAATTTCACTAAGAAATCCCCACAAATGGCGCCAAATTGTTTGACTCAAAAGATATTTAAATCTTTTTGAACAAATCAATTAAAGAAAGTGAATGAGTAAATCTTAATTATGTTGGGAAGCGTGTCAAGATAATAGAAGGAAAAGAATATTTAAGAGAGAAAAGCAATAAATTGCACAAGACACGATTTCGTGGTTCGGCAATTTTTGCCTACTCCACGGCCACACAAAGAATAGCTCTTTATTAATTAAAGAGAGAAAGAAGAAGTTTTGGGATGATCTACAAATGAAAATTTAGACCCCTATTTATAGGCATTTGAATGCCCTGCCGAGGTAAGCGCTTACATCATAAAAATGCCGATGTAAGCGCTTACATCATAAAAATATCGAGGTAAGCGCTTACATCACAAGAATGTTGATGTAAGCGCTTACATCATATTTTCATCTCTTTTTGATTTTTCTTTCTTTTGTTTTGTCTACTTTCACATACAATAATAGGTTTGGTCCTATCAATCTCCCCCTCAAACCTATGTTACATCAAGAAAGAAAATAAAAAAAAGATTTGCTATTCTCTGGTGGCGCCTTCACGCTATCAGTCTTGAAGGCTAACTGAGGCAGTGCACAACCTCAGTTTGTCAACACTGACAACTTTGGTCAACATGTCTAATGGGTTCTTTGATCTTGGTATCTTCTGCAGGGAAAGAGTTCCTTCATTTATCAACTCTCGGATATGATGATACCTCAACTAGATATGCTTCGATCTTGCATGAAACGCTGGATTCTTGGCAAGATGAATTGCACTTTGGTTATTGCTGAAAAGCTCACAATTGTCCTTCTCTTTACCTAGCTCTTTAAGAAAATTCTTGAGCCAAATCATCTCTTTTCCAGCTTCTGAGATTGCCATGTACTCTGCTTCAGTGGTAGATAGATCAACACTTTTCTGAAGTCTGGACATCCAACTAACAGCAGTACCACCCAAGGTGAACACGTAGCCCGTGGTACTTTTTCGACTATCCAGATCGCCGCCTAAATTTGCATCAGCAAAACCTTGTAAGATAATATTGCTCTTTTTAAAACAAAGTGTCATACCTGAGGTGCCTTTGAGATATCGCAATATCCATTTTACACCTTCCCAATGCTCCTTTCCTAGATCTGACATGTATCTACTGACAACTCCAACTGCATGGGCTATGTCAGGTCTAGTGCAAACCATAACATATATCAAACTTCCTACTGCTGAAGCATACAAAACTTTGGACATGTATTTCCTTTCTTCATCTGTCTTAGGTGATTGGTCCTTTGACAGATTTAGATGGCTTTCGAGTGGAGTGCTTCTGGTCTTTGCATCATGAAGACTGAACCTGCTTAGTACCTTCTGTATGAACTTTTCTTGAGACAACTTTAAGGTTCCTTCCAACCTGTTTCTGCTAATCCTCATCCCAAACATTTGCTTAGCTGATCCTAAGTCTTTCATTTCAAACTCCTCCGTCAGTTGTTGCTTGACCAAATTGATCTCATTTATGCTAGATCCTGCAATTAGCATATCATCAACGTACAACAGTAAAATGATATAGGATTCATCAAGATTTTTGATATAACAGCAATGGTCCATCTCACATCGTGTGAAACCATTTTTATGCATGAATCCATCAAATTTCTTGTACCATTATCGGGGAGCTTGTTTCAAACCATACAAACTCTTCTTCAACTTACACACAAGGTTTTCTTTACCAGAAACTTGAAAACCTTTAGGTTGCTTCATGTAGTAGTCTTCTTCAAGGTCACCATGCAAGAAAGCAGTTTTAACATCTAGCTGCTCCAAATGCAAATTTTCTGCAGCTATGACACTTAGCACCAACCTGATAGTAGTTAATTTGACTACAGAAGAGAAGATCTCGGTGTAATCAATTCCTTCCTTTTGCTGAAAGCCTTTTACTCCTAATCGTGCTTTTTATCTCTTATTACCATCATGTTCTTCCTTGACTTTGTTCACCCACTTGTTCTGCAATGCCTTCTTTCCTTTTGGTAACTCCGTAAGTATCCATGTTTTATTCTTTTGAAGAGAATTCATCTCTTCTTTCATGGCTAGCTTCCACTTATCAGAGTCTATCAAGTACATTGCTTCAACAAAATGCTCTGGTTCTCCAGCATCAGTTAGAAGTAAATAGTGAAGAGAGAGAGAGTTAACCTATCTGGAGCATTCGTGACTCTTTTAGATCTACTCAATGTAGGTTCATGAGTAACAGAATCCGAATTTGATTCAGGTCCTGATTCTAGATTTGGTTCTGCATTTGATTCTATCTCTGGTTCCGGTTCTGGTTCTGATCCAGGTTCGGCTTCTCATTCTTCTTCAAATTCAGCTTCTGGTTCTTCATCTTCAATTTCAGAATCAGTTGTAATCCCTCTAGCCACTTCATTTTCTGAGATCTCTTCTAACTCAACTGTTTCAGACATTGTCTGTTTGCTGGTGTTGGTTGGTTCTACTTCAAGCTTATCCTCGTACATCACATTTTCATTAAATGTGACATTCATGTGTCTTAGGATCTTTCTATTCTGATCACCCCAGAACCGATAACCAAAATTATCATCAACATAGCCAATAAAGAAACATTTCTTTGCTTTAGGATCAAGCTTATATCTATCATTAGAGTTTACATGCACATAAGCAACACAACCAAAAATTTTCAGATGTGAGAGAGTTACCTCCTTTCCTATCCATACCTACTCAGGAATTTCAAAATCAGCGGTACAGAGGGTCCCCTATTTATGAGGTAAGCTTCCGTGTTAACAGCCTCAGCCCAAAAATACTTCGACAATCCAGAATGTATTCTCATACTTCTGGCTCGTTCATTCAGGGTTCTATTCATTCTCTTAGCAATACCATTTTGTTCCGGTGTTCCAGGAACTGTCTTGATCATTCTGATCCCATTCTTCGAGCAAAATGCTTTGAACTGTTGGCTATCATACTCTCCTCCATTGTGAGATTTCAGACATATTAACTTTAGACTTGTCTGATTTTCAACTTCAGCTTTCTATTTTTTAAAGATAACAAACACATCAGATTTAATTTTCAGAAATAAACCCATATCTTTCTTGTGGAATCATCAATGAATGTGACATAATAGTGTGAGCCTCCTAGAGAAGTTACAGGAGCTGGTCCCCACACATCTGTATGCACTAGTTCCAGCTTCTCTTTCTTTGGCGTCCTTCCCACCTTTGAGAAACTAACTCTCTTTTGTTTCCCATAAATGCAATCTTCGCACAAACCTAATTCAACATGTTTTAGGTTTGGCAAATTTTCTTTGGATGCCAAAAGCTTCATTCCCTTCTCACTCATATGCCCGAGCCTCCGGTGCCACAATGTTGTATCACGACCATGATTAACTGTTGCTATAGTATCTCTTTGTATTGCAGTTGCATACAGTGTTCCCCTTTTGAAGCCTCATTCCACAACCAAATTCCCTTTGGTTATCTTCCACGATCCGTCGCCGAATGTTGTTGTATATCCTTCACCGTCAATCTGACCCATAGATATCAGATTTTTCTTGAGGCCAGGAATATGTCGTACATTTTGCAATTTCCATAGCGTGCCTTGTGAAGTATTTATATGAACTTCACCTTTTCCGGCAATGTCGAGAAGTTCGTCGTCTGCTAGATAAATTTTTCCAAATTTTCCAGCAATATAATTATGCAATAATTCTTTGCATGATATAGAGTGAAAGGATGCACCTGAGTCCAGAATCCAAGATTCGACTGGACTGTCTGCACAACAAATTAGTGCATCACCGACTTGTTCAGCAATTACATTTGCTGAATTTTCTTCCTTCTTCTTCTTTGGTTCTCTACGCTAGCTACTCTAGTGACCCTTTTTATCGCAATTCCAACAAGTAATGTCCTTGCGATTTTTGGATTGTCCTCTTCTCCTTGACTTTGGTCTGCCACGACCATAACTCTATCCTCTTTGGTTGATTCTCCCCCTGCTTTCGGTACTAAAAGCAGATCCTCGGGAATCACTTGATTCTCTTCGGCGAATATCTTCGCTTAGAACCAAGTCTTTAATATCATTCAATTTGAGTTTGGTACTTCCTGATGAACTGCTAACTGCATTTAATGTTGCAGACCAACTCTCCGGTAGAGATGATAGTAGAATCAACGCCCTGATTTCATTATCAATTGTTATATTAACAGAACTCAACTGAGTTAATATTATATTAAACTCATTGATATGTTCCGTGACTGATCCACCTTCTGTCATCTTTAAGTTGAACAATCGACGCATCAAATAGACTTTATTTGAAGCAGATGGCTTCTCGTACATATTTGGTAACACCTTCATCAGGCCTCCAGTGGTCTTCTCGTTAATGATGTTAAACGCCACATTTCGTGTTAGCGTCAAACGAATCACACCAAGAGCTTGGCTATCTAATAGATCCCAATCCGTTTTGCACGTAGTCTCCGGTTTCACCTCGGTCAGAGGTAAGTGTAATTTTTTCTGGTACAAATAATCCTCTATTTGCATTTTTCAGAATCCAAAATCTTTGCCATTGAACTTGTCAATCTTAACCTTCTCTTCTTCCGATGCCATTTTTCACAAAAAAAATATGTGAATAGTGCCTATGAATAGTGTGATGATCAATAGTGTGGCACTATTCTTGTGAATAGTACCTGCACCAGTACTGTACTTTTCTACCAGAATTACACTGTCTGTGCTCTGATACTTGTAACACTCCTCAAATTTATAAAAGTTTCGAGATACGCTAACTATAGAACTAAATTATTACTATTTTTATTTTTTTTATCTTGCCTAAAGTGATATATATATATATATATATACAATTAGAGGAATATTAGTAATTTTAATATTGTTAATTATTAAAAGTGGGTATCATTAAGTATTAGTTTAAAAAGAAAAAAAACAAAAAAAAAACGTGACTTAACCCATAAAGTGGGTTTTCAAAAGGAAAACATAAGGGGCTTAATGCCCTGCACAAAACAGAACACCTTCTGTTTTAAAGCACAAGAACAAAATCAAAAGCCTTCTGTGAAACGAAGGCAGTCACAAAATCACGCACAGAAAATTTTAGGGTTCTTTACCAATCATTGATTCTTGAACTCAGGTAAGTAAATTTCCTTATTGTCAATTATCGTATAGTGGTAATACGTAAGAATTGAATAGCTAATCCCCTTCTTCCTCCATATGAACAATAAATTTCATATTTAAGTGTAGTACTTTAAAAATTGATTAGAATGCACTGGTTGTTGTAGAAGCGATTGTTTGACTGGTGTCAATTGGACTGGGGCCTACGTATTGGCTCGAGAAGTTTTGAGGTGAGTTGATATAACTCTTTACTAAAGTGGTTTAACTCACAAAAGCACGCATACAAGGCGTTTGATGAATTGCTTAAAAGAGTTTATCTTTATTTAATTAGAGCAAGTGAGTACCCATTAATTTAGAATTGTTCTAGCAAAAGTTTAGATGATCTATTATGTAATATGTGCTTAAATATTCAGATTTTTGTGTTATTCTTATATGCTATTTTTATGTTGAAAATTATGAAGAAGAAAGAATCTTTAGAAATATTTTTATATGTTTATTTCATTCTTATACCATGCTTTACATTTAAGGACACCAATATGAGCATGTACATAATGTTCTATAAAGAAAATATTTACACTTGAAAAGTCACAAGAAGAAGTTTTATAAAGAAAAGATTTTTGGGGAGTATCCTTTATTCTGAGAAGGGGTCATCGTCCAGGCCGAGGGTCCAGGCCGAGGCGTTGACTTCCTGAAACTACTTGTGCCAAAGTAGGGAACACACGAGCCAAGGGTCTCGTTGCTGAGAATTTACTTAGCCATGCTAAGGTATGATACATGAGCGCTAGGAACCATGAAGCGAGTGACACGTCGTGGATTGGGCCTATTCGATCAGGTTGGGATCGAACCCATGCCGATCATACGGTGACTGAGACAGAATTAAGTCAGGATAGTTGGAACTCCCAAAGTATAAAGTGAAGTATTTTTTTTAAAGAAAGAAAAAGGAAAGAATTTCTTTTAGAATATTCATAAATTGCTATTATGCAATTATTTTAGAATCATTCTTATAAGCTTTATGTTTTACATGCATTTAGAACCTTTGCTCGTAATGCATATGTTATTAAAGTTTCTCCACCTGTTGTTGAGACTCACTGAGTACAATGGATGGTACTGACGTTCTCTTTTGGGAACCTACGTTGGTCTGCGGTACAACGTAGGAACCGGATTTGCAGGCGAGCAAGCTACGAGTTAGGACTTCTTTCCCTTCCAGTGATATTGGTGAGCTCCGCTTTGTTCGTGGAGTATTCTTAGAGTCATTTTTCATTTAGCTATTTCTTTGTTTATTTAGAGAACTGGCCAGGAAATCTCATGTCCTGAGCAGTGCGTCAGTTTATCAGTAGAGGCTTCATAGACATAGTCATTGGGTCGAGATTCAAATGTTATTTTATAATAACTTAGCAGTAATTCAGTAGTTACTACGAATAAAGCTTTGGAGTTGATTTATTTAAATATTTGAATTAATCAAAAGTATCTGTTTAGAGTATTGCTTTGTTGCATATAAAGTTTGGAGTTATAATAGGGTTGATAAGCAGAGATGGTTCGCTCGGTCATGTTTAGTGATCGAGTGTCGGTCTCGGCTTGTTCAGAAAATGGGTCGTGACATACCAGTTGTTGGGAAGTGTGTCAAGATAATAGAAGGAAAAAGATATTTAAGAGAGAAAAGCAATAAATTGCAGAAGACAAGACAAGACAAGATTTACGTGGTTCGGCAATTTTTGCCTACTCCACGGCCACACAAAAAATAACTCTTTATTAATTGAAGAGAGAAAGAAGAAGTTTTGGGATGATCTACAAATGAAAATGTAGACCCCTATTTATAGGCATTTGAATGCCTTGCCGATGTAAGCGCTTACATCATAAGAATGCCGATGTAAGCGCTTACATCATAAGAATATCGACGTAAGCGCTTACATCACAAGAATGTCGATGTAAGCGCTTACATCATATTTTCATCTCTTTTTTATTTTTCTTTCTTTTGTTTTGTCTACTTTCACATACAATAATAGGTTTGGTCCTATCAAGTTAAACATAATAAATTTCAAATCAATGAGCTAATTGAACAAATAGTACATAAGATGAAATAGAGGTAACCAATCTTATTGAAACTTTCGTTGTGACTCCCATTAATCAATGGGGTAGGTTGTTTTATATGTTTTCTTGGAGATTGCTTCATTCTTCTTTTTCTTAAGAAGATTGCAGAAGAGAGGAATAAGGAGAGAGGGAGAAGCCCCCCCTTCCCCCAACCGAAGGTTTTCCCTTACTATATATAGTCATGGGACCTTTGCTATTTACTTGGTCGGACTCTCTCTCACACTATCTTTCTTGGTCGTCCCCTGAACGTTGTTTCTTCTGACTCGATGGATGTCGTTAGTGCGGGATGTAGAATGGACCATGTCGTCTTTCGATACCCTGCTGCTTGGACGGGATGTTGGTCAACTTGACCGCAGAAATCAGATTTTGACCAATACAAAAACTGTTTCTTCATTTTTTCCTGAGCTCAGATTCTCATTTCAAGGACTTATTGCCAGGAAAATTTATTTGGATTGTTTTCGAGAAGATATTGGCAATTGAATCCCTATTAGTTGTCCTGTAAAGCAGTCAATACTTTCTACATTGCATATAAAATTTCAAGTTGGCTAGATGTTACAATTATTACACAACTCCGAGGTGTGACATATGACTATAAATATAAGATCCACCAGTCTTTTTCTTGAATAACTTATTCTTGGTGGACTTGCCCCTCTAATCCAAAAGTCGATCAACCCCAATAAAAAATGACTTGATAGTAGCCCTTGTGCATTTTCAAGAGTTTTTGCTGAACAAAAAGTATACTAACAGATCTAGAAAGAGAGATGGCTTATGCTGTTGTAACTTCACTTATGACAACTCTTGAACAAATGTTGCAATTCAATCCAACTTTGATATCTGAAAGCAAGCTGCTTGTCGATTCTCTTTATGGAAGACTTTCTTCATTGCAAGCTTTTCTTGAGGATGCGGGAAAACAGATCAATGATCAAGAAACATTGACTATTTTGGAGAAGAAGATCAGAAATGCAGTGTACAAAGCAGAAGACACAGTTGATTTATGCTTAAAAAGAATCCATGTGGCTGACACTTATAGCAATCAAGACAACGCTCGTCGTATGCTTTATGACGAGTTGCAGCAAATAGGAAAGGTAATGGATTCCATACAGGAAGAAGTGATGAAATTCAAGAATGAGAACCAACATATCAAAGATCTCCCCGCAATAAAATTTTTCCTCTCCGCTCATCCGGACATGTCTTGGATGAGGAAAATACTGTTGGACTTTAAGCCATTGGGCTTTAAAGTGGAAGAAGTGTGAATTGGAAATGGAGTGAAATAAAATGGAGGGAAAATGAAAATTTGAAGAAGTGAACTTTTGTCTTGTACATTGTCCCTCACATTTGTGTGCTTATATATAGATTCACTTCTTAAAGCTCTTAAAAGGAGTTGAATAGAATGAACCCTTGCGCCGTCGTCGCTCGCTCGCTCGGCTTCGGCTTCGGCAAATGATCGATAAGATTATTTTTTGGACAAAATTTATTTAATTATTTAATAATTAATTAGATGCCAAATCACTGCTAAAAATACGCCAAAACTCTGCTGAAAGTTCAGAGGGCCTCGCTGGCCGCGGTTCTGCCGCGACCGCGGTAGAATCGCGGCAGTCAGATTCAGAGAGCCTCTCTGGCCGCGGTTCGCAGGCCGCGTATTTTCTGAAAAGGCACCTTTCCAGACACCTCTTCCGATATTTGCCTATAAATTCTGAGGCAAGGCTGCATCTTCCAAATACGAAAAACACTCCAGAACTTCTTTCTTTCTGAATATACTGCATCCTAATTCGCAGTCTCTCTCTCAAATTCGTAAGTGTGATTTTGCTCCGTTCTTTGAGTTCGTTGGTATTGTTTAACCAAAAATCTGAGTCTTTGGTCAAAGCTAAAAGAGAAATTCGGGTTACTGATAATCAGAAGACAAAAAATAAAATACTTTTGAGAACAATGGTAGAAGGTAAATAGATAAGTATTTCAATGAATTCTCAATAGTATTCCGTGTCCTTACAAATGATGATCCTTCTTCCTTTTATAGATCATTCTAGGTAAAGGAATAAAGCCTCAGCTTTAATGATATAATCATGAACAATAAATGACATTAAATAGGCCGTTATACAATCATTCCTATTAAATACCAACTTTATAACGTATCAGACATTTAATAATGAATTTGGGCTCCTTTCTGTCATCTGATCCTTGATTTCAATGCCTTCTAATCCGTTGGCTGCAAATAATTTAAATTGGTACGAGACTCGTATCTATACGTCGTCTCGTGCTTATTTAAATTCTTCTTCCCGTGGCTGTTTTCACCGTGCCTCTTAGTCAATTGTTGTTCTTTGACCATTCAACTAATCCACGTTTCATGCCACATCATTTTTAATATATTCAGTTTTTCCCCAATACAGATAGTCCCCCCACTTTCCATTTTTTTATCAATTAAATAATTGGAAAGTGGATCTTCATGTAAAAAGAACTTTTGCCACAATTAATGCTCATGACAGTACTAACGTCTCAGCAGTCTTTTCCATTTAATGCTCTGTCCATGTGTCATTTTATAATTGATTCCGCTATTCATACCTTTCTTCGAGACTTCTTCATTCTCACTATTTACGAAGTGATAGCTGCCTTTATTATAGGCTTTTCATCATTATACTTAAAAAGTTGACGGTTCCCATTTTACACATAACTTTGTCTTCCTTTGTCTTCTTCACTAATCTTCAGCACATACTTTCTTCTTGATAAAGTCTTCTTCAAACCCTAACCGTAAAAAATTTCCAATTCTAGATCAGTTCCCCAACGCCCCTATTAGACACAGAAGAGGCGGAGGAAGTAGGCCTCGAACAGGGTTAGAATCTACACGAGGCGGTTCCTCTGGTTCTTCTTCAAGGAGTTTTGTTCCAAAAGCCCCTTCTTCTAAAAGTAGGGAAATTCTTGATACTTCTCAAGAACCCTCAGTTGATGATATAGTTCCCGGTGATTTGTCTTTTGAAAGTGACAAAACGTCTCTTCAAAAACAAATTAAAAATTTAGAAAGAGCCGATACTTACCCAACATTAGTAACCGAGCTTACAATCCCCACTATAAGAAGAGATTGTAATTGGAAGGATAGTCTTCGAATGTCAATTCCTTCCCCAAATCAAAGAATTTCCTCTTTTAGAAATGGGTATTCTTCTGTTTACACTTACCCCTTCACTTTGGGTTTTAATCCTCCGATTGACCCAGTTATTCTCGATTTTTGTCGTTTCTTTACCATTTGTTTGGCCCAAATTGGTCCATTGGTGTGGAGAACAGTGGCTTGTTTGAGATATTTATCATCCAAGGCCAATGTCAATTTCACCTTTTCTCATCTCATTCATCTATACCATCCCAACTTAATACGCCATGGGGTTTTCACCTTAACTGCAAGGAGCAAAAAAGTTTTGGTAAACCCTGAGGATGACAGAGATCGTGGATGGTATATCCGTTACGTTGCTGTTCGTACAGTGGATTTGATTGGTGAAACAAATATTCCCTTTCCTGAGAAGTGGAATTTTGAACGTAAGTTTCCTCTTGTCTACCGTACCTACTTTTGAGAATTTCAAAAGAATGTTGTTTTTTAACCTCGTCCCTTCTTGGTTTTTTGTAGCAATCATGGGAGATGTGGAACCTATTCCCAACTTTCGTGGTTGGGTAGACTCACTTTTGAAGATTGCTACTAGGGAGCAAAGAACTTGGAAATCAATTTCTTCCTTACGTGGCTGGAAAGTCAAAACACACGGTATCCCCTCTTTTACAAAATTTTGTTTTACATGTTAAGTACTTTTTCCTCAACTTTAATCATGTATATCCATTCTTTAATCAGGATTTGGCATTAGAGGAATGACAGCTGAAGTAGCTATGGTCATTCGCATGTCTGCGAATGCTGCTCTGGATTTAGATAAGGCTCGAACCTTGCTGCCTAAAAGAAAAGCTACAAAGGAAAGTTCTGAAGAAGAAGAAGAGGGTACCTCCCTAATTACCAGGCCAAGGGCCAGGAGACGAATAATAATTGATAATGAAATTGAAAACACTCCTGCTCGTACCTCCACCACCGAGCCTGTTTTGATTCAATCTGATGAGGATGCCGAACCAAGAGATAATAATGAATCAATTCAGCACCTTTTTGACAGTGGTTTCGGGAGTGGCGAGCTCGGACCTATTTTTGATGAAGCTCCTCTTTCCTCACTTGTTCCTATTTCCTCCATTCCTCTGCCTACCGTAAGTGTTTCTTTACCAGCTTTAACACCTTCCATTTGTTTGCCAATTTCTACTGCTCCTATATCTGTTCCCTTGGCTGCTTCAACCGCACCTGCTTCTGCTCCGGTGTTGGTTTCTACATCTTTTCCCTCCATTCCTTCTATTCCCTCCGCTGCTCCTCTTCCTTATGTTCATCATACAGAGACAGGTTCTAGCAGCGGAAATATGTCAATGAGAAGTGTTACTTTGGAAGTTCCTGCCAATCATAGCCTCCTGAGGAAGACTGGCAGAGCCGATGTTTGGCTCGAACCTCTTATTGGAGATATCGAGAAGAAGAAGATGGAGAGCCATAGCTTCTTAACTTTGATGAACGACGTAGTTCATTCTACTTTGAAGGTATTTCTACCAACAAGTTTTTTGTTTTTTAAATTATCTTCAATTTCTCATTTCCATGACTTACCTCTGTAGGCTAACCTTATTAGCACGGAACTAATGAGAAGAGTTTCCTTACTGGAAAGAAAAGCTCGTGAGTCTGAAAAGTCTATCCACGAGGCTGAGGAAATAGCTAGGGGAGCCCAACTTGAAGCAACCAACTGGAAGGAACAGTTCGAAAATGCTCAAGGAACTATAGAAGAGTTGCAAGAAGATAAAAACCTCCTAGAGCAGCAAAACCGTGGTTTAACTTCTGAACTGGCAACAGTCAAAGCCTCTTCAAGCCAATTGAAAAGAGACAAAGAGCTTTTGGAATGCTCTTTGTCAGTACAATTATCCAGAGCTAGTGAAGAAGTTAGAGAGCTGAAGGCACTTTTGGCTAAAAAGGAAGAATATGCAGGAGAGTTAGTGCAAAGCTTGACTCAAGCTCAGGCTGACTTACAGACTTCTTCTGACGAGATTCAAGCCTTGAAGAATTCCCATGCTTCTCTTGAAGCTTCCCTTGATTCACATTTAGCTGAAAATAAAATTTTAAAAAACGATCTTGCTATGTGGGAAAAGGAATATGGACTTCTAGAGGAAAACTTTAACATAGAAGTGAGTTGGGCTTTTCTGAATTCTCGTCGTGATGCTTTGACGGAAGTTGCTCAAGAGGGTTTTGACTTGCAGTCTGAACTGGCCAAAGTCATAGATACCATCGAGAAAAGCCAACAGTCTACTGATACTCCTTCTCCTGCCCTTGAAGTTCCTGAAAATGTTGCTATTCCAGCTTCAGAGGGTGAAACTTCTACAACCCAGTCTGTGGAAGTTGAAGCTTCCGTGACAACCCCCTCAATTGAATGATAGTTTTATCCCTTAGTTTTTTTTAAAGGATTTTTTGGTAAAAGTCCCCAGTTATCATAATGGGGCACTTGTATAAACTTTTATTGACTAAGTTTCTACTTAGTCTTTTTAATTATATCAAGAAGTTTTATTAGTACTTCAATGTGCTCTACTCTTGCCTTTTCTTTTTAGGACTTATAGAATAGTTTAGCATTTTTATCCTTTGAAAATGCTTTATGATTCTTCCCATGACTTATTGACATGAGGCTTATAAAAGAGGGCCCTTTTATTTTATCGACACTTAATGAAGAAGACGTCTCAACTTCATAATGGTGTTAAGATACGATGAAAGTAATAGGAAAACACACGTTTTGTATGAAACAACTTTGGCAAGTTTTCATTCATAAACTTTTAACAAGTGTTTGACTGTTACATGTATTTCAATACATCTACAACTTTTCTCGTAACTGTTTTTCTTGTAACAGATTTGTAAATAACATAAACTAAACAAGGTTTTTTTATAACCTGTTTCAGTACATAGTCATGACCCTATCCTTATATGTTAAGAAAGGTTTGAGAGGTGACTTTGTTTATGAGTTTGAGAGATGACTCTGTTGTTCTCATGAATGCTGAAGACTTCGTAACTTCTTCTCAACACTTGCTTCTTTGTGGCCGATTTTTATTCGATACTCGTATCTGTTTCTTTGCACCTATCTGTGTATAATATGTAGTCTCCCAAGTGTTTGAGCGGTGAAGTATGAAGCCTCGAGCACTTGTTTATTTCTTTTACTTTGGCCCTTTTCCTGAAACAGAAAGATATACGGGACTCGACGGTGTGATTTTAGATAAAGACTGCCTAACTCGTGTGCATTTCCATCAGATTAATTATAACCCTGGGCTAGGAATTTAAGCATACTCCATTTTGCCTTGCATGTTGTGACTCATCATTTGGCACGAGTTAGGATATTTAGCCTAGCATCTAAAATCGTTAGTAAAATATTAATAAACCAAGAGAAGAATTTTTACATGATGATACCTGACCGTAGGTACTTTCTAAAAAGTAATATCTTTTTAAGTGGACAACATTCCAATGTGAGGGTAAAACTTTACCATCCATTGTTTCCAACTGGTATGCTCCTTTTCCCGCAATGCCACGAACTTTGTATGGTCCTTCCCATGTTGGACTTAGCTTTCCTGAGTTAACAGCTTTTGTAGATTGGAACACCTTTTTAAGCACGAAGTCCCCAATTTTGAAAAATCTGAGGCGCGCTTTCCTGTTGTAATATCGTTCTATTACTTGCTTTTGTGCTACCATCCTTATCAAAGCAGCTTCTCTTCTTCCTTCAAGTAAATCTAGGCTAACCTGCATCTCTTCATTATTGGATTCCTCTGTTGCCTGATCGTACCGTGTGCTTGGCTCACCTATTTCAACTGGTATTAAGGCTTCCGTACCATAAACCATCGAAAATGGTGTTTCTCCAGTGCCTGTTTTGGTCGTTGTACGATAAGCCCATAGTACTCCGGGTAACACCTCAGGCCAATTACCCTTTGAATCTTGTAACCTCTTTTTCAAGTTATTGATAATAACTTTGTTAGTTGATTCTGCTTGTCCATTCCCCACTGGATGGTATGGCGTAAATGTTATTCTTTTGATCTGCCAACTTTGAAAAAATTCTGTAACTTGTGCTCCAATGAATTGTGGTCCATTGTCACATACGATCTCCTTTGGTACTCCAAAGCGGCATATTATATTGCGCCATATGAAGTCTTTAACTTCTTTTTCTCGTACCTGTTTAAATGCCCCTGCTTCTACCCATTTAGTGAAATAATCTGTAAGTACGAGTAGAAATTTTACCTGACCTTTTGCTTGTGGAAGTGGACCTACGATATCCATTCCCCATTTCATAAAGGGCCAAGGGGCTAAAACAGTATGTAGTAACTCAGCTAGTCTGTGCATATTATTGCCGTACCTTTGACATTTATCACATTTGGACACGAAACTGGTTGCCTCTTCTTCCATCTTAGGCCAATAATATCCTGTGCGAATTAACGTTCTTACCAGTGACCGTCCTCCTGCGTGATTCCCACAATGTCCTTCATGTACTTCTCTCATGACATATTCGGTTTGAGAAGGGCCGAGACACCTTGCTAGTGGTCCTCCGAACATCTTTCGATAAAGATTATCTTGATATAAACAATATCGTGCAGCTCTTTTGCGAAGCGCGTAAGCCTTTCCTTTGTCATTAGGCACGGTTCCGTGCTGTAAAAAGGCAACAATTTCATTTCTCCAATCCCATGTTAGATGATTAAAATTTACCTCGTTTTTGTTAGGTTCAAGAACGGAATGAAAGAGATGTATGACTGAAGCATCTGTATTGTTTGGCACGTCTGCTGCGGATTCAAGGTTTGCTAAAGCATCTGCCTCTACATTCTCATCTCTTGGGACTTGCACTACTTTCCAAGTTTGGAATTGCCTTATTAACTCCCGTACCTTTGCGAGGTATTCTTGCATTCGTGACTCTCTGGCTGTGTAAGTCCCCAGCATCTGATTAACCACGAGTTGAGAATCACTCTTGATTATAATCTGTGTTATGCCGAGTTCTCGTGCCAATTCTAAACCTGCAATTACAGCTTCATATTCTGCTTCATTGTTAGTTATAGAATGACATTTTATAGCCTGTCTAATGTTATCACCCGCAGGTGGTACGAGGACTATTCCTAAGCCTGCCCCTTTTACATTAGATGAACCGTCAGTGTATAAAACTCAAGTCCCCGGGTTCGCACTATTAAAAACTAATAATTCTTTTTCTGCTTCTAAATGCATCCCCTGGCTAAAATCAGCCACGAAATCAGCTAGTACTTGAGACTTTATAGCGGTCCTGGGTTGATAAATAACTTCATATTCACTTAGTTCTATAGCCCATTTTGCTAATCTTCCTGAAAGTTCATGTTTATGCAAAATATTTCGAAGCGGAAAAGCAGTAACTACAACAATGGGATGACATTGAAAATAAGGTCTTAACTTTCTAGATGCCATGACCAAAGCTAATGCTAATTTTTCTAGCTGTGGGTATCGTGTCTCAGCTTCCAATAAGGACTTACTTACGTAATAAACAGGAGATTGTTTACCTTGGTCCTCGCGGACTAAAACAGCACTTACCGCGACTTCAGACACGGCCAGATAAATGAGAAGTTTTTCCCCTACCTTCGGTTTTGCCAACAACGGTGGTTTTGACAAATAAGTTTTCAAATTTCTAAGGGCTTGCTGACAATCTTCATTCCATTCAAAATGGTCTTGCTTTTTAAGTGCAGAGAAAAACTTAAAACACTTTTCTGAGGATTTGGAAATAAATCTCCCCAAAGCTGCAATTCTTCCCGTTAATCGTTGTACTTCCTTTTTATTAGTAAGGATATCCGGGATTTCTTCTATTGCTTTGATCTGAGAAGGATTCACTTCAATACCACGGTTAGAAACAAGAAAACCTAAAAACTTACCTGATGCAACTCCAAATGCACATTTTTCTGGGTTGAGTTTCATATTAAATTTTCGCAAAATTTCAAAATTAATAGATAGATGAGAAATATGATCATGAGATTGCTGGGTTTTGACGAGCATATCGTCTATATATACCTCCATTGTTTTTCCTAAATGTTCTTGGAACATTTTGGTGACCAACCTTTGATAGGTTGCCCCAGCATTTTTGAGACCAAAGAGCATTACTTTGTAACAATAAGTCCCCCTGTCTGTGATGAAAGAAGTTTTTTCTTCATCACCAGGATCCATTTTGATTTGATTATATCCTGAGTATGCATCTAAAAAACTTAAAAGTTCATGACCTGCGGTCGCATCAATTAGTTGATCTATATGTGGTAAGGGAAAGGAATCTTTTGGACATGCTTTATTTAAATCAGTATAATCTACACAAACACGCCACTTACCATTTTTCTTAGGTACAACCACCGTATTAGCTAACCAAGTTGGATATTTTACCTCACGGATTGATCCGATTTTTAATAATTTTTGGACTTCATCCTGAATCACCTGGTTCTTGAAAGCACCTTGTTTCCGTTTCTTTTGCTTTATTGGTGTGAAAGAAGGGTCCTCGTTGAGTTTGTGAGTCATCACATTTGGAGGTATCCCTGTAATATCAGCGTGGGACCAAACAAAGCAATCTAAGTTAGCTTTTAAAAATTCGATTATCATACCTCACATGTTCGTGTTTAAATTAGCCCCGATATAAACCTTCCGTTCAGGTTGTTGATCAAATAACATCACTGCATCAAGCTCTTCAATCGTCGTTTTGATGCTTTCATTCTCTTCAGGTTCTTGAATTGTGTCAGGCCTTGAGTCCAAATCTGTTTTCTCTTGTTCAGTTGAAGTTTGATCTTTTTTACTTTCAACTGTTTCCTGTAATTGCTATTTTGCTTTATTTGCGGCGCTCGTACTTGTTACAGCGTTGACATTTCTGGCCATCTGCTGATCCCCACGAATTTGACAAATTCCCCATGGTGATGGAAATTTGATAACTTGATGTAGGGTTGATGGGACAACATCCATATCGTGTATCCATGGCCTTCCCATGATCATATTGTAGGCCATTTCCATATCAACTACCTGAAATTTAGTTTCTTTCACAACACCCATAGCAAAAGTTGTTAGTATTACCTCACCTTTTATTACTACGCTTGAATTGTCGAAGCCTGACAAGGTGTGCGCCTTGGGTAGCATTTTGTCTTCAGCTTGCATTTCCCGCAGTACCCTTAGTAATATAATATTTATAGAACTTCCTGGATCAATCAAAACTCGCTTTACATTAGTATCATATACAAGTAAAGATATTACCAGTGCATCATTATGTGGAGTTGTTACTCCTTCGTTATCTGCGTCATCGAACGAAATGCTTTCATTGTCAAGGACCTGCTGCACCCGTTTCCCGTGTGTAATCGTTACCTTAGAAACCTTGTTGGAAGCTGTGTAAGTTATGCCATGAATATCTTCTCTCCCGCTTATGACATTCACTGTCCTCTTGGGTGAAGGAGGTTGTGGTGGTTCTTGTCTGTTTTTCATATAAGCTTGTTTTCCTTTCTCACTAAATAATTCAGTGAGGTATCCTTGCTTCAATAAATGATCTACTTCACTTTGCAGGAATCTGCATTCTGAAGTTTTGTGCCCGTGATCGTTGTGAAATTCGCACCAATGATCCGGATTGTGTCTACTTGGATTTGACCGCATTTCTTTCGGCCACCGTACCTTATCTCCCATGCTTCTTAAAACAGCTACGAGCTCGGAGGTAGAGACGTTAAAATTATATCCACCGAATCGTGCCTTTAAACTCCTGTCATCATCACGTGAATCTTGTCTATTCCGATCATTCCTGAACTTTGAAGAAGAGCCAGAATCCCGGTTCCTTGACTTTTGATCGTATTGTTGGTTATCTTGCTTCGACCGTAGGTCTTTTCCTGCGGGTCCCATATATGGATCGTACCTGTTTTTACCTGATCTTTTTTCGGAATCTGACCTTCGGGTACTGCCCCTTTCTTCATGATGGAGCTTAGGTACGGTATCTTCTTCGATTCGCAACTTCGTGCTATACCTGTTGTAAACATCATTCCATGTGGTTGCAGGAAATTCTCTAAGACTTTCTTTGAGTCGTCACATGGCTTCAGAACTTTTGTCATTTAAATTACTTGCAAAAGCTATAGCAGCCCAATTGTCTGGCACACGGGGTAGAGTCATTCTTTCACGTTGGAATCTATCAACGAAGTTTCTAAGCAACTCCGAATCCCCTTGTTTGATTTTGAAAATATCTTCCATCCTTTTCTCAACTTTTTGTGCTCCCGAATGTGCTTTAATAAAAGAGTCTGCAAGCTCAGCAAAAGAATTAATAGAATTTTCAGATAAAAGAGAATACCAGGTTAATGCACCCTTGGTGAGTGTTTCTCCAAATTTCTTGACCAACACTGATTCAATTTCTTGTTTGGTCAAGTCGTTGCCTTTCACGCCGGTTGTAAATGCAGTCACGTGGTCACGTGGGTCTGTAGTACCATCATATTTCGGGATGTCAGACATTTTGAATTTTTTCGGAATTGGAAGGGGAGCAGCACTAGGCTTCCATGGTTGTTGTGAGTATTTGTCCATGTCTACTCCTTTTATTACAGGTGGAACTCCAGGGATTTGTTCTTTTCGCTCATTTTGTTCCTTCAGCTGTTTCTGCAAGGTTAGTACTAAATTTTGCAAATATGAATTATTTAAATTACCTTGTCCCCCTTCTTGTGGTTCACTGGGGGTTGCTCCGTTTCCAGAATTATCAAGACCAGAACGGGGGTTCTCCAATGTATTATTATTAGGAGTCGGTGTAGGTGGCGCAACAGGCAATCGACTAACAAGTGCCTGAAGAGCTTTGCCGACTTGTGCATCGATTAGCTTTTGCAAAGCTTCAGTTGTAACTCCTTCAAAATGTTCAGATTGCTCTTGTTGATCAGCACGGGATTCAGTAACAGGAGTGCCTTCACGAGATTGACGTGGTGAATTTAAAGGAGAGGGAACCACGACATCTTGATTTTGATGTATTTGATTCTCATGGTTTCCCAATGTGTTGTTACTGTTGTTGTCGGCGTTATTGTTTGACATGGTGATGATAATAGATAAGATATAGCTTAAAAAGAAAGATTATCAGATTCCCGGTAACGGAACCAATTTGTTTAACCAAAAATCTGAGTCTTTGGTCAAAGCTAAAAGAGAAATTCGGGTTACTGATAATCAGGAGACAAAAAATAAAATACTTTTGAGAACAATGGTAGAAGGTAAATAGATAAGTATTTCAATGAATTCTCAATAGTATTCCGTGTCCTTACAAATGATGATCCTTCTTCCTTTTATAGATCATTCTAGGTAAAGGAATAAAGCCTCAGCTTTAATGATATAATCATGAGCAATAAATGACATTAAATAGGCCGTTATACAATCATTCCTATTAAATACCAACTTTATAACGTATCAGACATTTAATAATGAATTTGGGCTCCTTTCTGTCATCTGATCCTTGCTTTCAATGCCTTCTAATCTGTTGGCTGCAAATAATTTAAATTGGTACGAGACTCGTATCTATACGTCGTCTCGTGCTTATTTAAATTCTTCTTCCCGTGACTGTTTTCACCGTGTCTCTTAGTCAATTGCTGTTCTTTGACCATTCAACTAATCCACGTGTCATGCCACATCATTTTTAATATAAATTCAGTTTTTTCCCAATACAGGTATCCTGCAGTTTGTATTGCCACTGTTGCAGGAAGGTTTATTCCGTTTTATCCTGGGAGTATTTAATCCATTACCTTGGCAACGTGTGAGGGGGTTAAAATTCTTTAAGGACGCACAAGAAAAATTGTGGACTCGGAATATTTCTGATTCTTTACTATTTTATACATTTCTTTATTCTTCTAACAGTTTTCTGATTTTTTGTTTTAACACAGTTACGCTCACAAATACATTTGTCGGAATGGAGAATGTCTTCAACAAGGTACTCAATCAACTCATTGGAGGGAATGCACGGGAGCTGAATGTCGTCTCAGTTGTTGGTATGGGCGGTATTGGTAAGTCAACTCTTGCCGGAAGCATTTTTAGGAATCCATCAGTATTCTATCACTTTGATGTCTCATCATGGGTAACTGTCTCTCAAAAATATGATGTTAGAGAAATGCTTTTAGATGTTTTAAGTTTTGGTACACCGTCTCTAAAGGCAATGTATAGTAATTTGAGCAATGACCAACTATTAGAGCAAGTGTATAGAAAACTGAAAGGCAAGAGGTATTTGATAGTTTTGGATGATATATGGAGTATAGAGGCCTGGAACCTAGTCATAAGATCATTTTCCGATGATGAAAATGGCAGTCGAATCATGTTAACGAGGCTCTCAGAAGTAGCAATGTCTGCTGGTAATGGTTACACTTTTAACATGCCTTTCCTTAATCTGGAAAATAGTTGGAAACTATTGGCCGACAAGGTATTTGGTATCGTAGTCTGTCCTCTTCGATTGGAGTCAATGGGAAAGCAGATAGCACAACAATGTCAAGGATTACCTCTCTCTCTCGTTGTCATAGCCGGGCTTCTCCCCAAGATCAGTAGGACATATAAGGATTGGCAAAAAGTTCTTGAAAGCATGAAATCACATGAAGGTTCAACCTCTGAGCAGTGTTTAGCAATATTAGCTTTGAGTTATAATTACTTGCCTTGTAGCTTAAAAGCTTGTTTCCTTTATATGGGCGCTTTTCCTGAAGATAAAGAAATCCATGTGGATAAGTTGATCAAAATTTGGGTTGCTGAAGGTTTCCTGAAGCCAAGTAGTCATAAAAAGTTGGAAGAGGTGGCAGAAGAGTGTTTAGAGGATTTATTTAGCAGAAGTTTGATTATAGTTAGTAGACGAAGAGCGAATGGCAAAATTAGAAGTTGCAGAATTCATGATCTCCTTCGGCAATTATGCTTGAGAGAAGGAAAATCTGAGAAGTTCTTTCATGTCATGACTAAAAGCTTTGAAATGTCCGCAGAATGCATGGAGATTGAACATCGACTGTGTTTGCACACAGATGGTTTAGAAAATCAAAGTCTTGCACTGGAGAAAGGTAATTTTGATTCAGTTCGGACCATCTTGTGCCTCGGTGAGCTCCATTCTTTTTTGAACTCTGGATGCTATAAAATAGTAGATCCCCGTTTTGAATTGCTAAGGGTATTGGACGTGCAAAATATTCACTTTCCAAGTTTTCCCAATGAGATAACACAATTAGTACAGTTGAGATATGTTAGTTTTACCACTGGTAGTGAAGTTCCGGCGTCCATATCCAATCTGTGGAATCTACAAACGATGAGTGTTATTTCAGTTGCGGAAAATGAATTACACCCTGCCATTGGAAACTTGGAAGATGTCAAGTCTGAGACATTTCAATCCAGGGAGATTGTACATGCCTGCTCCTCCCAAGGCACAAAATTTTCTTGGTATAGAATACTTAGAAACTCTTCATTCGTTACGAACTGCTGATTCCAGTTGGAAGGAAATTTTTATGGCCGTCACTAATGTAAAGGCATTGGGAGTTTTGATTAATCCAGATCTTAATGAATGGTCTAATTTTAATGACAGTCTAATCTGTCTATCTGATCTCCGGAAGCTAAGAATTCATCTAGCACTTCCCCCTTATGTGCAGTTTTTCCCTAGGCTTCCTGCTCCGCAATGGAACTCTTTCCCTGAAAAACTAATGCATTTGACACTTGAAGCAACACATCTGCTATGGAAGGATATTAGTTTTCTCGGTAAATTACCCAATCTTGAGGTGCTCAAGCTAAAATATTTTGCATTTCAAGGGAGCAATTGGAATCTAAATGAAGGGGGTTTCAAGAAACTCAAGTTGCTACACATTTTCATGACAAACTTGGTGCAATGGAAAGCAACCAGTGATAGTCTTCCTAGCCTTGAGTGTCTAGTTTTAAGGCATTGCTATAAATTGAAGGAGATGGCTTCTGAGATTGGAGATATTCCCACATTAGAATTGATCGAGTTGCATCATTGTAGCCACGCTGCTGCCACTTGTGTAGAGGAAATTCTTGAAGAACAAAAAAGCATGGGAAATGAAATACTGGTCGCCCATGCCTACAATACCGGAGGTATGTAAAACTCATAAAGCTTAAGAAACTTTTGCTGTGTCCTTTTTTTGGGCTGTCTTTCCCATTTCTATTGACTTTGCCAATCTACAACTTGCAGTGCAATACTTCGACATGAGAGGTGAAGTTGATGAAGAAGATGATTATTCTTCCACCTACGGCTCAGATGTAACATATAATCATATGAGCAATATGCATGTAGGTGCAAATACATCTAGCTTGTCTGCTTTCGGATTCATTACTTTCATCCGTTCTCACAGTTGTTTTGAAATTCCTTCTGTATGCTGCTGGCAGAGAAAATTCCTTACCAAGGCGAGGGAAGAAGTACTCAATGTGGAACATACAAGTGAAGATATTAATTTTGATGTTGAAGAGCTAGCATGTAGTCGTTGGATCACTACATGCTTAAAATATGAGGAGAAGCCCAAACAGTTGAGGTTAGAATATGGATCAGAACGTGTACAGGGGGATAGTTCTACCAATAAATTAGCTCAAGGAGCGAGAGTAGCTCGTGATCTTAGTAGAAATCTTAGCCGAAGATCTGAGGAGAAGGCCAAACAGTTGATCTTAGATTATGCAGGATCAGAATGTCGACAGGGAAATGCAGATCTTGAAGTGAGTTTTTCGCCTCCATCCTCTCCAGGTGGTGAAGACATTGATATTACTCCGAATGATAGAAGATATCGCAATTCCAGTAAAAAATCCCAGTTTTATTCAAAGTTGAATAGATTAATTGGGCAAGAGTAAAGATGATTCCAGTTCCTGCTAGATCTTTTGTCCAAGCAAGACAAGATGATCAGGAATGCATGTTACACTGTAGCCATCACCAGTTCCGAAACAGCAGAACTGTCCCACATCAGAGTACAAGATTTTCTTGGATTATATAGGTTGGTTTTAGTTTGACTACTTGAATTAAATATTTTGAGTTGTGTGATATTCGAACTTCTGTGATACGCCCACTCATTCTATACTTGTTTGTGCCACTTAAGTTATGTAACGTACTTAAATATTGATTTTTTTTATATTTGACTGTGTTTGATCATATGAGATGCTCAATTCAGTGCACTGCAATGGGTGGAAAGTATTTTGATTTAGCTCAGAGTTAATTAGGATGATATTTGTAGGAAATATTGGGTCCACCATAAGGGGTGCTCTAAGATTAATTAACCATAATATTCCCTATATAAGTACACTTAGTGTGCACACTAAAAGAGTACTCTAAGCAATATTTTTTCCTACGCTTAGTCTTCTCCCACAATTAAACTAGTGAGCGCTATTGCATTTGGACAATAGTGCCATAGTGGAAAGCAACAGTGGTTTTCAGCTAATTCCAGCGCTACAGCGCTGGCTAGGCACGGGCACTTTGGAGGCCGACGCTATGGTGCTAGAAACAAAATTAGGCACTGTTTGTGCTTAAATCCTATAATAATGTCTAATTAGTTGACTCTATAGCACTGAATTCCAGATAACTAAAAATTTTAAGAGCTTCATACTACTTGGGGGAAGAGGAATTGAAACCCCCTAGCTCCCGTCCAAGACCAAATCAGGTTTTCAAAGGATTAAAGGTCAAAATTTCCCTTAAGAAATATTGCCATTGAACTCCATTGTGGTTAGTAGTAAACCCTAAGTTGGACTAAGGAAGAGTTTGACATGAACTAATTGTTGGTAAGCGTGTTAGGCTAATAGATGAGGAAAAATATTTAAAGGAGAAAAGCAATAAATTGCACAACACGAGACAAGATTTACGTGGTTTGATAATTTTCGCCTACTCCACGGCCACACATAAAATAATTGTATTGATATTTAGAGAGAAAGAAGAATGTGAGGGATGTATTACAACTATTTGTAGGCAGAGGAATAGATGAAATCTTCAGCAAAATGTGAACAGACAGTAGGACGACACCAGTAAATCAATTTAATTCATTCACATTTTGCATTCTTTTCATTCCAACTTCCTTTCTTCCGTTGTCTTTTTCACATATCTTTTTTCTCTTTTTTATTTATTTCTTTCTTTGACTTTTTCACTTTTGTTTCGTCTTCTCTTTTTTCTTTCTTTTACAAACAACAAGGTTTGCTCCCATCAATCTCCCCCTCAAACCCATGTTTCATCAATAAAAAAAATGGTTTGCTATTCTCTGGTGTGGTGCCCTCACGTTATCAATCTTGAGGCTAACTGAGGCAGTGCACAACCTTTGTTTGTCAATAATGACAATTTTGGTTAACATATTTGACGGATTTTTCGATCCTGGTATCTTGTGTAGGGAAAGACTTCCTTCACTTATCAACTCTCGGATATGATGATACCTCAGTTGGATATGCTTCGATATTGCATGAAACACTAGATTCTTGGCAAGATGAATTGCACTCTGGCTATCGCTGAAAAACTCACAATTGTCATACTCTTTCCCTAGCTCTTTAAGAAAGTTCTTGAGTCAAATCATCTCTTTTCCAACTTCTGATATTACCATGTACTCTACAATAGAATTTTAATTGGATACGCATGATATCATTAATAAAGGAAAGATAAATAACTGTAGAATATAATACAAATTGAAATGGTTATTGTATGCGTAATAACTCCTTTGGTATTTTTAATTTTTGTATGGTCTTATTATCCGCTCTACATTATGGTCATTTTGATCGGTTGAATATGAGGTGGTTAGGCCCACAAAATAATAACAATATGATAACATATACTATATGTTATGTACTCTCTATTATGGTGAACATTTGTGTTTGATAATTTTTTAAAAATTAAAACATTAAACATCTTGTGCTGGCATTAGTTATTATTGTTTTAGTTAGTATATTGAAATAATTGTAGTATTACCAATTTTATGATTGAGTAATCTGAATAACCTGTTAAAAGAGTATATAAGAAATTTACGTAGGATGCAATATTTAACGACATAAAATTCATTCTAAAATATTTTTGCAGATTAGTGTACTATATAATTTAATAGCAAATGGTAATACTAAAGTTAGGAACATGAACGCATACACATCACATAGTATCATACCTGATGATTATATATGTGCAGTAAATCATCTTAGAATTTTTTTCCTATTAAAATCACAGTCAGTGAATGAATAAAAAATAAATATTCATTGACAATTATATCTCATTGATTTATTCCCATAAAAATACTACCAATAATTTCTCATGTGGAACCTTTGAAGCTTTCAATGAATATATGGTGAGCTATGATTTTTTCCCCTTCCTGCACAACGCTTAGTTTAGAGTCCTCCTGTTAATTTGAATTTTAATTTTGATCTTGGTCTTCAGCGTTCAATATTTTCCCATGTACAATCCATCTGTTGTTATCTTTCTATCCTCGATGGAAAAAAAATTGAAAGATATTTTTTCAAGAAAATCTTAGTATTGAAGAGAAAGAATCCATGGAAATAGCAATGTTGACTCTAGTTAATACTTAACTTCAACACCCATAAAGAAAATAAAATTAGAAAAAAATTCTCAGATATTAAAATATAAAAATACTTAATTCAAATTTATTTCACTGACTTAAACCAATTATCAAAAATTATTGGCTGAAATGTTATAAGCCATATTGGAGAAAAGAAAATTATTCGCTCCTGCTTCTCTCTAGGCGCTGGTTAGTCTAACGTGCGCCCTGGAGTCCTATGGGAAGGGGACGAGGTCGGGGAAGAGGAGGACCTAAGTAGAGATACAAATTGCTTTTGGGAGTGCTATGCTCAATCCAAAGTGAATGCTTCAACATCCAAACAAACAACTACCATAATTCCAATGGAACAGCTACCCTTATCGGAACCGTCCTAGAGCTCAACAGTCGAGAAGCGGCAGGTGGTGGAGCCGGTGGAAGAGGATAAAACACCAATACAAGTGAAAACTCATGCGGGGAGTGTAGCTCAATTAAAGATAGCTGAAGCTCCGGTGGTTAATTTACCTACTCAAACACAGGGTGATAAAGTCCCAGTACAAAGTAACCTTAAAATTAAGGAGGCAAATCAGTAGATTCCTACAGAGCAAGAGCCACTTGTGAACAAACCTAAATAGAATTCGTTATTTGCTGGAAATAGAGCTGCGGAAAATGGTATGACCTTAACCTATTTCCCCCCACAGATTGTTAATGGAGAAACTATAGTACAACTAGAAAAAACTGAGATAGACAAGGAAGCGAAAAAGTGGAAGAATGTCCTTATTGTCTATGTTATAGGAGAAACATCAGTGTATTCCCTCATTTATAGGTACATATCCTAGATGTGGAATACCTTAGCTACACCGGATTTGCACCTTCATAAGGAAGGTTATTATGTGGTTCGATTTCATGATGTTAAAGATATGAATGAAATTCTATTCTTTGGCCCTTATACTATTCAAACTCGACCAATTATTACCATGGACTCCTGCTTTTGATTTTAGCCAGGAGTTTATGACTGATATACCACTGTGGGTTAAGTTCCCAAAATTACCTATGAGTGGCTGGGGATGTGGTTCCTTGGAAAGAATTGCTAGCGCATTAGGGAAACCTTTGTTTGCTGATGAGTGTACAATTAAGCAAACAAGGATCTCATATGCTAGAATGCTAATTGAAGTGAATGTGTCTAAACCACTGTCTGACACAATTACAGTTATGGAGCCAAATTGACAAAAATTTCAGCAGGAGGTAGAATTTGAATGGAAGCCCCAGTTCTGTCCTCAATGCTTAACTATAGGACATATCTGCTCTAAGAAGATACCTGAACAACACTTGATGAAAAGGCAAATACAGAACAAGAGAAGAGGAGATTAAAAGAAGGTGGTTCAGGAATGGAAGCCTAAGAGATACCATCAACTAGCCAAACTGTGGACAAACAACAGCTGGATCATCTTGAGGTAGCTCAGCTTAGAGTAGCTATTAATGAAGGCAAATATCAACAACAAGAAGCTGTCTCACAAAATCAAGTAGCAACTCCAGATGGAACAGTGAGGAATGCCTCTAACGTCAAGGAGCAAGTGCCAAGCCCGGAATTGAACTTGATTAACTTTCCACAGTTGAGTGCTGCTATGGCTAGCAAATCAAAGACTGGGAAAATTTTGTCATTGCAAAGAGAGGATCAGAGAACTAGACAAGCAAAATCTCCTGATTTAGGAGGTAATACAACTTCTCAATGACTTGGCTTATATGGAACATTAGAGGTGTAAATAAAGTGTATAAACATAGGGGTCGTTTGGTTTGAATACGACTTATACCGGGATAAGTTATACTAGTATAAGTTATGCTGAGATAAGTTATGCTGGAATTAGTTATGCTGGGATTATTTTTTATCCATTATTTGGTATGTTGTATTAAATATGACAATTGCATAATTTGTAAGAAGAATATATAAGTTATATCGGTGCTAATTACCCCACCCTCTATAAGGTATAAGTTATTCCGGTGTTGATTTTAATCCTGGAATAACTTATACCTGATTTGCTAACCAAACGAAGTATTAAGGTGGTATTAAATTTTTATACCAACACTATGCCTTTTATACCTCATACCAAACGACCCCATAGAGAGTTAAAGAAGTATATAAGATCAAAAAATATCAAATTACTGGGGCTGCTGGAAACTAGAGTCAAGCAACACAAATGTCCCAAAATTGCTAAGACTATTGCTCCCAATTGGGGTATTATTAATAACTACTCCTTTGTTATTAATGGAAGAATCTAGCTGATGTGGGATCAAGGAACTTACAATATAACAGTGCTGAAAGTGGAAGCTCAATTAGTACATTGTGAAGTTAGAGAATTCTTCTCTAACTTTCAGTGTATTTTGACTGTTGTTTATGGGTTCAATACTGTGGAGGAAATGAGATATATGGGTTCAATACTGTGGAGGAAAGGAGATATCTATGGGACACTCTTCAAAATATCTCATGTAATACTGCCTATGGCTAGTGTGTGGGGACTTTAGTGCAATATTATCGACTACTGATAGAATGAGTTATCACCTTGTGAGTTTCAGTGAAGTGAAAGATTTTTCAGACAGTATTAATGCCACTCTACTAAGTCAATTACAATGGAAGGGTGAATACTTCACATGGTCAAACAAGCAGCAAGGATCAGATAGGGTTAGCAACAAAATTGATAGAGCATTTAGTAACTGTGACTGCATGATGATGTGGGCCATATTGTCTTAGAATATGACCTCCCTAATATTTCAGATCATGCCTCAATGCTATTGACATTGCAGAGTGTGAACCATAGCATCAGAGCTCCATTCAGATTCTTCAACATATGGAGTGAGCATGCACAATTCTTGGAGCTAATTGATGTCCACCGGAAGAAACAGCTTGATAGAGATCCTATGCAGAATATGTGAAACAAGCTAAATGCTCTGAGGCCAACCTTCAAGCAGCTGAATCAAAGAGAGTTTCAAGCCACATCATTGAAGATTGAGAAGGCAAGAGAAGAATTACAACACATTCAAGTTGTACTAGTGGCCAAATATGATGATAGTCTTGTGATTAAGGAGAAAGAAGCTTTGATGAATTTTGAAAAATGGGACCTACTTGAGGAAAGTATACTAAGGAAAAAGTCTAGAGCCCAATGGATACAGTTTGGGGACTCAAATTCTAAGTACTTTGCTGCAGTTATGAAGGAATGGAGCCAAATGAAGCAAATCATGGAACTTAATTCCCTTTCAGGTGCTAAGCTAACTGATCCTAAGGAGCTCAGAGATGAGATTGTATCATTCTACAAAGGGTTAATAGGGACTTCTAATCCCTCACTAAAGACTGTCACTAAAGTTACAATGAGCAAGGGACCCAAGCTAAGTCATGAACAGTAAATCTCCTTGTGTGCTCCAGTTACTGACCAAGGAATACCTGATGGACTTAGTTCAATTGGAAATGATAATTCTCCAGGGATGGATGGGTATAATACCTATTTTTTAAGAGGGCATGGAGTATATTGTGCCAGAGATTACTAGGGCAGTAAGAAGATTCTTTGAGAGTGGCAAGACGAATAGAGCTATTAACTATACTTCTCTCACCCTGATCCCTAAAACTGGTCATCCTGTTACTGTGAAAGAGTACAAACCAATTGCTTGTTGTACTGTTCTGTACAAAATCATTTCCAAAGTACTTGCCTCAAGACTCTAGAAAGTTATTGCATCAGTAGTATGTGAAGCAAATTCTGGATTTATTCCAAGCAGGAAGATATCAGATAACATATTCCTTGCTCAAGAACTGGTGAAGTCATATACAAGGAAGAATATTTTCCCTAGATGTATGATAAAAATAGAACTTCAAAAGGCCTATGAGTCAGTGGAATGAATATTTCTGGAGCAGGTCCTAGATGAACTTGGTTTTCCTAGACAATTCACTATGTGGACCTTAGAATATGTGAAGACAATCAACTATTCTATCTTAATTAATGGTGAACCCACAACACCATTTGATAGAGCTAAAGGACTAAGACAGGGAGACCCAATTTCTCCATTTCTCTTTGCCTTAGCCATGGAATATTTAAGCAGAAAGATTAATGAGTTGAAAGGAAATAGAAAGTTCAAGTATCATCCAAAGTGCTCTAAACAAGCAGTGACTCATTTATCATTTGCAGATGATTTACTATTATTCTCTAGAGGAGATGTTGAATATGTTTCCATATTGAATAGGTATTTCTTGGACTTCTCATCTACTTCAAGACTTCAAGCTAACAAAGCGAAGAGTTCCATTTATTTTAGAGGAGTCACTCAAATCATTCAAGATCAAATCCTACATAAGTTAGGATTTCCAAAAGGAGATCTCCCCTTCAAATATCTAGGAATCCCCCTCTCAACAAAAAAGATCTCATTACTATAGTGGTAGCCATTGATCAACTGGTATCTAGAATCTCATCTTGGACTGCAAAAAAACTCTCGTATGCAGGGAGATCTCAGTTAATCCAAACAGTCCTCTTTAGTATTCAAGTATATTGGTCTCAATTGTTTGCTATTTTTTCAAAAGTACTAAGTACAATTGAGGCCTATTATAGAAGTTACTTATGGTCTGGTACAAACACAATCACAAGGAAAGCTCTAATTTCTTGGGATAAGGTTTGTACTTCAAAGTCAGTTGGTGGCCTAGGCTTGCTAAATATACGACTATGGAATAAAACTGCGATAGCTAAGGCAAGTTAGGATATAGAGCATAATGTAGATAGGTTGTGGATCAGGTGGCAACATGCGTACTACATCAAGAACGAATAATTTAGTCAAATGCCTATTCCTCAACAGGCATGATAGATGGTGAAGAAAATATTTGAAGCAAGAGACACAATGGCACTAATTCAAGATACCAAATCAGGTAGTTTAATCAAGCAGATTTACCTTAAGCGTATTGGTGATAATGAGAGAATAACTTGGAAGACTTTGAGATTTGGAAATGATGCTAGACCAAAAGCTCAATTTACAATTTGGCTGCAGATGCATGGGAAGCTATTGACTGCTGATAGACTTGCCTCCCGAGGGATAAATGTAGATCTTATATGCAATTTATGCAACAGTCGTGATGAAACAAGAAATCACTTATTCATGGAGTGTCCTTTCTTTAACAAAGTCTGGGAAGGAGTGTTGAAATGGATGCAGGTTCCTCTCTTCAGGACATCATGATGGGAGCTACTGAAGAAATGGATCATTAATGCATCAAAGGGTAAATCACAAAGAGCTCAGATCTTTAAATTGGCTTATACAGAATGGGTGCATACTATGAGGATTGAGAGAAATCAGAGAAGGTTTGAAAAAATAGCAAAGTCACAGTCAATTGGTGAGGGAGATAGCATATGTTTGTAATATCCGGGTGTCTACTTGAATTAAAACTCTGGTTCGGCAACTTAATATTTAGTTTAGCTCTAGTAGTTATGTAGTTCTTTGTGTTCTAGTAGTGATAGTACTAGACTAGATAGCAGATTGTGATGTAGTCTAGCTATGGATCCTCATTGTAATCATTCTGATAATTAATAAAAATTTTAGTTACCAAAAAAATAGAAAAAATGAGTTTCGTTCGGTTACAATAAGAAATCAAAATAAAAGCCTTAAAAAATAGCTTTGCCTTTTGTAGCCTCATATCTTAAAACCATCAGGCTTCTGATGCTTTTATTTTAAAGAGTCAAAAGAAAAGTTAGTCAACAATGTGAAGGAACACAACTATTTATGAAAAGTCACTTCTTGAAAAATAAATAAATTTAAAGGATGAAAAACATATCTAACGCATTAGCATTCTAGCCCTTTTTCATATACTTGATATGGGATATCAGTTTTCAGTAAGTGTAAATTGGCTTAAATATTCAATCACAATTGCGTACAATTGATCATAAAATTATTATTAATTGTATTAGATCCCTTCATAAATTAAAAAGACATATTTTTAAAAGAAAAGATACTAAGATATTAGTTTCGTACACATGGAATAACATTAGCAAACTTGGTATAAAATCCAGCGGTCAAAGTGCTGCCTTTTTTCCATTAATATTTATTGTTGCTGTTTGACATACACATCTTTTGTAATTAGTCTTGGCGTGAGTTCTCCTTATTGGTGAAAAAGAAGTGGGATTGCTTGTTCCAAGCTTCATCAAGCGCTTCTTTCCATGTCTTTACTTTTACTCCATCCGTGTCATATTATCTGTCATGTTTTTTTGTATACGCTCCTTAAGAAAAATTAATTAGAATGGAATTTTGATTACTTTACTCTTATTCATATCTTAATATTTAATCTCTCTTCAAGGATAATTATTACTAAGGGTAAAAAAGAAAAAAATAATTAATTTTGTCTTGAACTTCTAAAGTAAAAATAATTTGAGACAACTATTTTTAGTAACCATGACTGTTAATATGAGACGGAGAGAGTATTTGTCTTCTCTAATGCTCCTATTTAGCTTTGGAATTTCTTGAGGTTTTGAAATTATTGGAATTCAAGAGATTTGGCAATTTTTGGTTGAGGATTTTGGGAGTCTTTGGAACAATTTGTGAAAAAGATTTTTTTTCTTGGGAATTTGTTTCTCCTTTTTGGGTTTGTATCTGATCGAGGAAGTTTTAACACTAATGAGATAATCATGTGTAGATATTGCATAAATGAATGGACATGACCATTGATGAAGGGGTGTGTATCGTTTTTTTTTATATAAATAATAATTAGTTTTTATTACATTTTTATAAATAGGATACTTAAATTATTGAAAAGGGCATTTTAATAATTCAATTTTAACTTTTGAGGCTCCCACTTTTATAATAATATATAAATTATTATTGCGTACATATTATTGTAAGTGGCCTACTTTAGCCTCGTTACTTATTCGTCGATGTTAGGTTCGATACTTACAGAGTACATAAATTGGTTGTACCTATACTACGCTCTATACTTCTTGTGCAGATAGATACCAAAGTTGATCCTAGCAATGCATAGTGAGACTGCCCGGATCCAGCTACTTGTGGAGACTTGAGGTATAGCTGCACGACAACCCTAAAGTCCCCTTCTATTTATTTCATCATTGCTATTTATTTAGATTCAAACAGTTCTAATTTTGAGATAATTTGATGGAGTTTTGAGGTGGTTAAAAATTTAAATTTGAGCCAAATTCGAGTAAACATGAACATGAAAAAAGATAAGATGTGTATCCCCTGTATATCCTTCATGTCTCATTTGTGTATCTCATTTGTATCCATTGTATATCCTACTGAGAAAACTTTCAACTCAATTTGAACTAG
The DNA here is from genome assembly GCF_000715075.1 of Nicotiana tabacum. NCBI lineage: Eukaryota > Viridiplantae > Streptophyta > Magnoliopsida > Solanales > Solanaceae > Nicotiana > Nicotiana tabacum. The sequence goes on from NC_134095.1 coordinate 126,660,382, forward strand.
GAATTTGAACTCCAACCAGTTCAAATCTTCGTCAAATTTTACATATTACATCGGCTATGTACCTGTAAGTGAGATACATATATCGCATAGAAAAGTTTCAATCAATTTCAACTATGAATTTTGACTTCAACCGTCCAAATCACCTTCAGTTTTACTAGTTCCAACCATAACTATTGAGAAAAAAAATCTTTTTTTGTGCTATGTCTTCACCCATATAGATCGATAAATACCAAAAAAAACTTCTCTCTCTCTCTCTCTCGGTGCACGTTAGGTGACCTAGCTAACATGCACCACCGCCGAAAATGGGAGGAAGAGGAAGAGCAAAGAAGAACAAAATGCTAGTGGTAGAAAGGAAATTAACAGACATTATCACGCGCGAGCAAGGAAAACAAACTGCTAAAGAAAAAGAGAAAATTCAAGAGGAAGACCCGGACCAAGATAGTGATAGTGACCCAAATTGGCCAGATCTGGGAAGCGCTCGGGCAAAAATGGTAACGCCGATGAGCTCAAGCAATCAATTGACACCTGTGGTGAACTCTGGAGCGAAAGGAACTGCTATAGTGCCGATTACAACTGAACAACCAAACTTGAGCAAGGCACAGACCAATGGAACAGTACATGCAAGTCCACCAAAGGAACAGAGGGGTGCAGAGATTGACAACCAGGAAAAATAATCAGACAAAAAAGGCAGAACAGACTATGGAGACGGGAAGATCATGGACATGGATGTTTCAGGAAAACAAATTGACAGCAAAAGGTATGAATCTAACCTACACACACCCACTGATGCAAGACGGGGAAGTAGTAGTACAATTGGTAGAAGAGGACATCGAAGAAGAGAACCAGACGTGGAATCGAACAATTATTCTCTATGTGGTGGGGAGTACACCATCTATTGGGGCTATTGAGAGATTCATAGCTAGTCAGTGGATTAATGTTCAAAAACCTAAGGTACTCTTCTATAATGACGGGTATTTCATAATTTTGTTAAATAATAGCGAAGAGAGGGATGATGTGTTGTTAAATGGTCCTTCCATAATTGATAGTAGGCCAATTATAATTAGGCCATGATCGGAAAACTTTGATTTCAATGAAAAAGTGTGGAAAACCATTCCCCTATGGGCCAGGCTCCCAAAGTTGTGTCACGACCCATAATCCGCTAGTCATGATGGCACCTAACCCAATCTGCTAGGTAAGACAACTAATAACTAGCCAATTCCAATAATATTAATAAGACAATTAAACAAAAGGAATTATCTGAATCTTATACATTCCCCAAGAACTAGTAGTACAAATCATGAGCTCCTAAGAATAGAATTTGCAAAGCTGATACGAAGTAAATACATCTTTTGTTTGAAAAGTACATAAACAGAGTTTTATAATCTAAGGCTACCATGAACAAAAGGCAGCTACAATAGGGACGCATGTACATCTTTAGATCCAGCTCCCATCGAACACAGCAATAACAACATCCAACATCTGCATGCAAGGTACAGAAGTATAGTATGAGTAAAACCGACCCTAGATACTCAATAAGTAATAAATCTAACCTTAGGTTGAAAGTAGTGATGAGCTGGTACATGGTCGGGTCCAACACAGTTGCAAACAACAATTCATAACAACATAGAGCATATAAATAAGGAAGTAACTCAGAGATAAAATGCTTAACTTTTTCAGATCTTTCCAAAAATAGTTTCGCTTTTCAAGAATATCAGTGAAAATCCAAACCCTTTACATAAATCATCGAAAACATGAGATAGTTTGAAAACTGAAATTTTTCCAAAAATCCTTTCCACAATAAATAAGGTGTTTCATTTTCTTTCCAGATAGCAAGTGTGAAATACCTCTCTATGCCCACATATCAATGTATGTAAAAATTCATGAATGACGTGATAACGTATAGCATGAGGAAAAATGCATCTCTATGCCTGTATGTCATGTGTGCATGCCAATGCCATGTATATAAGAGATGAATCATGTACTCACACTCTTAGAATATTCAATCTCGTTGTCTCACACTTTTCACTCATCATGCTCAACCACTCGGTACTGTATATGGCCCATACGGATCAGGGAAGATCTATCCCAGAATATATATATCACTGACCATCAGTCACTCAATACCGAGGAAGGCCAATCCGGCCCCACGGAGAAGATCCATCTCCAGATATATAAATGCTTCGGACAAGATCCATGTCCAGGGAAGATCCATCTCTCAATATAATCAACCATTCTCACTAAGGGTGTGTATACAGACTTCGGAGAGGCTCCTACAGCCCAAGCGCTATCATAAAATCAGTATATCCGCTGCTGCATGCAGCCCGATCCCATAACTGTCACTCATAATCAGGCTCTTGGCCTCACTTAGTCATCAATCTCTCCAGTCTCACTCACAGGCTCACAATGTCATAAAACTAGCCCGAAAATAATGATATGATGTATCAATAAATAACAACTGAGACTGAGATATGATATGCATGAATATGTCTGAGTACAAAATATCAATGAAATCAGTTGTAACGACCTGACTGGCCATTTTGCTTTTTAGAACCTCGTTCCCCTAGATAGGACTTCCCGTACTTGCTTTAACTAATTTATGATTTGCGGGGATGGTTGGTTCGGGATTTGGAAGAGTTTGGATTGAAATCGGAACACTTGATTCCTTAAGGTTGGCTTAAAAGGCCAAGTTTGACTTCGGACAATATTTTGAGTAAACAACATCGGAATTGGGATTTGATAGTTCCAATAGGTTTATATGATAATTTTGGACTTAGGCGTATGTCCGGATCAGGTTTTGGAAGACCCGGGAGCGTTTTAGTGCATAATAGTGAAAGTTCGTTCTTGAAGATTTTAGAAGTTCTTTGAATTTGGTTTGGAGCAGGTTTTTAGTGTTATCAAGGTTCAAACGGAATTTCGAGACCAGAAATGGTTCCATAATGTCATTTAAGACTTGCACGCAAAATTTGGTGTCAATTCAAGTAGTATAAGTACGTTTTGGCACGTTGGAAGTAAATTGAAGAACTTGAAGTTCTTAAGTTTGAGTCAATTGGTTTTAGGGTGTGATTCCTAGTTTTAATGTTGTTCTGAGGGTTCGATCAAGTCCGTTTTATCATTTCAAAGTTGTCGGTATGTTCGGGCGGGGCCTCGTGGTCCCCGAGCGTCAATCGGACGAGGCTCGAGCTGAGTTAGAAATTTTTGGAAGGTGCTCAAGCTCCAGGCATCTGTTATAAGCGCACCTGCGGTTGACCAGCCGCAGGTGCGAGACTGCAAAAGCGGTCGATCGTTCGCAGGTGCGGCCCAAGGGGAGGAGCCCAGGAACTGCATATGCGGCTCCTGTACCGCAGAAGCGGAACTGCAGAAGTGGCCCCAGACCGCAGATGCGGCCTCAGCCAGCTCGGTCAAATTCTGCAAATACGGACCTTTCCTCGCAGAAAAGAGACCGCAGATGCGGTATCCTAATCGCAGGTGCGAAAATAGATGAAGGTAATGTCTTTATTAAATACGGGAAGTGTGTCATTTTTGACACATTTCATTCATTCCTTGGACAATTTGGGAGCTTCCAAAGAGGGGATTTCAACCTAGCATTTTGAGGTAAGTTATTTCTACTTAATGTAAGTTTAATACTTGGTTTTTTGGTAGACTAACACATATAGATTAGTGAAAATAATGGGATTAGAGTAAAATCTAGGGTTTTGATAAAAACAAGATCTAATAACAAAATTTGTTATGGAATGAAGTAAAAATCATATATTCTTGATCTTTAGGTTATGGGTAACAAATTTTCTTCAAACATTTTCCACAATCCGGGCACGTGGGCCCAGGGTGGATTTTAGGAACCTTGCATTTAGGGTTAGAAAATTAGTTTAATAGCTAGAATATGAGCTCTTGAGCATGTATTGACTAGTTCTTACTCCATTTGAATAGTTCTGGATCGTTCGGCTCCGATTTGAGGGTTTGAGCGCATTCTTGAAATTTAAAGTGAGCTTTGGAATGAGGTAAGTCTCCTTTCTAACCTTGAAAGAGGGAATTGTCCCCATAGGAGATATAATTAAATATTTGCCATTAATTACAGGAGCTACGTACGCATGATGTGATGAGAGTCCGTGCGTTACTACTATTATGCTTAAGTCTGTGTAGTTTAGGACCCAAAAGCATGTTTTACTTGCCATATTTGTAACTTTATTGCTAATTTAGATTATGTGAACCATATCAAACTTGGCAAATGAGTTTCTAAAAAGTTAAATATCATTTTCTTGACCGTTAAAGAGAAGTTTGACCTTACTTTGGATAATTGCTTTCCTGATAAATTATTGATTGACTGCTTGATATGTTTATCTGTGTTTGACCGCGTTGCATGTATGATTCGCGAGTAGGGTAATAGATGCATCTATGGTTCGCGCTGTTCTACCCTCCGGCAGTGCACATTTTATTTTTATGTTGGATCGGGCCGTACGACCTCTGCATTGTTTGCGCATTCTACTTTCTTGGTACTTTCTGTGATTTGAACTGTTTTAAATGCCTTGAAATATAGATTGTTAACTGAAATATTATCTATGAAAGAACCTGTCACTTCCTGTTATCAACTGTTATTTATTCATGACATCCATGCTTAGCGGAACACTTAAATTATATCATTATTGACCCTAGTAAGTGTCAAATCGATCCCTCGTCACTACTTCTTCGAGGTTAGACTGGATACTTACTGGGTACATATTGTTTATATACTCATACTACACTTCTGTACTGAAAGTACAGAATCTGAGGCAAGTGCATCTAGCTACCAGTCCGGTGCGCGTTCCTGATACTTAACTGAGATTCCAGTATGAGCTACCCCTTCTGAGCCGTTCAGCAGCATGCCGAAGTCTCTTCTTTTGTTATTACTGTCTATTCTGTTTCAGGCAGTAGGATAGTTACATTCTTTTGTACATTCTACTAGTTGCCCTAGTACTTGTGACACTAGTTCGTGGCACACATATCGGTAGACTATTAATATTAGGATGTATATCCATTATTATGAATTGTTAATTATCGCTTGATTTAAATTTAAGTTAAGAAAATGTTGGGATTTTTTTGGTAAAATAAATGAGAACTCACTAGTTGATTAGGGTTGGCTTTCCTAACAATGGCATTGGGCGCCATCACGACCTATAATGAAATTTGGGTCATGACAACATGGTATCACAACACTAGGTTCAGTAAGTCTCACAAGTCATGGGCAAATCTAGTAGGATCTTGCGGATCGGTACATAGACGTCTGTACTTATCTTCGAGAGAGGCTATAGGGTGTTAGAAAACTACTTTTTATTCATCTTCTATCATGTAATTGATGTTATACTAAATTTCCTTCTTCTATTCTCTCAAACATAGTGAGGACGTGCACGATAGATCTTCCAGACCCGGGAGGAGCTGCTCCCACCATTGCTAGAGGCCGAGGTAGAGGCCAGGGGAGGGCACCAACCCGAGGTAAGGGACGAAGGCATCCCAGAGCTGCTCCAGTTGCACCACCGGTGGATCCTGCGGGGGATCCTATTATTGAGGAGTAAGGCGAGGTGCCCGCAGCAGCGCCTGCCTCGACGGATTTCATGACAACGCCAGGCTTCTAGGAGGTCATGGGCCGTATGCTGCGGTTCATGGACTCCATGACTCAGGCTGGTTTATTTCCAATAGATCCAGCCATATCTCAGGCAGGTGGAGGAGCAAAGACCCCTACTGCTCAGGCTCCTAGTCATGCAGCTGCAATATATTAGACTTTGGGTGCACTACCCGCAGATGGGCCCCAACCAGTTTCTACAATGGTACCCGAGCCTAGGCCAGCTGCGGATGGCAATTCGTAGAAGTTATTAGACAAGTGAACTAAGCTACACTCTCCTATCTTCGGAGGTGAGCGTCATGAGGATGCCCAAGATTTTATTGATAGGTGCAGGGGCAGACTGCACAACTTGAGGATATTGGAGTCTCATGGTGTTGACTTCATTACTTTTCACCTAGAGGGCAGGGCCCGTAGATGGTGGCAGTCTTATATTCTCAGCAGGCCAGCGGGTTCTCCTCCCATTACTTGGGGCTAGTTCACACAGCTTTTCTTGGCTAGGTATATCCCCCCCCTCCCGAGAGGGAAGAGTTGCGGTATCAATTTGAGCAGCTTGAGCAGGGTCAGATGTCAGTGACCGACTATGAGGCGAGGTTTTCGGATTTGTCCCGTCATGCATTAATGATACTTCCTACTGACGCAGAAAGAGTGCAGAGGTTTGTTACAGAGTTGCATTCCGGTATTAGGGCCAACATGTCCCGAGAGTTGAGATGGGGACTCCTTATCCGCTGGTAGTAGAGATTGCTCGGACGATTGAGGGCTATCGTCTAAGAGGTAGAGAGTAGATGCAGCATGACAAGAGGGCTCGATTCTCTGGAGAGTTTAGAGGTGCCCGGGCAAGGGGCAAAGGTCAGTTTGGGAGGGGTCAGCCCAGCAGTCCCCCATATTCAACACCACCACCTCCTCGAGGTGCTCCAGTGCACCCCTATTTCAGTGCTATGCCAGAGAGTTCTTACCACCCGCCAGCCATCCAGATTCTTCCAGTGGGTATTCAGGTCCCCAGGGTTCTTCCAGCTCCCACTTTAGTGCTATACTAGAGCGTTCATACTGCCCACCAGCTATTCAGAGTTCCTCTAATGGGTATTCATGCCATCAGGGCCAGACTTCAGGACAACAGTCTATATTGCCGAGAGGTTGTTACTATTGTGGAGATCCTGGTCACATGAAGAGGACCTGCCCCAGAATTTGGGGCAAGGTAGTGCAGCAGAGTCAGCAACCCATGATTAAAACACCGGTTGTCCAGCTACCAAGGTAGGGGACAAACTGGTATGGTTCATCTTATAGGGGGAGGCCAGACAGGGAGAGGTCATCCAGCTACTATTCAATCAGGTGAAGGCCAGCCAGCCGGCACTCCAGCCAAGTTCTATGCTTTTGCGAGCATACCAGATGCATTGGCCTCAGATGCCGTTATAACATGTATTATTTTCGTCTATGGTAGGGATGCTTCAGTGCTATTTGATCCACGGTCTACCTATTCATATGTGTCTTCTTTGTGTGCTCATTTCCTAGATATTCCTCGTAAGTCTTTGGGTACTCCTATTTATGTGTCCACTTCGATGGGCAATTCCATGGTTGTGGATCGGATCTATCGGTCCTATGTGGTCACATTCCATGGTTACGAGACTAGAGAGGACCTTCTATTACTTGACATGACCGACTTCAAGGTCATCTTGGGCATGAGTTGGTTATCTCTATATCACTCCATTCTTGATTGTCATGCCAAAACTATTACTTTAGCAATGCTAGAGTTGCTAAGATTGGAGTGGAAGGGTTCCTCCGTTAGCTCATCTAGTTGGGTTATCTCCTTTCTAAAGGCTCGACATCTGGTCGAGAAGGGTTGTTTGGCGTATCTAGCATATGTTCGGGACACCATCGCAGAGTCTCTGATGATTGATTCGGTGCCAGTAGTCCGGAAGTTTTCCGATGTGTTTCCTTCTAACCTTCCAGGCATACTGCCAGATCGTGACATTGATTTCTACATTGATTTGGCTCCAGTACCCAGCCTATATCTATCCTACCATACCGTATGGCTCCGAATGAGTTGAAGGAACAACTTGAGGAATTGTTAACAAAGGGGTTTGTGAGACCTAGTGTATCACCTTGGGGTGCACCAGTGTTATTTGTGAAGAAGAAGGATGGAACCATGCAGATATGCATTGATTACCGCCAGTTGAACAAGGTTACCATCAAGAACAAGTACCTGTTGCTGCGCATTGATGATTTGTTCGACCAATTGAAGGGTGCTAGGGTGTTTTTTAAGATCTACTTGAAATCAAGGTATCATTAGCTGAAGATTCGGGACTCAGATGTCCCAAATAGTGCTTTCCGTACTAGATATGGCCATTATGTGTTTCTGGTAATGTCCTTCGGGTTAACCAATGCCCCATCGGTGCTTATGGACTTGATAAATAGGGTGTTCAGGACTTATATTGATTCCTTTGTTATTGTCTTCATTGATGACATCTTGATATACTCACGTAGCTTGGGGGAGCACGAGCATCATTTGAGAGTAGTGCTTCCGACATTGCGAGAGCAGAAGCTATATGCTAAGTTCTCCAAGTGTGAGTTTTAGCTTGAGTCAGTAGCATTCTTGGGGCATGCTTGTATTAGGAGAGGGTATTAAGGTGGATCCCAAGAAGATTGAGGCGGTTCAGAGTTGTCCATGTCCTACTTCTGTGACTGAGATCAGGAGTTTCCTGGGGTTACCAGGTTATTATCATCGATTCGTACAAGGCTTCTCATTCATTGTAGCACCTTTGACTAGATTGACCCAGATGGGTGCTCTTTTCCGTTGGTCCAATGATTGTGAGGCGAGCTTTCAGAAGCTCAAGATGGCTTTGACTACAACACCAGTTCTAGTATTGCCTTCCAGTTCAGGGATGTATACGGTGTATTACGATGCTTCATGCGGTTGGCTTGGGCTGTGTATTGATGTAGGGGGCGAGTTATTGCGTATGCTTTACGTCAGCTGAAGATTCATGAGAAGAATTACCCTATGCACGATCTAGAGTTGGCTGTGATTGTTCACTCTCTTAAGATATGGAGGCATTATCTGTATAGGGTGTCATGTGAGGTTTATACTGATCATCGTAGCTTGCAGCATTTGTTAAAGAAGAGGGATCTCAATTTGAGGCAGCGCGGGTGGCTTGAGTTACTGAAGGACTATGACATCACCATTCTTTATCATCCAGGTAAGGCAAATATGGTCGCGGATGCCTTAAGTAGGAAGGCAGAGAGTATGGGTAGCTTGGCATTCATTTCAGCAGAGGAGAGACCACTAGCTTTGGACATTCAATCCTTGGCTAACAGACTTGTGAGGTTGGACATTTCAGAGCCCAGTCGGGTCCTTGCGTGTGTTGTTGCTTAGTCTTCATTATTGGGACAGATTAAGGCTTGGCAGTTTGATGATCCGCATTTGGCAGTTCTTAGAGAGATACTACTACAGGTAGTGCCAAGGAGGTTTCTATTGGCGAGGATGGTGTTCTGCGACTCCAAGGTTGTCTATGTGTTCCTAATGTCGATGGCTTGAGGGAGAGGATCCTAGAGGAGGTACACAGTTCTTGATATTCCATTCATCCAGGTGTTATGAAGATGTATCGAGACCTGAGGCAGCATTATTGGTGGTGGCAGATGAAGAAAGACATAGTTGAGTATGTGGCTAGGTGCTTGAATTGCCAGCAGGTTAAGTATAAGCACTAGAGGCCAGGTGGCCTACTTCAGCAGATGCCTATACCTGAGTGGAAATGGGAGCGCATTACTATGGACTTCATAGTTGTGTTGCTACAGATATTGCGGAAGTTTGATGTAGTTTGGGTTATTATCGATAGATTGACCAAGTCAGCACACTTTATTCCAGTTGTGACTACCTATACTTTAGAAAGATTAGCCCAGATTTATATTTAGGAGATAGTTCGGTTGCACGGTGTGCCTATTTCTATCATATCAAATAGAGGCCCTCAGTTCACTTCACATTTCTGGAGAGCTGTTTAGAGTGAGTTGGGCATCCGTGTGGAGCTCAGCACAACATTCCATCCTCAGACTAATGGGCAGTTGGAGCAGACAGTTCATATATTAGAGGACATGTTGAGAGCATGTGTGATTGACGTTGGAGGGCAGTAGGATCAGTTCTTGCCTTTGGCCGAGTTTGCTTACAATAATAGTTATCAGTCCAACATTCAGATGACTCCATTTGAGGCTTTATATGGTCATGGATGTCGTTCTCCTATCGGGTAGTTTGAGCCCGACGAGGCTAAGTTGTACGGTACTGACTTGGTGAAAGATGCCTTGGAAAAGGTAAAGTTGATTCAGGAAAAACTTCATACAGCACAGTCCAAACAGAAGAGTTACGCGGATTAGAAAGCACGTGATGTATCATTCATGGTCGGTGAGAAGGTTCTCTTGAAAGTCTCGCTGATGAAGGGTATTCTGAGATTTGGGAAGAATGGCAAGTTGAGCCCAAGGTTTATAGGCCCATTTGAGGTGTTGAGGCGAGTTGGGGAGGTTGTTCATAAGCTTGCCTTACCTCCCAGCCTATCAGGGGTTCATCTAGTTTTTCACATGTCTATGCTTCGGAGGTATCATAACGACTTGTCTCATGTGTTAGATTTCAGTACTATTCAGCTAGATGAGAGCTTGGGCTATGAGGAGGGGCCAATTGCCATTGTTGATAGACAGGATCGCCAGTTGAGATCAAAGAGGATTTCAGTGGTAAAGGTCCAGTGGAGGGGCCAACCAATCGAGGAGGCAACCTGGGAGTCCGAAGAGGACATGCAGAGCAGATATCCACACTTGTTTAGCACTTCAGGTATGAATCTAATCCCGTTCTAGGACAAACGTTTGTTTAAGAGGTGGAGAATGTAACGACCTGATTGGTCATTTTACTTTCTAGAACATTGTTCCCCTAGATAGGACTTCCCGTACTTGCTTTAACTGATTTATGAATTGCGGGGATGGCTGGTTCGGGAATTGGAAGAGTTTGGGTTGAAATCGGAATACTTGGTTCCTTAAGGTTGGCTTAAAAGGCCAAGTTTGACTTCAGTCAACATTTTGAGTAAACGATCTCGGAATCGGGATTTGATGGTTCCAATGGGTTCGTATGATGATTTTGGACTGGGGTGTATGTCCGGATCAGGTTTAGTTGACCCGGGAGCATTTTAGCGCATAATAGTGAAAGTTGGTTCTTGAAGATTTTAGAAGTTATTTGAATTTTGTTTGGAGAGGGTTTTTGGTGTTATCGAGGTTCGAACGGAATTCCGAGACTAGGGAGAGTTCCATAATGTCATTTAAGACTTGCACGCAAAGTTTGGTGTCAATCCGAGTAGTATAAGTACGTTTCGGCACGTTGGAAGTAAATTGAAGAACTTGAAGTTCATAAGTTTGAATCAATTGGTTTTAGGGTGTGATTCCTACTTTTAATGTTATTCTCGGTGTTCCCAGGTTTCGAGCGAGTCCGTTTTATCATTTCAAACTTGTCGGTATGTTTGGGCGGGGCCTCGTGGGAAACGAGCGTCAATCAGACGAGGCTCGAGTTGAATTAGAAATTTTTGGAAAGTGCTGAAGCTCCAGCCATCTGTCATAAGCGCACCTGCAGTTGAGCACCTGCATGTGCGAGACCACAGAATCTGTCGCTCCTTCATAGGTGCGGCCCAAGGGGAGGAGCCCAGGAGTCGCAGATGCGGCTCCTCTTCCGCAGAAGCGGAACCGCAGAAGCAGCCCCAGACCACAGTGCAGCCCCAACCAGCCCGGTCAAATTCCGCAGATGCGGACCTTTCCTTGCAGAAATGAGACCGCAGATGCGGTCTCCTAACCACAGGTGCGGAAATCGCTGAAGGCAGTGCCTTCATTTAATACGGGAAGTGTGTCATTTTTGACACATTTCATTCATTCCTTGGGTGATTTGGGAGCTTCCAAAGAGGGGATTTCAACCTAGCATTTTGAGGTAAGTTATTTCTACTTAGTGTAAGTTTAATACTTGGTTTTTGGGATGATTAACACATAAAGATTAGTGAAAATAATGAGATTAGAGTAAAACCTAGGGTTTTGATAAAAAAAAGATCTAACCACGAAATTTGTTATGGAATGAAGTAAAAATCAAATATTCTTGATCTTTAGGTTATGGGTAACAACTTTCTTCAAAACATTTGCGGAATCCGGACACGTGGGCCCGGGGGTGAACTTTAGGAACATTGCATTTAGGATTGGGAAATTAGTTTAATTGCTGGAATATAAACTCTTGAGCATGTATTGACTAGTTCTTACCCCATTTGAATAGTTTTGGATTGTTCGGCTCCGATTTGAGGGTTTGAGCGCATTCTTGAAATTTGAAGTGAGCTTTGGGACGAGGTAAGTCTCCTTTCTAACCTTGTAAGAGGTAATTGTCCCCATAGGAGAAATAATTAAATATTTGCCACTAATTGCGGGGGCTACATACATACGAGGTGATAAGAGTCCGTGCGTAGATACTATTATGCTTAAGTCTGTGTAGTTTAGGACCCAAAAGCATGTTTTACTTGTCATATTTGTAACTTTATTGTTAATTTAGATTGCATGAACCATATCGAACTTGGCAAATGAATTTTTAAAAAGTTAAATATCATTTTCTTGACCGTTAAAGAGAAGTTTGACCTTACTTAGGATAATTGCTTTCCTGATAAATTATTGATTGCCTGCTTGATATGTTTATCTTTGTTTGACCGCGTTGCATGTATGATTCGCGAGCAGGGTAATAGATGCATCTATGGTTCGCGCTCATCTACCCTCCGGCAGTGCACATTTTATTTTTATGTTGGATCGGGCCGTACGACCTCTGCATTGTTTGCGCATTCTACTTTCTTGGTACTTTCTGTGATTTGAACTGTTTTAAATGCCTTGAAATATAGATTGTTAACTGAAATATTATCTATGAAAGAACCTGTCACTTCCTATTATCAACTGTTATTTATTCATGACATCCATGCTTAGCGTAACACTTAAATTATATCATTATTGACCCTAGTAAGTGTCAAATCGATCCCTCGTCACTACTTCTTCGAGATTAGACTGGATACTTACTGGGTACATATTGTTTATATACTCATGCTACACTTCTGTACTGAAAGTACAGAATCTGAGGCAAGTGCATCTAGCTACCAGTCCGGTGCGCGTTCCTGATACTTAACTGAGATTCCAGTATGAGCTACCCCTTCTGAGCCGTTCAGCATCATGCCGAAGTCTCTTCTTTTGTTATTACTGTCTATTCTGTTTCAGGCAGTAGGATTGTTACATTTTTTTGTCACTCTACTAGTTGCCCTAGTACTTGTGACACTAGTTCCTGGCACACACATTGGTAGACTATTATTTTTGGGATGTATATCCATTATTATGTATTGTTAATTATCCCTAGCTTTAAATTTAAGTTAAGAAAATGTTGGGATTGTTTTGGTAAAATAAATAAGAACTCACTAGTTGATTAGGGTTGGCTTGCCTAACAACGGCGTTGTGCGCCATCACGGCCTATAATGGAATTTGGGTCATGACATCAGTGAAATGACAGCAAGAAACTACCACTATGGGTCCCAACCGCATCAGCATAAAGCCTAAATATGATATCTAGCATGATTGACAGCTCAATTACTTTATCACATGGTAAAAACACAGATATCAATAAAATTGACCACTATACAGTGCCATGGAAGCAATGAAGTCACAATTCACAGGGTTCACACCCACACGTCCTTCACCTAGCATGCACATCATCACTATACCAATCACACAACACGTAATTCGGGGTTTTATACCCTCAGCACTAAGTTTAGCAGAGTTACTTACCTCGAACAAGCCAATTCCAATATCGAGCAAGCCAAGTGATGCTCCAAAAATGCCATCACACGCGTAGCGACCTCCGAACAGCTCAAAACTAGACAAAAGCAAATCAAACACATCAAATAAAGCCCAAGGAAATAATTCCAAATGATAAAGAACAGATTCTTAATCAAAACCCAAAATCGGCTAAAAAATGCTCGGGCCCGCACCTCAGAACCCGACAAAACTCACAATATTCGATAACCCACTTAATTACGAGTCCAACCATACTAGTTTCACTCAATTCCGACTCCAAATCGATGTTCAAAACTCAAAAATTCATATTATGAAACTTTAGGCCAAAAACCCCCAATTTCCTCCTTACAATTCATCAACCAAGAGCTAAATCGAAGATAGATTCACGGAATATAACAAAAACCGAGTAGAGAACACTTACCCCAATTCATATGGTGAAAATTACTTCAAGAATTGCCTCAATCCGAGCTCCCTAGCTCCAAAAATGTGAAAATGGCCGAAACCCCCGAAATGAAGTACTTTATAATCGATGGGCAGATTAATGAACTGTGATCGTGGAATTAACCTCGCGATCTCAAAGAAGGAAGAGTACTGCCCCAGAAAATACACAATGCAATCGCGAACGAGGCTCAGCTAATGAGAGAACAGACTCAGCAGCATCCCCAAAGTACCCTACGCGTTCGCGAAACAAAGCATGCGGACACGATGAACACATAAATCTGCAGTATACGATCGCGACAAAGTTAATACGAACGCGAAGAAGAATCAGCCACTACCCAGCTCGGTCCAAACTACTATGCGAACGCATGTAAACTGGCACGAACGCGATGCTCACTCAGCAACAACCTACGCGAACGTGTCTGAGAAACTACGAACACGTAGAATAACTTAACGCTAGCTATCAAACAACCTTCCGCGATCGCGATCGTTGCTCCGCGATCGTGATTAAGAAAACGAGAAACCCTAAGCTCTACAGAACCAGCAATGAAAAATGAAGGAAAATAGTTCGAAATCAATCCGAAACATACACGAGCCCATCCGGACCCCATCCGAACATGCTAACAAGTCCCATACCATAATACAGACCTATCGAGGCCTCAAATCACTCATAACAATATCGAAATGACGAATCGCACCTCAAATCGAACTTAATGAACTTTGAACTTTTCAACTTCCACATTCGATGCCGAAACATAGCAAATCAACCCGGAATTAGCCCAAATTTTGCATACAAGTCCCAAATGACATAATGAAGCTATACCAACTCCCGGAAGCACAATCCAAACCCGATTTACACAAAGTCAACTCTCGGTCAAACTTTTGAACTTCCCAAACCTTCGAATTTTCAATTTTTGCCAAATTGTGCCGAAACCTTCTAGAAACATCCAAATGCGAATCTGGGCATACGCCCGATTCCAAAATCACCATCTGGACCTACCAGAACCATCAAAACTATGTTTCGGGATCAAATTCACAAAAGTCAAACTCGGCCAACTCTCACCACTTAAAACTTCAACAATGAAATTCATTCTTCCAAACTGATTTCGAATAACCTGAAAACCAAAACCGACGTTTCACATAAGTCATCATACATCATACAGAGCTACTCATGCCTGTAAACTACCGAGCGAAGTGCAAATGCTCAAAATGACCGGTTGGGTCGTTACATTCTCCTCCACTTAAACATACGTTTGTCCTCGAACATGCCAAGAGTTGCTCCCAGGGCCATCAAACCACCGTATAACTTTACCATGCACATACTCGGGGGTGATCCCACATCATCATATCCCATATAGGTCTGATAACACAACATAACTGAAATTTCTTAATTCAACCTAGCCCATAAGCCTTAGAATAAAATTTCCAACATCCGGAGTTTTTTTCTATAATATTAGAATCTCGCATCAACAATTATGTATAAGTCTGAACAAGCCGTACCAAGCCGTACCCATAACTCAAATACTCAAAATTCAAATACCACATAACTCAAATACTCATAGCAATGATTTCTAATCACAGTAGCTGCTCAAAACAACTTAATATCGATGATGAAAAGAAACATGCAAAACTCATATCCATTCATCAGATCAACAAGTCATAGAGCTTTCTCTCATTCGATAAGAACTATAGTCGACTTCTAAGCTGCCCTCCAATATTATCCTTCCAACTATGTTGTAATCAATTTCGATAGTATCTATTCTAGGTAAAATGACCCCATCTCATCCAACACAACCATTCTAGTGACATGCCATATCAACACAATCTAAACCACAACCCGTGCAATTCATGCACCAATAAACAATAAACCAAATGTACTCAAACAATGGAAAATGACTCCAACGAGAGAACTATCCCGCTAGCTTAACAAGTACTGCCATAACGAAATACTGAAAATCCATCACACCCCGTAGGACCACCACCTGAATCTAACACAAAGGTTCATACCTCAACATAACTCCGCTGCAATGCGTGACCCCATCCATACACTGATCTATGGCATATATCTCAAGCCACCCTACTCAAAATCAATAACCACGCGCAATTCGACATTAAGTACTCAAAGTGCATTACCATAACCATAGAGAAGCAAATGATACAATTCCACACAAAACCCGAAAAACATAACCAATATGCCATCAACCAAGCAATACCCAATACTCTTGTGGCTCAAATTCCGCTATAAGACCCTAATAGAACCGCACTAGATGTGCATATCACCAACGAATCATAGCTTCTCGTAGCATAGAAGAGTAACTCACATGTCATTTCAGAACACAAATAAGCTCAACAACAACCGAATGGCACATCCCTCAACAATAGCAGTATGGAGCCAACCAATCCGGCTTAGTGTAGAATACACATCCTTATTGGGCCCACCAATGGAGCCTCATAGTCACCCAAAAATAGATATATAACCCTCCGAAAGACCACAATGACTGAATCATAACACATACTATCATCTGGCTAGCTTCGGCCACGACTTCACAGTCTACAACCAAGATACAATCTGCTATTGAGAACTCCCAGTCTCCAGATCCATGGAACACATGAATCACCATATCTGATCCTAACTCCACCGCCCGAATATCGAACACATCTCTCATACACGATCATCCCACGATAAATACTTCTAAAATTCTTTTGTGCCACATAGAAAAATTTGAATAGCAACAGTCGATCAACCAGGAGGGTGCTGCAATACCAATGAAGTATCCATAAATCAAAACACAGTGCACCTTCTAGAATGTACACTCTCCTTAAGTAATACCAAATAGTAATATCATTCACTTAGTCATCTAAAATCGTCTATGCTGCCTAAGAATTTTATGATCTTTCCTTCAAAACTAAACTGTGACTTCACTCATGCAAATCTCAATCCTACACAACACACTGCATATACCATGTCATCATATGAAAATACGAGAACTTCATAATCCACTCTGAGTCATAAGCAACTACATACTCAATTAGCCAATGACCTTCCATTTGATTTCATCCAGGAGAAAATCACTATACACCATATACTTCTCACGCCAGCAGGAAATATACTCCTCGAACTGTGGTAGAAACCATTGAGAACTCTTCGAAGCCCATTTTTACATAACCAAGCTATCAGAACCGAATCTCTCTAACTCAATCGAGCCATGCAAGTCACCAAAACCCAAGAGCATTGCCACAAAGCACTTGTAGATACCCACCGCATCATAAGCATCCAAAGAACCTATTATATCCATTATTGTGTTGATCCAACCTACTATTAAGCTGTCCAAATTCTCTGAGTTCTTCCCGAATTGCCTTCAAATTGATACTTCTCTTTGCTAGAACACTACAATCCTTAACCAAACGTGCCCCACGAACACTAGCATAGAACCACACCGCCCTAAGGCTCATAAGCCGATGAATTACCTCTTAAGAACACCAAAAGAACCACAATTGAGATATCCACTATGAAGAGACCTTTGTCGAGCCCCTTTTTTCCTCGCGGAGTCCGAGTTTCGACATTCTTGGGACAACTCATTTCCTTTTGGGAATTGGGTATGTAATTTGAAGAGTTGCCACCTAACGGATTAAGGTGCGTTAGGGCACCTAGAAAAATTAACTGCTAGAACCAGTTTTCATTACTAGAGATTGGGTAAGGGCTCAAAATAACCTTGAGGGGAAAGTGTTAGTCACCCCTCGAGGTCCACAACGGTGGGTCCTGGCCAAACTCAAATTAGGTGAGTTAGTCTTATAAGCAAAAAAAGCAATTTAGACAAATAGATATTACGTTTAAAAATAAAGGGGTAAAAGGGGTCCTAGGATTTTTTGCCTATAGGATCACTTCTGTGCAATACTTTGTAATCATCCCCAAGTTGGGGTGCTACACATATCATTAGCGCAAAAGTCATCATATCCTTTACTACTCAATTATCCTCCCCTTAATTATTGTTACCTAAGCGCTCTAATAGTATCCAGTACGTGCCTTATGCATGCATTACCCATACCTTGCCTGTGACCCTGGAGGTGTTTAGGACCTCTATTTAAGGAAGTTCTAGACTCCCCTATATTGTTTAAAAAGGAAAAAACTAAGCGACAAACAAAAGTCAGATATGACTATCAAATAAAGATACAATTAAAGGCTCATATTTACCTCAACAAATAGACAAATGATTGCATGCCTCAAACAAATAGTTTTTAAACAACTTAAAAGTCCTATAGCAGGATATCTAGATGAGCATAACATATGCATCAGTTTTATTAAAGCGGGGCAGAAATACCTAATCTGTTTACCTACTGATTTTATTACTTCCTGAATTTGGACAGTTTCAAGCAATAGGAAAATAACAGTTTTAAACCCAAAACTCAATCAACCTACAAGATTGCCTAAATGGTAACCGGACAGGATTTTTATAAACCCGGTGTCTAAGCTATAAACTGATTGCTGATTTTATCTTAAACCATATAGGCAGGATTTCTAAGTGTAGAAGTTGATTCAAAAACCTTATAGGCATGGCATCTAAATGCAGAAATGATTTCAATCTTCTTGGAATGATTTCTAGAATGCAGAACTGATTTTACAAACTTTAGACATGGTATCTAAATGCAGAAACTAATTTAAAACCTTATAGATATGGTATCTAAATGCAGAAGCCAATTTAAACTTTATTTGCATAGTATCTAAATGCAGGAATTGGTTTTAAACAATATAGACATGGTTTCTAGGCGAGTAAAGCATCAATCAATTGCCAGGCAGACTTCAACAAGGAAATTCCTAGAAACATGATTGCTAATATACACATAATGGTTTGAAGACATGATTATCGATGCAAAATTGAGTAACGACTTAGAAGCAGGTTTTCTAATGATGAAAATTCAGGATTCAAGGAATTAGATGAGTCCTATAGTCATAGTTTCTAATGCACAAACATTGCAGCAACCTATAGGCATGATTTCTACATGTTCCCAACAATATATATATATAAGAATCTCTCCTATTTTTACTAATAACCCCAATATCTGTTTTACAAGGAATTATTATTACAAACCAAACACAAATGAATTACAAAATGAAACTGTTGTACTGTAGGGAGCCTCGAGAGGCCCAACAGTAATCCTGGAAGTCAAGAATTCAAGCAAGTCTGAAACATACCAATACTCTCATAGTATACCCAATGGTCTTCTGGTGTGTCAAACTTTCCAAGGGCCTCAAGGACCCCGGGCAATGCTCACACCAGAAAACTTTTAAAGAAATATTTTGTGAGCAAGTTTTGGAGAGCCAGCCCCAGTGTGTCAGAGTTCATAGGAGTCTCATGGACTCCTAGGCAGTGCTCACACTTGAAGGGCAGGACCCTAGATGTTCTAAGAGTAGGATTTGAAAAACAATTTGGATTTTCTGAGGTAAATAGGAACAAACAGAGTCATTTTAGTATTTGGGATTCAAACAAAGATTCCAGCAATCAAACAGTAGGTAGAAACATGATCACAATCACTTCAAGCAAAGTTTCACATTGCCTAGACTCAACTTAGTTCATTAATTACTACTAGATGGGCATATGGACATGTATTAAACAAAGAACATCAGGCTAGGCTCAGATTACCATTCAGACAGTCATGCAGAAAGGTAGCAGAAGTTAGAAGCATAGAAATCATGAACTAATCAGGAACCTGCTAGGGGGTGAATATTTACAAGTGGATGGGAAGCATGCTAGTTGAGAAACAAGTAGACATGGGTATAATTACATATAAACAAGTATGTAGACATGCTAAAAATAGGAAACACATAGGTCTAATTAAATAGAAGTGGACATGCTGATTAGGATCAGTGAACATGAAACACATGGATCTAATTAGATAGAAGTATGCCTGCTAATAACAGGGAGCACACAAATTTGATCACATAGAAGTAGTCATGCTAAAAACACAAAACACATAGGTTTAATCACATAAGAGTGGACATACTAAAGGAATAGGAAGCACACATGTTTAACTACATAGGAGTTTCAATGATAGCAGAAGTGGAGACATACCAGTTAAGAGATAGTAAGAGGAAAATAAAGCAAACCGGATCCAAAGGTCTAGCTTTGGCTTTCAGCAGGCAAGACAGTGCAACAAACAAAGAGTTGGAATATTGTGATGGAGGATAAGAGTAAGAACTTTGTGTGTTTCTCTATGTATGTGTGTGTGTGTTTAGAAAATAGAGTGCGGCTTATATAACACTGAGTAAAGTAAAGTACAGTAAATAAGGTAAAGAAGGTTAAAAGTTTACAAATAGGGCAAAGAGAACAATTAGTCAGTCAATTAGGCTTAACAGGATCAATCAATAGGCAGAATCGTAGGGTTATGTTCAAAATTAACACGGAATTGAGGTTTAAATAAGGTACGTGATAAGTGTGATAGCCAATTAGAGTTTGAACACTAAAAATACGGCAAGTAACATCACAATTAATCACAAAAATAAGGTAACACAAGTAAATAGAGACTAATCTAGGGTTGGTAAGACAATCAACCCATAACTTAAGCTTAATAGGAACAATTAAGGCAAGTAGTGCCAATTAGAAGACCTAAAATAAGGAAAGTAGACAAAATTACAGGAAGTAATCTCAGTAAAACAAAACAATTTCAAATCCTAGATAGTTCGGATAATCAATCAATTACTCAAAAATAACGGGCAAATATTGAAGCGAACAATGAAGTAATCAAACTAGTTAAAGACTGGAATGTAGTCATAGAAGAATCAGTAAAAAAGGATAATCAAACACATAGGAATCTTTTAGAAAAGTTTTGCAGAAACAGAATGAAGTGAAACCCTAGTTCTTAGAGAACATTAGGATCATTTAATAGTAAGGAAAATAGTAGATCATTAAAGAAAAATGCTATAGAAACTTGAAATCGTTTCAGATCTATATAGATCTGAACAACAAATAATAAGGAAGCGAAACCCTAATCTGGAGGGATGTTAAATCGATTAACTGTAGACATGTGATTTTTGACCCTCCCCAAGATTTTTCATATTTTAGCATGTAAATATTTAATCTAGGCCTAATATAGCTATTTGAACTAATTTTTTACTCTTTTACTTTATTTTATTACAAGAAAAATGAAAATGACAAAAATTGTTCCATTATTGTTTTGGTAGTAATTTTTAATCTTGAAAAAATACTAAAAATAGTTTATTTTAACTGTTAGTCTTATTTTAACTGTTATTTTACTTAAGTAGGACTAATTAATAAATGAGGTCGTATTTTAATCTCGTTCGCAGGGAAAAAATAAACTTGGGCTCGAGTAACCCATTTTTAGGCCTAATTGTGGACTTAGCCCATAATTCCCAAAAGAGGCCCATTTCCCTTAACCCATATCTGATTTTTATAACCCTAAAAAAACTGATAAATTCTATATATAACACCCTAACCTAGGACCTAGATCTAAGCTAGAAATCAGATCCGCCGCTGGAACACAATAGACCCCCCTAAGCATTGCATCTTCTTCCTTAGCGTTTGAATAGAGAGACCCAAAAATGGCCTGCTCATCTTCAACTTTCAGCCGTTGCATACAATAGAGAGTGCTTCCTTCTTCTTCTTCAAGAAAATAATCACAGCAGCCATAAGAGAACATAGAGCTTCATCGTTCCGTCTTCTTCTCCGGCGAAGAGCCTCATTCTCTCCTCTATCAGCGTCATCACATCACCGACGAACTAGACGGCCTCCTCTCCAAAAACGCCCTGAAACTACACCAAATCAGTGTGAAACTCAGCTCGAGATCGTCGTCCAACTCATTCGATTTAAATAGCTCGAGGTTGCGTTACCAGTTCGAGGTTCATGTCATTAGCTCTTTTAGATCTGCTGCATCAGAGGTTTTCTTTGTTCACTGTATATATTGAAGAATATGCAGCAATAAAAGGGTTTTAAGGTGTTCAAACAATGGAGAATGGGTTATTGTAAATCTAGTTTCGTATGCTACCTGTGTCATCTTATCAGACCAAACTGAGGTACTGTTTCTCGTTGTGGTTTGTGATTAACTCATAGCTTCTTGCGCTGATTATCCGTGTTTGATATTTTTCTTGTTTTTGCTATTGGGTTTCTCTAACAATAAACAAATGAGTTCCTCTTCTTAAGAATCCAAAATCGGTTGTGCTTTATTATGCAATTTGAAGGCAATTTTTGGAATTATATATGGTGTGCAGGCATATGTTAAGTATGATGATATATTATATTCAGCTTCACGTAATTTAGAGTACTTTTTTGTTTATTTGGTTGTTGTGTTGAGATATTTTGTCAATTAAGTTGTGTGTGAATGCAATAAGTATAGTTTTAACATTAATAGATGGCTTTACTTAGTTTCTTCAAGCTTACGTCAAAGAGTCAATATGCTATATTTCCTTTTTGTGAATTTAAGTCTATATAATCTTTCGAGAGATACAAATGATGTCATGTGCTAACATAATAAGAGAGTATACACAAAATTCTAGTATGCCTTTTAGTATGAAAGATGAAACTGTTGTCTAGTTAGCTTAACGTTTTTTTAGCTTGAAACTTAGTAATCACGTGAAAATTCATGTTGCTAAATCTTAGCATCCTAAATGTGTTCTTAGAGTTAAAACCAAGGTATGCGTTTGCGCAACTTTGGACGAAACAATCTTAATAATAATAAAAATATTATTAATTGTGTACACGTTCGTGTGACATGATTACGGTTTAAAAGTGAATACTCGTAGAAAATGCTTTAGGCCCGATTTAGATTAGTATTGCGATTATGTATACGTTCGCGTAACATAATTGTAATTTTAATTCTAAAAAGACTCCAGGGATGCGTTCACGCAACTTCAACCAAACTTTCTTAATAAATAAACAAAGCGTTATTAATTGTGGATACGTTTGCGTGACATGATTTTTGATGTGTCAAAAGAAAAGTATATACATACGTGTAACTCAATTCTTCAAGTACGAATAAATCAAGTGATTAAAAGCGGTAAAAGATAAATGCACATAGGTCTTAAAAATGAGTAGTTAAGCATTTAAGCCAGGTACAAATCGCTAAGCGACCGTGCTAGAACCACGGAATCCGGGAATGACTAATATCTTCTCTCGGGTTAACAGAATTCCTTATCTAAAATTTCTGGTTCGTAGACTTTTAAATAAAGTCAAAAAATTTCTCGATTTGGAATTTAAAAATAAACCGGTGACTTGGGACACCATAAATTATTCCAAGTGGCGACTCTGAAAAAATAAATAAAATAATCTCATTTCGAATAATGTCACTTAAATTGGAAAAACTCCCTTATACCCCCCCCCCGGGTTGTAAAAAAGGAGGTGTGACATTAACGATAAAGAGAACAAGAGATTTTTTAAAGAAAACTACTGGATAAACTCAAAATCGCTCCAGACCTACAAGGATTTGAACAGATTCAAGTTGAAAAGAGGAGGGTTTTTGAGAAAAGGGGACGGGGTGAGGGAAAAATCTAACCATAGCCACAAAGACAACAATACTCACAAACATTATGAATACAAGGGGGACTCATAAGAAAACGAAGAGCCTAAGTCAACTCTGAGTTGTATCTCTTCGAGATTCCCTCAGAAAACGGCAAGAATCGAACAACCAAAAGAGGTAAGAGGCCGGCAGGGGCCTGAAATAACATAGGAGCCCCATGGAACGGGTTAGAATCAAAGGGATTTGGGAAAATGTTGGGGTGACGGCGCTTGGGTTAGGGATAGTTTCAGAGAGTATGGAGAAGAAGTGGTATTCAAGGGCGGCAGTCTTTGGAGAATGGGTAGGATTTGGGGGGTTGTTTGGGTTAAAAAGGAAAGAGGGAATGTGGATCGTTGATCTAGAGATCAACGACCACGATCAGAGAAGATTTGGGTCGGGTAGGGGTTATCTAATTTGGGCTGGGGCAGATTGGGATAAGGTTAATTTGAATTGGGCTGGGGGAGGGTGTCCGAATTTAGATATAATTAAAGGGGCTATTTGTTAAATACCTAATTTATTAATAAAATAATTTCTAAAAATAGTTAATTAAGTGATAAAAATGATTTTTATGCATGAATATGATTTAAAATAATTACTTAACATTATAAGAATATAAAAAGTTATTTTCTATATAGATAATGTAGTTATACATATGTATGGGCTATTATTGCAAAATATGCAATTATAGTCTTAAAAATGCAAATGTAATTGTAAAAATGTAAATAAGATATTTGAACACTTATATGAGCATAAGTGATGAATTTAGATGATTAAATCATCGTACAGTAATATGAGGGATAATTATTGAATATTTATATAATTAAAAACAATACAGAAATAAATTGATTTAAAGCCTTTAAAAATTATAGAAAAAATGTTAAAATACTTGTGCATGTTTGTAAATGCATTTACAATATTTTGAAAGTATTTATGCATATTTAAAAATATATGAGGGAAAAATTGGGTATCAACAATTGCCCCTCTTTTCCGGGGAAGGATGAAAGAGTTTTCGGGTAAAGAAATGATGACCGATTTTGATCGAATGGGATGTTTTGAAAAAATAGAGGTGAACCCTGGTATCTGAGTTGCCTACATATCCCTAGTTTTACAGGAATCAGGCTATGTGTAGTTCTAGACCCAACAGTGAATGAAGCCGATGGAGTTGTTATAGGAATGGTAGCCAGTTTCAGCAAAGGTTCTTTTGTGAAGGGTAATGTCGGATGGGGTTATGAGTCTGAAGTATGACGGATGTATCATAGGGCAGATATGTGAATGGCCACAGAGTAAGGGTGGGTAATTGATGGGAATCAGTTATAATGGCAAAGTGTAAATGGTATGAGTGGAAACTGGAGCGAAGGTTGCTCCTGTTTGAAGAACGGTTACCTCCTAGATTACTTGCAAAACTTAAAATACGATGCATGCACATATATAGATGACTGCGAGAATTTAAATATGTTGCAAATTCCCTTTGGACCATGAAAGTTTGGCTTTGGACTATGATGTCCTGGGCCATGAATTAGGAGAGGAGATTCGTAGGCCATGAAATGATGTTCTCGGGCCATGAGAATGGTGCCTCTGAACCATGACACCTTTGAATAATTATGTGCAATATTGAGAGATTCTCATATTATCTTCAGTCTATGAGGATGATGCCTTCGGACTATGACGCCTTTGGACAAATTGGCTATACATCAGCGCATGAAATGCAGAGACATGATACCAAATGTGACAACAAGGCAGAGCTTAGTCTTGTGCAGAGATTTGGGGCAAAGCTTAGCCCTGAGGAAAGAAGATGATGCAAATTGAGAGTGGAGCAACACTTATAGAGAGGGAGGCAATGCTTAGTCTCACGAGAAGGTGGTGCTTAGCTTTATGCAAATATGGAGGCAGGCTTAGCCTCGTGCAAGATTGGAGACAAGGCTTAGTCTCATGCAAGGAGAAGGCAGTGCTTAGATTTATGCAAATATGGAGGCAAGGCTTAGCCTCATGCAAAACTTAAGATAGGGCTTAGTCTCATGCAAGATTTGAGACATGGATTAGTCTTATGCAAAGAGAAGGCAGTACTTAGCCTTATGCAAATATGGAGGCAAGGATTAGCCTTATGCACGAAGGGAGGCAGGGCTTAGCCTCATGCAAGATTTGAGAAAGAGCTTAGTCTCATGTAAAGAGAAGGCAATGCTTAGAATTATGCAAGAAGGAGGCAGGGCTTAGCCTCATGCAAAATTTGAGACAGGGCTTAGTCTCATGCAAAGAAAAGGCAATGCTTAGCTTTATGCAAATATGGAGCCAAGGCTTAGACTCATGCAAGACTTGAGACATGGCTTATTCTCATGTATATAGGAAGGCAAGGCTTAGCCTCATGCAATATTGGAGACGGGTCTTAGTCTCATGCAAAGGGAAGGCAACGCTTAGCCTTATGCAAATATGGAGGCAGGGCTTAACCTCATGCAAGATTGGAGACAGGGCTTAGTCTCATGCAAGGGGAAGGCAACGCTTAGCCTTATGCAAATATGGAGGCAGGGCTTAACCTCATGCAAGATTTAAGACAGGGCTTAGCCTCATGCAAGATTTAAGACAGGGCTTAGTCTCATGCAAAGAGAAGGTAGTGCTTAGTGTTATGCAAATGTGGAGGCAAGGCTTAGCCTCATGCAAGATTTGAGACAAGGCTTAGTCTCATGCAAGGAGAAGGCAATGCTTAGCCTTATACAGTGTGGAGGCAAAGCTTAGCCTCATGTAAGATTTGAGACAAGGCTTAGTCTTATGCAAAGAGAAGGCAGTACTTAGCCTTATGCAAATGTAGAGGCAAGTCTTGGCCTCATGCAAGATTTGAGACAAGGCTTAGTCTCATGCAAGGAGAAGGCAATGCTTAGCCTTATGCAAATGTAGAGGCGAGGCTTAGCCTTATGCAAGATTTGAGACAAGGCTTAGTCTCATGCAAGGAGAAGGTAATGCTTAGCCTTACGTAGTGAACAAGTAGCAAATAGGAGTAGAATGTATCTTAGCTGGAGATATATTTGTGTCTGGTAGCCCGATTGATAGTGATTTTGCTGCGTGTGTATTTGTGAATGCTCCTGTTATGTCCACTGTGCCTGCACCCAAAGAAAAGTCGTGAGTTTTGTAGGGGGGGGGGTTGGTTCGTGCTTTTGTCTACTGGCTGCGCTTTGCTCCATTTTAGAGACCCTATTTGAGTTGCCCTGGGTAACACCTGGCTGTCACAGAAATAGAGTTTTCGGATTTATGCACTTATTGATGAAAATAGAGTTATTTTAGAAAATATAGTGGAATATCAAGTAATTTTAGATGAACTAATGACTGTAACACATTTCAGAGACATTACAGCTTTCTTGTATTAGAATTTTGAGGGTCCTCTTCAAAATTCTGCCCTAGTTTGATAAATGATCCTTCGACTGTTTTGCGTGCGATGAAACTTACTGAACCTTCTCCGGAATTTTGAGAATCCTTCTCAAAATTCTACCCCAGTTTCTTAACCAATTTCTGACTGTCTGGCATATGATGGCGTTGGCTAGACTTGCTCTGGAATTTTGAGGGTCCTCCTAAAAATTCTGCCCCAATTTTTGGTGCTGGGGGACATGAAGATTTTATTAAGATATTACCGAACCCACAGGGCTGCCTATGTATCCCATCTTAAACAGGAATCAGGTCAAGCGTAGCTCAGTTACATCATATGAAGGAATGTAATCAATCTAAACATAGTATCTCTTGACTGCATCTGAATTGATTGGTTTCGGCCAAACTTCTCTATCCATTTCTGCAATTATGAGTGCCCCTCCCGTTAACACCAGGTGAACCATGTAAGGACCTTGCCAGTTGGGAGAGAATTTTCCTTTGGCTTCATCTTGATGCGGGAAGATTTTTTCCAGCACCAACTATCCTGGTGTGAATTGCCTCGGTTTTACCCTTTTTGTTGAAATCTCTGGACATTCTGTTATGATAAAGCTGACTGTGACATACTGCATTTATTTCTTTTTCCGTCTATAAGGGCCAGTTTCTCATAGCGACTCCTTATCCATTCTGCATCACTGAGTTTGGCTTCCTGTATGATCCTTAAAGAAGAAATTTCTACCTCCGCTGGAATGACGACTTCGGTACCATAAACACATAAATAGGGAGTTTCCCTAGTTGATGTGCGAACTGTAGTGCGGTACCCCAATAGGGCGAAGGGTAACTTCTCGTGCCATTGTTTATGGTTTTCTACCATCTTCTTTAGTATTTTCTTGATGTTCTTGTTAGTAGCTTCCATAACTCCATTCATTTGAGGTCTGTATACTGTAGAGTTCTTGTGCTTGATTTTGAAGGCTTCACACATGGCTTTCATCAAATCACTATTGAGATTGGCGGCATTATCAGTGATAATGGACTCGGGCACCCCGAATCGGCAAACAATACGATCCTTGACAAAGTATGCAACAACTTTCTTGGTTACAACTTTGTAAGATATGGTCTCTACCCATTTTGTGAAATAGTCGATGGCCACTAAAATGAACCGTGCCCATTTGAAGCGGTGAGCTCGATCAAACCGATGACATCCATTCCCCAGGCAGCAAAAGCCCAAGCTGCACTTGTTGCATTGAGCTCATTAGGTGGTACCCTTATCATGTCTGCATGTACCTGGCATTGGTGGCATTTCTATACGTACCGAATGCAATCTGTTTCCATGGTCATCCAAAAATATCCAGCTCTGAGTATTTTCTTGGCTAGAACAAAACTATTCATATGTGGTCCACAAGTTCCGCCATGTATCTCCTCGAGCAATCTGGAAGCCTCCTTTACGTCAACACACATTAACAATCCCAGATCAGGAGTTCTTCTATACAGGGTCCCTCCGCTTTGAAAGAAGTGATTGGACAACCTCCGTAGTGTGCGTTTTTGAGTATGGTTCGCCTGTTCCGGGTATTCTCCTTTTGCCAAATATTCTTTGATGTTGTGGAACCAAGGTTTTCCATCCGTTTCTTCTTCAACATGAGCACAGTAAGCCGGCTGGTTATGGATTTTCACCGTGATGAGATCGATGAAATTCTTGTGTGGATGTTGTATCATTGATGATAAGGTGGCCAATGCGTCTGTGAACTCATTTTGAATTTTGGGCACATGTTTGAATTCTATCTTTGTGAATCTCTTCATCAGCTCCTACACATGATACAAGTATGGCAGTATCTTGGTGTTTTTCGTAGCCCATTCTCCTTGAACTTGATATACCAGAAGATCCGAATCACCAATTAACAGCAGCTCTTGTATATTTATATTGATGGTCAAATTGAGCCCCATGATGCAAGCCTCGTATTCTGCCATGTTGTTGGTGCATGGAACCCTAAGCTTCACGGATACAGGGTAATGTTGACCTATTTCTTACACCAAAACTGCTCCGATTCGCACTCCTTTGAAGTTTGCAGCTCCATCGAAGAACATTCTCCAACCGTCATAAGCTTCAGCAATGTCCTCTCCTACGAATGATACTTCTTCATCAAGAAAATAAGTTTTCAAAGGTTCATATTCTCCTCCCACAGGATTTTTAGCAAGATGGTCTGCCAATGCTTGTCCTTTGACTGCCTTCTAAGTTACATAGACGATATCGAACTCGCTTAACAGTATCTGCCACTTGGCTAACTTCCCAGTTGGTATGGGCTTCTGGGAGATGTACTTCAGAGGGTCCATCTTAGATATGAGGTATGTGGTGTAGGCACATAAGTAATACCTCAATTTCTAGGTTGTCCAGGTCAAAGCACAACAAGTGCGTTCCAGCAGAGAGTATCGCGCTTCGTAAGGTGTGAACTTCTTACTCAAGTAGTATATGGCTTTCTCCTTTTTTCCCGTCTCGTCATGCTATCCCAAAACACATATGAAATCTCCATCTAATACAAATAGATAGAGTAACAAAGGTCTCCCAGGTTCTGGCGGGATTAGGACTAGAGGTGTGGACATGCATTCCTTGATTTTGTCAAAAGCCTTCTAACAATCTTCGATCCAACTTATTTCAGTATCTTTACTCAACATTTTGAAGATGGGCTCACATATAACTGTCGACTGTGCTATGAAGCGGCTGATGTAGTTACGATGTCCTAGGAAGCTCATCACGTCCTTCTTGCTCTTTGGTGGTGGTAACTCTTGGATAGCCTTAACTTTGGATGGGTCCAGCTCGATTCCTTGGCGGCTGACAATGAATTCCAGTAGCTTTCTTGCGGGAA
Source organism: Nicotiana tabacum (assembly GCF_000715075.1). Lineage (NCBI taxonomy): Eukaryota > Viridiplantae > Streptophyta > Magnoliopsida > Solanales > Solanaceae > Nicotiana > Nicotiana tabacum. The sequence continues at coordinate 126,689,929 of NC_134095.1, forward strand.
CCCCGAATGCACATTTTGCGGGGTTCAATTTTAGATTGTACCTCCTTACCCTATCAAAGAACTTTCTCAAATCCGCTATGTGATTTGCGGCCCTCTTGGACTTGATGATGATGTCGTCAACATACACCTCTATTTTCTTGTGTATCATATCATGGAAAATGGTTGTCATGGCTCTCATGTAAGTATCCTTAGCATTCTTTAGACCGAATGGCATCATCTTGTAGCATTATACTACCCATGGTATGATGAAAGCTATTTTCTCTGCGTCTTCTTCGTGCATCTAGATCTAGTGATAACCCACGAGGCAATCTACAAAGGATTAGAGTTCATGCTTGGTGCAATTGTCGATCAGGATGTGTATATTTGGCAGTGGAAAATCGTCTTTGGGACTTGCTCTGTTTAAATTTCGATAGTCAACACACACCCTGACTTTCCTATATTTCTTCGGAACTTGTACAATGTTAGCTAGCCAGGTTGGGTACTCAACTACCCTGAGGACCTTATCTTTGATTTGCTTAGTGACTTCCTCCTTGATTTTCAGGCTCATGTCTGGTTTGAACTTTCTGAGTTTCTGCTTTACTGGCGGACACATTGGATTGGTAGGCAATTTGTGAGCCACTATGGATGTTCTCAAACCGGTCATGTCATCATATGCCCATGCAAAGATATCCTCATATTCCTTCAGGAAACGAATGTACTCTTCCTTCTCTGGCGGTGATAAGTGAATGCTTACACGAGTTTCCTTGACAGTTTTGGCGTCTCCCGAATTTATTGCTTTGGTCTCGTCTAGGTTGGACTTAGGTTTATTCTCAAAGTTCTCAACCTCCCTGACAATTTCCTCATGTGTTTCATCCTCTTCCTCTGAGTCGCTATCCTTGTGTTGCGTTGTCTCATTACATGTCACAGTCATCGGTTCATCAAAAAAAGTAATAATAACGATGTAGAAAGAAAATGTAAAAGATAATAATGAATAATAAATAGCAATGCATTGATTAAATTTTGAAAATATCCAAAACAAGTACGGCTCGATGAATCGAGCAATTATTTCGAAACAAAATGCGTCTTTTTAAAACAAAATTACTGAAAACATTTGAAATGCCTAGCATGGCTATAAAAATAAATCAAGATAAATGCTAAGCTACCCAGGGACTCGGCAGGCCCGAGATGGTGTCGCGGTCCAATTCTTGAGAACGACTCTCTTCTCCATAGTCTAAATGGTGAGGCCTTCTTCTTCCTCCTCCTCAATTATCACATTGCAATCCATGTTTTCTTCATCCAGGAACAAGTTTCTCAACCCAACCAAAGCTTCTTCCTCTGCAGATCCTCATATCCTCTGCAAAACCCCAATTTCTTGAGTTCCTCAGCCATGTTCTTGATGAGCATATCCTTCTCAGGGGATTCTGGTGTATAGGAGATTGGTTGAGTGGAGTGAGGTACGGTTTCCACATATATGGGGTTGTTTTGGTGAGTGCCAGGGATTTGGGTGTAGTGATGGTCTTTGGTTGAGTTTTGAGGATCGAGAATGGGTTGTGGTGTGTTCTGAGGAGTGTGATAGGTAGTGGTTTGTGGGTACTGGGTTGGTTGATGACGGTGATGTGGAGGAGTTGGTATCGGTAAAGGATTGGGGTTTTGAGGTGGAGCTGCATATAGGGGTAGGCGTTCGGTCGGTTCGGTTTGAAAAAATTCGGTTCGGTTATTTGATTTTTGGTTTTGTAAAGTAGTAACCAAAACTGAACTGAAATAAGTTCGGTTCAGTTCGGTTTTTCTTATTTCGGTTTGGTTTTCAGTTTAAACATTATCATATTGGACTCCTTCTGTGTAATAATAGGACCGGCGAATTTGTTGATTTTTCCCAAAACTTCGAAATTGTTGGAAATATTGTGTTTATATGAAAAAAATAGACTAAACTTTGCATACTATTATTGATCATAAAATTCAAACATAGTGTAAATTACAACTCTGTGTGAAATCCTCTCAGTATCTATCATATATGCTATGGAAGTTTTAATAGATTGAAAGTCTTTAAGATTGGAAAGTTGATGGACTTACTTGATTGGGTTGAGTCTTTGATATATTGGACCTAATAGTATTAATTTATTGCCTATGGGCTTAGCCTATATATAACTTAAAGAACATATATTCTAATAATTCGGTTTTTCGGTTAACCGAACTAAAAAACTTAATAACTGAAAACCAAACAGAAAAACCAAAATTTTAAAATTTTAAACCGAAACCGACCGAACAAATCGAATAACCGAAATCGAAATAAAAAAAATTCGGTTTGTTTGGTTATTCGGTTCCGACTGAAATATGCCCACCCCTAGCTGTATATTGATGCGGTGTGGGAGGATTTTGTGGATGTTGGTTTGGCGTATTTTGAAGAGGTGCTGGGTTTTGAACATTTTGTTGGTTAACGTATGGGACGTTCAGAGTGAGGGAGAGGTTTGCTAAGTTGCAGACCTGCTCAAGTTCTCCTTGTAACTCTAGTATCTTTTGTTCCAATCGCAAAACCAAGTCATTTTGTGCCAGAGTACTCCGACCGTCTGAAGTTTCCGCATTCTCATCGTTTTCTTTTTGTATACCACTCAAGTAATCCATCTTAGCTTTCCCCTAGCTTTTCGTATTACTAGGAGGAGGAGGAGGTGGAGGGCCTCTAGATCTGGTGTGATATGCAGATGATGCCAGTATGTACGAACCAACCCTAGGGGATGAGAATATAATAAAAATAAAGAAAAATAAAAGGTAAACAAGTCAGTAAAGATTCTGAAAATGTTTGCAGTATTTAAACACATATTGCAGGAATGTAAGTTTGTGTCCTAATTTGGGAGCCTCGTTGTGCCCGAGGTAGACCTAGCGACAAATACATTTGGAGAATTTTAGTGCCAATAATTGCCTCATTTCATCAATGCAAAATAGACGAACCTCAAAACGACACTAAATAAGATACGTCACTAATGACACTTGGCCTTATTACATTGAAAAAGCAAATAAACCTAATCTACTTGGTCCTAGAAGGACCTTCTTCAGGCTGGATGCTCTTGTCGATTAGATCCCTCAGTTCCCGTAGGTTCAGCAGTAACAATGCCCTTACCAAATGTCCTCCTTTGTTTTCCTCAGCGTTCTGGCAATCGGTGACTCTCTTCCTCATTTTCCCTTCCAATTCCATCAGACTGTACTCCAGATATTCCAGCCTTTCGCTGGATTTAACAACCCTCTCTTTCCACTCATTGATCATTTCCATATCGGCCTTATGTTGCTCCATATGCTCAGCTTCAGACTCGCAAACTCTCTTGCACAATTTGTTATACTTCACCTATGCTTCGGCAACTTCGTCTATGACCCTATTTCCTAGACCAACCCTTGGCTCGAATATTCCCCCTATATTATCATCCAACCATGAAGGGTAAAAGTACATGTGACCGGCGTGATATCGATATGGCTTGATGGTATCCTTTTCCACGATAATCTTCAAGTGCCATATGTGTTGTGCTTCATTTTTGTATGGAATGGCATCACCTTGAAAATCTTCCCTGTAGTGACTTATTTTAGCAACTCGTGGCATAATATGCTTTCTGCCTGCCTGTCTCATAACCCTGATGGGAGCATAAGGGTATATGCCCCTTAACCCGATCAGTACCAAGTGTAGAACGTCCCTAGATATGATGATGAACTTGTCGGTAGGGAACCATTCAAACATCCATTGAACTTGATCATCGGTCAAATTGCTAAAGAACTGTGCCCATGCTATAGCATTTTCAGGTTGAGCAAACCTGTTTGGGATATAGTTCATTCTCTTAGGATTATGGAAAGCTATGTGATCATTCCACGACCTTTGCAGAATCTCTTTAGGGTATTGACCTTTTTAGAGATGCTCTAACAACCAAACTTGTAACAGCAAATTGCAACCCTCAAAGAATATGTACCCCTTCTGATAGCGCTCCAAGTCCCGATACATATCTGCAATGATCATGGGGACAATGGTATATGCCTGCCCCTCGATCCAGTCCATCAAAGCTTTGGCCACCATGGCCGGTCTGGTGTGGATTTTGTCCCCTTGGATCAGGAAGACTAGCATACCCAAGAAACACATGATAAATACAAAGACCCTACGGTGAATCCAATCCAAAGAGGTGATGGAGAATTCATTATCGAAAATATGGTAAGACCTGCTGTGACCGTATCGTTCATAGAGGAAGTCGAAGGGTATGTAGGAGTTTTTCAGGCACTCCAAGTCATCATTCTTCTTTAACCCCATCATCTTAAGAAATTCCCTAGTGGTGCAATTTTCAAGTATCAATAAACCAGGGCTATCCTAAGGCAGCCCAGCAAATCCCCCAATTTCTTCCAAGAGAGGGGTCATTTCTATGTTTCCAAATCGGAACACGGCTATTTCTTTGTCCTAGAACATTGTGGCAGCCTCGATCAACATTTTGTTCGACTGGAGGTCCAACAAATAAGGCAAATCTCCTAAGACCCTTTTCACAAGATTTTGGTCACTTGATAGAAGATCCTTCCACCAATCTAGCAATAGTGATGGTATATTACTGACCATGCCGAACCAGCGAACTTCGTGCCTCATTTTCTGCAAAACAAAATATGGTTAGGCCCTTTCCCCCTCCAGGTTCTTCTATTTATACAACAATGATTAGCACATTGACACTTATTTCTCCAAAATTAATGCACAGAATTATGGTTGTGACCATTGGGATTATGGAAAACCTGATGGACTTTTGGACGAGGCTTGTCTTAAAGGGTTATTATGTGGACAACATATTAAACCGGCTAAGTTTGACCAAGATGAATGTACAATTAATCAGAGTAAGGTTTCCATAGAGGTCTAGACTTGTACCCTCAAGTGGAAAACTTGAGGGAAAACGCACGGAACCATTGATTGCACCGTTGATCGACTGGTGTTACCGCAAATACGCCTTTCCGAATTTAAAGGGTGATATATAGGAAGAGCGCAAACACTCATCAAGCATTGCTATATGATTGATTAGGCACGAGTGGAATATGATGTTGTGCATGATTTATGCAACAATAAATAGCATGTTGTCATGTATTTGCACGTTAAAAATGATAAATGTGGTATTTAAATAATTAAAAGATAGTTAAGAAAGAAAACAAGTCAGTTTCAGGAAATATAGGAAATTATGAATGCTTGAGAAATAGGCAATTAAATCCAAATAAGGGGGAAGGGGGAAGGGTGCACATGTACTAGCAGAATAAAGCATGCTTAAGAATAATTCACAAAAACAAGTTTGTTATGGTAAGAGCCTAAAATATCCCCAACAGAGTCGCCACGCTGGCGCGCCCCCTTTTTCCTCGTGGAGTCCGGGTTTCAACATTCTTAGGACAACTCATTTCCTTTTGGGAATTGGGTATGTAAATTGAAGAGTCTCCACCTAACGGATTAAGGTGCATTAGGGCACCTAGAACAATTAACTCATAGAACCAGTTTGCATTACCAGAAATTGGGTAAGGGATCGAAATAACCTTGAGGGGAAGGTGTTAGGCGCCCCTCGAGGTCCATAACAGTGGGTCCCGGCCAAACTCTAATTAGGTGAATTAATCTTATAAGCAAACAAAGCAACTTAAACAAATATATATTACTTTTAAAAATAAGGGGTAAAAGGGGTCCTATGATTTTTAGCCTATAGGATCACTTATGTGCAATACTTGGTAATCGTCCCCAAGTTGGGGTGCTACACATAGCATTAGCGCACATCTCATCATATCCTTTACTACTCGATTACCCTCCCCTTAATTATTGTTACCTAGCACTCTAGTAGTATCCAGTACATGCCTTATGTGTGCATTACCCGTCCCTTACCTGTGGCCCTAGAGGTGTTTAGGACCTTTATTTAAGGAAGTTCTAGACTCGCCTATGTTGTTTAAAAAGGGGTAAACTAAGCGACAAACAAAAGTCAGATAGGACTATCAAATAAAGATGCAATTAAAAGGCTCATATTTACCTCCACAAATAGACAAACGATTGCACGCCTCAAACAAGTAGTTTTTAAACAATTTAAAAGTCCTATAGCAGGATATCTAGATGAGCACAATATATGCAGCAGTTTTATTAAAGCGGGGCAGAAAATACCTAATCAGTTTGCCTACTAATTTTATTACTTCATGAATCTGGATAATTTTAAGCAGTAGGAAAATAACAATTTTAAACCCAGAACTCAATCAACCTACAAGACTGCCTAAATGGTAACCAAATAGGATTTTTATAAACCAGGTGTCTAAGCTGTAAACTGATTGCTGATTTTAGCAGCTGATTTTATCTTAAACCCTATAAGCATGATTTCTAAGTGTAAAAGCTGATTCAAAAACCTTATAGGCATGACATCTAAATGCATAAATGATTTCAATCCTATTGGCATGATTTCTAGAATGCAGAACTGATTTTACAAACTTTAGACATGGTATCTAAATGCAGAAACTTATTTAAAACTTTATAGATATGATATCTAAATGCAGAAACTGATTTAAACCTTATTTGCATGGTATCTAAATGCAGGAATTGGTTTTAAACCTTATAGACATGGTTTCTAGGCGAGTAAAGCATCAATCAATTGCCAAGCGGTCATCAATAAGGAAATTCCTAGAAACATGATTGCTAATGCACACATGAAGGTTTGAAGACATGATTATCGATGCAAAATTGAGTAACGACTTAGAAGCAGGTTTTCTAATGATGAAAATTCAGGATTCAAGGAATTAGATGAGTCCTATAGGCATGGTTTCTAATGCACAAACATTGCAGTAACCTATAGGCATGATTTCTACCTATTCCCAACAAAATATATATAAGAATACCCCCCATTTTTACTAATAACCCCAATATCAATTTTACAAGGAATTATTATTACAAACCAAACATAAATGAATTACAAAATGAAACTACTGTACTATAGGGAGCCTGGATAGGCCCAAAAGTAATCTTGGAAGTGAGGCATTCAACCAAGTCTGAAACATACCAATACTCTCATAGTACACCCAATGGTCTTCTGGTGTGTCAAAGTTCCCAAGGGCCTCAGGGACCCCGGGCAATGCTCACACCAGAAAACTTTTAAAGAAATATTTTGTGAGCAAGTTTTGGAGAGCCAGCCCCAGTGTGTCAGAGTTCAAAAGAGTCTCATGGACTCCTAGGCAGTGCTCAAACTGGAGGGGTAGAACCTTAGATGTTCTAAGAGTAGGAGTTGAAAAACAGTTTGGATTTTCTGGGGTAAATAGGAACAAACAGAGTCATTTTAGCATTTGGAATTCAAACAAAGATTCCAACAATCAAACAGTAGGCAGAAACAGGATCACAATCACTTCAAGCAAAGTTTCACATTGCCTAGACTCAACTTAGTTCATTAATTACTACTAGATGGGCATATGGACATGTATTAAACAAAGAACATCAGGCTGGGCTCAGATTACCATTCAGACAGTCATGCAGAAAGGTAGCAGAAGTTAGAAGCATAGAAATCATGAACTAATCAGGAACCTGCTAGGGGGTGAACATTTAAAACTGGACAGGAATCATGCTAATTGAGAAACAAGTAGACATGGGTCTAATTATATAGAAATAAGTATGTAGACATGCTGAAAACATGAAACACATAGGCCTAATTAAATAGAAGTGGACATGATGATTAGGATCAGTGAACATGAAACACATGGATCTAATTAGATAGAAGTATGCATGCTAATAATAGGGAGCACACAGATTTGATCACATAGAAGTAGTCATTCTAAAAACATAAAACACATAGGTTTAATCACATAAGAGTGGACATACTGAAGGAACAGGAAGCACACAGGTTAAAATACATAGAAGTTTGAATGATAGCAGAAGTGGAGACATACCAGTTAAGAGATAGAAAGAGAAAAGTAAAGCAAATAGGATCCAAAGATCTAGCTTTGGCTTTCAGCTGGCTAAACAATGCAACAAACAAAGAGTAGGAAGATTGTGATGGAGGATAAGAGCAAGAAATTTGTGTGTTTCTCTATGTGAGTGTGTGTGTGTGTGTGTTTAGAAAATAGAGTGCGACTTATATAGCATTGAATAGAGTAAAGTAAATAAGGTAAAAAAGTTTAAAAGTTTACAAACAAGGCAAAGAGAACAATTTGTTAGTCAATTAGGCTTAATAGGATCAATCAATAGGCAAAATCGTGGGGTTATGTTAAAAATTAACACGAAATTGAGGTTTAAATAAGGTAAGTGATAAGTCTAAAAGCCAATTAGAGTTTGAACACTAAAAATCCAGCAAGTAACAGGGCAATTAGTACAAATAAGGTAACACAAGTAAATAGAGACCAATCTGGGGTTGGTAAGACAATCGGCCCATAAATTAAGCTTAATTGGAACAATTAAGACAAGTAGTGCCAATTAGAAGTCCCAAAATAAGGAAAGTAGACAAAATTACAGGAAGCAATCACCTCAGTAAAACAAAGCAATTTCAAATCCTAGACAGTCCAGATAATCAATCAATTACTCGAAAATAACTGGCAAATATTGAAGCGAACAATAAAGTAATCAAACTAGTTAAAGACTGGAATGTAGCCATGGAAGAATCAGTAAAAAAGGATAATCAAACACATAGGAATCTTTTAGAAAAGTTTTGCAGAAATAGAATAAAGTGAAACCCTAGTTCTTAGAGAACATTAGGATCGTTTAACAGTAAGGAAAACAAAAGATCATTAAAGAAAAATGCTATAGAAACTCGAAATCGTTTCAGATCTACAAAGATCTAAACAACCAATAATAAGGAAGCGAAACCCTAATCTGGTGGGATGTTAAATCGATTAACGATAAAGAGAATAAGAGATGTTTTAAAGAAAACTACTGGATAAACTCAAAATCGCTCCATACCTACAAGGATCTAAACAGATTCAAGTTGAAAAGATGAGGGTTTTTGAGAAAAGGGGACGGGGTGAGGGAAAAATCTAACCATAGCCACAGAGACAACAATACTCACAAACATTAATGAACGTAAGGCGGGCTTATAAGAAAACGAAGAGCCTAGGTCGACTCGAAGTTGGATCTCTTCAAAATTCCCTCAGAAAACGGCAAGAATCGACCAACCAAAAGAGGTAAGAGGCCGGAAGGGGCCTAATCATAGAGGAGCCCCATGGAACGGGTAAGAATCGAAGGGATTTGGGAAAATTTTGGGGCGACGGTGCTAGAGTTAGGGATAGTTTCAGAGAGAACAGAGAAGAATAGGGATTCAAGGGCGGCGGTCTTTGGAGAATGGTAGGGTTTGGGGGGTCGTTTAGGTTAAAAAAGGAAAGGGGGAACGTGGACCGTTGATCTCAGAGATCAATGGCCATGATTAGAGAAGGTTTGGATCGGGTAGGGGTTATTTAATTTGGGCTGGGGCGGATTGGGCTAAGGTTAATTTGAATTGGGCTAGGGGGAGTCCGAATTTAGATATAATTAAAGGGGCTATTTGTTAAATACCCAATTTATGAATAAAATAATTTATAAAAAACAGTTAATTAAGTGATAAAGATAATTTTATGCATGAAAATGATTTAAAATAATTACTTAACATTATAAAAATATAAAAAGTTATTTTCTGTATAGATAATGTAGTTATGCATATATGGGCTATATTGCAAAATATGCAATTATAGTCTTAAATTGCAAATAAGATATTTGAACACCTATACGAGCATAAATGATGAATTTAGATGATTAAATCATCGTAAAATAATATAAGGGATAATTATTGAATATTTATATAATTAAAAAATACAGAAATAAATTAATTTAAGGCCTTTAAAAATTATAGAAAAATTATAGAAATACTTGTGCATGTTTATAAATATATGTACAATATTTTGAAAGTATCTATGCATATTTAAAAATATATGAGGTAAAAATTGGGTATATGTCAACAACCTTCCATGAATCTAAAGTCGCTTCCTCCTTTCTTGATACTGAAATATAGAATCCATAAGGATATAGAAATGGCACAAGTCTCGACACCATCCAATGTAAATCTTAGTTTATAGCCATATACACATCCTGAAGATTCCCAATTGCTACATATATATCTTGAATCTATTAGAACCATTCTCGAGAGTCATCCACTCTGCTCAAATCTCAATTAAACTGATCAAACGGACCGAACAACTTGTGCCCCATTTGCACACCAACACCCTAAGAAGTAATCCACACTTCTAAGAAACCGAGTGAATCCCTACTCTATGCACACTACATCCTTTACGAAAAACAACTCAATCATTCAATGTTTCCCATATACCCATAAAGCATAATACAAACTGTATCCAGAAATTCCTTTACTCGAGTCATCTTTGATCTCAGCCTCTGCAAATCATAACTTATTTACAACTATACCTCAAGCCGAAACCAATACAACACATAACCGTGCAATCAACTCATTGATAGAGGACTCCCCCACATGGCTCAAAGCCATGGAATAAAACATTTGATAACTTAAATAACCATACCCCATTACTGTCATAATACCGCAGTGAGATTCAACTAAATCCTTCATAAGCTCATGTAACACAAACCATCTAATACCTCAAATCATCTGCAAATCTCACATTCATCCTCGTGAGGGTTAGGTCAATTATTACAATTAATGCAAACTCAAATCGCACAAATATAACCCACTGGTAGAAAAGAAAGCCTCCACATAGCATCATAAAAATCACACATCCGTAGATTACCTTGCAGGTTATACCCCACCTGCTTAGCCTCAAACTGACATCTCTTTATACTCTTTCATAGCCACAACTACTACGCAATCATTTAGTCTTCCCGGGTCTGAACTCACCAACAAGGCATGAGAACCTAATTTGTTCCACAGTTAAACAACATGAAAGGTCCTCTAATACACTCATAACTCGAGACTATACGTCACATCAAGACAGAAATCAAGCATCCAATAGTCCTTTTTACATCTCAAGCAAAATTTTCTTGTCACATTAAATCCAACTGTACACATCTGAAGTCACATAATACTCATCATATATCTATTTAACCACTCATCGAGCCACAAATTCCACTAATAGGACACTATCAGACTTATAAGTCTAAAAGCACATGCTCACACACTTCGTGCTCAAGCTACAGTCAAAACACTACCTCATGTCCTCCAGACTGGCCCATCATCAGCATACTGAAATCACATCTCGCACCTCATCCATGGAATCACTAGCCGTCAATGCACAGCTGATACCAAGCACTCATGTGCGCATATGAATGCGTGGAAGGAATTCAAACGATAAGGAAAGAAAGATGCAAAGTATATCCTAAATTCCCTGTAGCCTCTCGAAGATAAGTATGGACGTCATCATACCGATCCACAAGACTATTCTAGACATTTGCTCATGACTAGTAGAACCTATGAACCTAGAGCTCTGATACCAACTTGTCACGACCCGTGATCCGCTAGTCGTGATGGCACCTAACCCAACCCGCTAGGTAAGCCAACTAATAACTATCCAATTACAATAATATTAATAAGATAATTAAACAAAAGGAATTATCTGAATCTTATACATTCTCCAAGAACTGGTAGTACAAATCATGAGCTCCTAAGAATAGATTTTATAAAGCTGATATGAAGTAAATACATCTTTTGTTTGAAAAGTATATAAACAGAGTTTTATAATCTAAGGCTATCATGAACAAAAGGCAGCTACAATAAGGAAGCAGGTACATCTCCAGATCCAGTTCCCATCGGACACAGCAATAACAGTAGCCAACATCTGCACGCAAGGTGTAGAAGTGTAGTATGAGTACAACCAACCTCATGTACTCAATAAGTAACAAACCTAACCTTAGGTTGAAAGTAGTGACGAGCTGGGACATGGTCGGGTCCAACACAGTTGCCAACAACAATTCATAACAACGTAGAGCATATAAATAAGGAAGTAACTCAAAGATAAAATGCTCAGCTTTTTCATAGCTTTCCAAAAATAGTTCCGCTTTTCAAGAATATTAGTGAAAACCCAAACCCTTTACAGAAATCGTCAAAAAATATGAGATAGTTTGGAAACTGAAATGTTTCCAAAATTCCTTTCCACAATAAATAAGATGTTTTATTTTCTTTCCAGATAGCAAGTGTGAAATACCTCTCTATGCCCACATATCAATGTGTGTAAAAAGTCATGAATGACGTGATACCATACAGCATGAGAAAAAATGTATCTATATGCCTGTATGTCATGTGTTCATGCCAATGCCATGAATATAAGAGATGAATCATGTACTCACACTCTCAGAGTACTCAATCTCAATGTCTCACACTTTCCACTCATCATGTTCAACCACTCGGTACTGTATATGGACCATACGGCCTAGGGAAGATCCATCTCGAAATATATACATCATTAACCATCAGTTACTCAGTACTGAGGAAGGCCAATCCGGCCCCATGGAGAAGATCCATCTCCAGGTATATATATGCTTCGAACAAGATCCATGTCCAGAAAAGATCCATCCCTCAATATAATCAACCGTGCTCACTGGGGATGTGTATTGATCGCCGCCAACTCCACACTACTAAAAAGTAGGAAGAGAGGGTCGCAATAGCTTTTACCCGATATGAGGGTCGGGATCGATTTCTACAGGGAGCTAGGAATGGAGTCGAGTATCTATCTAGACTAGAGTTATGTAATTGTTCCAAATTTCACTTCCATACATTTTTGGATTTTTTATTATAAACTACTATTATCAAACTATTAATTGAAACTAGATTATGCTACGAGATAATTGCTAAGTTGTATCTAATAAGAAGAAAGGCACTAGGGTCGTGATATTACCTAGGTGGCTAATTGACAGGTAGATGTTACTAAGGTTCGATTGACATAATTGGGGCTTATGCTATAACGGTTGCACAATTTTACCCACTCTCACACCTCTCGTTAGAGAGGGTGATTTTGCCTAATTGACTCTCTCAAGACCAAATGGGTAGGAAAATTAGCTCAAGCAACTAGGGTTCAAGTTCGGTAATTAGTCTCTCGAGGTTTAACCCTTTAATTGGGACTATCAATTCTCTTGAGTCCATCCCAATTCCTTGTTGGGTCAATTTTTGAAGACTTAGGCTTTCTTTCTCAAGAAGATCCAACTCAACTTAGCACAAACCAGTGTTTGCAACTACCAATTCATAGATTAGACCATAAAATTGACCCAATTAACAAACACTCATGGTCAATCTAACAATAGATGGCAACACCCATCAATTACCCGCCCTATGGTTGAGCCACAACCCTAGATATTGGGTTTAGCTACTCATGCTTGAAGGAGAAAATAGAGAAATAGATGAAGAACAAGGCATATTAATTAAATGCTAAATTAAAATACAAGAATCTATCCTTAATTTGAAGCTAAGATGCCAAAAATGGCAACAGATGGGGATCCCACGAGTGCAGCTCAGTTCTAGATATATCAGATTACCTAAAAAATGATAAAATGGTCTATTTATACTAGGCTGGAAAAACTGGACAAAAATACCCCTACGGGGTCAGTGCGGGCCGCATAAAATGGACCGCGGCGGCACTAGGCTCTTGGACATCAATTCTGGGCTCTCTAAACTTGGGCTCCGCGGATCGCGTAGAATGGACCGCGACCGCGGAGGCAGCTGGCGCGGTCCACACAATCATGATCGCAGACCGCATGGCTTGAACTTTGGCATTTTTCATCTCTCTGAATCTCTCTTCCGCGGACCGCACAAAAAGGTAGTGCGACCGAGGAACCTTCACCGCGGATCGCGCAATGTGTACTGTGGCTGCGTTGCCTGAAGCCTGGTTTTGCCATCTCTCTGAATCACCTAGTGCGGCCGTATTTGACTTTGTGCGGTCTGCACTAGGCTTGTTTGCCCTCAGTTTACTTTGTCTTTGATACTTGAATAGGTTTCACTCCTTTTGAGCTGATCTTTGACATTTCGTCACTTTGTCGATCAAACCTGAAATCAAGCACAACTTATGAACCTTTTTGGACTATTTTGTAACAATTTATAATCAAAGCATAGGCAAGAAGGAGCATGAAACTCGTTAAAACCCCTACTTATCAACTCCCCCAAACTTAAGCCTTTGCTTGTCCTCAAGCAAACAAAATAAGACCTACCCTTTAAGAGAAAATCCAAGTATTTCTAACTATCCTAAAGTAACCTCAACAATCATCAATTGGGACTAACAATTTCCCTCAATACGAATGAATCATTAACAACATTTAAACTTTGAAAAACTATGGATCAAGTGTGACACAAGAGCATCAAGAGTTGACTCATTACATCAAAGAACTCTCTCAATTACTTTGGTCATTGTGAAACCCAAACTCACACATCCTCAACTCTCCCTAAGCAAACCTCACCTTTTAGAGTATTAGCACACAAACCGAGATTAATGGGAATTCACTCATCTCTCTCAAGGAAAGGCCACAAGTCCGGCTCTAAGTACCATATGTGTGCCCCTCATGTAAGTATCCACTAATGTAAGCGTCATTCAACTCAAGATCATATAGGGCTTTTGAGGAGTCAATGTGAAGGCTTTTGGTTCAGGGTAGGAAACGTTTTTGGTCTAAATGGGTTCCATCTTCCCTTAAGCACTTCTTTTGATTCATTTGGCACAATTCTCTTGACTCTTTGAGTATCTCACTTCTTTTTAAGGGGTTAGAGAGACATAATGTCACTCTTTCTTATGCACTTCAAAGCATTTCTCCTTTTCAACTTTTTCCACACCTTTTTCTCTTTTGCTTTTCTTGAATCCCTTTTTATTCTTTTTCACATTGGGCTTCCTTTTTGTCTTCTTTTCTTTTTTTTTCTTTTTCATTGCCTTACCTTTTTTTTCTTTCGCTTTTGTACCTTTTACCACTTTGTTCCCTTTCTCGTCTCTCCCCCCAAACTTAGACTTTTGCCATTTCTCAAGGAAAGATCGGGTGCTAAGAGAGGGTATATTTTAGAACGGGTATAGGCTTATAGTATTGGTTCTTGAAAGAAAAAGGTTTAAGGCTCAAAAAGGTTAACTAGGGATTATATCATTGGTGTGCTATGGAATTGTTCAACTATCATTTGGATCAAGGAGAGCCTATAATCACTTCTCAAGCCAAATTTTCACTCAAGATTTCGCCTCAACAGACATTCAGGGCAAGTTCTAGACCATTGGCTTGGGACTTGGACTCACAATTCGATTTCTCACCACACAAGCTCAAGGATTGCTAAAGACATAGAGTCGGGGGCCCACAACAACCTTAGATATGATTGAGCACACAATAGTCCCAAAAGACCACATGATTATTGTTTGGTCAACACAAGAGTCTCAAGGTCACGACTTTCACCATCCTAAACACAACAACTTGTCTTTGACCATGGGATCAAAGGTAAATGTGTTAGGCCCAAGTGAAACTTTGCTTAAGGTACCCTTAACTACAAGCTACAAAAAAAATAAAAACAAAAACAGACTCAAACCCTTAAGAAGGTTGTCACGCAATCCATCATCGGGAAGAGCCACCCGGTTCATACAATACTCCACCTTTTGAAAGAACCGTGGCATTAAGAAAACCAAAGGCTTATTGAAAACGCCAAAAACGAAACAAAAAGCTACGAGCCTATCTAAGAAGCTAAAATTGAATTTTTTTTACGAAAATAGAAAATAGAATGAATATGTACAATAGGGGATTTGAATATACAACGGGGGATGAATATATACAATAATGTAACTTTATATACAGACCAAAGGGAAGATAAAAATGCGATAAAAGTAGCGAAATGTAAAGTTATATACAGACCAATAGAAAATCAAAAAGGTATAAACCAAATCAGTATATATATACAATCATCCAAAAATAAAATGTAGGGCGCACCTCTTCAAATAAAAGCTGGCATTGTCCCCAATGCCAACTAAACAAATAAGCACCAAAAAGTATAAGGGAAGGATATGAGGACTCCCTAAGCCGTGTCTGTCTGCATAGGATCATCGGTGGTCTCCGGGTCCTCTGTATGTGCGGGAACCTCAGACTGGTTCCCGGTCTCCTGTTGCTCAACTGCTAGGACTGGGGACTAGACCTGGACGGGCTGAATATCGGGAACATCCTGTGGCTAATTGGAGGAAGCCTCCGGTGGGTCCGCCAATTGGATGATCGCCTCATCTGCACTAAGGAGCTTCCTCTCCTTCTTTGGAAGCCTCTGTGTCTGCTCCTGTTGTGGCTCTGCTGCTGGTACTGCTGTTGGAGCTGGATCCTCAAATAGCAAGTCTAAAGGCAGCTGGTCTGCCTTCAGTTTGTCCAAATCCGCCCTTAGCGCCTTCACATACTCCTTGGAAGCCCGTGTTTTGCGCAGCTTCTTGTGCTCCTTGGCAAGCTCCTTCAAGGACTTGCCATGTGAATCCACTGCCTTAGCCAAGGCACCCTGAGTACTGATGATCTTTTCCTGGTTCTCCAGGATCTTCTTCAATGTATCCTCAATGGACTGTGGAATATGTGCTGGTTGCGGTGCCGACTGAGCCGCAATGGTGGAAGTCAAGGTGGACAACTTGGATGACGCAACTGACATCCAGTTGGTGGGCAGTGAGAGGATGGGCCCGGGAAGATGGAATCCCCAGGCCAGCTGAAGTAGAGGGACCAACAGTAGTGGAAGGTCCGGGAGGCATGTCAGCAACTGTGGAGGCAGGCTTAGTGGAGATAGGCTCAGTGGAGGGCTTTACCGAAACCGGCTCTTCAGACTGGCCAGTTGGGGCAGGGGCAGGCGGCTTGTAATTCTTGTCCTTGGGGTTGTCTGACCCCTTCAAACTATACCATGAAAATGGAGCCACAGGTTTGACCTTGATGTCAAAAGGTCTCTTCTCCACCTCCAGGTCCCGAAAATACATAGTGAGGGTGTTGGGAAAAGGGTAGTTCCGGTCATTCTCAACCCCAACTGAAGAAATGACGCAGGACATCACATTCCCCATGTTGATAGGGTATACCGCCATAATAGATGCAACAAGAATAGCCCGGGCAAGTGGAATAGTCTGATTATGGGTAGTGGGGTCAAGCCGACTGCACACAAAAGTCAACCACCCCATAGCCTCAAAGTTAAACGTCCTCCGAAGTATTTTGGCCCCTACTTGCAACCACTCTGGAACCATACCTGGAATTGCCAGGTATGAAGCTAACCACGGACAAACCTCCTCACCCATTGCCAACTTTTCATTATAAAGGGACTCATCTTCTTCATTGAACCCCAAGTATTCATTTAGTGCCTTCCCGGTAAATACTACATTTTTGTTTCGCACTTTGGTCACTTTAGTGCCCTTTAAGATGTGGGCCACATTGCTATAAAACTCCTTGACCATATGCTCATTCGCTTGCACACAATTATCTTTAAAGTGCTCCCAACCCACTCGAGCTCGAAACTGTCTATGTTCATTAGGGTGTATGGGTAAAAGGTCTCTGTCAATGAAGCTCCTCAATCAACTTTCATGATGGCCACCATTCCCTAAACTTGTGGAACGCCACCTGGATGATGAATCTATCTTCCCAAACAACGGGATTTCATGTCCGGTCAACACCCCCAACCTGAGGCACACCATTCCCAGGTAACTCCCCATTTCCCTCATCACCTCTAGCACTTTCTCTTGATATTGAAGTTGTGGGAGAGGTAGAGTATTCATCCCCACTACCTGCTGCTGAGCCCTTAGATGGCCCAGAAGAAATGTTGATTGAAGCTTGAGCATCGAGGGAAGAGGGAGGAGTGTCTCTATGTATGGCCCTCTCCGGATACGGGGTGTATAGTGGGACTGAATCCGAAGAGATCTCCCGAGAGGGCTTGTACTCACTCCCCGAGTTGTCAATGGCTCTGTCAGTCGCTTTTATGGCCTTCCTCATGTCTTTGATGTTTTTCTAGCCTGGGGAGTGAGTTTTACCAACCTTTGCTTCCCTCCCCGGGAGGAATCACCTCGGCCGGGTTGTTTCGAGCCTTTGCCTCGTTGTTTAACCATTGTCTGCAAGCACAAACATCTAGCTTTGTTAGTATCAGCACAGTAGTGAATCAGTTGTGGAAAATGAATTGCAGAACAGAATCCAAAAGTTACAGAAAATGTTGCAGACACAATGCACCGCGGCCCGCACAAAAAGGAGTGCGACTGCACTGGGGGCACCGCGGACCGCACAAAAGCCATCACGGTCTGCGTTGGGGTAGGGTATAGAAAATCACTTCTCTGAATCTCTCCACCGCGACCCGCACAAAGTGGTATCGCAGCCACGGTGGGTCAGCGTGGACCGCACAAAGTGCAATGCGGACGCACTGGGTAAGAGGTCAATTCCTGAAAAATCCTAACCGCGGTCCCCACAAAGTGTTACTGCGGACCACATCACAGCACCACGGACCGCACAAAAATGACCGCGGTCCGCGATGGGTGCTTGGTCAAGGCACTGAGTTAGGGTTCTTGGTCATGTATTTTAGTTCAATTCAAACCTAGTTAGGGTCCCTACTCAGTTTACCCAGTTCATTATACCTCTCAGGCACACAAAAAAACTATATTTAAGCTAACCTACGCTAACAAATAGAGAAATATGGGAAGAAGAAGAATAAGTTACAGGCTAATGGCAGTGAAATAAAAACGAAATTATAAAATTAAGCACAAAGAAATGGTTGAAATGTTACCAGATGTGGATACGAAATGCAAATAATCACTCTAATCAAGAATCACAGACAATAGGGAAGATGAACAGTAACTTTTAGCTCTTTGAGAGTCAATTTTTCGAAAAGGGTAACCGGTGACCCCTGTGGTCTATTTATAGAAAAACATGTGGGACCCAATCTTACCTACCAGCGCGGCCACACAAAATGGACTGCGGACCGTGCTGGGTTTGTTTAGAAGAAGTATGAGAAGGCAACCTCTGTGGTCTGCACAAAACAGACCGCAGCCGTGGAGGTCCACCGCGGTCCGCACTAAATGGAATGCGACCGCGGTGGCAAACTTTAGAGAGTACCTCACTTGGCCTTTACCAGTGCGGACCGCACAAAGTGCAATGTGGCTGCACTGGCAACTTCAGAGACTGTTCAATTTTTCCAAAATGTTTTGCACTGTATCAACGCAATCCCTGCAACATCTCACAACCAATTATCTCGAAAATCAATCCTACACTACAAAAAAAAATCAAAGAAAACAAGAAGAAAAAGACATGGGTTGCCTCCCAAGAAGCGCCTGATTTAACGTTGCGGCATGACGCATGTTACCCACACATCACTTTAGATGAAGAAGTGCCACCACGTGGCTGTCATCAAATTTCCCAAGATAATGCTTGACCCGGTGCCCATTAACTCTGAAAACTTCACCATTTTTGTTCCTTAGATCAAGAGCACCAAATGGGGTCACAAACACAACTTCAAATGGCCCACTCCACTGTGACTTGAGCTTACCCGAAAATAGACATAACCGGGAATCGAACAAGAGAACCATATCTCCAACCTTGAACTCCTTACCCCGAGCATATTTGTCGTGAAGGTACTTTTTTTTGTCCTTGTACAAGGATGAACTTGAGTAGGCATGGAATCTAAACTCATCGACCTCATTGAGTTGTTCAACACGAAGATTTGCAGCAACATCCCATTCCAAATTCAACTTCCTCAAATCCCACATGGCCTTGTGCTCTAACTCAACCGGAAGATGACAAACTTTTCCAAATACAAACCGATACGGAGACATCCCAATTGGAGTTTTGTAAGCCGTCTGATAAGCCCATAAAACATCATCCAACCTTTTCGACCAATCGGTCCTATTTGCATTGACCGTCTTTGATAAGATACTTTTAATTTCACTGTTGGAGACTTCCACTTGACCACTAGCTTGAGGGTGATAAGGGGTAGAAACCTTACGATTGACACCGTCAAAGAAACGTGTCGAAAGCCTTGTTGCAAAAGTGAGACCCCCCATCATTGATAATCGCACAAGGAGTGCCAAACCTTGTGAAGATGCTCTTTTTAAGAAATGCCACAACACTCCGAGCTTCATTGTTAGTAAAAGCCATGGCTTCAACCCATTTCGAGACATAATCAACTTCCACGAGAATGTAAGTGTTCCCACAAGCACTAACAAATGGACCCATGAAATCGATGCCCAAAACATCAAAGATATCCACTTCTAGAATCACATTGAGCGGCATCTCATCCCTTTTTGAAATTCCGCCTGCTTTTTGACACTCATCACACCTCTTCACCAAATCACCCGTATCTTTGACCAAGGTGGGCCAATAGAATCCACAACTAAGAACTTTCGAGGTGGTCCTCACCCCACCATGATAGCCACCATAGGGTGAAGAATGACAAGCCTCTAAGATACTCAATTGTTCTTCCTCCGGGACACATCTATGAATTACACCATCCGTGCAAATCTTGAAAAAGTATGGCTCATCCCAATAAAAATCCAAGCTATCTCGCTTGAGCTTCTTCCTTTGGTTAGAAGAGAGCTCATATGGGATTATTCCGGTCACAAGGTAATTGGCAACATCGGCAAACTATGGCATATCATTCATTGATACCGCAAGGAATTGTTCGTTGGGAAATGAATCATTTATCTCAAGGCCATCACAAGGCCTCCCCTCCTCCTCCAAACGAGACAAGTGGTCTGCCACTTGATTCTCACTACCTTTCCGGTCCACAATTTCTAGATCAAACTCTTGGAGTAGTAGCACCCATCTTATCAATCTTGCCTTGGAGTCTTTCTTTGTCATCAAGTACCTAAGGGCGGCATGATCGGTGTGCACTATACCTTTGGCCCCCATAAGATAAGGTCGAAACTTTTCCATAGCAAACACAATAGCCAACAACTCTTTCTCGGTGACTGTATAGTTCCTTTGAACCTCATTCATGGTCTTGCTTGCGTAGTACACTGAATGAAACATCTTGTTGATCCTTTGGCCCAAAACAGCCCCAACCGCAACGTCATTAGCATCGCACATGAGCTCGAAAGGCAAGCTCCAATTTGGTGCGGTAATGATGGGGGTAGAAGTCAACTTGAGCTTGAGAAGCTCGAATGCTTGCATACAACTCTCATCGAACAAAAACTTTGCATCTTTCTCTAGCAACTTGCACAAAGGGTGTACCACTTTGGAAAAATCTTTTATGAACCTCCGGTAAAAACCCGCGTGCCCAAGAAAACTCCTCACCCCTTTGACAGAAATAGGGGAGAAAGCCTTGAAATCACCTCTATCTTGGCTTTGTCAACTTCAATTCCTCGCTTTGAGATTTTGTGACCCAACACTATACCTTCTTCTACCATGAAATGACACTTTTTCCAATTAAGAACAAGGTTGGTGTCTTCACACCGGGCCAATACTCTATCCAAATTTTCCAGACACTCATCAAAAGAATCCCCAACCACGCTGAAATCATCCATGAAAACCTCCAAATATCTTCGACCATGTCGGTGAAAATAGCCATCATGCAACGTTGGAAGGTCGCCGGAGCATTACACAATCCGAACGGCATTCGAAAGAAAGCGAATGTGCCATAGCGACATGTAAAAGTTGTCTTCGCTTGGTCCTCCGGGACAATTAAAATTTGATTGTACCCCAAGTAACCATCCAAAAAGCAATAGAAAGCACGCCCCGTAAGATGATTTAGCATCTGGTCAAGGAATAGCAATGGGAAATGATCTTTTCGGGTCACCTTGTTTAGCTTCCGGTAATCCATACATACTCTCCACCTAGTGACCGTGTGAGTAGGAATGAGTTCATTGTTGTAATTGGTCACCACAATCATACCACCTTTCTTCGGCACACATTGCACCGGAGAAGTCCAAGAACTGTCAGAAATAGGATAAACCACACCGGCGTCTAACTACTTGATAATCTCTTTCTTCACAACCTCTTGCATCGCCTCATTTAATCTTCTTTGATGCTCCAAGGAAGGCTTTGCATCCTCCTCCAAGATGATTTTGTGCATGCAAAATGCGGAGCTTATTCCCCGAATGTCAGCTAGAGTCCATCCAATTGCCCTTTTTGCTTTTGAAGTACCACCAAAGTGGCCTCAACCTGCATGTTAGTAAGGCAAGAAGAAAGAATAATAGGTAAAGTAGAATTTGAACCCAAGAATTCATACCTAAGGTGTGGAGGAAGTGGCTCCAACTCCAACATCGGTGGCTCCTCAATTGATGGCTTTGTTGGTGGAGTTTTCCGATTTTCAAGATCCAAAGATAGCTTCCTCGGCTCATAAGAATAAGAGCCCATCCCATGTAGGGCATTGACACATTCCACTCTACTAGCATCATTATTGACATCCATGTTTAAGAGCACTGCTTCAAAAGGATCCTCCACGTTGATCATAGCACTGGTATCATCCACAATCACAGCTGTGACAAGGTCTACAAATGAGCACACCTCGGTGCTATTGGGTTGCTTCATAGATTTGCAAACGTGGAAAACGACCTTTTCATCTCCCACTTGGAAAGTGAGTTCACCCGCTTCAACATCAACCAATGCCTTCCCCGTTGCAAGGAAAGGTCTGTCCAAGATAACAGGAACCTCATAGTCCACCTCACAATCCAAAATCACAAAGTCGGCCGGCAATATGAATTTGTCCACCCAGACAAGCACATCATCAATAATGCCCAAAGGTCGCTTCATCGATCGATCCGCCATTTGAAGTCTCATTAAAGTTGGCCTAGGTTGCCTGATACCCAAAGTTTTGAAAATCGAGTAGGGCATCAAATTGATACTAGCTCCCAAGTCACAAAAAGATTTGGCAAAATCCGCACTCCCAATGGTATAAGGAATGGTGAAAGCACCAGTATCTTCAAGATTCGGGGCCATTGAATGCACTATAGCACTAACTTGGTGAGTCATCTTTATAGTTTCACAATCCATAGAATGCTTCTTTGTAACCAAGTCTTTCATGAATTTTGCATAACCCGGCATTTGTTCAAGTGCCTCCACCAGAGGCACATTAATAGATAAGCTCTTCTTATGTCAATGAACTTTTTATACTGATTATCATTCTTCTATTTCGCGAGCCTTTGAGGATAAGGTGGAGGTGGCCTTAGCAGAGAAGCGTTGGCTTTTGGCACAACCAGCTCCGGTATGTCAATTATGTGTTTCCTAAACGGTTTACATCATTTTGGTTTCAACCTCGACTTCTTCAATATCAATCCTCACTTCATTGTTCACATTTTAATCAACCACATCTTCAACTACCAAAGGGACTTCGTCCTCTTGCAACTCAACATCATCATCCACGGCTTGCTTTTGCTTAGAGGCATTCACATCACCGCCTCTCCCACTTCTTGTTGTGACTGCCATAACATGATTGTTCCTACCCGTTGGGTTCACTACCGTATCACTTGGTAGAACACCCTTCGGGCGAGTATTCAATGACTGAGAGATTTGGCCTAATTGCACCTCCAAGTTTCGGATAGAGGTGTTGTGAGAAGCCAAATGTGCATCGGAATCCGCATTCTTCTTCATCATCTACTCGAACATTATTTCAATTCTGCTCATATCATTACTAGAAGAACTAGGACCTTGAGAAGGAAAAGAGGTGTATTGTTTGGTTGTTGGTACATTGGGGGCCTTTGAAAGCCTTGCCCCCGGTTTCCTTGGTTTCCATTGTTGTTCCACCCGCCTTGATTGTTATTGTTGCCCCAATTGTTGTTATTTCCATTCCAATTGCCTTGGTTGTTGTTTTGATTACCCAATTGTTGTTTTGGTTGTTGTTGTTCCAATTACCACCACCATGTTGTTGATTGCCCCAATTTCCTTGGGGCCGCCATTGTTAGTTTGAAGAGTTGCCTCTATTGCCTTGATAGTTGTTGGCATATTGTACCTCCTCACTTTGGTCATCATAACCATTATTTTGACACCCATCATATTCATCAACAAATTGCTCAGAATTTCCTTGATTTTGCTGCCTCCTTTGCCTTCTCTTGTTGACAAGCATACTAACACCCTCCATGGCATTCACTTGGCAAGGATTCTGAACTTGTTGCAACTGTGCCTTAGTCAATTGGTTCATAGTAGTTGTAAGCTCAGCTATCGCTTGCCCATGATCATGTAATTCTTTATGCAAATGGATAACCGGAGGTTCACCTTGAGGCACATTTGCTCTACTCTGCCATGCTGAAGAAGTGTCCGCCATTTCATCAAGTACATCACATGCCTCCTCATAAGAAAGCTTCATAAAATTGCCCCTGGCCAATTGGTTAACAATGCATTGATTTGTAGTATTTATGCCCCGGTAGAAGGTTTGTTGGATCATGGACTTGGTCATATCATTATTTGGGGATTCCTTCACCATCGTTCTATACCGCTCCCAAATCTCATGCAAAGGTTCTGTTGGATCTTGCTTGAAGGCTAATATTTCATCTCGAAGTGCCGCCATATGACTAGGAGAGAAGAATTTGGCAATAAACTTATCCGCCAACTCATCCCAAGTTGTGATGGAATGGTTGGGGAGTCTCTCGAGCCAATCCAATGCCTTTCCCCGAAGTGACAACGGGAAAAGTCTCAATCTCAACGAATCCTTGGACACATTCGTGTGTTTGCTCCCCCAGCATGTATCTACGAACCCCTTGAGATGTTTGTAGGCATTTTGATTTGCAGCGCCCGTGAAGTACCCACGCTACTCAAGTAAGGTCAACATCACATTGGTTATCTGAAAGTTGCCCACCCGGATTCAGGGTGGGACAATAGCGCTTGCGTAGCCCTGGTTCGGTAATACTCTAGGAGCCACTCTTGGAGGAACCGGGGAAGGGTCTGGAATATTGTCATTTGGATTAGCATTGGCATTCTGGCCTCTCCGTTGACCTTGAGGTGCAAGAGGCACCTCATCTTGCTCAAGATCATCTACCTTCTCCCCCGCTATCACGTTTCTAAGAGGGTCATTAGCGTTTTTTAAATCCATGTTGGTATCTGAGTAAGGACACAAACAAGTAAGTAACAAATAAGGAAAGAAGAACAATGCACTAGACTAACTAAATAAATTGCCAAAACCGTTAGCTCCCCAGCAATGGTGCCAAAAAGTGATCGCCGCCAACTCCACACTACTAAAAAGTAGGAAGAGAGGGTCGCAATAGCTTTTACCCGATATGAGGGTCGGGATCGATTTCCACAGGGAGCTAGGAATGGAGTCGAGTATCTATCTAGACTAGAGTTGTGTAATTGTTCCAAATGTCACTTCCATACATTTTTGGGTTTTTGATTATAAACTATTATTATCAAACTATTAATTGAAACTAGATTATGCTACGAGATAATTGCTAAGCTGTATCTAATGGGAAGAAGGGCATTAGGGTCGTGACATTACCTAGGAGGCTAATTGACGAGTATATGTTACTAAGGTTCGATTGACATAATTGGGGCTTATGCTATAACGGTTGCACAATTTTACCCACTCTCACACCTCTCGGTAGAGAGAGTGATTTTGCCCAATTGACTCTCTCGAGACCAAATGGGTAGGCAAATTAGCTCAAGCAACTAGGGTTCAAGTTGGGTAATTACTCTCTCAAGGTTTAACCCTTTAATTGGGACTATCAATTCTGTTGAGTCCATCCCAATTCCTTGTTTGGTCAATTTTTGAAGACTTAGGCTCTCTTTCTCAAGAAGAGCCAAGTCAACTTAGCACAAACCAGTATTTGCAACCACCAATTCATAGATTAGACCATAAAATTGACCCAATTAACAAACACCCATAGTCAATCTAACAATAGATGGAAACACCCATCAGTTACCCACACTAGGGTTGATCCACAACCCTAGCTAATGGGTTTAGCTACTCATGCTTGAAGGAGAAAATAGAGAAGTAGATGAAGAACAAGGCATATTAATTAAATGCTAAATTAAAATACAAAAATCTATCATTAATTTGAAGCTAAGATGCGAAAAATGGCTATAGATGGGATCCCACGAGCGCAGCTCAGTTCTACATATATCAGATTACCTAAAAAATGGTAAAATGTTCTATTTATACTAGGCTGGAAAAACTGGATAAAAATACCCCTGCAGGGTCAGTGCGGGCTGTATAAAATGGACCGCGGCCGCACTAGGCTCTTGGACTTCAATTCTGGGCTCTCTGAACTTGGGCTCCGCGGACCACGGTCGCGGAGGCAGCTGGCGCGGTCTGCACAATTATGACCGCGGACCGCATGGCTTGAACTTTGGCATTTTCCATATCTCTGAATCTCTCTTCTGCGGACTGCACAAAAAGGTAGTGCAGCCACGGAACCTTCACCGTGGATCGCACAATGTGTACTGTGGCCGCGTTGCCTGAAGCCTGGTTTTACCATCTCTCTGAATCACCTAGTGTGGCTGCATTCGACTTTGTGCGGTCTGCACTAGGCTTGTTTGCCCTCAATTTACATTGTCTTTGATACTTGAACAGGTTTCACTCCTTTTGATTCGATCTTTGACATTTCGTCACTTTGTCGATCAAACCTGAAATCAAGCACAACTTATGAGCCTTTTGGGACTATTTTGTAACAATTTATAATCAAAGCATAGGCAAGAAGGAGCATGAAACTCGTTAAAATCTCTACTTATCATGTATACAGACTCCGTAGAGGCTCCTACAGCTCAAGCGCTATCATAAAATCAGTATATTCGCTATTGCGTGCAGTCCGATCCCATAACTGTCACTCATAATCAGTTTCTTCGCCTCACTCAGTCATCAATCTCTCCAGTCTCTCGGGCTCACAATGACATGAACTAGCCCACAATAATGATATGATGTATCAATAAATAACAACAGAGACTGAGATATGATATGAATGCATGAATATGACTAAGTACGAAATATCAATGAAATCAATAAAATGATAGCAAGAAATGACCACTATAGGTCCTAACCGTATCGGCATAAAGCCTAAACATGATATCTAGCTTGGTTGACAGCTCAGTTACTTTATCACATGGTGAAAATACAAATATCAACAAAATAGAACCACTATACATTGCCATGGAAACAACAAAGTCATGATTCATAGGGTACACGCCCACACGCCTGTCACCTAGCATGCGCGTCACCTCGATACCAATCACACAACACGTAATTCAGGGTTGTATACCCTCAGCACTAAGTTAAGAAGAGTTACTTACCTCAAACAAGCTAATTCTGATATCGAGCAAGCCAAGCGATGCTCCAATAATGCCATCACACGTGTAGCGACTTCCGAACGGCTCAAAACTAGCCAAAAGCAACTCAAATACATAAAATAAAGCCCAAGGAAACAATTCCAAATGATAAAGAACAAATCCTTAATCAAAACCCAAAACCGGCCAAAAATCACACCCAGGACCGCACCTCAGAACCTGACAAAACTTACAAAATCCGACAACCCATTCAATTACGAGTCCAACCATACTAGTTTCACTCAATTCCGACTCCAAACCGATGTTCAAAACTCAAAAATTCATATTATGAAACTTTAGGCCAAAACCCCCAATTTCCTATTTAAAATTCATCAACCAAGAGCTAAAATCAAAGATAGATTCATGGAATATAATCAAAATCGAGTAGAGAACACTTATCCCAATTCATATGGTGAAATTTGCTTCAAGAATCGCGTCAATCTGAGCTCCCTAGCTCCAAAAATGTGAAAATGGCCGAAATCCCCGAAATGAAGTACTTTATAATCACTGGGCAGATTAATGCACCACGATCGCGAAATTAACCTCGCGATCGCAAAGAAGGAAGAGAACTTCCCCAAAAATACACAATACGATCACGAACGAGGCTCCGCTACCGCAAAGAACAAACTCAGCAGCCTCCCCAAAGTACCCTACGTGTTCGCGAAACAAAGAATGTGAACGCGATAAACACATAAATCTGTAGTATGCGATCGCGACAAGGTCAATGCAAATGCAAAGAATAATCAATCACTACCCAGCTCAGTCCAAACTACTACGTGAACCCGTGCACACTGGCGCGAACGCGATGCTCACTTAGCATCAACCTACGCGAACGTGTCTGAGAACCTATGAATGCGTAGAACAACTTGACCCTTGCCATCAGACAACCTTACGTGGTCGCGATCCTTGCTCTGCGATAGCAATTAAGAAAACCAGATACCCTGAGCTCTGTAGAACCAGCAATGAAAAATGAAGGAAAAATAGTCCAAAATCAATCCGAAACATGCCCGAGCCCCTCGGGACCCCGTTCGAACATGCCAATAAGTCCCATAACATAATACATACCTACTCGGGGGCTCAAATCATTCATAACAACATCGAAACGATGAATCGCACCTCAAATCGAGCTTAATGAACTTTGAACTTTTCAACCTCCACAACTGATGCTGAAACATAGCAAATCAACCCGGAATTAGCCCAAATTTTTCACACAAGTCCCAAATGACATAATGAAGCTATAACAACTCCCGAAAGCACAATCCGAACCCAATATCCACAAATTCAACTCTCGGTCAAACTTTTGAACTTCCCAAACTTTTAAATTTCTAATTTTTGCCAAATTGTGTCAAAACCTTCTAGAAACATCCAAATGCGAATCCGAGAATACGCCCCAGTCCAATATCACCATCCGAACCTACCGAAACCATCAAAACTCCATTTTGGGGTCAAATTCACAAAAAGTTAAACTTGGTCAACTCTCTCAACTTAAAACTTCAACAATGAAATTCATTCTTCCAAACCGATTTCGAATAACCTGAAAACTAAAACCGACAATTCATATAAGTCATAATATATCATACGGAGCTAATCATGCCGATAAACTACCGAGCGAAGTGCAAATGCTCAAAATGATTGGTTGGGTCGTTACAAGCTTCCACTCAACTACTGGAGCAAATAGGCCCTAAGCAAAATTGAGAGTGGTTTGGGAAAGCCATTGTATGCTGATGCTTGTACTATAGTGGCTGAGAGATTCTCCTATGCAAGGGTCCTGGTTGGAATGGATGTCACAAGGCCACTGCTAGAGAAAATCAAACTGTATTATCCTAGAGGCAAGGTGATTGAACAGATGGTTCAATTTGATTGGAAACAACAGTATTGCCAATCCTGCTGCTGATTAGGCCATTCGTGTAGGGATCAAAAGAAGCAGAGGCAGGAAAGAGGGCTACAAAAAGGCATGGAAATAAAGCAGAAGTAGGAATAGAGAGTAGTGAGAGCACTACATCCTATTGTAGACAAAATAGATGCTCAAGGCAAGTTCCTTGATCAACTGGAGTTAGCAGGAAATGAACAGTTAAACCAACAGGGTATTGAAATACAATGGAAACTTGCTTGAGGAAAATCTGCAACCAAGAAGAATATAGGAACCACAAAGGAGAATGAAGTGGACATTGGCAATGCTTTCAAAGAACTAGTTGATACAACACATAAGATAGTACAACTATCTAAAGTACAGGGGGAAGTAATACCACAACGAATAACCATATCATGATGAACATTATAGCATGGAATGTTAGGGGGATGAATAAAGTATATAAGCAAAAAGAACTAAAAAAATTTGCAGAGAAAATAAAGTGGTACTTGTGGCCATTATAGAGCATAGAGTAAAGAAAAGCAATGCAGATTCAATACTGAAGAAGATATTTAGAAACTGTAAATGGGTTGATAACTATGATGAAGCTCTAGGAGGTAGAATATGGGTAGTATGGGATCCAGCTCAGGTGGATTACTCAGTGATCAGAACTCATGAACAATTTATAATGGGAAAGATCACTATGATTCAGCACAGAACCAATTTTAACTACTGTGCAGTCTATGGTAAACACACTATTCAAGATAGGAAAAGCTTATATGAGGACTTAAAGGAGACTATGCATGGAACCAACAGCCCTAGCCTAATAATGGGTGACTTTAATACTATTCTAGCTAGTGAGGATACGATTAATGGCAACCCTGTTCAAGAGATAGAGGTAAGGGATTTTAAGAGCTTCTTAATTGATACAAGACTCGATGAATTAAAAATTATGGGAAGGCAATATACATGGTCTAATAACCATGTCCATAGTAAAATTGACAGAATCTTAGCAAATGCAGAATGGATACAGAAGTGGCCTTACATTGAGGGAGTCATTATGAATCCAGGCTTCTCTAATCACTGTCCATTGAGTGTGGGGTTTGATACTATAAACCAAGCAGACATGAAACCTTTCAAATTTTTCAACTGTTTGGCAAGCCTCAGTGAATTTGATGTGATGTTTTATACTCCAATACCACATAATATGGGGGTGATTTATGTGGTACCCAATTTTTCGTTTAACCTGATTATAGAAGGACCTAGTTTTTCGATCTGTTCCAACTACTACTGTTGCAGAATAATAAATACAGAAATTAAAGAACACAAAGATTTAACATGGAAAACACCTGGATCAAAAGGTGAAAAAACCACGACCTACCTTCTAGTAAGATTTTCCCAAACTCTCCACTAAAATCACTGAGCCAAAAACTGCATTTACAAAAAAATCTTTTGTAAACCTAGGATTAACTCCAATCCCGTTGTAGCACACAACCGCAACTATTGCGACAACTTCAAGTTAACTCTAACTTGAAAACTCTAAGTACCTAATACAATTGCTTCTAGATAATGCTGAAAGGTATAATATTAAATCACCTACTACAATTAAACTAGAATAAAAGACAGACACTTGGAACTGGTTCTTCTATCTGGTTCAAGTAACTTCAGGATTGAACGCTTGAATCACACATATGATTCACTGATATTTATGGAGTTAGTAAAAAGAGATTGACTAGAATACAGATGCTACTCTTCCTTGGTGGAAGAGTTCTAGTTGATCTCATCCTCTAGCTCTATCTATCTCTTAAGTCGTGTTCTCTTTGTGTAAGGAGTCTTTCTCCGTATCCCATATGCAACCTTTTCGATCAGGACATATCATTTATAGTAAGTGAGGTTTATCTCCTTCACGTGCAACTCACATGCCTGAGTCGACCATATCTGTGGTTCACTAGGATGGACCCGGTCCATGTCTGAGTTCATTTGTCAATCTTCAAAACTCTCCTTTACTTGAGCCAACAAATTTTCCCTTTTTGATGATGACAAACTCTGTGCTTTTCACTCACTTAGGCCTTGTCAAAACTCAGCTCAAACATCAATGCAAAGTTAGAGAAATTTTACTTATCATCAAGGACCAGGTTTATTAGGTTATAAACATCACTTATTCAGAATGTAAAGCACAATATCTTCCCCCTTTTGGCATCATCGAAAAGTTGCATAAACATAGTGTAATTTCCTAGAATTTAAACAATTACTCATGGCCACTGGGGTAACTGCAAGTGCAATCATGGATTAATCATTAGTAATCAACCAAGCATATTTAAACTATCAAGGAAAAATAAACAATTAATTAAGTGCAAACACAACAAACTTCATTGATAGCAAATATGAGTCTACCACAATCCACAAAAAGAAACAAAAATAGTCAAAACATGAGCAAAGCAAAAAAAATCCCGAATCTGGGTCACTAAAAGGTCTAGACAGGTTCAAGAACTGAAGGCTAAGAGATCTTAAGGCTTGGAAGAACTAGAGGGTTGGGGTTTGGCTTGGAGAAGGTGCAGCATGTCTTGAAGAATGCTATCATTCTTCTCTTTTTCCTTTGTGAGCTCAGTTCTGAGAGCATCTCTCTCAGATTCAACCTCTGCTAAACGAGCCTTCAGCCAAGCTATCTCAGCATATTTTGCTCCACTCTCCTGCACTTAGGGCTTTGACTTTGTTGTTTATATGTGTCTTCCCAGATGAACCAGGTTCATTGGGAATGGCAGTGATCTCATAATCACAAGCAATCAAAGTGTTAATTCCAAAATGATCTTTGCTTGTGGCCATTTCCCACTTCTTTAGTGGCATCTTGCAGCGATCAAGAACAATAGTCAGAATAAACCCATAAGGAGTGGCATGGGCCTTGGAGCCATTGATAACCCTGTCCAGTAGCTTGATAATAAACGCATGCCAGTAGATCTGCCTTCCACTTTCAAGACACTCCATCAGAACTAAATCCATGTAGTTAGCAGTGTGTCTTCTTTCCTGTCTAGGAAGCAAACACTTGTTGACAAATTCAAACAAGACTTTGTGGCATGGCTTCATTTCACTCTTCTGCATAGCCTTAGCCTCATTCACTTATGCAACATCACATAATCTCCTAGTGATTGCAAGGGTAGTAGGAAGAGAGTCCAGACATGGCCATCTTTGCCTTGTGTAGTCATCATACCCTTCAGAAGGGATGTCAAGGATCTCACCCAGCTTCTTTGCATCAAAGGTCACTTGAACTCCTTTCACCTGGCTGGTAACTCTGGCATCCTTGACCTCTGCATTTGCCATGAATTCAATGATCTCATTCCTGGCCAGCCTACCATCCAACTGAAGAACCATGTCCTTCCAGTAGCTAGAGCATCAACCAATCGAACCATCCATGCTTCCACCAAATACTTTAGAAGTCTACCCTTCAAGATATTTCTTTTTCCAAACTTGGCCAGCTTGTCTTGTTCATCATCAGATTTACTCTCTTCTTCACCACTCCATTCCTCCTCCTCAGTAATTCTTGTGAGCACGTGATTTTTTCCCTATATGAAATACTCCTACAAATTAAAGAAATAAATTTCTCCCAATTGTTTGCAATTTTATAGGATTTTGTAGGAATTTTTATTAATTGTTTGCTTCTGTGCATGTTTACTTTTATTAAAATCACTAAAAATACCAAAAGTACCTTGCATTACATTTAGATTTTGTGTTCATATTTTAGGATTAAATAATTAATTAGTTGCTTTATTAAAAATGAAAATCACAAAAATTGGTTCACTTGTCCAATTTTTAGCTTTCTAATTTTAGATTAGTGATTTTTTCCTCTTTTAATTCAGGATCAAGTAATCTTTATAATTATTATAATTATACAATTAGTTTAATTTTACAACTTAATTAACTTATGAGTTAATTTAGGATTTTTTTATTAATAAAAGAAAGAAAAGAAAAAAAGAAGAAGAAGCTTTGTTGATTTTGAATTGTGCCAAGGCCATATTTGTTGGCCCATTTAACCCTTATAGTCACCCAATCCGCCTGGCCCAGCCCTTGCCCGGTCCAGCCCTTCCTCTTTGCCAAACGACGTCGTTCCCTGGCCAAGCAAATCCCATTCGTTGATCTCTTTTGATCGAACGGATGGGAACTGACCATCCTTATCATATAAAACTGTTCAAACGCCCCCATGCCTATTCGACCCTCCCCATTCCATCTCTATCGGCTAAAGAACCAAACCCTAAACCAATTCCTTTGAATCATTCTCAAACCGCTCCAATTTCGGATCTGAGTACTAAACCCTAATTTTCTCTTTGTCAACTTTCAGTCAACTTCTGGGCTATTTGAACCTAAAACGTCCATTAGTCGTTTGTTTCTGGTTGGGAACAGTCGACTAATGGTTGTTCAAGTTCGTTTTTATCCCGTTTGAAATTTGTCCGAAGTTCTGATGGATTCTAAACTCGAAGTGAAGTCTTGGTAATCTCTTTTCTTCTTTCTTTTGTTTGTTTATCTCCTATATCTGTTTTTTTTCTTTAGCCAGTTGTCTAGGGTCAACATAACTCTAGGTTTTCTTTTCTTTGATTGTGTCTGCTCGTTCCTTCTGATTAATCAAACATGTTGAGATTTGTTCATCTAAAGTTAATTTTGCATAGGTTTATGCTTAATTAGGGTTTTGGTGAATCGATTATTCTGTCTTGTTTAACAATTCCGCTCTCGTATTCTGTAACTAAATGAATGTTGGTTTGATTATTGTATAGATGCTTTAGTCGTTTAAGTCTAGCTTTGTTTAAGTTAATTAGATAAAATACTTTTACTTAGTGATTAGGTTAGTCTTAGTTTAAATTGCATCATTTTTTATTCTATTTCCCTTTTAATTTGCATTCTGATCTTTGATGGACTTTTGTTTTGTTTTCCTTGGTTTGCAAATCATTAGAACTTCTAGGAGTTAATTTGAACAATTGAAACTTAGGGGTTAAGTTGGGAAATGAAACAAGGACTTTCAAATAATTTCTATATTTGGAAGGCTCTAGAATAGGGGCAGTTGGCCTCATTTGGTTTGCACAAAATGAATAAGCCAATGAGGGACAACCAGCTATCCAAGTTGGTTAAAAAAAGATGCCTTGTGGCTGAAGGAATAATTCCATTATTCTTTTCAACACATGGCACTCTTAAGGGCTATATATAGACCCTTTTCCTTCACAAATATTAGACATTGGCACTCTAAAAAATACCCTAAATTCTCTGCATTCCTTTCATTAGTCTGCCTTGAACTGCGTTTTCCTGGATTTTCTTTTTGGAGTACTTAAAAGGTTTTCTCACGAAATCTCTGGTTTGCTAGGTTAAAAGAGGGTTTTAAAGGGGTTGAATCCTGCTGTTTGATTTGTTACTTGGCTCCTACTTTGCCATTGCTGAAATCCTCACTCTCTTTTGCTATATTTTGACATACAGGTATTCCTTGGACTTTGAATGATATGTGAAGTGCAAATCTGAAACATGTAGTCAAGTGTGGAGATTTAAGGATAAATGTTAGCTTGCTGAATGTTATTCATGTGTTCTTTAAAGTTTGTCTAGTTTCTGTATTAAGTTACCTTTACTTTATGTGTTCCTTTGTTCATTCACGTTATTGATGTTATATCTTATTTTCAAGGTTGGATTAGGACTTTAGCTTATTATGTTGGTTTGTGATTTGGCTAAAAAATCCTTTGGTTGAAGTATATAGTGCTTAAACTTTCTGTAGTATGGATCTAGGTCAGATGATGAGCATCTTCTATTTGCTTTGTTTAGGTCAGTGCTGATTTTCAGTTCAGGATTAATTTATATCATAATTTAGCTGGTTTAGTTACAGATCTTGAGCATCTGAATTCGTTTAAGAGCCATAATTTGAGCAAAAAGCTATTTGTTTGACAATTACCATTGTATATGTCCAATTTAAACTGTTTGGAGTTTCAGTATTACTAGAACAATTGTATGTGTGAATTCAGCATAAGTGATAGTTACAAAATTTTCAGATGTATATGGCTGGCAGTAATAGTAGAACAATTGGGTTAAAGTGTGTATAGCATGGCTATTTTGAGTATCTTGATTTGTTGGGTTGGCATATCATCTCATTGTATGTTAATGGGCTTCATTAAATCCTTAGCATGTGAATTACCGTGGGCTTCAAAAGAAACGCAGCCTGCCCTGAGTAATATTGGGCCTGGATCTGTGGCACATTTGGAAATGGGTAGCCGTATGCCTGGCCACATTTCTGGGGTTCGTTTTGAACCCTGTTTCTTTTTTCTTTTTTTATTAATTTCTTTGGTTATAAGCTCAAACCAATTGGCTTTAAAAAATCAAAGGCTCAGCATGTACCCAAACCTTCCTGCTAATAGCTATACCTTACTTTTTTTAAATCATTTGTAAGTAGAAATATCCCATAGGCCTAATTAAATGTAACTCTTAAAAATGGATCAAGGTGTGCCATCCATAATTAGATCACCCATGGCCCTCACAAATATTCTAATTTAGATATAAAAAATGAATATTCGTAGTTTGTTTTAGGTGCGTGAAATGTACCATTGTGATTGTGTACACGTTCGCGTGACATAATTACGATTCTAAAAACAAAATCGGAGTATGCGTTCGCGCAAATTCGACCAAACTTTCTTAATAATAATAAAGCATTATTAATTGTGGACACATTCGTGTGACATGATTTTCGACGCGCCAAACAAACGGGTACACGTACGCGTAACCTATTTTAAGATAATTTCTTAATTAAAAGAGGCAAATGCACATAGGTTCTAAAATTAGTGTAAGCACGTGATTTTTGCTTCACGGACAATCGCTCCAAAAGAAAATAAAAATAGTGGCAAAAGGCTTCGCTGTACAATTTTTCGATCTTTCCGTGACATGTGTTGTTAGTCGTTTGTGAGTCTGTCCATTTTGCATCTAGTCATTATCAAACAAAAATACAAAAAATATATGTGGCGTTAAAAGAAAATTCAAAAAAAAAAAAAAAAAAATAAATATATGTGCATCGTCCGTTTTAGGTTGTGATTTAACTTACTTGGTATGATAATTATGTTGAAACGCCATATTGTTATTTGTTTTAATTTCGTTTGTTTTATTAGTTATTTTTATTTTTTTATTTTTATTATTTTTCTTTAAATTGGAAAACAAAAGAAAGTTGAAATCAATTTGGGCCCAAAAATAAAACAAAAAAAAGGACCCAAACCAACGATCTGACCCGGTCCAGACCAGGCTTGCCCAGACACCTCATGAAACGACACCGTTTCAGGCCAATCCATCTCAGCCGTTCCAATCAATCCAATCCAACGGTCCAGGATCATTCTCAGCAACCCGTGTTCAAACCCGACCCAATAACCAATCCGATCCAATCCCCCACTTAAACCAAACGACCCCGTTTAACTACAAAACGACCCCGTCCCATTTCTCAACATCAGATCTAAGCCGTTGAGATCATCTGATCTAACGGCTCAGATCCGATCAACCTCACCATATATAAACCTTCCCTTACACCCCACGCCCCCTATCCGAACCCCACCCCTCACTCGTCTCCTTCCCTGAACCCTGAAACCCCCAAACCCTAGCAGCCGCCCTAGTCTCCTTCGCCATTAAAGCCGGCGGCACGAACGCCGGTGACCACCCCCTGAACACCCTAAGACCCCCTCACTCCCCTGAACACGAATCCACTAACCACGAACCTCGAATCATCTCCTATCGTCTCGAATCTGGATTTGAAGATTCGAGACAAAACTCGATCTACACCAAACCACCCCATCTTCATACCAGACACCCCCTGACCTTCCTAGTGACCAAACCAAACTTGGTTTGGTCCGAATCTACCCACAACTCCTAAAAATCCAGATCTGGAAATCCAGAACTGGAAACACATGCACCTGGGGAACCCGGCCAGTTTTGACATAGGTTTGAGGTCTAATAGACCTTAGTCAAGGTGTTCTCATGTGAGAACACCCTGACTAAAGTTTGTTCGGCCTCAAAAGTTCGAAGTCGAGTTTGATTTGGGTCTGTTTGGTTTAAACGTTCTGGTAAGTTTTCCGTTCTTTTGTTTTATTTCCAAATAAGTTGTCAGCATATCTCTTTGTGTTTGTTTGTTATTTTGTTATTTTTCATCCAGATTTCTTTCATCTCTGTTAAAGACCTTTTATTTGGTCGTTTGTCTTCTATTTGTATTCTGAATGTACTCTGTGATGAACCTGTTCGATTAGATTGGTCGTCAAATGAATAAACTTATATAGGTCCCCAGTTATTGAACATAGAATTGTCTGATGCCCTTTAGGTCCCTAAACGTATTGTTTATGTGAGCGATCGATTATTACCTGCTATAATTAGTATAGTCGACTCGATAAATGTCGTCGATTAGTTTTCTATAACTAATGAATCGAAGGAGTTAGGATTGTCACATAACTAATTAAACTCGGACACTGGCTGGATGACCTAGTAATGTTTGAAATGGTCTGTTGGCATTATAAAAATGACTAAAAGGGTTCAGTCTAGGCAGTCCTGAGCTCGAGCTTTCATCAGTGCAAAAAATGCCCTAATGCTGCAATAGGCAGGGGCAGTAATAATCAAGGTTGACAGGGGTAATCTGGGGTGCTAAAAAGAACAGAAGTAATTAGTTTAAGTGAGCTGACAAGTAGGGTACTAACTTAGGATTAAACTAATACCAATGGGGAACAAGACACAAGGGTATGGGGGCTCAAAATGAATAAACAAATGAGCCCATAATTCTGGATTAAACAAAAAACCAGGCGTGGGGAATAAAGGTAGCTGACACCAAGCATGCTTAGGATGGGCTTAAAGGGTATGGGCATTCTGCCAATTGGCAGGCAGGGCAGCTCAGCTGTAATGGTGCATTTGGCCTATAAATAGGCCATTGGACAACTAAAACAGGGGCTGAAGTTTAAGGGTCTGAGGCTGGACTTTTAGCTTTCAGAGAAAAAAAAAACAAAAGGCTGTAAAATTTTTAGTCTAAAGAGAGGTCTAGTGAGTTCAAAGAAAACTAAAAAACACAAGTTAGTTTCCAATAAACACTGCAACCAAACACTGCCTGAAAGTTGTTTAAGAGTGCATATTGGTCAAGCTGTCTTGGCCAAGTTCTTGGTTTGCATTGGTTGAGCTGTTTCTGGTTATTCAATTGGTAGTGTTGCTGCATTGAATACTCTGTTGTTGCTGTTTGTTTCATCCTTCTTTTCTGGGTTCATTGGTTTGGTACTCGACTATTTGTTGGTCCTCTTTGTTCTGGGAAATATTGTTGGTCGTTTGAGGTTTGTGGAAAACATTTGGTTTGGTTTGTTGCTGTGCTGTTGCTGTGTATCTGCTGCTGCTGTGTTTGTGGCATACTGCCCAACTGACCATTCTTTTCTTCTTTTCGTTCTCTATACCAGGTACATGACTAATACTCTGTCAAATGTAATTGGAAAGTTGAGCATGAATACAAAAGAAAAGACCTGAAGAGTGACTTTTATACATAAATTGTTACATTAGACATCATGTACTGTATAATGATTTTCATTTCTGTTTTGACAATGAAAGTAGCCTGTATGCCCAGTATATATCAATGTGGATTAGTTGAATGTTAGTTTATATATGTATGTTGTTAGGTGGAAATATTCCCAATATAATAGGTTGTATCTTAGACTTAGTTTAACTGTGTAGTATATTCTTTAATGTAGGCCAAGCATGAAAACTATCCCCTACTAGTTAATTTCTTTCCCTTTAATAGGCGATCCCTTTATACCACGCCAATAGAACCCAGAACGAGTTCACGGCCTCAACCTCACAAGGGTCGAGCCCAGGTCGAAGACAGACTAGACAGGCCCGCATCGAACGAGCAGTGGCCCAGGTCTGGCCAACCGCGCGTGGGCTGGATTTGGGCCCATGATTATTCGTTTGGCCGACTGTGCACGCAACTTCGGTCCTGATTTTGAAGCATTTCCTAATTACATCACAAACAACTTGCAAGCATATAATTAATTAGGACTATCTACTGTTCTCGATTGATAGAGACGAACACAACAAGAAACGTAGTTGCTATAGGATATCCTTTAAAAAAAATAAGAACGAGATGAGCCTCGACGAAAAATAAACAAAACACGCAGATGCGGGGCCCTTGTTAAATGTATATTATTGAAGCATTTAGTTTCCGGGACGGGTTGTTTAGCAAATCTCACAACCCTCCTAAAATAACAATACGTTAGTCTCTTTAGGATGCGCTTTAATAAGCCTTGCCTTCTTAAAACTCGGGTGCACATTTATGTGACCCAAATCCAAATCTCGACGGATTCGAAATGTATTTCTAATCACGGGTACATTGATTGTGACGTGATCCGAGAGGCATATCCATGACGTCGCTAATTCCTTTTAAAAGTAGAACGAGACGAGCCTCGTCAAAAAATGAAAAATGTACACAGCCACGGGGCCCTCCAACTGTATATATATTAAAACACTTAGAATTCGGGATAGGTCATTTAGCGAATGTTACGGCCCTCCCCAAAACAACCATACGTTAGTTGCTTTAGGCGCGTCTTAAATAATTTATTTTTCTTAATTCGGGTGCACATTTATGTGACCCAAATCCAAATCTCAGCCGAGTCGAGATATATCAATAACCACGGGTGCATTGATGTAGCGTGGTTCGAGATATGTTTTCACGACGTTACAAGTCCTATAAAAATAACGGTGAACGATAAAAGCGGATAAAAGATAAAATTGGCACATAGGTTCATAATTGTATTAAAAATCAGATAAATAAGCCGAATATAACAGTTGAGCGACCGTGCTAGAACCACGGAACTCGGGAATGCCTAACACCTTCTCCCGGGTTAACAGAATTCCTTATCCGGATTTCTGGTACGCAGACTGTAATATAGAGTCATTATTTTCCTCGATTCGGGATTAAAATTGGTGACTTGGGACACCCTAAATCTCCCAAGTGGCGACTCTGAAATAAATAAACTAATCCCGTTCCGATTGTCCTTTAATTGGAAAAACTCCCCTGCGCCCTCGCGGGTGCGTAAAAAGGAGGTGTGACAGCTCTGGCGACTCTGCTGGGGATGATAAAACCCAGAACCAATAGTTCAGGGTTAAGAAGTCGAGCTTAGAATAATTGTTATTATTTGGCTTTATTTATTATCTGATCATTACATGTTTTTGAGACTAATGTGCTAAATGTTGCTGTTACCGCTTTGATATTATTTGAACTGTATATAAACTGTGCCGAAACCTTTCTCTTCTCACCTCCGGGGATGTGCTCACTGGTTGAGACTCCTTATTCTGTTAGTGTCATACCCTAAATAAAAGAGGTTCGGAAAGTTTCTAAGCCGGCTGGCCTTTTGGTTCCCGGAAAGGAGCTCCTTCCTCAACTCGAGTTGTCCGCTCGGGTACACTGTCTAGAACACCGACCCAGGTTTTGAACATAGAATAACGTGACTTCATGCCGGATCCCTAGTAGGAACGCTTATTTGCATCACGTTGCATATGACTTAGGGGACTCAACACAGGGGTTGGGTCCGTCTAGGACTAGCAACCTGATATGAAAAGACCATTCTGGTGCATCCCACTGTTTTCCGTGCATTTATTTGTCTCATGCCCGCATGCTGACCGGTGTTTGAATATTTGGAATATTGTGAAAAAAAAAGGGAAATAACGGTTAGGAATTGATTGTTTATTGTTGAAAAAAAAAACAAATACTGTCAAAACTCTGCCAAAATTTTGAAAAGTCGTTGTTCTGCCTTTCATAATAAAAAATATATCAATAGAAATATAGAGTTGTCTTGTCATAAAAATAAAAAAAAATCTTATTTTAAAATTTTTTTTATATAATAAAAAAAAAGTCTTGTGTGGTCTTTACTTTTATTATTTGTTACAAATATATGTATATATATATATATATATATATGAAAAATTCAAAAGTTTTGCTTTATTTCAAAATGTATATATCTTTATTTATGGCAAAAGTATTTATCTTGTTAAAGGTCTAGAAAAGTCCTTTCAGGCTCCCAGTTTTTCGAAAAAAAAAAAAAAATCCAAAATATTTTCCGTTATTGACTTCTTTAGAAAGTTTTATATATATATATATATATGAAAATTCAAAATTCACAAAAAATCGCATATATTTTTGTTTTTAGCAGGATAAGTGTCGTTTGTTAAAATCTTGTTAATAAATGTGCAGAATGAGCACGATTCCGAATGAACCCTTTTCAATCATGAATAAAATTCCCCTCCAATTGCGGCTCTGGTGGAATGATTTGGGCAAAGAGGGGCATGACGAAATCAAGAAGTATCTGAAAGGCCTCACGAGTTTGTTGGATATCAGGCCACGAGGAGATATCATAAGGGCACTAGTCCCCCACTGGGATCCTGCGCACAATGTCTTCCGCTTCTCAGATTTCGAACTTACCCCAACTTTAGAAGAAATAGCAGGGTATATCGGCAGCACTGAGACTCCTTTGAGGCACAAATATCTGATTGCTCCAAGAGCTGTAGCAGTACACCGGTTCCTGGACTCCTTAAAGATAGTCAGAACAGTTCATAACCCTGACTTGGCAAAAGGTTTTTGCAGCACGAGTTTCATATATCAAAGATATGGTCACATAGGAGGATTCGACAAGCCAGAAAACCAGTTGTGCAGCAAAGGTAATCGCCAGAAGTGGGAAGAACATAGACGAATTGCTTTCATGATAACTCTCTTAGGACTACTAATATTCCCAAGAAAAGATGGGAATATTGACATAAAGATAGCAGGGGTCGTCAGTACGTTGCTCACACAGAGTGATAGTACGTTGGCGCCCATGATAGTATCTGATATATTCCGGGCACTCACTTCTTGCAAAGCCGGAGGAAGCTTTTTCGAGGGTTGCAATTTGTTGTTGCAAATGTGGATGATCGAACACCTATGTCACCGAGCCCAGTTTCTGAGCCATGGATCCGCTGGAAAGACCTGCATAGAGGAGTTCTATACCAGAGTTGATGAAACCTACCTACCAGAAGGAGTTGTAGCATGGACCTCATATTTCCAAACCCTCAACGCCAGTCAAATACAGTGGGCGCTAGGATGGTTACCGATCGACGAAGTCATATACATGCCAGCAGCCAGGCCCCATTTTCTTTTAATGGGACTTAAGAGCATTCAACCATACGCGCCGCATCGGGTTTTAAGGCAACTTGGGAGGTATCAGATAGTGCCGAAAGACGAGGATCTGAGCATCCAGGTAATCGAGATCAGTCCCGACGGCCAGTTTCCTGAAGCAAGGGTTCGTCAAATTTGGAGCCAATGTCAATACTTAGAAGCAAATACTTGTGTAATGAATCGGGCAAAAGGGGAAGTTTCGCCCGGGTATCAAGCCTGGTACAAAAGGGAGACATCACCTGGAAGACCGACCAAAAGACCTCACCTGCAAGAATTTGCCAAATCTTCACAAGAACAGTGGGACTGGTTGGCCAAAGAGCAAGAATATCTTGTCAAAGCAGGCAAACTGAAGCAACAAATCCAGGATATGAAGTTTGAGTGCCAATTACAGTCTGCTGCCCACAAGGGAGAAAAGAACCAGTTAATCAGAGAAAGCGAGATCCTCAAAGCTCAGATCCGGAGAATGAAAAAAGAGGCTAATAGCCAGCTAAGAAGCCAGGCAGATAAAAGATTGATAGCAGGGTTAAAAGATCAGGTTGCGGAATGCCAGGAAGATTTGGAAAAAGCCAGGGCCAGCACAGCAAAATTGCGAACCAAGTGGGCAAAGGGTGCGATGGCTCGGAGGCAGCACCTGCAACAAGTCACAAGGGAGTATGAACTGAGCATCGGGACATTAAGGGAAACGAATGCCTCTCTTCGAGAAAGGATCCTCAAGCAAACACGAAATGCCCAAGACGACAGAAGGCATTATTACGATGCAATGACCAGAATGGAAAGGCAAATGGAGATGTTCCAGGATCAGCTTGCCAACAATGCGCAAAC
The DNA here is from genome assembly GCF_000715075.1 of Nicotiana tabacum. Lineage (NCBI taxonomy): Eukaryota > Viridiplantae > Streptophyta > Magnoliopsida > Solanales > Solanaceae > Nicotiana > Nicotiana tabacum. The sequence continues at coordinate 126,732,826 of NC_134095.1, forward strand.
ACTGGGATTGAAGAACCAACAGATAAGGCATTTGTTCACAGAAAGGGACAACATCCGGGGAAGGATTGATGAAATAGGGCATTACATCTACATGAAATGCTCGGCATATGAGCGAACACCTCGGAAGACCCTCCTTGTTTCCATCATGGGTTGCGTCCGCCGGATTATGAACGAATTGAAGAGCTTGCAAAGAGACCTTACACCTAGAGCCGCAAAAAGGCCGGATGATGCCTCACGGCCCCTTAAATTGGAGAATTAGTTTTGGTCAAGTCCTGTTTATTTGGCTTTGGTTGTTTTTCCATATGTTGTTTTCTTTTTCGTTAAACCGAGTTTGAAACCGTCGAGTTTGTACTATTGCTATTCCTTGCTTGATGTAATTTGTAATAGCAAAACTTTGAGAATGAATTCAATGATTTCACAAAAATTGTGTGTTTTTACTTTAAGGCAGAACTACGCCTGGTCTGATTCACGCGGGGACGTGATACGTAGGCAATCCCCATAAGATTCGACCGCTTTTAATAAATAAAGGAAAGAAAATGTAAATAAAATAAGACGCGGGGTTTCGCAGAATACTCTAAAAGAGACAAATGAACAAACCGGGATGACGCATGTGGTTTGAAGCAAAGCATGTAGAAACGGTTAACTGCCTAGGTGCATTGCATCCTCTATGTGTTATGATCAAATCTGTTAAGCTCTAACACTAACAAAGTTTGTTGTTGTCTGATAACCAGACAGTTAGTTGTTAAAGAATTCTGGCAACACATTCATACCAAACCAGATCCAAAGGACCGGTAGCAACAAGCATGACTACTTCAGAGAATAGTAACGAGGAAGAAAGGCCGATGAGCCAGTTGCTAAAAGAGGCAATGGAAAAGATTGAAAGGATGGGACTAGAGATGCATGCAATGCAGCTAGCCCTGGCCAAAACACAAAAGAGCCCTGAGACACTGGGACACGTACCGGAGTACCCTCACTCTGGCCCTTCCACAAGCCGCCCAAATCCCCTCTATCATCAAGAAAGAAGCCCTCATGATTCCCAAGCTCCACCACCCCATCAACCTCTCCCAACACCCAATATTCCCATTTTTGTGGGACCTGCATCGGCCCCTTTGCAGCGAACGACCAGTGAGCCATTGTTTCAGGCTCACGATACACAATACTATCCCCCTGAACCTACATTCCATGCACCCGAACCACAGGCTTACAATCCCCATTTGGAAGTCCCGGCAGAGGTTGAGAAGCCGGTTAAGGCCCCTGAACAGGATGAAGTGTTGAGAAAGTTCAAAAGCCTGGAGCAATCCTTCAGGAATTTACACGGGCTGGGCAATCAAGTCAGCGTGGCATACAAAGATCTGTGCCCTTTCCCAGATGTCCAACTCTCGGCTGGGTTCAAGATGCCCAAGTTTGATTTATATGAAGGGCACGGTGATCCCATGGCACATTTGCGGGGATTCTGTAGCAAAATGAGAGGGGCAGGAGGCAAGGATGAGCTGTTGATAGCTTATTTCGGCCAAAGTCTGAGCGGATCTGCACTGGAATGGTATACCAGGCAGGATTTCAGCAGGTGGTACACGTGGGATGACCTGGCGCAGGCTTTTGCAGGTCATTTCCAATACAATCTGGAGATAGTCCCAGACCGTCTCACGTTATTGAGAACTGGGAAGAAACCCGGGGAAAGTTTTCGCGAGTTCGGGTTCCGCTGGAGAGAACAAGCAGCTAGGGTCGATCCTCCCATGAGAGAGGGAGAGATGGTAGACTACTTTTTGCAGACATTGGATCCAACCTACTTTGGTCACTTGGTGACAACGGTTGGAAAATCTTTCAACGAGGTGGTCAAAATAGGGGTCATGATAGAAGAAGGTTTGAGGTCGGACAAGATCTTAAACTATTCGGCACTTAAGGCCACAACCCAGGCTATTCAAAGCGGCACGGGAGGTGCGCTAAGAAGAAAGAAAGAAGAGGTTGCCACGATCGAGGCAGGCAGTTGGCCCAGGGCTGGCAGGCCACACTACAACCAACCCAGGCCTCACAGGTCAAACTATCCATACAACCCACCACAAAATTTCTATCCACCTCGAGAACCGCATTGTTCCGTACACCAAGCCCAGATATACACTCAGCCCCCGGTTCGCCCACAATGGCGCGCACCGGCTCCCCAGAACATATATGCACCACCACAAAACACTTACCCTCCACCAAGGGCATATAGAAATCCTTCAGGGGCAGGTTTCCGGGGAAATCCAGATGCCAGAAATGACAGGTTGCGGAAGCAAAGAACCTTCACCGAACTGGGAGAAACCTACACCGCTGTGTTCCACAAGCTGCGACAATTGGGTTTGGTTAGTCCCGTCCATACTCGGGAACCAAATCCCCCGCCTCAGAATTTGGACCGTTCAATCAGTTGTGAATACTGTTCAGGGATACTCGGGCACGATACCGAGAAGTGTTGGAAGTTAAGGCATGCCATACAGGATCTTATTGACACCAATAAGATCGAGGTCCAGACACCGGAGGCTCCTAACATCAACCAAAACCCGCTGCCAGCGCACCACGAAGCTCACATGATTGAGTTGGTGTGTGAGGGAGGTGAATTAAGAAAACCCTCACAAACAGTGATGATGATCCAAGCTGCCCCAAAAGAAGTCTTAACCAGGGGAGGAACAAATGTACAGTCGCAGGGAGAAGGTGTCAAGCCGGTAGTAATATGGGGGAAGAACCCGTCCGTCATAACAAGCAAACCCGAGCCAAGCAAATTGGTAATACCAGGGATCCTGCCCACACCGGCAGTCATGTTGAAAGGGGTATGTAGAGAACGGGTGACCATAAAGCCGGTGGTCCAACTGCCTGTGCTTGACAGCAGGGCTGTGCCCTGGAAATATGAAAAAGCAGTGGTAACGTACCAAGGAAAACAGGTGGAAGAAGTCAGTTGTGAAGCGCAAGGTTTGACTCGATCAGGTCGATGTTTTGCTCCGGCGGAGTTAAGAAAAACCAACCCAGTGGCAACCAAGAAGCCAGTGTCAGAAGAAGAGGCTGAAGACTTCCTGAGGAAGATGAAAGTACAAGACTATTCTGTGGTTGAGCAGCTGAGAAAAACACCTGCCCAGATCTCACTATTGTCATTACTCCTCCATTCCGAGGAACATCGTCGGGCCCTGTTAAAGATATTGAACGAGGCTCATGTACCCAGTGAGATTTCTGTAAACCACCTGGAAACCATTGCTAGCAAGATTTTCGAGGTGAACAGAGTGACATTCTCAGATGATGACCTGCCGGTGGAAGGTACGGAGCATAACAAAGCTCTATACCTAGCTGTCAAATGTGAAGACTCGGTGGTAACCCGAGTATTGGTGGATAACGGCTCAAGCGCCAATATTTGTCCATTGTCCACCCTGGACCAGTTAAAGATTGACCGTGGAAGAATCCGGGAGAATAGCATCTGTGTCCGAGGGTTTGACGGAAACGGAACAGCCACTGTGGGGGATGTTGTACTTGAACTAACCATTGGCCCGGTCCTGTTTACCATGGAATTCCAGGTATTGGACGCCACGGTATCTTACAACTTGCTGTTAGGACGACCCTGGATTCACGCAGCTAAAGCGGTGCCTTCCACCCTACATCAGACAGTGAAGTTCGAGTGGGAAAGACAAGAGGTCGTGTTGCACGGTGAGGATACAACATACACCATGGGCGGAATCATTGTGCCTTTCATAGAGACCAGTGATGACAAGGGTCCTTGGGTCTACCAGATTCTCGATACAGGGTCGGCCAACAAAATCTCTGAAGGAGAAATCATCCCGCACCCTAGGGTAGCTGCCGCAACAGTCATGATGGTATCGGAGATGCTGGGTAACGGATTTGTGCCGGGAAAAGGCCTGGGAGTTGAACTTCAAGGGATAGTCCAACCTGTTTCCCTTCCTAAGAATCTGGAAACTTTCGGGTTGGGGTTCAAACCAACCGCAGCAGACAGGAAGGAGGCGCGAAGAATGAAGAAGAAGGTCTGGTTTCTGCCTAAACCAGTGCCACGCCTCTCAAGGTCTTTTGTTAAAGCAAGTGCCAAGGGGTCAGCGACCCCAAAGATTCGAGGACCTTTGATCGGTGTAAATGAAGACCTGAATCAGAGTTTTGAGAGACTATTCGCAGATGTCAGTATGGTGGAAGCTGGAGAGGGTTCCAGCAGGGCAGAGATACAATTTGTGGGGCCCGAGGCCAAGACCAACAATTGGACGATTACTCCTCTCCCTGTCCGAGGGGAGTCTTGGTAGTAGGCTTTGATTAATGTTTTGTTTGTTTGTTTGTTTGATCGGATTATCCAAGGGTGTAATCCCAATTTTACTTTCGTTTTGTAAAAGTGTGAACCCTTTTTATCCTGCAAATTTAATAAAGTTCTTTTCTTTTGTCCCATTTTAATTTCTGGTTTTGTTTTCTTTCTGAACAGTTCTCTTTTTACTGGTCCTAATGACATGGCATGCACAACGGATCTTCGACCTAGTCTAATAAATCAATCTGAATCTGACTCAATGATGCAAGAGGTCGTTTGTGATAATGAATCCGAATGTGACGAAAGGGAAGCCTTCGAAGAAATAAATCGAGAACTATGCCAATTTGAAGAGAAACCCAAGCCTAACCTAAATGACACTGAGGCTGTGAACCTAGGAAACGCTGATAACATCCAAGAGACCAAAATTAGCATCCACATTGAGCCGAATGTCAAAGCAGAATTGATCGAAACTCTCAGGGAATTCAAAGATGTTTTTGCATGGTCATATGATGATATGCCTGGATTGAGCACCGATTTAGTGGTTCACAAATTGCCCACTGACCCGGCATACCCTCCGGTCAAGCAAAAACTAAGGAAATTTAAAACAGAAATGAGTGTAAAGATCAAAGAAGAGGTGATTAAGCAATTACAATCTAAGGTCATTCGGGTCACTCGGTATCCCGAGTGGCTGGCCAATGTGGTACCAGTCCCAAAGAAGGATGGAAAAATCAGGGTGTGCGTCGACTACCGCAATCTCAACAAAGCAAGTCCCAAGGACAATTTCCCGTTACCCAACATTCATATCCTGATCGATAATTGCGCTGGGCGCGAGATCGGATCCTTTGTGGATTGCTATGCGGGTTATCATCAGATCCTAATGGACGAAGAGGATGCTGAGAAGACAGCGTTTATTACGCCATGGGGAACCTACTGCTATCGGGTAATGCCGTTCGGGTTAAAGAACGCCGGGGCAACGTACATGCGAGCAATGACTGCGGTGTTTCATGACATGATACACAAGGAAATTGAGGTGTACGTCGATGATGTGATCATCAAATCTTGGCGTCAGGAGGACCATGTAGCAGACCTAAGGAGATTTTTCCAAAGACTCCGGAGGTATGATATCAAGCTTAACCCGGCCAAACCCGGACCATGTGTATGGGACTGAGGCCGTGATACCAGCGGAGGTCGAAATTCCGTCCCTCCGAATTGTCGCTGAAGCCGGGATTGATGATGATGAATGGGTCAAAGCTCGATTGGAACAGTTGAGCCTGATAGATGAGAAAAGATTGGCAGCAGTGTGCCATGGTCAGCTGTACCAGAAGAGAATGGCAAGAACGTATAATAAAAAGGTGCGCCCCAGGAAGTTTGAAGTAGGGCAGCAGGTATTGAAGAAGATCCTCCCACATCAGGTCGAGGCGAAAGGCAAATTCGCCCCAAATTGGCAAGGGCCTTATATTGTGACCAGAGTCTTGGCCAATGGTGCCTTGTGTTTGACAGATGTCGAAGGTGGATGTGTCGACATGGCTATCAATTCAGATGCAGTCAAGAGATATTATGCGTAATTTCTTTAAATTATGGCAATTTTGGTTTATTTGTTTGTATTTGGCATTTGTTGAATAATGAGATGACGGAGGCAATTCTTTCTCCTATCCAAACACTTTTAACCTTCGCTTTCCCCTTTGAGCCTTGAGCAAATTCTTTCAATACCCCTCTTTTGGAATCACTAATGGGAAAGATATATAAAAAAAAAAAAAAAGAAAAGAAAGGAAAAGAAAAGAAAAAGAAAAAGAAAAGGAAAAGAAAATGAAAAGAAAGAAAAGAAAAATCAAGGAATATAAAACCGTGGGAACTACGTTTGACCTGATTCCTCAAAGAGGATACGTAGGCGCCTCACGGCTCGGTCATAGTATGCATCATAGCAAATATAGGATGCATAATGTACATAGTGTGCACAATATAGCACAATGTGCGTAACGCACGTAACTCAACATAAGCATAAAAAATAAAATTCCCCAAGCAAGAAAACTGGGGCAGAGGTTATGTTTTAAGTTCCAACAAAGGTTAGATTCCAAAAGTTGTAGCACATCACCCTTCAAATTGTTTTCATTTTTGTAGCCTTTCTTCAATCCCACAACAAAACCAACGTCAACATCCAAAAGACCTCCCGATCAATGTTCGAGAGATGCCAAATCCGGAAAATAAGGCCGAGAATAATACACCAAGCCCCAGCAAAGAAGAGGATCGTAAGATTGGGAACGAATTGATTAGTCAAAGGAATCTCCAGAAAAGAGGGTCGTATCTACAACACCCCGATTCCTCGAAAGAAATAAAATGAGAGAGTCTCATCGGTGAAAACCTTCGCAGGCACCGAGAGGCGATGTAAGATGAGGGATATAAAATGAGAGAGTCTTATTGGTGAAAACCTTCACAGGCACCATAAGGCGCCGGGAGATGAGAGAAAAGAGAGAGTCTCATTAGTGAAAACCCCTCGAAGGGCACTATGAGGCGACGAGACAGATCAGCGAAGCTACCACATTTGCAACAAGATGAACATCCATTTATCATCCCCAGCAAGTCAGACCGTCGGACAAATTGATTGATACAAATAGACTGGGTCGGGAATCTATGGTGCACGTCATGATCACGGGGACCAATTGTGTCCTCCAGATAAGTTCTTTGGATTGTCTCCTCCCACAAAAATATTGGTTCAGAAAGTTTTTCTTTTTTCCATATCTTTATTTCTTTTCCTAAAATGTGTCTTGAAAGGATTTTTCAAAGCTTACTACCAGAAACCAAAGGAGAATTCATCCAAATGCCGGATGATACAAACAGTCGTAAAGGCCGGTCCCAGGCAATGCAGGGATTGTGCCCGGAAATTTTGGAAGAAGTAAGCTCCAAAAGGGAGTGGTTTCGGGAGTTAGAAGCAGACCCCCACATCATGTGTTCAAAGAGAAAGAAGAAAAGGGGATAAATTGAAAACCGATCCCCAGCAGGCGAGAGACCCCCAACAGGCAACTTTGCCCGCCAACCAATTATGGGGACAAAGAGCAAGAAAAGGGGAAGAAAGGAAGACCATCCGCCAGAAAGGCACCCTCTACCACCACGATAAAAACTAATTAAATCCTTCTGTCTGCTGCAGGAAAGCAAAGGATTGACGAGAACAGCAACGCCAAGGGAGTCACCAAGACCGGGGCAGAAAATTTTCTGCCGGTTGTCGAAAATTTTCTCGGAAGAACGAGGAAGCAATTTTAATACTTTTAAGTTCTAGGTCGCCCACCAGTATAATGCGGGAATACCTTTAAGTTCTAGGTCGCCCACCAGTATAATGCGGGAATACTTTTAAGTTCTAGGTCGCCCACCAGTATAATGCGGGAATACTTTTAAGTTCTAGGTCGCCCACCAGTATAATGCGGGAATACATTTAAGTTCTAGGTCGCCCACCAGTATAATGCGGGAATACTTTTAAGTTCTAGGTCGCCCACCAGTATAATGCGGGAATACTTTTAAGTTCTAGGTCGCCCACCAGTATAATGCGGGAATACTTTTAAGTTCTAGGTCGCCCACCAGTATAATGCGGGAATACTCTTAAGTTCTAGGTCGCCCACCAGTATAATGCGGGAATACTTTTAAGTTCTAGGTCGCCCACCAGTATAATGCGGGAATACTTTTAAGTTCTAGGTCGCCCACCAGTATAATGCGGGAATACTTTTAAGTTCTAGGTCGCCCACCAGTATAATGCGGGAATACTCTTAAGTTCTAGGTCGCCCACCAGTATAATGCGGGAATACTTTTAAGTTCTAGGTCGCCCACCAGTATAATGCGGGAATACTTTTAAGTTCTAGGTCGCCCACCAGTATAATGCGGGAATACTTTTAAGTTCTAGGTCGCCCACCAGTATAATGCGGGAATACTTTTAAGTTCTAGGTCGCCCACCAGTATAATGCGGGAATACTTTTAAGTTCTAGGTCGCCCACCAGTATAATGCGGGAATACTTTTAAGTTCTAGGGTCGCCCACCAGTATAATGCGGGAATACATTTAAGTTCTAGGTCGCCCACCAGTATAATGCGGGAATACTTTTAAGTTCTAGGTCGCCCACCAGTATAATGCGGGAATACTTTTAAGTTCTAGGTCGCCCACCAGTATAATGCGGGAATACTTTTAAGTTCTAGGTCGCCCACCAGTATAATGCGGGAATACATTTAAGTTCTAGGTCGCCCACCAGTATAATGCGGGAATACTTTTAAGTTCTAGGTCGCCCACCAGTATAATGCGGGAATACTTTTAAGTTCTAGGTCGCCCACCAGTATAATGCGGGAATACATTTAAGTTCTAGGTCGCCCACCAGTATAATGCGGGAATACATTTAAGTTCTAGGTCGCCCACCAGTATAATGCGGGAATACTTTTAAGTTCTAGGTCGCCCACCAGTATAACGCGGGAATACTCTTAAGTTCTAGGTCGCCCACCAGTATAATGCGGGAATACATTCAGCTCTAGATTTTGGAATCAGTCGCCCCACCTGAAGACGGAAGGGTACAACAGAGATCCCCAAACGGGAAACAATGAAATCCCCAGCACCAAGAAGCAGACAACTGCAGAGGCAAGCGCGCCATTCAAAAGGAAAAAGGAACAGTTTGGGAACGTTGTAGCATGCCTAGTATAACAATTCTGATGAAAAGCCATACCACTGAAGAAACCATTGGAAGATTTAAAGAAGAAAGCCGTATCCCCAGCAAATCAAGCAAAGTGATGAGAACTGACAGTCAGAAAAGGTGAAGGACCAGCATCATCTCCAAGTTCACAAAATAAAGGCGTCAGAGGAAAACGTTAGCCGACAAGAAAGCAAGGCAGCAAGAACAAGTTGAAGATGGATGAGATTTCAGGATCCTCAGTTTAGCTTAGCTTCTTGTTTTCCTTTTAGAGCAATGTAATAGGGAGATCGGTTGAGCAGTAGCATCCTACAGCAGCATACAGCAGCGCACAACAACAGCAAACACTACAGTCACACGGTAGTCCCAGCTACCAAAAATTTCCCGAACTACATTGACCTGATTCCTGTTTCAGCCCAGGATATGTAGGAAACCTCTGAAGCAAAGGTTCGGTCAAATCTTTTTCAAAAAATGCTTCACATGGAGTATTCGGACGGGCAAAAATCGCTCGCTTTATCTTTGCACGAAAACCCTTCGTGTCTTCGTGCAAAGAGGGGCAGCTGTAAGCACGTGATTTTTGCTTCACGGACAATCGCTCCAAAAGAAAATAAAAATAGTGGCAAAAGGCTTCGCTGTACAATTTTTCGATCTTTCCGTGACATGTGTTGTTAGTCGTTTGTGAGTCTGTCCATTTTGCATCTAGTCATTATCAAACAAAAATACAAAAAATATATGTGGCGTTAAAAGAAAATTCAAAAAAAAAAAAAAAATAAATATATGTGCATCGTCCGTTTTAGGTTGTGATTTAACTTACTTGGTATGATAATTATGTTGAAACGCCATATTGTTATTTGTTTTAATTTCGTTTGTTTTATTAGTTATTTTTATTTTTTTATTTTTATTATTTTTCTTTAAATTGGAAAACAAAAGAAAGTTGAAATCAATTTGGGCCCAAAAATAAAACAAAAAAAAGGACCCAAACCAACGATCTGACCCGGTCCAGACCAGGCTTGCCCAGACACCTCATGAAACGACACCGTTTCAGGCCAATCCATCTCAGCCGTTCCAATCAATCCAATCCAACGGTCCAGGATCATTCTCAGCAACCCGTGTTCAAACCCGACCCAATAACCAATCCGATCCAATCCCCCACTTAAACCAAACGACCCCGTTTAACTACAAAACGACCCCGTCCCATTTCTCAACATCAGATCTAAGCCGTTGAGATCATCTGATCTAACGGCTCAGATCCGATCAACCTCACCATATATAAACCTTCCCTTACACCCCACGCCCCCTATCCGAACCCCACCCCTCACTCGTCTCCTTCCCTGAACCCTGAAACCCCCAAACCCTAGCAGCCGCCCTAGTCTCCTTCGCCATTAAAGCCGGCGGCACGAACGCCGGTGACCACCCCCTGAACACCCTAAGACCCCCTCACTCCCCTGAACACGAATCCACTAACCACGAACCTCGAATCATCTCCTATCGTCTCGAATCTGGATTTGAAGATTCGAGACAAAACTCGATCTACACCAAACCACCCCATCTTCATACCAGACACCCCCTGACCTTCCTAGTGACCAAACCAAACTTGGTTTGGTCCGAATCTACCCACAACTCCTAAAAATCCAGATCTGGAAATCCAGAACTGGAAACACATGCACCTGGGGAACCCGGCCAGTTTTGACATAGGTTTGAGGTCTAATAGACCTTAGTCAAGGTGTTCTCATGTGAGAACACCCTGACTAAAGTTTGTTCGGCCTCAAAAGTTCGAAGTCGAGTTTGATTTGGGTCTGTTTGGTTTAAACGTTCTGGTAAGTTTTCCGTTCTTTTGTTTTATTTCCAAATAAGTTGTCAGCATATCTCTTTGTGTTTGTTTGTTATTTTGTTATTTTTCATCCAGATTTCTTTCATCTCTGTTAAAGACCTTTTATTTGGTCGTTTGTCTTCTATTTGTATTCTGAATGTACTCTGTGATGAACCTGTTCGATTAGATTGGTCGTCAAATGAATAAACTTATATAGGTCCCCAGTTATTGAACATAGAATTGTCTGATGCCCTTTAGGTCCCTAAACGTATTGTTTATGTGAGCGATCGATTATTACCTGCTATAATTAGTATAGTCGACTCGATAAATGTCGTCGATTAGTTTTCTATAACTAATGAATCGAAGGAGTTAGGATTGTCACATAACTAATTAAACTCGGACACTGGCTGGATGACCTAGTAATGTTTGAAATGGTCTGTTGGCATTATAAAAATGACTAAAAGGGTTCAGTCTAGGCAGTCCTGAGCTCGAGCTTTCATCAGTGCAAAAAATGCCCTAATGCTGCAATAGGCAGGGGCAGTAATAATCAAGGTTGACAGGGGTAATCTGGGGTGCTAAAAAGAACAGAAGTAATTAGTTTAAGTGAGCTGACAAGTAGGGTACTAACTTAGGATTAAACTAATACCAATGGGGAACAAGACACAAGGGTATGGGGGCTCAAAATGAATAAACAAATGAGCCCATAATTCTGGATTAAACAAAAAACCAGGCGTGGGGAATAAAGGTAGCTGACACCAAGCATGCTTAGGATGGGCTTAAAGGGTATGGGCATTCTGCCAATTGGCAGGCAGGGCAGCTCAGCTGTAATGGTGCATTTGGCCTATAAATAGGCCATTGGACAACTAAAACAGGGGCTGAAGTTTAAGGGTCTGAGGCTGGACTTTTAGCTTTCAGAGAAAAAAAAAACAAAAGGCTGTAAAATTTTTAGTCTAAAGAGAGGTCTAGTGAGTTCAAAGAAAACTAAAAAACACAAGTTAGTTTCCAATAAACACTGCAACCAAACACTGCCTGAAAGTTGTTTAAGAGTGCATATTGGTCAAGCTGTCTTGGCCAAGTTCTTGGTTTGCATTGGTTGAGCTGTTTCTGGTTATTCAATTGGTAGTGTTGCTGCATTGAATACTCTGTTGTTGCTGTTTGTTTCATCCTTCTTTTCTGGGTTCATTGGTTTGGTACTCGACTATTTGTTGGTCCTCTTTGTTCTGGGAAATATTGTTGGTCGTTTGAGGTTTGTGGAAAACATTTGGTTTGGTTTGTTGCTGTGCTGTTGCTGTGTATCTGCTGCTGCTGTGTTTGTGGCATACTGCCCAACTGACCATTCTTTTCTTCTTTTCGTTCTCTATACCAGGTACATGACTAATACTCTGTCAAATGTAATTGGAAAGTTGAGCATGAATACAAAAGAAAAGACCTGAAGAGTGACTTTTATACATAAATTGTTACATTAGACATCATGTACTGTATAATGATTTTCATTTCTGTTTTGACAATGAAAGTAGCCTGTATGCCCAGTATATATCAATGTGGATTAGTTGAATGTTAGTTTATATATGTATGTTGTTAGGTGGAAATATTCCCAATATAATAGGTTGTATCTTAGACTTAGTTTAACTGTGTAGTATATTCTTTAATGTAGGCCAAGCATGAAAACTATCCCCTACTAGTTAATTTCTTTCCCTTTAATAGGCGATCCCTTTATACCACGCCAATAGAACCCAGAACGAGTTCACGGCCTCAACCTCACAAGGGTCGAGCCCAGGTCGAAGACAGACTAGACAGGCCCGCATCGAACGAGCAGTGGCCCAGGTCTGGCCAACCGCGCGTGGGCTGGATTTGGGCCCATGATTATTCGTTTGGCCGACTGTGCACGCAACTTCGGTCCTGATTTTGAAGCATTTCCTAATTACATCACAAACAACTTGCAAGCATATAATTAATTAGGACTATCTACTGTTCTCGATTGATAGAGACGAACACAACAAGAAACGTAGTTGCTATAGGATATCCTTTAAAAAAAATAAGAACGAGATGAGCCTCGACGAAAAATAAACAAAACACGCAGATGCGGGGCCCTTGTTAAATGTATATTATTGAAGCATTTAGTTTCCGGGACGGGTTGTTTAGCAAATCTCACAACCCTCCTAAAATAACAATACGTTAGTCTCTTTAGGATGCGCTTTAATAAGCCTTGCCTTCTTAAAACTCGGGTGCACATTTATGTGACCCAAATCCAAATCTCGACGGATTCGAAATGTATTTCTAATCACGGGTACATTGATTGTGACGTGATCCGAGAGGCATATCCATGACGTCGCTAATTCCTTTTAAAAGTAGAACGAGACGAGCCTCGTCAAAAAATGAAAAATGTACACAGCCACGGGGCCCTCCAACTGTATATATATTAAAACACTTAGAATTCGGGATAGGTCATTTAGCGAATGTTACGGCCCTCCCCAAAACAACCATACGTTAGTTGCTTTAGGCGCGTCTTAAATAATTTATTTTTCTTAATTCGGGTGCACATTTATGTGACCCAAATCCAAATCTCAGCCGAGTCGAGATATATCAATAACCACGGGTGCATTGATGTAGCGTGGTTCGAGATATGTTTTCACGACGTTACAAGTCCTATAAAAATAACGGTGAACGATAAAAGCGGATAAAAGATAAAATTGGCACATAGGTTCATAATTGTATTAAAAATCAGATAAATAAGCCGAATATAACAGTTGAGCGACCGTGCTAGAACCACGGAACTCGGGAATGCCTAACACCTTCTCCCGGGTTAACAGAATTCCTTATCCGGATTTCTGGTACGCAGACTGTAATATAGAGTCATTATTTTCCTCGATTCGGGATTAAAATTGGTGACTTGGGACACCCTAAATCTCCCAAGTGGCGACTCTGAAATAAATAAACTAATCCCGTTCCGATTGTCCTTTAATTGGAAAAACTCCCCTGCGCCCTCGCGGGTGCGTAAAAAGGAGGTGTGACAATTAGTAATTAGACAATTTATAAGCCAAATATGATCAAAGCGACCGTGCTAAAACTACGGAACCCGAGAATGCTAACACATTCTCTCGGGTTAACAGAATTCCTTACCTGGATTTCTGTGTTTCGCGGACTGTAAAACAAAAACAAACTTTCCTCGATTTGGGATTTTAAACCGGTGACTTGGGACACCATAAATTATCCCAAGTGGCAACTCTGAATTTAATATAAATAATCTCGCTTCGATTGTCACTTAAATTGGAAAAAACTCCCATATATACCCTTGCGGGGTGTGAAAAAGGAGGTGTGACAATTCTAACTTACTTGTTTTTCACAACAGACCTTGTCCGCTTGGCCAATGAAGGTTCAGCAATCTTAGACACAGATGAAGACTTCTTGGAAGAAGTCTTAGTCCTTTTGGGCTTCTGATTCTGAACCTCCACAGTTGTGTGCTCTTCTGATGGACCTGTTCCATCTCATCCACATCAACAGCCACAACAGGTTTTGCAACCTTAGCTTTCCCTTTATCTATCCTCTTCTTCTTGCTTTTTGCTATATCCTTTTGTAACTCACTCTCACTCTGATTCACCATGATTCTTGTGGCCCTTCCCTTTGGTAGAGAAATCTCAGCAGTTGTTGGAGAAGAAACCTTTCTTTTCTTGGAAGGTTTTGCAATGCTGGGGGTTTGGTGTTGGGGTTCTCCTTTTCTTTGAATCATAGCTAGCACCCACTTTCTTCAGAAACTCTGCTAGGGTCTCCTCTACAGATGAACCAGGTTCATCTGCCTGTGAACTAAGCTTAACCAACCCTTCAGCAGCCTCCCCTGAGCTGCTTCCCCCCGTCTTCTTGCTACTTTCTTATACAGTTGCATGTTCAACCCTACAGATAGCTGGTACCACCAATTCAGAAGTGGGTGAAGAACCAGCCACTTCTTTCCCTATTTCCCTCACATTACTACGCATACCCTCACTCTCCTTTTATTTTTAACCTTTATTTTTACCACCTCTCCTTCTTGACTCAGAAAATTCCACATTCCTAACAGACCCAACCAGAACAAACCTATTGTCTAAATTCTCAACCAAAATAGAGCGTACCTTAGAAGGGGAGTTTTGAGCCGTCTCAGAGTCAGAAGACCCAGTTCCTTCCCCCTCACTCACAGATTTGAACAAATCGTCTGAGTTCTCAGAATCTTGGGCTTGCCTTGACTTTAATTTCTTGTTCAATTTCTTTGAAAGAACACTAGTTGCCACCATTTTGCGAGCAAGCATTTTTACTCGCCTTCTCCTAGGCTGAGGGTTTGTGCTGGGTGGAGGACGGGTGGATGAATCAGAGGGAGTAGGTTGTGGAAGAGTGCCTGGGTTATCTTGGGGGTTAGTCATCTTGCTAATTATAGAAGAGGATTTGTGAATTGGGGTTTTGGAATAGAGAAGAGTAGAGTAAAGAAGAAATTCGACGGTTTTAGTGAATTATGAAAGTGGCAGTGATTGTGACGATGGGATTTTAAATAGAGAGGATTAATTAATGACTAACGATAGCTTTTTGTAGTCAATTAGAAGTCCAATCAGCCTGAAACTTCAGGTTGAATAAGCGGTTAAGCTTCCCTAGATTCTAGGCATTTTATATGGTGAGGATTCTATGAGAGACGGAACTGGTTCAAACTTTAGAGGGATAGGTTTTTGTGATGATTTTGAACATGGTTAGGACTCTGCTCATAAATTAAATATTAATATTTCTAATTGTGCAGAGAGTAGACAACATACCTCGTTATTTAGATGAACCAGTACTGATGAACCAGGTTCTTCACTAAGAATCCTCTAGATCATGCCTCAATTTACCAAAATAGAGAAAATTTTGTTAGAGATCAGTGAGTCATATCAACACATGTCACACGAGTATACTATTTACAATATGAGACTGAGCAACGATTAATCTAGATATTTACACATGTTCTAGATTTTCTAACCAAAAATTTTATTTTTTTTAATTTTTCAGCTTTTTTTCATTGTGCATTTTGAACTGGTCACATTAGGTGATCTTAATCATCCCTAACTCTAACCTGTTTCTTTCAAAGTGCCCTCTACTCAGTGCTTTAGTGAAGATGTCAGCAATCTGTTTATCAGTAGCACAAAATTCTATAGAAATCAGTCCTTTCTCATAGTTGTCCCTCAAAAAATGGTGTCTAACATCTATGTGCTTAGTTCTCTTATGATGAACTGGGTTCTTAGTCATACTAATAGCACTAGTGTTATCATAGAAAATAGGGATGCAACCAACTTCAATACCAAAATCCATCAACTGCTGTTTGATCCATAGTAATTGAGCACAACAGGAAGCAGCAACAATATACTCAGCTTCAGCAGTAGATAAGGCCACTAAATTTTGTTTCTTAGTAGCCCATGACACAAGACATGAACCAACGAAGTGTTCCATACCTGAGGTGCTCTTCTTATCCACCAGGAAACCTACATACTCAGCATCATCATATCCCACTAGGTTAAAGTTACTACCTTTTGGATACCAAAGACAAAGGTCAGTAGTGCCTTTCAAGTATCTCAATATTCTCTTAACAACAATCAAGTGGGATTCCTTTGGATTTGCTTGAAATCGAGCACAAAGCCCTACACTAAAAACAATGTCAGGTCTGTTATCAGTAAGATATAAAAGTGAATAAATCATACCCCTATACAACTTCTAATCAACAGATGAACCAGGTTCATCTATGTCAAATTTTGTGGTTGTTGCAATATGGGTGTCTATTTCCTTTGATTCTTCCATTTTAAACTTCTTAATCAACTATTTTACATATTTTTGCTAATGGATCATGGTTCCATTTGAGTTTTGTTTAGAAGAAATTAATCACCTATCATACTCATTTCAAATTCACTCCCCATAAGTATTGAAAATTCCTTACTTAAGTTTTCAGTGGTTGCCCCAAAAATTATGTCATCGACATATATTTGTACCACAAGAAGGTCCTTACCTTTTTCCCTCAAGAATAGAGTGCTATCAATTTTAGCTCTCTTGTAGCCATGTTCAAGCAGGAATTTTGACAGTCATTCATACCATGCTCTAGGAGCCTGCTTGAGTCCATAGAGAGCCTTGTCTAATTTGTATACATGTTCCGGACACTCCTTGCTCTCAAACCTTAGAGGTTATTTGACAAACACTTCTTCCTTTAAGTAGCCATTTAGGAAAGCACTATTGACATTCATCTGATGAAAAGTGAATTCCATGTGTGCTGCAAAGGCTATGAGGAGTCTTATTGCTTCCAATCTTGCAACTGGAGCAAAGGTCTCATCATAGTCTATGCCTTCCTCCTGGCTGTAACCTTGAACCACAAACCTTGCCTTGTTCCTTGTAACAGTTCCATCTTCATCAAGTTTGTTTCTGAAAACCCATTTAGTGCCAATTATTGATCTTTCCTTGGGTCTTGGAACCAGATGCCAAATTTGACTTCTTTCAAACTGATTGAGTTCATCTTGCATTGCATTCACCCAGTCTACATCCTGCAAAGCCTCAGCAATATTTTTAGGTTCAATAAGAGATAAGAAAGCATCAAATGCACACAAATTCTTTAATTGAGATCTAGTTTTAATTCCAGAGGTTGGATCAGTAATTATGTTCTCAATGGGATGTGAACTTTGATACTTATAAGGTTTCACAACCAACTGGTTTCTGTTTGATGTTTCTCCCATGTTCTGTTGCTGAGGAACAGGCTCATGGACAGGTTCCATTTGGGAATTAGATTTACTTCTTCTTTGTTCAGTTCCCCCTGTTAGGTTGCCCTGGATGGAAGAACCTGTTCCATCACTTGTTCCTTCTTTTGGTGCAGCTTCAGCTTGAGCTGTGACTTCACTCAATTCTTTTACCAGCCCAATAGTTCATCTTCATGTTCCTGTCTCTCAAAAAGAATGTTAGTTTCATCAAAAACTACATGTACACTTTCTTCTACACACAAAGTTCTTTTGTTGTACACTTTATAAGCTTTGCTATGTGAAGAGTATCCCAAGAATACTTCCTCATCACTTCTGGGATCAAACTTACCCAGGGAATCCTTTCTATTATTGTGCACAAAGAACTTGCATCCAAATGCCCTAAAATGGGATATATTTGGTTTTCTCCCTTTAAGTAACTCATAGGGAGTCTTCTCTACAAGAGGTCTAGTCATGCACCTATTAATGATGTAACATGCAGTATTTACAGCCTCTGCCTAGAAGCTATGGGGTAGTTTACTAGAAAGAAGTATAGTCCTAGCCATATCTTCAAGATTCCTATTCTTTATTTCAACTACTCCATTTTGTTGAGGAGTAATAAGGGTAGAAAAATTATGATCTATACCATGCTCATCACAAAATTTAGCAAACTTAGCATTTTCAAATTCAGTTCCATGATCAGACCTAATTGATGCAAGTTGATTACCTAGTTATTTCTGAGTTTTTCTAACAAAGGCAGTAAACATGTCAAATGCTTCATCCTTGGATGTTGAAAATAATATCCAAGTAAACCTAGAGTAATCATCAACAAACACCATCACATATTTCTTACCACATCTGCTTAATGTTCTCATTAGACCACAGAGATCCATATGAACCAGTTCCATCGTTCTGGTCGTGCTTACTACTTTCTTGCTTTTAAAAGAGGATCTTACCTGCTTCTCCCTTGCACAAGCCTCACAAACTTTGTCATCCTTAAACTTGATGTTAGGTAGCCCTATCACCAGGTCCTTGGAGACTAATTTGTTGAGTTGACTTAGACTTGCATGTCCAAGTCTTTTGTGCCAAAGGAGAGGATCATTATCCAACACACTTAGGCAAGTGAGTTCATTTTCTAAAAGAGTGGAAAAATCTACAATGCATATATTGTTTACTCTTTTTCCCAACAAAACAATCTTGTCAGTGGTAAGATTTATCACAAAACATTTGGTAGAGGTGAATGCTACCAAGTTACCTCTGTCATACAATTGTGATATATTGATTAGGCTATATTTCAATCCATCTATCAAGTAGACATTCTCAATAGAGTGTGAGTCTGTCTTACCTACCTTTCCAACCCTAATGATCTCTCCTTTCTTACCATTTCCAAAGGAGACATTACCTCCTTTGAGGTCCTCAAGTGAAAGGAACTGGTTCTTGATTCCAGTCATATGCTTTGAGCAGCCACTATCCATGTACCATATTTGACTGCTTCCCTTCACTTTGACCTCTTGTTCATCATCTAATTCTTCAATGGCCATATGTTCTTGTTCATCTCCAGCTTTATCTTCTGAATCCTCATCTGAACTTTTCCCCAAGTAGCAACCATAGCCTTTGTTGATCCTTTGTTCTTCTTGGGTTGAACCTATTCCTTCTTCCTATTTCTTCGTTCAGCCCTTTCTTTCTTCCATTCAATTTCCTACTAGGGATAATTCTTGATCATGTGGTCAGTCTTACGACATTTGTAGCAACCCTCGTTGGTCTATTTTTTAGGAGCCCTTGGTTTGTTGAAGGTTGCACCTCTTGAAGAACCATTTCCTCTCATTAGGTACTTCTTGAAATCACTTGTAATGATAGCCATTTTATCATCCTCTAAGTCTGCACCTTCAGCTATTCTGAGAGCCATGCTTCTTTCCTTCTTGGGTGCATCCATCTTTATGGTTTGCCTTCTCAGTTCATAGGCAATGAGATTTCCAATCAGCTCATCTAACTTGAGAGTAGCAATGTTCTTTAATTCCCGAATAGTAATGATTTTGATTTCCCAAGTTACTAGCAAGACCCTTGTCAAGATTTTCTCAACCTTATCTTCTTCAAGGATAATTCTTCCAAGAAACTTAAGTTCATTTGTTAGTGTTGTGAACCTTGTGTACATATCTTGGATGGTTTCTCCTTCCTTCATGGTGAAATTCTCATATTGAGAATACAACGTTCCTCTTGATCTCTTTACTTGAAGAGTTCCTTCATGGGCCACTTGTAGAGTGTCCCAAATCTCCTTAGCAGTAGTACAACTTTGAATTCTGTTGTACTCATCTGGACCTAGTCCACACACAAGCCATTTCTTGGCCTTGGCATTCTTTTCCCACTTCTTCAAATCTTCAACAGTACAGTCAGCTTTAGTCTTTGGCACATCCACTCCTTCAGCATTCTTCTTTGTAGTAGCCAAGGGACCATCAGTAACAATGTCCCAAAGTTTATAGTCTTCTCCTATGATGTGGTCTCTCATCCTATTCTTCCACCAGGAATAGTACTGGTCATTAAAGAGTGAAGTCCTAACAGTGGATTGTCCTTCCTAGTTTCCAGGTGGTGCACTCATCTTGATCTGTTCCTAAGGTGTTAACCTCTTCAAAGATAACCCGCTCTGACACCAATTGATGTTTTATACTCCAATACCACACAAGAGGGGGTAATTTGTGTGGTACCCAATTTTTCGTTTAATCTAATTATAGAATGACCTGGTTCTTTGATCTGTTCCAACTACTACTGTTGCGGAATAATAAATACAAAAATTAAAGAACACAGATATTTTACGTGGAAAATACCTGGCTCAAAAGGTAAAAAATCACGACCTACCTTCCAGTAGGATTTTTCCAAACTCTCTACTAAAATCACTGAGCCAAAAACTGCATTTACAAAAAACTCTTTTATAAACCTAGGATTAACTCTAATCCCGTTGTAGCGCACAGCCTCAACTGTTGCGACAACTTCAAGTTAACTCTAACTTGAAAACTCTAAGTACCTAATACAATTGCTTCTAGATAAAGCTGAAAGGTACAATATTAAATCACCTACTACAATTGAACTAGAATAAAAGACAGACACTTGGAACTGGTTCTTCTATCTGGTTCAAGTAGCTTCAGGATTGCACGCTTGAATCACACATAAATTGCTTGCAAAATTGTGCCTTGCTATTTTGCTCTCAATTCATGTTTAACTTCTGCTTATGTGCATTGCCTGTAAAAGAGAACAACACTGATATTTATGGAGTTAGTAAAAAAAGTTTGACTAGAATACAGATGTTACTCTTCCTTGGTGGAAGAGTTCTAGTTGATCTCATCCTCTAGCTCTATCCATATCTTAAGCTGTATTCTCTTTGCGTAAGAAGTCTTTCTCCTTATCCCATATGCAACCTTTTCGATCAGGAGATATCATTTCTAGTAAGTGAGGTTTATCTCCTTCACATGCTTGAGTCGGCCATATTTGTGGTTCACTAGGATGGACCTGGTCTATGTCTGAGTTCCTTTGTCAATCTTCAAAACTCTCCTTTACTTGATCCAACATGATGCAACTGTAAAGCAATGCTGGAGGATTAGCAAAAGGGGACCTGCCATGCTTACTGTGTGGAATAAGCTCAAAGCACTAAAAGGAGCCTTAAAACAACTGAACAAATAAGAGTTTAGTCATTTAGGGTGTAAGATAAAAACAACAAAGGGAAAACTGGGAAGCGTACAAGTCCAAATGACTATCCCAGGCCAAGATTATGAGGCAGTAACCGTTGAAAAGGCTGCAAAGCTAGAATTGGAGAAGTGGTTGATAGTTAAGGAGAGTGTATTGAAACAAAAGTCAAGACTTCAGTGGCTTAAACTTGGGGATTCTAATACAGCATATTTCCGTGCTTACATGAAAAATAGGCAAGCAAGGAATAATATTGGCAGAATAACCAATAGCACTGGGCAAATCCTACAAAGTTCAACTGAAGTGGAGGAAGAAATACTAAGCTTCTACAGGGGACTGCTTTGTACTACTGCAACTCAATTGCCAGTAGTCAACCCAGAGATGATGCAGAATGGAAATACTTTAAATAGGAGACAACAACTACAACATATAAAATCAGTTACCAAAGAGGAAGTGAGGCAATATATAATGGACATTGATGACAACAAAGCACCAGGGTGTGATGGCTATAACTCATTCTTCTTTAAAAAGACATGGCACATATTGGGTGAGGAAGTTACTACAACAGTTATAGAATTCTTCGAAAATGCTGATATGTGTAATAGCCTGTTTAGCCAAGCTTTTTTTGGGCCAAAAGTGCTTTTTTTGCCAATAGCACTTTTGGCCAAAAATTGAGGTGTTTGGACAAGTTTTTAGAAGGAAAAAAAGTGCATTTGAGGAGAAACAGAAGTAGAAAAAAGTAGCTTCTCTCCAAAAGCACTTTTCTCAGAAGCACTTTTGAGAAAAATACACTTAGAAGCAGTTTTCAAAAGCTTGGCCAAACACTAATTACTGCTCAAAAGTGCTTTTTTAATTAATTAGCCAAATACAAACTACTTCTCACCAAAAGCACTTTTTTAAAAGTACTTTTAAGAAAAGCACTTCTCAAAATAAGCTAATTTTAGAAGCTTGGCCAAACGGGCTATAAAGCCATCAATTGCACCACCATTACCTTGATACCAAAGTTTAAGAATCCAACAAGCATCAATGACTTCAGGCTAATTTCATGTTGCATAGTACTTTATAAGATAATATCTAAAGTGCTCAGAGCGAAACTTTATGATGTGATGGCAGAATTAATTGATAATTACCAAACAACCTTTGTACCAGGTAGACTGATTACAAACAATATCATCATGAGCCATGAGCTAGTTAAAGGCTATGGGAGGAAAAACATCTTCCCCAGATGTATGCTCAAAATAGATATGCAGAAGGCCTACTTTGTGAAATGGGTGTATATTGAACAAGTGATGAAGCTATTGGGCTTCCTTGAAGTGTTTGTGAAATGGATAATGGCCTGTATTAGAATTGGGTCATACTCTGTGCTAATCAATGGTAAGTCTGATGTGCCATTTAAGGCAAGAAAAGGGTTGGGGTAGGGGGATCCATTATCCCCATTCTTATTTGTACTAGCTATGGAGTACCTAAGTAGATCACTGAAGACAATGAAGGACAACAAACAGTTTAAATTCCATCCAAAGTGTGCCAGAGTCAACCTAGTTCAGTTGGGATTTGCTGATGATCTACTTCTATTCTCTAGAGGAGACATGCAATCAGTTAAGATACTACACCAGCACTTTCAAATGTTTTCAACAGCCTCAGGTCTAATTGCAAATCCGAACAAAAGCCACATTACTTTGGTTGTATGAGCAACTTGCTTCAGCAGTTAATTATAGACATGCTAGGCTCCACTAAAGGTGAACTACCTTTCAGATATCTGGGTATCCCACTGAGCACTAAGAGGTTATCTTCTATTCAATATGAACCCTTAATAGAGAGGATGCTAAACAGGATTCAAAGTTGGACAGAAAAATTTCTTTCATATGTAGGAAGAGCATTGTTAGTTAAGAGTGTGCTATTTGCTATACAAACATTATAGGCTTAGATATTCATCTTGCCAAAGGAAATTATCCAATTCATAGAAATAATCTGTAGAAGATTCTTATGGACAGGGGCTGTTGAACCAACAAAGAAGGCTTTGATCGCCTGTAACAAACTTTGTGCACTAAAGGTAGCAGGGGGCCTAAATTTTACCAATATGGAACAAAGCAACAATATGCAAGCTACTATGAAATATTTGCACAAGAAAGGAGAAACTGTGGGTGCAATAGATACATACATACTACATAAAAGGGAACATAGTCTGGACTACAAAGCCCAAGAATGCATCGTGGGTTATCCAAAAAATAATCAAAGCAAGGAGCTACTTTGAAGATGTTGGATTTACAGAAGATGTAGAACTCCTCTATTAAACAAATATACAAAGCCATGCAGGGAGAATTTTCAAAGATGACATGAAGGAAATTAGTATGCAACAATCAGGCACAGCCCAAGTGGATATTCATACTAAGACTGGCAATACAACAAAGGCTTGCTACAAAAGAAAGGTAGCAAGTTGGGGGATCAATCCAGAGCAAACATGCTCACTATGCCAAAGAGAGAATAAAACAGTGCAACATCTATTCTTTGATTGTGAGATAACAGGAGATATATGGCAGCACCTACTAAAGTGTCAAGGTATACAGAGAACAAAGAAAGCTTGGCAAGAGGAGTTGACATGGCGGGAACAACTTAGCAAAGGAAAGAATAAGGTGCAGCAGTATGTAGAATGACTACCACATTTGGCAAGAAAGAAATAATGTGATATTTCAGAAGAAAAAGAAGAGAACAACAATTGCTATACTACGATTGATCATTCAGGAAATACATGTCAGGGCCACCATATTCCCCCGATTAGATCGAGTAATGTTTAAATTGAATTGGTACCCTGGTGTAGGCTAGAGGAAATAGTAGCAGTAGAGGATTAGTAGTAAAGTTTATAGGTAACTCCTACCTGGGGCTTCATGTCCAGCAGGAGATAACGCTAGAGCTTTAGCTGCAATTTGTGGATTATCTTATTACCTTGTTATTTTTATTCTACTTTTATATGGCTTTTTGGTACTATCCCTTTTTGTCTATATTTTTATTAATGTGGTGCTTATACTTTCCTGAGCTGAGTGTCTATTAGAAACAACCTGTATCCTCACAAGATAGGGCTAAGGTCTGCATACACACTACCCTTCCCGGATCCTACGGTGTAGGATAAGACTGGATATGTTATTGTTCGGTAAATAAAATACTTTAATTACCAAAAAACACAACATATATATGGGTGAACGGATTTCCCCTTCAGTGGTCTCAAGAATTTGTTTGCATTTTTCTTCAATGAGGAGGAATCGTATTGAGATAAACAATTACTAATGGTTTCCACTTCAATTTTTCCGTGTCCAAATGGTCGCCATCACGGTCAATTTTTTTTTTTTTTTAAATATCAAAAACCATCTACAGCTGGTAGAGGGTTAGGTTGATCTCAACCTGTTCATATCATTGCATAATTAGCATTTGTTAAGATGTGGGTGGAAGTAACTCAGAGTTTGTTAGAGGCGGTGATGTGTCAAAGTAATTGATTCTTGACTTGATCTCCGACGTCGTTAGCCAAATAAGATGATGAATCATACCCCACGTTGGTGGGCAATGGCCATGCCGTGCTTGTTAGCCCCTAGGTTTTTCGTTGAACTGCTTTTGGACCTAATCCCAAACTGATTTTTGGTGGGAAATTTTCATAAAATACTATCTTTTAGTAGTAATTAGCCATCTATAGATATTATTTGCTATATTACAGATTATGAATACCTTTTATGTGGTTATAAGATATATTTGATGTATTTAAGCTATTGTATTGATGAATACAGTAACAAAAATAGGCGTGAATCAGGGAAGTCCAGCTAATCAGTTGTTGTATTCGAGTGTATTCGACTGTATTCATGGAGTGAAACATGAGATTACAGCTGGACAGATTATTGTATTCACGGTGTGAAATAGGGGATTACACTGTTTTTAAAAGGGAAAGTGAATCAATTAACATAATAGACTCCTAATATAACTCAACAAATTCAATTATAACACACAAATTTTGTATTTTCAATTATAAAAAAGATTTTCAACCGAAAAATGCTCCAAAAACACAGCAATCTTCACAGAAATTATATAATACATCTGAATACATAAATTATATTAATTAAAAAAACTTATGAATACATTCATGACATATAGCGAGACAGTGAATACAATGAAATACATAGAATACAACGGGATACATTGAAATAAAATGAGAAAAAAAGATAGTGAATACAATGAAATACAACGAGATACATTGAATTACAATGAAAAAAAAAGACAATGAAATACATGAAAATACATTGACATATATTAACAGAAAATCATCCTACAACATCCATATCTCAATTTTTTCAATTGGCAGGGACGGTATTCACGAGGCTAGTGGAGCCAGCTTATACAGCAGTGAGGAACGAGTTTAGGAGGAGAATGGCAAGGAAAAAGGCAGTGACAAGCCTTGGCGGATTCGACACTTGCTACACAGTCCCCATTACAATTCCAACAATAACGCTGATGTTTGCGGGCATGGAAATATGCTGCCGCAAAGACAACTTCTTGATCCGTAGTAGTTCAAGCAGTACCACTTGCCTCGCTATGGCTGTTTCCCCTGCTAACCCGGTCAATTCCGTCCTCAACGTCATAACATAATCATTACTTCCAGTATGTTTTTCACATTAAGAGTACCAAAAAAATATTGTACTAAAATAATCATGATATGTGATATTATACCAGATGCTTCTGAAGTCCAGATTGAACTTGAAATTGACTCTCGAGACTGTAACGAGAAAAGGATAGGTGAATATATTGAGGAAATTTTAAGGAGATCGGAAATTTTAATGGGATGAGGAAGAGAATGGGATGTATCAAAGTAGAGAGAGAAAGAAAATAGTGTAACTGATTAGCGTATTTAGTGGCTTAGAGTTAGGAGGTAACCAAATTAAAATTAAATATTTTGCTATTGTCACACCTCCTTTTTGCACACCCGCCCCGAAGGGTAAAATGCGCGAGGGAGTTTTTCCAATTTAAGTGACAATATTCGAAAGGGGATTATTTATTTAATTCAGAGTCGCCACTTGGGAAAGGTTTGGCTTTTGGTGTCCCAAGTCACCGGTTTATCTAGAATCCCAATTCGAGGAAAATATTCGACTTTCCAAATGAAGTCTGCAAACCAGAAATTCTAAGTAAGGAATTCTGTTGACCCGAGGGAATGTGTTAGGCACCCCCGAATCTCGTGGTTCTAGCACGGTCGCTTAAATTGTTATAATGGCTAAATATCTGATTTTAATACATGTTATGACTTATGTGCTTTCATTAAGTTTAAACCGCTTTTATTATTTATTTTTTTTAATAGAATTGCAACGTCGTGAAAATGCATCTCAAACCACGTCGCAATCAATGCACCTGTAGTTGTTAACACATTCCGACTTCGTTGAGATTTGGATTTGGGTCACATAAATGCGCACCCTAATTTAGGAAAGTGATATTATTAAAAACGTGCCTAAAGAGACTAACACGTTATTATCTTTGAGGAAGACCGTGAAATTCGCTTAAACGGCCCATCCCAAATTCTAAGTATTTTTAATATATACATTTATGAGGGCCCGCAGTTTGTGCATTTTATTTGGCGAGGCTCGTCTCATCTTACGAAAGGATAAACCTATAATGGCTACACTCTTTCTATTATGCTCGTCTCTAAGAAATGGAAGAAAGAAAAATACATACTAATTGGACTACACGTTTGGCCAAACCCGGGTTCTTGTTAATTATCTGATTAATTATTTACGAGGCGGGAGTTGTTTCGTGCCTCATTCCATGGGTGAACATGCTTTTAATTTGCTAAAGGAGATTAACATACAAGATTAATGAAAATGCTAAACTTACGCTAAATGTTCTTCAAGTTCGAATTTAAACTAACTTATTTAAACTAGATTAATGGAGTCAACTACTAGAAACTGCTATTAATGGGATTCGAACATGGTTCTATAGACTGCCTAACGGAATCAGATTTAATAAAGTTAGCTCAAATGATGAAAAAGAAACTATATTACATTTGGCAAGATTAGAAACAGTACCTTATGTACAAAATATAACTAAAGATGAAGTCTAGTTATTGATATACCAACTACTCGTGCAATTTACAAATTGCATAATTATCATACATACAACTGAACCACTATAAATCACAGTACCTAAACAACTAAGTTTCAATTAAGTACGAAACTACCTAATGTGTTTCCTGTTGAGTCACAACCTAAAGAACTACACAAATCTACTAATACTCTATAAGACTATTGGTACAACACCAAACGATTGAAAATTCTTTGCGCCTTTCATTTCACACCCATTGTTATTATTACATCAGCGTAAAGCTTAAGTGTGTACCTGGATATTGGACACAAGAGGAGACAGGGGTCAGCAGGAGCAATAGCAACAAGAGAATGGCAGCAGCGAACAGCAATAGTAACGAACAAACAGAATACACCCCAGTGGATAGAACCAGAATTATCTCAATGAAACAGTACTCAAATATCCAAACAAAACAAAATTTCGGAGGTTCAGATGAGACCGGGCATAAAATAAATGGATCCGCAATAATAGTCGAACAAAGTTTCTGATCTTCGGACACTCAAGGAAAGAAACTCAAGTTTCGAATAGAACAAAACAGTTGATGCTGATTTCAAACAGAAAAAGTGAGTAAAAGTAGAATTTTCAGCTTCTTCTTTGTTCTCAAATCTCTTTTGGTCCTAAAACCCCTTTTCTTTTCCAGTTCTTTTTCTCTCCTACCTTTCTGATTTCAGAACTCTCCCTCCTCTATCTTTTTTTCTGAGCTCTTAACCTCTCTTTTCTCTGAACTCCTCACTGTCCCCTTTGTAGAATGAAGAAACTGCCTTTAAAGACAGGCTGCCCAGGGCTTAAAATAAACCTTAAAGTCTATCATCTATACTTAGGATTGTCTAGGCATGGGGTTTCTTCTACTTTAAACTGCTGAAATTCAGAAAAGCAGTGGATACCCTGCTCTACAGCAGGTTCCACTACCATTCTCATGTGCATCTTCAGCCTTTTTATTATTAAACTCAGTTTACACCTGACTCCTCATCTGTAAAGATGTCAGCCAAGGTGTGTTTGCACTATGGATTATTCTAAAGGTTCAACCCACACTCAAACTGGCAGTCCACTTGACTTAAATTCTGAGATTTCATTAAAATTACAGTTATAACCAATCCTACTGTGGTTTCTGATTCAACTTAAAAGGCCAACACACTATATAATCAATTCTCAACTGATTCGAATAAAATTAAACCAACAGGAGTCAAATTACTATCATTCCAAACTGAAACTATTTGACGACATGTATCGAATCGACTGCGTGAATTACAATGCGCACATTCAATTCATACCAAATGAATCAGGATCGAATAGTACTAACAGGAGGTGCAAATTGTACTGTAAAAACAAACTTAAACCCGAAACTAACTAATCGACCAAATTCATTTTCAATTGATTGTATAGTTTAACACACATACACTAAATCAGTTAAAATAAAGAAAAACTTGACCAAATAAAGGTCCGGGCAAGGTGGACAGAACAGTCGACACAAAACAAATCCACTACCATTTAAACACATGAACAAATATTAAGCAAAACAAACAACATGAACTGGCAAGGAAAAGAAGAAGAAAATACCTTAAAGAATTGAAAATCAGATGACCATGTCTCAGATTTTGACTCGAACCTCTTTTGGGGTTGAACGGACTTTAATCGAAGTGTTCTCAACTGAGAATACTTCGATTAAAATCTATTAGACCTCAAACTTCTTGTTTAAACAGACAAAAACTCGGATTCTGGACTTCTAGGGTTCATAGGGCAGATTTGGGATTCAAGTTTTTCTGGTTAGAATTGGACCAAACCAAGCCTGGTTTGGTCACGCGGGAGGTCAGGGGAGTGCCTGGAATGGATTTGGGGGGGTTTGGACTGGGTTGGGGTCCGGCTCGAATCTTCAAATGAAGATTCGAGACGGTGGGGAAAGATTCGAGACCTACGGTTAGTAGATCTGTGTTCAGGGGTCGAGGTGGCCTAGGGGTGTTAGTCTGGGGGTCACCGGCGTTGTTGCCGCCGGGTTTACGGTGAGGGGAAAGGGGGGCGGCTCTAGGGTTTCGTGGGGTTTGGGTCTGGTGAGGGAGACGACTCAAGGGAGGGGGGGTTTGGCTTAGGGCGCGGGGTGAAGGGGGGAGGTTTATATACGGGACGGGGGTTGGATTTTTGGCCGTTGGATCATTGGTGATCAACGGCTTTGATCTCTTAACTTAAAGAGACGACATCGTTTGGACTAATGAGAGGTCTAACCTGGACCGTTGGATCTGTTTGACCAACGGTTCAGATGGAAGGTGCCAAAAATGGTGTCGTTTCCTTTTGCGTCTGGGTCCGGACTGGGTTAATGAGTTTGGGCCTGATTTTTGGGTCTAAAACTGGCCCTATTCCGATTTATCCTATAAAAACCAATTCTTTTCTTCTTTTGATTTCTAATTCACACAAAATTACTAACTAAATTGTAAAAATCAAAATAAAACCATACATATATTAATTAATACTCAAACAAACAGTTATCACTCACATTAAACATTTAATTAAAATAAAATCACTCAATGACAACAAGTAGAATAAAAGATGCATATTTTGTGATTTTCCTTTTAATAACCAAATTATGGTTTGATTAATTCCTAATAGTAGAATGACATCCTAAACTCAACATGTGACGTACATATTTTTTGTATTTTGTTCGACGATACTAAACAATCACAAACAACACTACAAATAACTGCCAAAAGTGTCACGTAAACTCCAAAAATTGTACAACAAAACCATTTGTTTTATTTTTTTGATTTCTTTTGGAGTAATTATCGTGTAAACAAAAATCACGTGCTCACAGCTACCCCTCTTTGTCCGAAAACACGAAGAGTTTTCGTGCAAAGATAAAGTGAGCGGATATGAGCGATTTTTGCCCATTGGAATACTCCGTGTGAAGCACATTTTTTGAAAGATTTGACCGAATCTTTGCTTCAAAGATTTCCTACATATCCTGGGCTAAACAGGAATTAGGTCAATGTAGTTCGGGAAATTTTGGTAGCTGAGACTACCATGGGATTGCAATGCTCGCTGTTACTGCTGTCGCTGTTGCCACGACTGCTTTACTGACCTCCTTATTACAACCAAAGGAAAATTGAAACTGAACTAACTACTTATGCCTGTCAACCGCTAGTTACAAGATTCCTATCTATAATTCTTTTACAACTTGATCTTGGGTCTTAGCTGATTCTGCTTGTAGACTTCGATCCGAATCTTGATGCTTGCAAGTTGTAGGCGTTTGTTTATTTCTACAGTATTGAGTGAGACGGGATTGGTGGAGCTCGGGGATTTGATCAAATTTTGGAGCGACCTGCCATTTGTTTGTTCCAATATTTGGGAACATCTTCTCTTTTTGTTCTTTTCTTCTTTTCTTTATTCTGGATTGAGACTCATCCCGTAGGTCATCTCGATCCATGCGCCTCGAGGTCAGACCTGCTGAGACAACAAAACAAACGAACGAAATTTTCTGCCCCAGTTTCAACTAGGCAAATTTCGTGAGTTAATTGTCAGGAAAATTTACAGCACTGATGATGGGATTGGAAAAAACTCTAGTCTACAAAGCACAACTCAGGGATTGGAGCCCTAATGTCGCCAAAGGTAAAAATGCACAACTCATGGATTGGAGCCCTAATGTCGGCAGAAGAAAGGTTGCTCAACTCAGGGATTGGAGCCCTAATGTCGGCTAAAGGAAAAACACTCAGTTCAGGGATTGGAGCCCTAATGCTGGCTAAATGGAAAAGTGCTCAACTCAGGGATTGGAGCCCTAATGTCGGCTAATAGAAAAAATATTCAGTTTAGGAATTGGAGCCCTAATGCTGGCTAAATGGAAAAGTTCTCAACTCAGGGATTGGATCCCTAATGTCGGCTAACAGAAAAACGCTCAGTTCAGGAATTGGAGCCCTAATGCTGGCTAAATGGAAAAGTGCTCAACTCAGGGATTGGAGCCCTAATGTCGGCTAAAAGAAAAAACGCTCAGTTCAGGGATTGGAGCCCTAATGCTGGCTAACAGGAAAAAAAAACGCTCAGTTCAGGGATTGGAGCCCTAATGCTGGCTAAAACAAAATGCTCAATTCAGGGATTGGAGCTCTAATGTCGGCTAACAGGAAAATGCTCAACTCAGGGAATGGAGCCCTAATGTCGGCTAGCAGAAAAAATGCTCAGTTCAGGGATTGGAGCCCTAATGCTGGCTAACAGAAAAATGCTCAGTTCAGGGATTGGAGCCCTAATGCTAGCTAAATGGAAAAGTGCTCAACTCAGGGATTGGAGCCCTAATGTCGGCTAACAGAAAAAACGTTCAGTTCAGGGATTGGAGCCCTAATGCTGGCTAAATGGAAAAACGCTCAACTCAGGGATTGGAGCCCTAATGCTGGCTAAACGGAAAAATGCTCAATTCAGGGATTGGAGCCCTAATGTCGGCTTAACAGAAAAATGCTCAGTTCAGGGATTGGTGCCCTAATGCTGGCTAAACGGAAAAACGCTCAACTCAGGGATTAGAGCCCTAATGTCGGCTTAACAGAAAAACGCTCAGTTCAGGGGTTGGAGCCCTAATGCTGGCTACAAAAATGCTCAACTCAGGGATTGGAGCCCTAATGTCGGCTAACAGAAAAATGCTCAGTTCAGGGATTGGAGCCCTAATGTTGGCTAAATGGAAAAGCGCTCAACTCAGGGATTGGAGCCCTAATGTCGGCTAACAGAAAAAATGCTCAATTCAGGGATTGGAGCCCTAATGCTTGCTAAACGGAAAAGCGCTCAACTTAGGGATTGGAGCCCTAATGTCGGCTAACAAGAAAATGCCGAGGATTCTAACTGACCCTCTTTTTATTTGAGTTTTCTTCTTACTTCTTTTTTATTATTATTTTTGTTTAGTAAAATGCAGGAGAGAATTTTGGGGAAACTTCCCTTTTGGGTAGATTCCTTATTGCAAAGCTGTTTCTTGCACTCATTCTTTCCTTTTTGGGCGACACCTGCTTCTTGCACGGTTGCTTTGTATCACACCTGTTTCAATTTTCCAAACAAAGAACAATTGTCAATTTGGAAATGGTGGTTGGTTCGATGGCCTTAATTGTTCCAATTGCTTTGTCCCGTCCTTATTCCTGTTGAGAAACTCTGCCATTGGTTGGATTCAACAGGCGAAACCCTTTTTAAAACTGCTCAAACTCGCATTCCCGGATTTTGTGATGATTTGCCCGTGTAAGGTTTTGGTTCTTCCATCCCATTCTGCTTGGGGATTTTTTACCGAGGCAGACTCAGTGGGGATTTTTATTGGGGAGACTCTGTGGGGATTTGTACAAAGGGAGGCTCTGTGGGGATTTTTATTGGGGAGACTCTGTGGGGATTTGCTGGGGCAGACTCTTTAGGGGATTTTTACAAAGGGAGACTCCGTGGGGATTTTTACAAAGGGAGATCCTGTGGGGATTTGTACAAAGGGAGACCCTGTGGGGATTTGTCGTTTTTTTTTATTATATATTTTTTTGTGTGGGTGTGTGTGGCTTTACTTCGAATGCAACCAACATCATGATCAATCGGGACTGGACAGACGTACCACTGAAGCGGGGCATTTACTTCTTACTAAACGGAGCTCCGTGAAACTGGTCCTGCCACCTATTCTTTCCAGTATATTTGGAACTTGGGGTTAAAAATGAAAGGGATTCAAAGAAAAGTAAAACAAAGAACGGAGAAAACAATTTTAAAAGAGAAGTGTCCCTTTCGGGACAAGAAAGACTTATCTGAGGAAAACATGCTGACTTTAAATTGACATGACATGCTTTTTGGACTGGACGCCTGACCTTCACAAACTTGCATTTCCTCATGAACCAAAGTGGATCTATGTTTCCAAACCGGTGGAACTTTGCCAAGAATTTCTGAGGTGGAATCATCTTTTCGGCCGACAGAGCCCTTTGCGGGTTTTCGCTAGTCGACCTCTCTCATTTCTCTTCTTGTTGTCGCTTGATAGCACTCTTTGCGAGTTTTTACTAAACAAGCTCTCTCATTTTCGATTTCTCTACTCCCGTCGCCTCATGGTGCCCGAAGGTTTTCACCGACAAGACTCTCTCGTTTTATTTCTCTCAATTTGAATGTGCCGGCCTTCAATCATGATGTCTCTCGGCTTCCCCTGCCTTTGGCGATTGATCCGAAGGACTTGTGCTTGGTAAAATAATGGTAGATGAAACTGCAACTTCTAAGCCGTTTGGTGTGCCCCGGTTTCAATTTCAGGGTAAATTGGATTTTATTTTTGGTGTGACTGAACCCTAGAGGGAGGCTGCCTACGTATCCTTTCGGAATCAAGTTAGACGTAGTTCAGGCCAATAAAAAAAATTGTTTTTTTTTTTGTAAAGTAGCCAAAGAAATGTAGCCGGCTCAAAGGGCTTGTGGAGAGAGTTGATAGTGTTTGGGTAGTGGGGATAAATCCTTCATCATCTCAAATGTGTCAAAATATCGCTGAAGTAAACTCAAACATAGTACCTTTTGACTGCATCCGCATTCACTGCTGTTTCAGGATCATTTCCTTCAATATCGCCCAGATACAATGCTCCTCTCGGCAGTATCTTCCTGATGATGTATGGGCCTTTCCAATTAGGAGCAAATTTTCCTTTCGCTTCCTGGTGATGTGGCAGAATGCGCCTCAACACCAGTTGACCCACTTCAAAATTCCTGGGTCGGACTTTCTTGTTGTAAGTACGGGTCATTCTTCGTTGGTACAACTGCCCGTGACAAACCGCACCCATTCGTTTCTCGTCAATCAAAGTCAGCTGCTCTAATCGAGTCTTAACCCACTCGCTATCTTCAATTTCTGCTTCGACAATGGTTCGGAGCGAAGGAATTTCTATCTCTGCTGGTATCACAGCCTCGGTCCCATACACCAACAAGTAAGGGGTTGCCCCTATTGATGTGCGTACTGTAGTGCGATATCCCAACAATACAAAGGGTAACTGTTCATGCCATTGTCGGGAACTCTGGATCGTCTTCCTCAAAATCTTCTTAATGTTCTTGTTTGATGCTTCAACAGCGCCATTGGCCTTGGGCCGATAAGGAGTGGAGTTCCTATGCGTTATTTTGAACTGTTCGCATACATCCCCCATCAAGTGACTATTCAGGTTTGCCGCGTTATCTGTGATGATAGTTGCAGGAATACCGAAACGACAGATAAGATTTGAATGTACAAAATCCACCACAGCCTTCTTATTGACTGACTTGAGAGTGACAGCTTCTACCCATTTCGTGAAGTAGTCGATAGCAACCAATATGAATCTGTGTCCATTTGAGGCTTTCGGCTCGATCGGACCAATGACGTCCATGCCCCAAGCAAAAAATGGCCAAGGTACAGACATGGGATGCAGTTCTGTAGGAGGTGCATGAATCAAATCACCGTGTACCTGACACTGATGACACTTTCGAATGAAGATAAAACAGTCCTTTTCCATGGTCATCCAGTAATAACCTGCTCGAAGGATTTTCTTTGCCAAAACATACTCGTTCATGTGGGGGCCGCACACTCCTGCGTGTACTTTATGCATGATCCTTCCCGCTTCCTCGGCGTCAACACATCTTAATAAATTGAGGTCCGAGGTTATTTTATACAGTACCTCACCGCTCAAAAAGAAACCTCCTGCATGCCTCCTGATAGTCCTCTTTTGATCTCCAGTAGCATGTTCGGGGTATTCTTGTGTCTTCAAGAACCTCTTGATATCATGGTACCATGGTTGTGTACGTGATCCTGCCTCGATTACATTACAGTAACTGTGACTTTCCCTGATTTGGATTTCCAAGGGATCGACGTGGGCGTTGCCTGGGTAGGGTAACATTGAAGCTAAGGTAGCAAGTGCATCTGCTAGTTCATTGTGACACCGCGGGATATACCTGAACTCTATTGATTTGAAACGCTTGCCGAGGTCTTCCATGTGCTGTCGGTAAGGAATAAGCTTGACATCCCGAGTTTCCCATTCACCTTGGGCTTGCCGGATAATTAGGTCAGAATCCCTCATAATCAATAAATCTTCAACATCCTGATCGATCGCCATATGCATGCCCATGATGCAGGCTTCATATTCAGCTGTATTGTTCGTGCAAAAGAAACGCAGTCTAGCTGTAGCAGGATAGTGCTGACCAGAGGGTGAGATCAAAATTGCCCCGATTCCTACACCTTTGGCGTTTACGGCCCCATCAAAGAACATCTTCCAAACATGAGCGTTTTCCGAGACTACTTCTACGGTGTTTATTTCTTCATCCGGAATATAAGTACTCAACGGTTGGTATTCCTCATCAACCGGGTTTTTGGCCAAATGATCCGCTAATGCCTGGGCTTTCATTGCCGTGCGGGTGACATAGACTATGTCAAATTCAGTAAGCAAGATTTGCCACTTGGCCAGTCTTCCAGTAGGCATTGGTTTCTGAAATATGTACTTCAAAGGATCCAACCTGCTTATGAGGTAAGTAGTGTGATCTTGGAGATAATGTCTCAATTTTTGAGCAACCCACGTCAAAGCACAACACGTTCTTTCCAGCAAAGTGTACTTGGCCTCGTAGCCGGTGAATTTCTTGCTCAAGTAATAGATTGCCTGCTCCTTCTTTCCGGTTATGTCATGTTGCCCGAGGACGCAACCGAAAGAATTTTCCAAAACTGTCAGATACAAGAACAGGGGTCTCTCTGGCTTTGGCGGGACCAAAACTGGGGGATTTGAAAGATATTCTTTGATCTTGTCGAAAGCTTCTTGACATTCAACTGTCCATTTGATCGCCGCATCCTTCCTCAATAACTTGAATATGGGCTCACATGTGCTAGTCAGCTGGGCAATGAATCGACTGATATAGTTTAACCTGCCCAATAGACTCATCACGTCTTTCTTCGTTCTTGGGGGAGGTAGATCTCTGATAGATTTTATCTTTGTTGTATCTAATTTTATACCTCTCTTGCTTACTATGAAACCCAAAAGCTTGCCTGATGGGACTCCGTAGGCGCATTTGGCCTGGTTCAGCTTCAAGTCGTACTTTCTTAGTCTCTCGAAGAATTTCCTCAAGTCTTGGACATGATTGTCCCGAGTCCTGGACTTGACTATCACGTCGTCCACATACACCTCTATCTCTTGATGCATCATGTCATGAAAAATGACAGTCATGGCTCTCATGTAAGTTTCCCCAGCATTCTTCAGACCGAATGGCATAACCCGATAACAGTATGTGCCCCAAGGTATAGTGAAGGTAGTTTTCTCGGCGTCTTCTTCATCCATCAACACCTGATGATACCCGGCTTAACAATCTACGAAAGACTGGATCTCATGTTTGGCGCAATTATCAACAAGGATGTGGATGTTGGGCAATGGGAAATTGTCTTTGGGACTCGCCCTGTTCAAATCTCGATAATCCACACATACCCGAGTCTTCCCATCTTTTTTCGGCACTGGAACTACATTCGCCAACCACGTGGTGTACTGGACTACCCGAATTACTCCCGTTTTCAGCTGCTTGGTGATCTCTTCTTTAATTTTATCACTGACATCAGTTTTGAACTTTCTTTGCTTTTGTTGAACTGGAGGACAATCAGGGTGAATTGGCAATTTATGCACCACTAGATCAACACCTAATCCTGGCATGTCATCGTATGACCAAGCAAACACATCTTTAAATTCAAAAAGGAGTTGAATTATCGCGTCTCGCGTTTTCTCGTCCGTGTGAATGCTTATTTTGGTCTCTCGGATTTCTTCAGGAGTTCCCAAATTAACCGGTTCAGTGTCATTCAGATTCGGCTTAGGTTTATTCTCAAAGTGTTCCAATTCTCGATTTATTTCCCTAAAAGCCTCTTCTTCGTCATATTCCGATTCTTCGTTCATTATTTCACAATTAAACAGCTCGTTGTGATCTAGGCGTGAAGTCCGCAAGCATGTCATATTATTTAAAGCCGCATTATTATAACTGAAAGAAAAGATAAAGGAAAAATAACAGAAATCAGAATAAAGGAAAAAATGAGAAAATACTGATTTTTATTCCTTGGAATTTGGAAGATAACAAGGTTTATATTTCAGGAATTCAAAACAAGAAACTGAAGGGAAAAACATCCGAGTTACATCCTGGGGATAACTCGTGATGCAGGAAAGGTGGCAGGACAGGTCTACCCGGACTCCTGTCTAATTGGGAATGGCGTGGCCTCCCAGTTTCGAAGCTTGGCGTTTGGCCCCACATATAGCATCTCAGCGGTGCTTGTGCCTTCTCCTGGTTAAACCATGTGAGCTTCGTAGAGCATTCCTCTCATTGCCCCACATATCTCCTCGATCTCTTCGGTCGTGAAAACCTCATCGTCTTCTTCTTCGATGTATTTCAGTCCGACAAAAGTCTCGTATAAATCTGGTAATGGACGAGGCAGTTTCCAACCCTCATTTTTCCTCTTCCTTGCCCACTCTTCATCTTTTGGAGTGGGTTGAAAACCTATCCCAAAAGGTTTCTTGGTGGAACGCAGGGTGATGGGTTCCGTTATTCCTTGCAACGTTCGTCCGAGCCATTTCCCTGGCCTGAATCCATGTCGGATCATTTCTTTAGCCACCATGATTGAGGTGTTGGACAAGAAAGGTTGGGGGCAAGGTCTTCCTTCTTCGTACTGCTCTGCTAGCGCAACTTCGAAAGCTTGATAAACCGTGTGCTCGCTCCATTCCCTTGCTCCAAGATATGGGATGGATGGGTCCCGATAAATAGACTGTTCGTCTTCTCCGTTGACAACAATTTCCCGATCTTCGTATTCAAACTTCACCATTTGGTGAAGAGTGGAAGGTACATCCCCTGCCGCATGAATCCAAGGTCTGCCGAGGAGAAAATTGTAAGACGTATCCATGTCAAGCACCTGGAAAGTTATTTCAAACTCCACCGGTCCTATAGTCAACACCAAGTCTATTTCCCCGAGGGTGTCTCTCTTGACGCATCAAAAGCCCTTACGCAGACATTATTGGGGCGGATTCGTTCGGTCCCAATTTCCATTCTTTGCAGTGTGGAAAGCGGACAAATGTCAACACCTGAACCTCCATCCAACATTACTCGTTTGACGTAGTAGTCTTCGCATTTAACTGTCAGATGTAAGGCTTTGTTGTGAGCTTCTCCCTCTGGAGGTAAGTCGTTCTTGTTGAAAGAGACCTGGTTAACGGCGAAGAACCTCTCCGTCATTCGTTCCAGTTGTTCGGTTGAGGTTTCAACTGGTATGTACGCTTCGTTCAGGGTCTTGAGTAAGATCTTTTGGTGTTCGGCCGACCTCATCAGCAGAGATAGCATGGACACTTGCTCGGGGCACTTGCGTAGTTGATCCACCACTTCGTAGTCTGGCATTTTCATCTTTTGGAAGAAAGCTTCCGCTTCCTCAACGCTTACAGGCTCCTTGGGTGGGAAGCATTTCCGTGTGGCGTTGTTTAACTCTTGAGTGTTCGAATACCTTCCAATGAAAGCATTCTCCGGAAGTTCTCCCGTGACTTCTCTACCTTTGTACGTAACCAATGTTCTTTGATAGTTCCACGGTACTGTGGACGGGTCTGTCATTGGCTTCTGTGGTACGCGTCCGATAACCACTGGCTCATTCAGCTGAGGTGGTTGAATCGTCCCCCGGACCACATAGGCCCCCTTTGGTACGTACACTGGTCTTGCCCTTTTGACTTCGGATCTCTGCGGCTTCTCTGCTCGACCTCGTGGAACGTAAAGAACTTCGTTCCTCACAGGCACCATCGTTACTGTTTTTGTCTCAACCTTCTTTTCGAGCTCAACCTTGACAGCACTAGTCTTCTTTTCCCCTTTCTCTAGCTTCGGGGTGGTTTTAGGCTTTTTCCCTGCATCGACGATGGCGATTATAGCTTTTAAAGCAGGATCAAATTCTTTGTCCTCACAAATCATTCCAATCAACGGCTCGTTATTGTGGGCGGGCAAAGGATTGTTGGTCACATTTGGGACCTCTTCGTCCGTTAGTACTATCTTCCCCTGCTCTATTAAGTTCTCAACTACCCTTCTCAAAGCCCAACAATCATTTGTATCGTTCCCTTCTGCTCCTGAATGATTAGCGCACCTAACACCGGCTTTGTAAGCAAGTGATGCCGGATTGTTCCTTGTCTGAGGGACTGGCTGCAGGAAACCCATCTGGACTAGCTTTGGGAACAAAGTAGAATATGGTTCCCCGATGGGTGTGAAATTCCGTCTTCTAGGTGGTTCCTGAGGGCGGAAGTTATTTTGAGGGGGCTGTGGATTATAGTGGTTCCGGTAGAGAGGCTGATTTCTAGGAGGTGGAGCTTGGCCTCGATTGGCTTGCTGCAGTGGATGGACATAAGGCTGGGTATTCATGACCATGTAGGGTTGAGGAGAATAAGTCACATTTTGGTGGGGGTAGTAATGTTGTGGGGTTCTTTTTGGAAAGCGGGGCCTAGGATTACGATATTCCCTCGCTTCTGATGCCGCCATGGATGTTTCTTCCTTTTTCTTTCCTCTTTCCATCCCTCCGGACCCGCTTTGGACGGCTTGGGAGGTTGCCCTTATGGCTGCTTGACTTAAGATTCTACCCGTTTTCAAACCATTCTCTACCATCTCCCCGATCTTGATTGCTTCCGCGAAAGGCTTTCCCATGGCTGACATCATATTCTGGAAATAGTCTGATTCTTGAGCCTGGAGAAAAGTAGTGACCATTTCTACTCGTCCATGGGAGGTTTTACCCTCGATGCCTGCTTGCGCCATTTAATAGCATATTCTCTGAAGCTTTCTGAAGGTTTCTTCTTCAAGTTTGACAGAGAATTTCTGTCTGGTGCAATGTCGATGTTATACTGGAATTGTCTCACAAAATCTCTGGCGAGATCATCCCATATATGCCATCGAGATATGTCTTGGTCCATATACCACTCTGAAGCCATTCCTATCAGACTTTCTCCGAAGTATGCCATCAATAATTCTTCTTTGCCGCCGGCTCCCCGCAACTGGTTGCAATACTTCTTGAGATGAGCAATGGGGTCGTCGTGCCCGTCATACTTCTCAAACTTTGGGGTTTTGAAACCCACGGGTAGGTGCACGTGAGGGAACATGCATAGATCGGTATAGGAGACACTCTTCTGTCCGCTTAAACCTTGCATGTTTTTCAAACTCTGCTCGAGGCTCCTCATCCTTTTCGCCATCTCATCTTGTTCAGCAGCTTTGGGGTTTTGATCCCGCCCAGGTGCAAACTCGTATTGAGGTTATTGAGGATGAGTGCTGGTGGTGAACCGAGTTGGTTCCAGTGAGAAGGATGGTGCTTGGAATGTGAATGAGGATGAGTCAAAATTTGGCTTGTGTGTAGCAGGTTGTGCCATGATTGGACAGGGAGGTGCAGTGAATATGTTCGTAGCTACGTCCGTTGTTGATATCTGGGTATAAGAATCAGAGGGCGATCCAGTAGAGAGGGCTGAAATGGCTGGGTACCCGAATGGGGTAGCTGGATAGTTTATGGGGACGTTGGAAGTCCCACTTGTCCTGGAGAACAACTCAGGGAACCCAGGGATTACACTCGGTGGCTCTTTTTCGTTATTCCAGTCATCCAACATTTCCAACATGCGGAGCCGCAGGATTCTGTTTTCCTCAGCAGTTGCTGACTCGGGCGTCAGGACGGCCGAGATTGAACTCTCCTCGGAAACAGGAATTGTCGGCAAAGGAATTTTTGAAGACATCTCTATGCTTCCCTTTGATCTTGTGAAGTAAGTGTGAATACTCCCTCTCGACTTAACAACGGGTAACTGAACACTTCCTTTCGACCTTGTGAAGTATGAATGTGAGGCCAGACCTCCACCGAACCAAACAACCTTTTCTAAAAACCTGGATAACTCAGCAGCAAGCAAACGGTTAGTTTGAAACAAATAACAAATAGGTAATCGCACGTTGGGGCGTGATGCACCTATACAGTTAAGTGAATTTCTACATGTTTGCAACGAAGACATGCGTCATTCCGACTTCTCTTTAGGCTTTCCTTTATTTATTATTATTTTATTATTATTATTTTATTATTTCCTATTATTATCATTTTCGTTATTTGCAGTTAAAAATGTGACCGGATTCGATGAGGATTGCCTACGTATCACGAAGCCGCGTGAATCAGATCATTACGTAGTTCAAAATAGATGAGTGTAAAAGAAGCAAACATTTTATTACTGAAACAATCTATTACAAACTAACATTTTCGAAAAAAAGAAAATAACAAGCCTTGAAATAAGTACAGACTCAACAGACTAATACACCTTGATGCAAAAGACGGACCGACTCGACCTATGAATACATTAAGGTTCCGAGAATTGGCGCCCGCGGGGCATCATTCGGCCTTGCCGCGGTCTTAGGTGTGAGGTCCCTTTCAAGTTGTTCCAGCTCATGCATGGTCTGCTTGACATAAATCATCACTGCCGAGAGAACGGTAATGCTGTCATGTTTTCACATCGTAGACACCTTCTGATGATGGCATGGGCAATGGTCTTAATCTTATCCCTGGTTTGCCTTCTTTCTTTGAGTAGGTGCTCTATTTGATCCTTACGGGCTGTCATAACCCGAGAATCCTGGAGGCATTGATTTTGCCACTGCTGAATTTCTACTTCCATCTGAGCTAAAAGCTTGCGGCAATGTCTATTTTCAACTCCAAGGGTTCGGGTTTGCTCAAACGCTCTGTCCACCTTTTCCTTCAGATTGGCAATGGTTCGCTCATGATCCCTTTCCAACTGTCGCAGGTGCCGGTTACGCTTTTCTGTCCTTCTTTCCCAGTGTACTTCGAGCCCTGCTATGGTAGTTTCTGACTCACTCCGGCACTCCCCAATCTCTATCCTTAAAGCTTTTATCAATCGTTCATCCGACCGGCTCCTTTGCTGATTATCAGCATCTATCCTTATCTGTTTGATCTGGGCCCTGAGCATCTCGTTTTCCTGGGTCAACCTGTTCTTTTCTCCCAGATCGGTAGCAACTTGCACGTTGTGCTCATATTTCAGACCTTTAACTTGTTGCTTCAACTTGCTGATTTCAGCTTGATAGCCTCTTTCTTTTGCTAACCAATCCCACTGCCTTTGCGACGACTCGGCGAAATTCAGGATGTGAGGTCTTTTAGCCGGCCTTTCGTGTTCAATTTCTCTTCTGTACCATGCAAGGTAACCTGGCGCCATTTCACCTTTGGCCCGATCCTGCACACAAGTATCTGCTTTCAAATATTGACATTCATTCCAGATCTGGCGGATTTTTGCTTCAGGAAATTGTCCGTCGGGATTTATCTCAATTGTTTGAGCACTAAGATCTTCCTCGTGTGGTACTATCTGGCATCTTCTGAGTTATCTCAAGACTCGGCAGGGCGGGTAAGGTTGAATGCTCTTAAGTCTCATCAGTAGGAAATGAGTTCTAGTTGATGGCATATACATGACCTCATCAACAGGCAACCATCCCAGTGTCCACTGTATTTGGCTGGCAGTGAGAGTCTGAAAGAATGAAGTTCATGCCATAACTCCTTTGGGCAGACTGACCTCCTTGGTTCTCGTGTAAAACTCTTCTATGCAAGTTTTCTTTGAGGAACCATGGCTCAAAAGCTCGGAACGATGGCAGAGATGTTCAGTCATCCATATTTGTAGCAGCAAGTTACACCCTTCGAAGAAATCCCCCTGGCTTTGTAGGTTGTGAGAGCTCGAAAGATATCAGATACCACCATAGGCGCGAGAGTACTGTCATTCTGAGTGAGCAAAGTACTGACGACCCCGGATATTTTCAGATCAATATTTCCATCTTTCCTCGGAAATAACAGAAGGCCCAAAAATGCTATCATGAAAGCCACCCGTCTGTGCTCATCCCACTTCTGACGACTACCTTTGCTGCATAGCTTGTTAATCGGATTGTTGAATCCTCCTACATGACCATACCTGTCGTATATGAAGCATGGATTACAAAAACCGGCGGCCAAATCTGGGTTATGGACCGTCCTGGGTATTTTTAATGAGTCTAGAAATCGATGCACCGTGACAGCTCTTGGGGCAACCAGGTATTTTTGCCTTAATGGAAGTTCAGTATTTCCGATGTACCCAGCCATTTCCTCCAGAGTCGGGGTGAGTTCAAAATCGGAGAAGTGGAAAACATTGTGCGTTGGGTCCCAGTAGGTGACCAAAGCTCTTATGATATCTCCCCGAGGATGGATTTCCAATAAATCCGTGAGACCTTTCAGATATTTCTTGACCTCATCTTGCCCTTCAGCACCTAGATCATTCCACCATAGCTATAACTTGACAGGGATTTCAGTCATTATCGAAAAGTGTTCATTTTGCATTGTGCTCATCCTGCACATTTATTAAGGTGACTTTAAGCAAAATGATTTGACTCAAAAATATTTTGACTATATTTTTTTTAAAAAAGAAGATTCGATTTTCGAACACGGCCTTTCAGCACTTCGGGGATGAAGATTTTAAGGCTGTGAGGATCAACCGATCAAAAACTCTAAAAGATGACCGAAAGTGGCCGTTTATGCAAAATCAGCCTTCCGCCGTCCCTTTCGGGAACATTTGGCTATTTTTGACAAAAACAATCACTTGATTTATTTATGACTCTCTTTTTTAGTAATGAACCAACATGGGGAACACGGCCTCACAGAGCCTCGGGGACGAGGATCCTAAGGCTGTTGGGTAATTTTGTCAGAAAAATAAAAATGACCAATAATGGCCGTTTTTTGCAAAGTCAGCCTTCCGGCGTCCCGTTCGGAAACATTTGGCTATCCTTGACCAAACGGCATTACCCGACTCATTCATGACGAAATTAAAATTCTAACATTTTGGCTATTTTGAAAAGGGGAGGTTGGACCCGATGAGGGTTGCCTACGTATCTCGCACCCTGTGAGAATCAAACCGGCGTAGTTCGGGCCGATCAGGCGTAGAGTAAATAAACTAAACCCCTTCTGAATACAATCTTTTAAAGAAAAAATATTTTTCTGGATTTTTTATATTTTGTTTTGTTTTTTTTTTTTATTCTTGAAAAGAGATGAAGACTAAAGAAATATTTTTTCTTTGAACTTTTTTTTTTTACCCCTTTTTTTTTTTTTGAAATTTCGAAAAATCTTTTGAGGAAGTATTTGGACTATTAGTCTGAATTTATAAAAGAGATACTACAAAAGAAACAACATTCTTTTGAATTTTGAATTTTCCCTTATTTTTACTTTTAAATAAGTATGTATATATTTTTGGATTTTGAAGTGATTAACAGAAAAAAAAAATTTTATATATATATGTTTCTTTTTTTTTTTTAATAAATCAAACCAAAAGACAAACTTTGTTTTCATTTTTTTTAAGAGAATTTCGG
Source organism: Nicotiana tabacum (assembly GCF_000715075.1). Taxonomy (NCBI): domain Eukaryota; kingdom Viridiplantae; phylum Streptophyta; class Magnoliopsida; order Solanales; family Solanaceae; genus Nicotiana; species Nicotiana tabacum. The sequence goes on from NC_134095.1 coordinate 126,777,293, forward strand.
CGAGGTTTTGACACTACTTGGACATTGGTTTTATTTTTCCAAAAATAAGTAATTATCTCCCTACGCTGCTATTTTTTTTAAAATTTTTTTTTTTAGAAACCGGTCAGCATGCAGAACTGAAGCAAATAAATGTGCAAAACAAACGGGATGCAGCAAGATGGTCTTTTCATTTCAGGTTGCATGTCCTAGACGAACTCAACCCCTATGTTGAGTCCCCTATGTCAAATGCAACATGATGCAAATAAACGTTCCTACTAGGGATCCGGCATGAGGTTTTGTTATACTAGGTTTATAACCTAGGTATATGTTCTAGACTGTGTACCCGAGCGGACAACTCGAGTCGAGGAGGGGGCTACGTACCGGGGACCCGCGAGATCGTCCGGCTTTGTAACTTGTTCGGCCTTTTTCTTATTTCAGGTATTGACACTAACAGAATAGGGAGTTTCGACCAGCGAGCTTCTCCCCGGAGGTAAGAAGAGAAGGGTTTCAACACAGTTTATATGCAGTTCAGATAATATCAAAGCGGTAAAAACAACATTTAGCACGTTATGCCGAAACATGTAATAAATATCAGATAATAAAGCCAAATATAACAATTATTCTAAGCTCGAATTCTTGAACCCTGAACCAGTGGTTCTGGGTAGCCAATCCCCAGCAGAGTCGCCAGAGCTGTCACACCTCCTTTTTGCACACCCGCCCCGAAGGGTAAAATGCGCGAGGGAGTTTTTCCCATTTAAGTGACAATATTCGAAAGGGGATTATTTATTTAATTCAGAGTCGTCACTTGGGAAAGGTTTGGATTTTGGTGACCCAAGTCACCGGTTTATCTTGAATCCCAATTCGAGGAAAATATTCGACTTTCCAAATGAAGTCTGCGAACTAGAAATTCTAAGTAAGGAATTCTGTTGACCCGAGGGAAGGTGTTAGGCACCCCCGAATCCCGTGGTTCTAGCACGGTCGCTTAAATTGTTATAATGGCTAAATATCTTATTTTAATACATGTTATAACTTATGTGCTTTCATTAAGTTTAAACCGCTTTTATTATTATTATTTTTAATAGAATTGCAACGTCATGAAAATGCATCTCAAACCATGTCGCAATCAATGCACCCGTGGTTGTTAACACATTCCGACTTCGTTGAGATTTGGGTTTGGGTCACATAAATGCGCACCCTAATTTAGGAAAGTGATATTATTAAAAACGTACCTAAAGAGACTAACATGTTATTATCTTTGAGGAAGGCCGTGAAATTTGCTTAAACGGCTCATCCCAAATTCTAAGTATTTTTAATAAAAACATTTATGAGGGCCCGCAGTTTGTGCATTTTATTTGGCGAGGCTCGTATCATCTTACGAAAGGATAAACCTACAATGGCTACACTCTTTCTATTATGCTCGTCTCTAAGAAATGGAAGAAAGAAAAATACATACTAATTGGACTACATGCTTGGCCAAACACGGATTCTTGTTAATTATCTGATTAATTATTTACGAGGCGGGAGTTGTTTCTTGCCTCATTCCATGGGTGAACATGCTTTTAATTTTCTAAAGGAGATTAACATACAAGATTAATGAAAATGATAAACTTACGCTAAATGTTCTTCAAGTTCGAATTTAAACTAGATTAATGGAGTCAACTACTAGAAACTGCTATTAATGGGATTCGAACATGGTTCTATAGACTGCCTAACAGAATCAGATTTAATAAAGTTAGCTGAAATGATGAAAAAGAAACTATATTACATTTGGCAAGATTAGAAACAGTACCTTATGTACAAAATATAACTAAAGATGAAGTCTAGTTATTGATATACCAACTACTCGTGCATTTTACAAATTGCATAATTATCATACATACAACTGAACCACTATAAATCACAGTACCTAAACAACTAAGTTTCAATTAAGTACGAAACTACCTAATGTGTTTCCTGTTGAGTCACAACCTAAAGAACTACACAAATCTACTAATACTCTATAAGACTATTGGTACAACACCAAACGATTGAAAATTCTTTGCGCCTTTCATTTCACACCCATTGTTATTATTACATCAGCGTAAAGCTTAAGTGTGTACCTGAATATTGGACACAAGAGGAGACAGGGGTAAGCAGGAGCAATAGCAACAAGAGAATGGCAGCAGCGAACAGCAATAGTAACGAACAAACAGAATACACCCCAGTGGATAGAACCAGAATTATCTCAATGAAACAGTACTCAAATATCCAAACAAAACAAAATTTCGGAGGTTCAGTTGAGACCGGGCAGAAAATAAATGGATCCGCAATAACAGTGGAACAAAGTTTCTGATCTTCGGACACTCAAGGAAAGAAACTCAAGTTTCGAATAGAACAAAACAGTTGATGCTGATTTCAAACAGAAAAAGTGAGTAAAAGTAGAATTTTCAGCTTCTTCTTTGTTCTCAAATCTCTTTTGGTCCTAAAACCCCTTTTCCTTTCCAGTTCTTTTTCTCTCCTACCTTTCTGATTTCAGAACTCTCCCTCCTCTATCTTTTTTTCTGAGCTCTTAACCTCTCTTTTCTCTGAACTCCTCACTGTCCCCTTTATAGAAGGAAGAAACTGCCTTTAAAGACAGGTTGCCCAGGGCTTAAAATAAACCTTAAAGGCTGTCATCTCCACTTAGGATTGTCTAGGCATGGGGTTTCTTCTACTTTAAACTGCTGAAATTCAGAAAAGCAGTGGATACCTTGTTGTACAGCAGGTTCCACTACCATTCTCATGTGCATCTTCAGCCTTTTTATTATTAAACTCAGTTTACACCTGACTCCTCATCTGTAAAGATGTCAGCCAAGGTGTGTTTGCACTATGGATTATTCTAAAGGTTCAACCCACACTCAAACTGGCAGTCCACTTGACTTAAATTCTGAGATTTCATTAAAATTACAGCTATAACCAATGCTACTGTGGTTTCTGATTCAACTTAAAAGGCCAACACACTATGTAATCAATTCTCAACTGATTCGAATAAAATTAAACCAACAGGAGTCAAATTACTATCAATCCAAACTGATACTATTTGACGACATGTATCGAATCAACTGCGTGAATTACAATGCGCACATTCAATTCATACCAAATGAATCAGGATCGAATAGTACTAACAGGAGGTGCAAATTGTACTGTCAAAACAAACTTAAACCTGAAACTAACTAATCGACCAAATTCATTTTCAATCGATTGTATAGTTTAACACACATACACCGAATCAGTTAAAATAGAGAAAAACTTGACCAAATAAAGGTCCAGGCAAGGTGGACAGAACAGTCGACACAAAACAAATCCACTACCATTTAAACACATGAACAAACATTAAGCAAAACAAACAACAGAACTGGCAAGGAAAAGAAGAAGAAAATACTTTAAAGAATTGAAAATCAGATGACCATGTCTCGAATTTTGACTCGAACCTCTTTTGGGGTTGAACGGACTTTAATCGAAGTGTTCTCAACTGAGAATACTTCGATTAAAATCTATTAGACCTCAAACTTCTTGTTTAAACGGACAAAAACTCAGATTCTGGACTTCTAGGGTTCCTAGGGCAGATTTGGGATTCAAGTTTTTCTGGTTAGATTCGGACCAAACCAAGCCTGGTTTGGTCACGAGGGAGGTCAGGGGAGTGCCTGGCATGGATTTGGGGGGTTTTGGCATGGGTTAGGGTCCGGCTCGAATCTTCAAATGAAGATTCGAGACGGTGGGGGAAGATTCGAGACCTACGGTTAGTAGATCTGTGTTCAGGGGGTCGAGGTGGCCTAGGGGTATTAGTCTGGGGGTCACCGGCGTTGTTGCCGCCGGGTTTACAGTGAGGGGAAAGGGGGGTGGCGCTAGGGTTTCGTGGGGTTTGGGTCTGGTGAGGGAGACGACTCAAGGGAGGGGGGGTTTGGCTTAGGGCGCAGGGTGAAAGGGGAGGTTTATATACGGGACGGAGGTTGGATTTTTGGCCGTTGGATCATTAGTGATCAACGGCTTTGATCTCTTAACTTAAAGAGACGACGTCGTTTGGACTAGTGACAGGCCTGACCTGGACCGTTGGATCTGTTTGACCAACGGTTCAGATGGAGGGTGCCAAAAACGGTGTCGTTTCCTTTTGCGTCTGGGACCGGACTGGGTTAATGAGTTTGGGCCTGATTTTTGGGTCTGAAACTGGCCCAATTCTGATTTATCCTATAAAAACCAATTCTTTTCTTCTTTTGATTTCTAATTCACACAAAATTACTAACTAAATTGTAAAAATCAAACTAAAACCATACATATATTAATTAATACTCAAACAAACAGTTATCACTCACATTAAACATTTAATTAAAATAAAATCACTCAATGACAACAAGTAGAATAAAAGATGCATATTTTGTGATTTTCCTTTTAATAACCAAATTATGGTTTGATTAATTCCTAATAGTAGAATGACATCCTAAACTCAACATGTGACGTACATATTTTTTGTATTTTGTTCGACGATACTAAACAATCACAAACAACACTACAAATAACTGCCAAAAGTGCCACGTAAACTCCAAAAATTGTACAACAAAACCATTTGTTTTATTTTTTTAATTTCTTTTGGAGTAATTGTCGTGTAAACAAAAATCACGTGCTCACAGCAATAAACCTTAAAAGGTATCTATAAAATATAATTTTTTTAAATGATATTTATTTAAAATAAATAAAGTGTTAACCTTTGCTACAGGAGTTAAAAATTCCATTTTTGGTTACTACAATTAGACTCCCACTTACTAGTCAGAAGTTTTAAACATGTTCAAGTTGGTTGTTTGAGGTGCAGCGTATTACAATGTCGTAAGTAACGAGTATTGAGCTGAGCGGACAATAATTTAATAATTTTAATTTTTTGTTTGGTTAAATGTTTACAAATTAGAAATCATTAATGAAATCAAGATTCCTGTGTAAACTTGTATAAACTCTCAATCTCATATGGGTAGCACGAGTTCATGAACTTACAGACCCTTAAATTACGCTCTCGTGCTTCTTAAAGAAACCCACAAGTAAATCCAATAAAAAAATACTACTTGGTTTGTGGGGCGGAGTAAGAAACATTTATGCATTTTCCTAAGTATTTGCTGATATAACTTCACTGAAAAGCACCGAAACAGATCTGGCGAGAGAGACAAAGATGGCTTATGCTGTTATAACTTCACTAATGACAACTCTTGAGCAAGTCCTGCAATTCAATCCAACTTTGATTCCTGAAAATATTCGGGGACCCCTTGATTCTCTCTATGAAACACTGGTTTTCTTGCAAACTTTCCTTGTGGATATTGGAAATCGGATCAATGATCAAGAATGGTTGACTTTTTTGGAGAGAAAGATTAGAGATGCAGCTTATAAAGCAGAAGATACTGTTGATTTGTGCTTAAGAAGTATCCAAGTGGCTAACACTAAAAATGATAAAAACAATGCTCGTTGTAACCTTTATGACGAGTTGAAGCAAATAGCAAATGTAATGGATTCAATACAAGGAGAGGTGATGAAGTTCAAGAATGACCACCTACACATCAAAGAACAGCCAGCAACAACTTCTCGTCTAGGGATGTTTTGGATGAGGAAATTACTCTCATTGGCATGGAGGATGACTTCAACGACATAAGAGATCGACTCATTGGGCAAGCGCGGGAGCTTAATATTGTTTCAATTGTTGGCATGGGCGGTATGGGTAAGACAACTCTTGCCAGGCAAGTTTTTAGCAATCCATCAGTATTATTTCGTTTTGATGTTTCTTCATGGGTTACTATTTCTCAAGAATATGAAGCAAGAGAAATTCTTATAAATGTTTTAAGCTTTGGTACTTCTGATGTGACTGCAGTATATCATGACAAGAGCTATGACCAATTATTAGAGCACTTATATAGAAAATTAAAAGGCAAAAGATATTTGATAGTTATGGATGATTTATGGAGTATAGAGGCCTGGGACCTAGTTAAAAGATCATTTCCTGATGATAATAATGGAAGTCGAATCATGATAACTACTAGGCTTCTAGAAGTAGCTGATTGTGCTGGTAATGGTTGCCCTCCCCATCACATGCCTTTCCTTAATTTTGAAGATGGTTGAACTTTGCTGTCTGACAAGGTATTTGGAAAGGAAGACTGTCCTCCTCAGTTGGAGGAAATAGGGAAGCAGATGGCAAAACATTGTCAAGGATTACCCCTCTCGCTTGTTGTCATTGGTGGGCTTCTCTCCAAAATGAATAGGACATATGAAGATTGGAAAAAAGTTGCTGAAAATGTGGTTTCACATGTAGGTTCCACCACTGAGCATTGTTTAGCAATATTGTCGTTGAGTTACAACTGGTTGCCTCCTAGCTTAAAAGCGTGCTTTCTTTATACGGGAGCTTTCCTCGAAGATGCAGAGATTCCTGCAGATAAGTTGATTAGAATTTGGGTTGCTGAGGGTTTTCTAAACACAAAGAGTGATAAAATGTTGGAAGATGTAGCGGAAGAGTCTTTAGAGGATCTCGTTAGTAGAAGTTTGATTTTGGCTAGTAGACAGCGAGCCAATGGTAAATTAAGAACTTGCAGAATTCATGACCTCCTTCGACAATTATGCTTGAAAGAAGGAAAAGCTGAGAAGTTTTTTAATATCATAACTAAATGTTTTGATGTGTCCTCTGAAGGTATGGAGATTGAACGCAAAATGTGTTTGAATCCAGATGCTTTAAATAACCAGAATCTTGACTTGGAGAAAGGTAATTTGAATTCTGTTCGGGCAATCTTATGCCTGGGTGTATCCCATACATTTTACCTTGACTATCTGTGCTGCAAAATAGTAGATTCTCGTTTTCAACTGCTAAGGATATTGGATGTAGAATGTATTCGCTTTTCAAGTTTTCCTTGTGACATAACACAGCTAATACACTTGAGATACGTTGCCTGTACTACTTGTACCAATGTTCCCGCATCAATATCCAATCTGTGGAATCTACAGACGCTGATTGTTCATCCAGTTGGAGATGAATTATCCCTGCCATCGGAAATTTGGAAGATGTCAAGTTTGAGATACATCTATTCTGGGGGAATGTATGTGCATGCTCCTCCAAAGGAAGAAAATATTTTGGGTCTTCAGAACTTGGAAACACTTGATTCAATACCCGCTGCAAATTCCAACTGGATAGAAGTTCTTACAGCAGCCCCTAAAATAAAGAAGCTGGGAGTATTGATCCATCCAGATAATCATGAATGGTCTAAGCTTATTGATAGTCTGATTTGCTTAGCTGATCTCCAGAAGCTAAGAATTCAGCTAGCAATTCCCTCTTCCGTAGAGTTTTTCCAAATGCTGCCTGGTCTGCTATGGGAAGTTTTTGTAACACTCCTCAAATTTATAATAGTTTCAAGATACACTAATTATAGAATTAAATTATTATTATTATTATTTTTCTTGTTAATAGTGAATATATATATATATACACACACACTCATAAATAATTGGATATACAATTAGGAAAATATTATTATTTATTAAAGGTGGGTATCATTAATTATTAGTTACAAAAAAAAGAAAAAGGGAAAAGGGCCTAAAAAAACCCATAAAATGGGCACTTAAAGACAAAGGCTCTTGAAGCCTTAACCAAAAAACTTCCATCGTGAAAAACATAAAGTTCTGTTCGCTCACGAAACCGAGCACGCAGGCAACGAAAAATACTAGGGTTCTTCACAACTCACTTATTCTTGAACTCAGGTATGTAAAATCCCTTATTGTCAATTACCCTACAGTAGTAATAGGTAAGAATTGAATAGCTAAATCCCTTCTTCCTCTATATCATCAATAAATTTCATAATTAGGTGTAGTACTTTAAAATTGATCAAAATACACCGGTTGTTGTAGAATCGATTGTTTGACTGGTGTCGATTGGACTGGGGTCTACGTATTGGCTCAAGGAGTTTTGAGGTGAGTTGATATAACCCTTTACTAAAGTGGTTTAACTCACAAAAGCACGCATACAAGGTGTTTGATGAATTGCTTAAAAGAGTTTATCTTTATTTAATTAGAGCGAGTGAGTACCCATTAATGTAGAATTTGTTCTAGCAAAAGTTTAGATGATCTATTACGCTATATGTGCTTAAATTTTCAGATTTTTGTGTTGTTCTTATATGCTATTTTCATGTTGAAAATTATGAAGAAGAGAATCTTTGAACATAATTTTATATGTTTATTTCATTCTTATGACATGCTTTACATTTAAGGACACCAATATGAGCATGTACATAATGTTCTATAAAGAAAAGATTTAGACTTGAAAAGTCACAAGAAGAAGTTTTAGAAAGAAAAGATTTTTGGGGAGTATCCTTTATTCTGAGAAGGGGTCATCGTCCAGGCCGAGGGTCCTGACCAAGGCATTGACTTCCTGAAACTACTTGTGCCAAAGTAGGGAGCATACGAGTCGAGGGTCTCGTTGCTGAGAATTTACTTAGCCATGCTAAGGTATGATACTTGAGCGCTGAGAACCATGAAGCGAGTGGCACATCGTGGATTGGGCCTATTTGATCAGGTTGGGATCGAACCCGTGCCGATCACACGGTGACTGAGACAGAATTAAGTCAGGATAGTTGGAACTCCCAAAGTATAAAGTGAAGTATTTTTTTTCAAAGAAAGAAAAAGGAAAAGAATTTCTTTTAGAATATTCATAAATTGCTATTATGCAATTATTTTAGAATTATTCTTATAAGCTTTATGTTTTACATGCATTTTGTTATTAAAGTTTCTCTCCCTGTTTTTGAGACTCACTGAGTACAGTGGATGGTACTGACGTTCTCTTTTAGGAACCTACGTTGGTCTGTGGTAAAACGTAGGAACTGGATTTGCAGGCGAGCAGGTTACGAGTTAGGATTTCCTTCCCTTCCAGTGATATTGGTGAGCTCCGCTTTTGTTCGTGGAGTATTCTTAGAGTCATTTTCATTTAGCCATTTCTTTGTTTATTTAGAGACCTGGCCAGGAAATCTCATGTCTTGAGCAGTGCGTCAGTTTATCAGTAGAGGCTTCATAGACATAGTCAATGGGTTAAGATTTAGATGTTTTTTTTATTATAATAACTTAGCATAAATTTGGTAGTTAGTACGTATAAAGTTTTGGAGTTGATTTATTTAAATATTTACATTAATCAAAAGTATTTGGTTGGAGTATTAACTTGTTGCATATAAAGTTTGAAGTTATAATAGATTTGATCAACAGAGATGGTTCGCTCGGTCAGGTTTAGTGATCGAGTGCCGGTCCCGGCTTGTTTAGAAAATGGGTCGTGACAAACTTGGTATCAGAGCCAGGTTTATGGAGTCCTAGGGGTCTATGAAGCCGTGTTAGTAGAGTCTTGTTTATGTGTATGAAGCGCGCCATACTTATAAACAGGAGGCTACAAGCATTTAGGAAAAATATTTTTTTTTCATACTTTAGATCGTGCAGTAGAGCCTACCTCTAAGAAATTATCTTATGTATTCTTTTCTCCTAAACTCGCAGAAATGGCTCGTACTTGCAACTCTGACACCGACACTCCGGATGCTGCTCAAGAAACTATTGCTACTATTGTGGCTCAAGGCATAACTTAAAAGGCTCGAACTCAGAAAAGGAAGGGTAAATCCACAAGGGGGGTTCAAGTACCCCAGGTTAAACATGAAGAAGGGGTGGAGCATGATGAGCAAGTACCTCAGGATCCAACGCCAACCCCAACAGCAGCTCCGACTCAAACAACTATATCCCCAGAGGTGGGTCAGATGTTCAATGCAGTCAACAGTGCTATGGAGATGTTTAAGGCCTTTATGGCCAACCAGAATGAGAAAAGAGATAAGATTCCACTTCAAACAAATAGGCAGAACAATTCTGAGCCCTCAAGAGTGAATGAATTTCTGAAGTTGAGTCCTCAAGTGTTCCATGGTTCTATAGTTGATGAAGATCCAATGTTATAGATGGAGGGTGTTAAGAAAGCCCTCCGAGTGATGAAAGTATTTGATGACAAAGCTGTGGAGCTGGCTGCTTACCAGCTTAGAGATGTGGCTGGCGCTTGGTTTGAGATGTGGGAAAAAGAGAGAGATGAAGATGATGGTCCACCTACTTGGGAAGAATTTGAAGAGGCCTTTATGGCTAACTTTATCTCAGAAGAGGATATAGCAGCTAAGGCTACAGAGTTCGAACAGCTCACGCAAGGGAATAAAAGTGTGCAAGAGTACTACATGGAATTCATAAGGTTAGCTAAGCATGCTCCCCACATGGTTAAGACAGAAAAAACAAAGATTTGCAGGTTTGTTGGCGGTTTGGCTTACCACATTAAGGATACGACATCAGCTGCAGCGGTAGGAATGACAGCTTTCTCATCTGTTGTGGGGTTCGCCAAGCACTTAGAAAAAGACAGACAACAAAGGAGAGAAGAGAAAGAGCATAACAAGAAATCCCGGACAACGGGCAGGTTTAATGGTACATCTAGCGGAGGCGGAAGGAATTCCTCTAATAAGGAGTCATTAGCACCAGCTCAGTTCAGTCATCCGTCAGGTGGTGGGTCTTCCTTCAGACGTACTCAGAATAATGGAAATCAGTCTCGCCAGAATCAGAATTTTAGGACATCATCCTCACATAGCCAGAGTAATGTTGAGCAACATTCACACCAGCAAAGTATTTGTGGAACATGTAAGCGGCAACATTCAGGTCAGTACAAGCTCGGGTTTCATGGTTGCTACCATTGTGGAGACATTGGTCATATAAAGGCCAACTGCCCAAAGTTGCAACGTAAGTTCAGTGGTGGATCAACTCGTCCTTCTAGTTCCTCAGCTACTGCAGTTGCACCGCCTCAGGCTCGTGGTTCTCATAATCAGTCCGGGCATGGAGTAGGCAAAGGTGCAGACCGAGTTACTCAGGGAGGGGGGCAATATTTGCTACACTTGATCGTCAGAGTGCAGAGGCATCTGCAGAAGTTATTACAGGTATACTTTTAGTCTGCTCACATAATGCTTATGCCATAATGGATCCAGGTTCAACATTTTCATATGTGACTCCATACTTTGCAATTAACCTCGGACTAGAACCTGAACAACTTAGTGAGCCATTCCTAGTATCTACTCCAGTTGGCGAGTCAGTAAAAGTCACCAGAGTCTATAGAGGCTGTATAGTTTCAGTCCAAGGTCGCAACACCAAAGCTGATCTCATAGAGTTAGAAATGGTGGATTTTGATGTGATCATGGGTATGGATTGGTTGTCTTCCTGCTATGCCATGTTAGATTGTCATGCCAAGATAGTCAGGTTCCAATTTCCAAATGAAGAAGTCTTAGAGTGGAAGGGTAGTTCAGCATCGCTTGTAGGTAAGTTTATTTCTTATCTTAAGGCACAACGAATGATCGGTAAGGGGTGTCTCGCCTATTTGGCTCACATTATTAATCCAGAATCAGAACCACCAGCTCTTCAGTCAGTGCCAATTGTTAGAGAATTTCCAGAAGTTTTCCCAGATGACCTTCCCGGACTTCCTCCCGGAAGAATCATAGACTTCGGCATTGATCTCATGCCAGGCACTCAGCCCATATCTATACCTCCCTATAGGATGGCTCCAGCAGAACTTAATGAGTTGAGAGAACAGTTGAAAGACCTTCTTGACAAGGGCTTCATCAGGCCGAGTGTTTCACCGTGGGGTGCCCTGGTCCTGTTTGTCAAAAAGAAAGATGGGTCTCTCAGAATGTGTGTCTACTATCGGCAGTTGAATAAGTTACCATTAAGAACAAGTACCCACTGCCAAGAATTGATGATTTATTTGATCAACTTTAGGGTGCAAAGTACTTTTCAAAAATAGACTTGAGGTCGGGATACCATCAGTTGAGAATCAGAAAGGAGGACATATCTAAAACAGCCTTTAGAACTCGTTACGGGCACTATGAATTTCTAGTAATGTCCTTCGGGTTGACAAATGCTCCAGCTGCATTCATGGACCTCATGAACAGAGTTTTCAAGCCATTCCTGGATATCTTTATTATCGTGTTTATAGACGATATTTTGGTATACTCTAAGAGCAAGGAAGAACATGCAGAACACCTTAGAATAGCCTTGCAGACCTTGAAGGAGAATGAGCTTTATGCCAAGTTTTCAAAATGTGAGTTCTGGTTGCAGTCAGTAGCATTCTTAGGCCACGTGGTATCTAGTGAAGGAATAAAAGTAGACCCTCAGAAGACAGAAGCAGTCAAGAACTGGCCCAGGCCGACAACGCCAACTGAAATTAGGAGTTTCTTGGGGTTAGCTGGCTACTATAGAAGGTTTGTAGAGGGGTTTTCCTCACTTGCAGCTCCATTAACTAAGTTGACTCAGAAAGCAGTTAAGTTCCAATGGTCAGACGCTTGTGAGCAGAGTTTTCAAGAGTTAAAGAAGAGGTTGACCACTCCACCTGTGCTAACCTTGCCAACAGGTTCGGGTGGGTTCACAGTGTATTGTGATGCCTCCAGAGTGGGCCTTGGTTGTGTTCTTATGCAAAATGGAAAAGTTATTGCTTATGCTTCCAGGCAGTTAAAGAATCATGAAAAGAACTACCTCACACACGACTTGGAGCTTGCAGCAGTTGTGTTTGCATTAAAAATATGGCGACACCACCTTTGTGGTGAGCATTCTGAAGTGTTTACAGATCATAAAAGCCTCCAGTACATTTTCAAGCAAAAAGAACTAAATTTGAGACAGAGAAGGTGGCTCGAGCTATTGAAGGATTATGACATCAATATCCTTTATCACCCGGGCAAAGCTAATGTGGTAGCAGATGCACTTAGTAGGAAATCAATGGGTGTCTTGGCCCATCTTGCAGTACAAAGGCGATCTTTGGGTCGAGAAATTCAAAAACTAGCAAATGATGGAATTAGATTGGATGAGACCGAAGAAGGAGACATAACTGCTTATGCCTTAGCGCAATCCTCCCTTGTTGCGCATGTTAAGGCTAAGCAAGACGAAGATTCGTACTTAGTGAAATTAAAAGAAGGAGTCAGAAGCAAAGAAATCACTGTTTTCATTCTAGGAAGTGACGGAGTTTTGAAGTTGAATGATCGGTTATGTGTGCCTGATGTAGATGGTCTTAGGAAGGCCATAATGGAGGAAGCTCACAGTTCGAGGTATTCTATCCACCCAGGTGCTACCAAAATGTATCTAGATTTGAAAGAGTTGTATTGGTGGAAAGGCATGAAGAAACAAGTAGCAGATCATGTGGCTAAATGTTTAAATTGTCAGCAAGTCAAAGCCGAGCATCAGAGGCCTGGTGGCCTAGCTCAAGATATAGAGATACCACAGTGGAAGTGGGAGATGATTAATATGGATTTCGTAGTAGGTCTACCTCGCACATACCGTAAACATGATTCAATTTGGGTTATTGTAGACCGACTGACAAAGTCCGCGCATTTCCTACCAGTAAAGACGACAGACTCCGCAGAGCAGTATGCGCAGTTGTACATAAAAGAAATAGTCCGATTGCATGGTACTCCAGTTTCAATCATATCTGACAGAGGCCCTCAGTTCACGACAAATTTTTGGCAGGCATTTCAGAAAAGATTAGGTACCAAGGTCAATTTAAGCACCGCTTTTCATCCACAGACCGATGGCCAGGCAGAAAGGACCATTCAGACTCTCAAAAATATGATGCGTGCGTGTGTTATAGATTTTGAAGGTAATTGGGATGATCACTTGCCACTTATAGAATTTGCTTACAATAACAGCAACCAAGCCAGCATTGGTATGGCTCCGTATGAAGCATTGTATGGGCGGAGATGTAGGTCTCCGGTAGGTTGGTTTGAACCAGCAGAGGTGCCGTTGATTGGTCCAGAGTTTGTTTGTGAGGCCTTGGAGAAAGTTCAGCTAATTAGAGAAAGACTTAAAGAGGCTCAGAGTCGTCAAAAGTCTTATTCTGACAAGAGGCATCGTGAGTTAGAGTTCATGGTTGGTGATAAGGTGTTTTTGAAAGTTTCACCAATGAAAGGAGTTATGAGGTTTGGTAAGAAAGGGAAACTTAGCCCTAGATTTATCAGACCTTATGAAATTCTAGAAAAGAAAGGAAACGTGGCTTATAAGCTAGCGCTACCCATTGAGTTGTCCTCTATTCATCTTGTCTTTCATGTGTCTATGCTTAGAAAGTACATTCATGATGACTCGCATATAATACCTGCTGATACTATAGAAATTAAAGAAGGCTTGATTTATGAAGAGGTACCTATAGAAATTCTCGATAGGCAAGTAAGAAAGTTGAGAACAAAAGATTTAGCATCGGTAAAAGTTTTGTGGAGTAATCATGATTCAAAAGAGGATACATGGGAGGTCGAGAAAGATATGAGCCATATTTATTTGAGGAAAAAGATATGTGAACCTAAGTTCGGTGTTACATTTATATTCCATTTATTAAATACAAGTTAGCAAGTGTTTATGTCCTTCCTAGATTATATTTAGTTGTTGTAGTGATTTAGTTTACGCTAGAGTATATTTAATTCATTAAAGTGATTTACTTTTGCTAAAGTGTTGTGCTTCAGATAATTGTTAGTTATTGTGGTACCTCCTTGCCGGAGTGTGAGTAATTAATTTATGGGTTGTGTATGGTGCCTATGAATGGCCTGTTATGGTATATTTGGTTGTTGTTGGTGTAGTTGTGGTATTTGTGACAGAGATATTTTTTTGGATAGTCCAATTTACAAGGGAAACTCTACCGAAATTTTTGAAAATTTAGGGAGCTAGCCAAAAACGTTAAGTCCCTTGGAAAAGTGAGTAGTGCTAAGAAAATTTAAGAGGTTCAAGGACCTAAGGAATGATTGTTAGCTTAAGAATAAGGGCCTAGCAACATTCGAGGACGAATGTTTTTAAGGAGGGAAAATTGTAACACTCCTCAAATTTATAATAGTTTCAAGATACACTAATTATAGAATTAAATTATTATTATTATTATTATTTTTCTTGTTAATAGTGAATATACATAAATATATATACACACACACACACTCATAAATAATTGGATATACAATTAGGAAAATATTATTATTTATTAAAGGTGGGTATCATTAATTATTAGTTACAAAAAAAAAAAGGGAAAGGGCCTAAAAACCCATAAAATGGGCACTTAAAGACAAAGGCTCTTGAAGCCTTAACCAAAAAACTTCCATCGTGAAAAGCAGAAAGCAGAGGCCACGAAAAAAACAGAACACTAAGTTCTGTTCGCTCACGAAACCGAGCACGCAGGCAACGAAAAATACTAGGGTTCTTCACAACTCACTTATTCTTGAACTCAGGTATGTAAAATCCCTTATTGTCAATTACCCTACAGTAGTAATAGGTAAGAATTGAATAGCTAAATCCCTTCTTCCTCTATATCATTAATAAATTTCATAATTAGGTGTAGTACTTTAAAATTGATCAAAATACACCGGTTGTTGTAGAATCGATTGTTTGACTGGTGTCGATTGGACTGGGGTCTACGTATTGGCTCAAGGAGTTTTGAGGTGAGTTGATATAACCCTTTACTAAAGTGGTTTAACTCACAAAAGCACGCATACAAGGTGTTTGATGAATTGCTTAAAAGAGTTTATCTTTATTTAATTAGAGCGAGTGAGCCCATTAATGTAGAATTTGTTCTAGCAAAAGTTTAGATGGTCTATTACGCTATATGTGCTTAAATTTTCAAATTTTTGTGTTGTTCTTATATGCTATTTTCATGTTGAAAATTATGAAGAAGAGAATCTTTGAAAATATTTTTATATGTTTATTTCATTCTTATGCCATGCTTTACATTTAAGGACACCAATATGAACATGTACATAATGTTCTATAAAGAAAGGATTTAGACTTGAAAAGTCACAATAAGAAGTTTTAGAAAGAAAAGATTTTTGGGGAGTATCCTTTATTCTGAGAAGAGGTCATCGTCCAGGCCGAGGGTCCTGACCAAGGCGTTGACTTCCTGAAACTACTTGTGCCAAAGTAGGGAGCATACGAGCCGAGGGTCTCGTTGCTGAGAATTTACTTAGCCATGCTAAGGTATGATACATGAGCGCTGAGAACCATGAAGCGAGTGGCACCTCGTGGATTGGGCCTATTCGATCAGGTTGGGATCGAACCCGTGCCGATCACACGGTGTCTGAGACAGAATTAAGTCAGGATAGTTGGAACTCCCAAAGTATAAAGTGAAGTATTTTTTTTTCAAAGAAAGAAAAAGGAAAAGAATTTCTTTTAGAATATTCATAAATTGCTATTATGCAATTATTTTAGAATTATTCTTATAAGCTTTATGTTTTACATGCATTTAGAACCTTTGCTTGTAACGTATGTGTTATTAAAGTTTCTCCCCCTGTTGTTGAGACTCACTGAGTACAGTGGATGGTACTGACGTTCTCTTTTGGGAACCTACGTTGGTCTGCGGTACAACATAGGAACTGGATTTGCAGGCGAGCAGGTTACGAGTTAGGATTTCCTTCCCTTCCAGTGATATTGGTGAGCTCCGCTTTTGTTCGTGGAGTATTCTTAGAGTCATTTTCATTTAGCTATTTCTTTGTTTATTTAGAGACCTGGCCAGGAAATCTCATGTCCTGAGCAGTGCGTCAGTTTATCAGTAGAGGCTTCATAGACATAGTCAATGGGTTAAGATTTAGATGTTTTTTTTATTATAATAACTTAGAATAAATTTGGTAGTTAGTACGTATAAAGTTTTGGAGTTGCTTTATTTAAATATTTATATTAATCAAAAGTATTTGGTTGGAGTATTAACTTGTTGCATATAAAGTTTGAAGTTATAATAGATTTGATCAGCAGAGATGGTTCGCCCGGTCAGGTTTAGTGATCGAGTGCCGGTCCCGGCTTGTTTAGAAAATGGGTCGTGACAGTTTTCCCAACCAACCTGAAGAGTTTGACACTCGTAGGAACACATTTACTGTGGACGGATATGACAATGCTTGGTCGCTTACCCAATCTTGAGATGCTCAGACTAAAATATTTTGCTATTCAAGGGACCAATTGGAATTTAAGCGAAGGGGGTTTCAAGAAACTCAAGTTGCTACACATTTTGATGACGAACTTGGTGCAATGGAAAGCAACCAGTGATAGTCTTCCTAACCTTGAGTGTCTAGTCATAAGGCATTGTTATAAGTTGAAGGAGATTCCTGCAGAAATTGGGGATATTCCCACATTAAAATTGATTGAGTTGCATCATTGTAGCCAAGCTGTCGTTACTTCTGCAGAGGAAATTCTAGAAGAACAACAAAGCATGGGAAATGAAGTTCTTGTGGTCCGCACCTACAATACTGGAGGCAAGTAAACTTATGTGCTTATAAGTTATAATAATAGACCTTGGCTGTGGTTATTTCTTTGTCTTTCCCACTTCTAATAACTATTCACTGGTGTGCGAGTTGCAGTACAATATTTCGACATGGGTGGTGAAGAAGATGAAGAAGCTGCTATTGTTTCCACCTACGGCTCAGATATGACATATAATCAAATGAGCAATATGGGTGTAAGTGCAAATAAATCTTGCTTTATCCGCCGTTTTGCAATTTACCTTCATTTTGTCGTTTTCTTTTTCTAGTACATATCTTTTGTTTTTCCCTTCTCACGCATATCTCACACACTTTGCTGGTCAAGAAGGCATATAACAAAATGCAATGTGCCTTTGTTACTAATTCATCCATTTGTTACTGAATGCATGGTCAAGTTAAATAAATAATGCATTAGTTTAGACAAGTGAGAAAACCTGGTTATTCTAATTTGCATTATTATTTGTTGCGGAAGCCAAATGTATAGAGTGTGAATAAGTCACAACTACTATACCAAAAATTATGACAGCCACCAAATAATAAATAAGACAATAAAGCAATAATAAAGGGAACACCAGAATTTACGAGGTTCGGCTAATTCTGCCTACTCCTCGGACACAACCAAATATTTTATTCCACTCCAAAATACAAGTGAAATAATACTAAAGAGAGAAGATACAAATGCCTTAAACAGATGAGAAGGCAAATGAGAGGTGTGTCTCAATCCTAAACATTAGGCCTTCTTTTATAGGGGAAAAATCCCCTCCAAACTTAACTCCCAACCAATGTGGGACTTTGGCATTTTGCCAAACTTCAACAAATCTCCACCTTGGCAAAATTCCACATTTTCAATTCTCTCTCAATAACAAATTTTGGTTGTGTCTTCATCTTCAATCTTCAGTGTTCAACAATGTTGATCAAATCCAAACAATGTTGAAACTTGACCGCAGTCACCACCTTTGTCAGCATATCAGCAGGATTCTCTGTAGTATGAATTTTCTTCACCGTGACTCCACCTTCTTCTATGATTTCTCGTACGAAATGATACCGAACATCAATGTGCTTCGTCCTTGCATGATAAACTTGGTTCTTTGCTAATTGAATAGCACTTTGACTATCACAAAAAATTGTGATACCTTTTTGTTCAACACCAAGCTCCTTTAGCAATCCTTGAAGCCAAATTGCCTCTTTCACAGCATCTGTAATAGCCATGTACTCTGCCTCTGTTGTAGACAAAGCAACTGTTGACTGCAAAGTAGACTTCCAACTAACTGGTGCCTTTGCAAAAGTAAACACATAACCAGTAGTTGATCTTCGTTTGTCCATATCACCCGCAAAATCTGAGTCACAATATCCAACTACAGACTGATTGTCTTCCTGCTCAAAAACTAACCCGACATCTACAGTATTATGAATATACCGTAGAATCCACTTCACAGCTTGCCAATGCTCCTTCCCTGGATTGTGCATATATCTGCTAATAACTCCAACAGCTTGTGAAATGCCAGGCCTTGTGCAAACCATTGCATACATCAAGCTACCAACAACATTTGCGTATGGTACCTTTGACATATACTCTCGTTCAGCTTCATCCATTGGCGACATAGTAGTACTTAGCTTAAAATGGGAAGCAAGTGGAGTACTAACTGGCTTAGTCTTGTCATCTATGCCAAAACGTTGAAGTACTCTCTTCAAATATTCCTTTTGAGATAAACAGAGTTTCTTTGAACGTCTATCTCTAATTATCTCCATGCCAAGAATTTTCTTTGCCTCACCCAAATCCTTCATCTCGAACTCCTTCTTCAGTTGAATCTTCAACTTATCAATTTCTTCCGAATTCTTAGAAGCTATCAACATATCATCAACATATAGGAGAAGATATACAAAGGAACCATCTTTAAGCTTGTGCAAATACACACAATGATCGTATTTGCTTCTCTTGTACCCTTGCCGCAACATAAACTCGTCAAATCGCTTGTACCATTGTCTAGAAGATTGTTTCAATCCGTACAACGATTTTTCAAGTTTGCACACCATATTTTCTTTTCCAGCAACTTTGAATCCTTCTGGCTGAGTCATGTAGATTTCCTCCTCCAAGTTTCCATGTAAAAACGCAGTTTTTACATCCATCTGAACTAGTTCCAAATCCAATTGTGCTACCAAAGCCAACATAATTCTAATGGAGGAATGTTTTACAACTGGAGAAAACACTTCATTGTAATCAATTCCCTCCTTTTGAGCATATCCTTTGGCCACCAATCTTGCTTTGTAGCGAACATCTACTTGGTTAGGAAATCCTTCCTTCTTTGCAAATACCCATTTGCACCCAATTGCTTTCTTTCCCTTCGGGAGATTGGCCAATCTCCATGTATGATTCTGATGAAGGGACTGTATCTCATCATTCATGGCAATCCTCCACTTATCTTCTTCTGAACTTTGAACAGCGTCTTTATAAGTAGTAGGAACATCATCAGCTACAATTGAGGTTGCACAAGCAACCGTCTCTATGAGACGAACAGGTTTCGTTATTGTTCTTTTTGGCCTGCTGGTTGCTATTGATTCAAGTTGTTGTTGAGATTCCTGAGTTGGAATCTCCTCTACTGGCTCTCCTTCCAGAGGGTAATCTTCATTTGTTTCCTCCTCTGCTTCTTGTGTAGGAAAAATAAATTTTCCCTCAAACTCCACCTGCTTAGAAGCACCTTCATTTTGTTTGGTATCTTCTGTTACCTTATTTACCATAGCAAATTCATCAAAGGTAACATCTCTGCTGAATATTACTTTCTTTGTCATAGGGCACCATAAGCGATATCCTTTGACTCCAGAAGTAATTCCCATAAAAATAGCCTTTTTTGCCCTTGGATCCAATTTTGACTCCGTCACATGATAATATGCAGTTGAGCCAAACACGTGCAAAGAGTTATAATCTACAGCAGGTTTTCCGTACCATTTTTCAAATGGTGTTTTGCCATCAATAGCAGCAGATGGTAGACGATTAATGAGGTGGCATGCATATGTAATTGCCTCAGCCCAAAATTCTTTGCCCAAGCCAGCATTGGACAACATACACCGTACCTTCTCCAGCAAGGTCCGGTTCATACGTTCTGCCACTCCATTCTGTTGTGGTGTATGTCTAACAGTGAAGTGTCGGACGATGCCATCATTTTCACAGACCTTATTGAAATGATCATTTTTGTATTCACCTCCATTGTCTGTGCGAATACACTTGATCCTCCTGCCTGTTTGATTCTCCACCATCGTCTTCCATTTGAGAAAAATTCCCAGCACTTCATCTTTGTTTTTCATTGTATACACCCACACTCTTCGAGAAAAATCATCAACAAAGGTTACAAAATAGTGTTTCCCACCCAATGAAGGTGTTTTGGAAGGACCCCAAACATCAGAGTGTACATAATCCAAAATGCCTTTAGTATTATGGATCGCTGTACCAAATTTAACCCTTGTCTGTTTCCCTTTGACACAATGCTCACAAAACTCCAAGTTGCAAGCCTTTACTCCTTTTAACAATCCTTGATCTGATAGAGTTTTCAAGGATTTTCCTCCAGCATGTCCCAAGCGCATGTGCCATAGCTTGGTTGCTTCTGCCTCTTTGTCGTCACTGGATGTCACTGTCGCTGTCCCAATAACTGTACTGCCACGATAGCGGTACATATTATTATTCTTCCGATTAGCCTTCATTACCACTAGTGCACCGGAGCATACTCTCATCACTCCATTTTCTGCAATGATTTTGAACCCTTTTGATTCTAGGGCTCCCACAGAGATGAGATTCTTCTTCAAATCCGGTACATATCGAACATCTATCAATGTTCTGATCATTCCATCATGGTTCCTTAATCGTATTGAACCAATGCCATATGAGGTAAGAGGGCTGTTATCCGCTGTGTGGACGACTCCATATTCTCCTTCTTGAAATTCCACGAACCAGTCCCTGTTGGGACACATATGATAGCTACAAGCCGAGTCCATCAACCATATGTCTGAAGATGTTGATGACTCTGTTGTAACTAATGAGAAGTCTGAATCATCACAATCAGCTACATTTGAATCCATAATGGCCTTTCCATTGTTATGTTTGGCCTTATTCTTCAACTTCGGACAGTCTTTCTTCCAGTGCCCTTTTTCTCGACAAAAGGCACATTCATCTTTGCTGGGTCTGGATCTTGACTTGGATCTTCCCTTCTTTGTCCTCGTTTGATTTTGAGGACGACCCCTCACAAATAGTGCTTCTCCTTCTCCGCCCTTCTGTTTTTCTCGCTTTCTTTGTTCATAGCTGTACAAAGCCGAACAAACTTCTCTGAGAGAAACTTCGTCATTTCCATGGAGTAGAGTAGTTTCAAGGTGCTCGTACTCATCAGGAAGTGACGCCAACAACATCAAGGCCAAGTCACCATCATCATAAGTTGTATCCATATTTTGCAAATCTGTAACCAACTTATTGAAACTGGTGATATGTTCATTCATCGTGGTACCAGGAACATAGGTGAAGTGAAACAGTCTCTTCTTCATGTACAATTTATTTTGACTGTTTTTCTTCAAAAATTTATCCTCCAGTGCTTTCCATAATTTACATGCAGAAGTTTCCTTTGTGTATGGATATTTCTGCTCTCTAGCAAGGTAGGATCGAATGGTACCGCAAGCAACACGGTTGATAATTCTCCAATCTTCTTCTCCAATAACATCTGGTTTCTTTTCTTCAATGGCCAGATCTAGCCCTTGTTGAAAAAGGACATCTAGAACCTCGCCTTGCCACATCCCAAAATGTCCGGACCCGTCAAATATTTCGACCGCAAATTTCGCATTTGACACAATTCTTGTCATAAGCGAAGATGCCAATGATGACGTATTGTTGACACTTGATGTAGATTCTTCTTGTTTATTGTCTCCCATCTTTGACACAAATATTATTTAATAGTTGACGACACAAATCAAGATTATTTCCTTTCTAGTGTGGAAGATCAGACTAAGCTGCAACCACAGAGCATACTCAGACAGAACCTTGACTCAGTTACCAAGATAAATCTTTTCTGATGTGGAAGATCAGACTATGCTGCAACCACAGAGCATACTTAGACAGTACCTTGGCTCTGATACCAATTGTTGCGGAAGCCAAATGTATAGAGTGTGAATAAGTCACAACTACTATACCAAAAATTATGACAGCCACCAAATAATAAATAAGACAATAAAGCAATAATAAAGGGAACACCAGAATTTACGAGGTTCGGCTAATTCTGCCTACTCCTCGGACACAACCAAATATTTTATTCCACTCCAAAATACAAGTGAAATAATACTAAAGAGAGAAGATACAAATGCCTTAAACAGATGAGAAGGCAAATGAGAGGTGTGTCTCAATCTTAAACATTAGGCCTTCTTTTATAGGGGAAAAATCCCCTCCAAACTTAACTCCCAACCAATGTGGGACTTTGGCATTTTGCCAAACTTCAACATTATTCTCATATTATTTACACGGAAAATGGCCTCTCTACGAGAGGCGGAGCCAAAATTTCAAGCGTATAGGTTCGAAATTCTAATTATATTAAGTTACTGGGTTCTGCAAAAAAAATTTATACATAATCAATGAATTTTTAACGATAAATATAAAGTTTGAATGAAAGCTACTAGGTTTAGCCGAATCCGTAACGGACACTCTAACTTCGCCCCTGCTCTTGTTACTCATTTTCTGTAATCACTTTGTAAAAGGATTCACTTGTTAGCAAACGCATTTTAA
The DNA here is from genome assembly GCF_000715075.1 of Nicotiana tabacum. Classification (NCBI taxonomy): domain Eukaryota; kingdom Viridiplantae; phylum Streptophyta; class Magnoliopsida; order Solanales; family Solanaceae; genus Nicotiana; species Nicotiana tabacum. Next base: position 126,800,291 of record NC_134095.1, read on the forward strand.
ATGACATGTAATCCCTTTAGAGCACAATAGAGTGCTGAAACAAGTGAAAAAAATCTCTGGGAACTTGCTTCAGTCCGTGACGGCGTAGTGCCAAACTAAAAAATAAAAGGAAAAGATGCTTGCACACAATTAGATTTGCAAAGTCAATTGATCCTGTTGTGTCTAGTTCAGGATTCCCCTGCTATTCAATCATGGGATCGATTCCGATCAAGCTGAAAGAAGTCATCCATTAGTTCCATGGTCGTTCTTCGTGACATGGCAGCACCTGTACTATTGAAATGGTTCAGTAGAGATGTTCCTACTGGTGCCCAATGTGTTAAGAATGATGTTCTCGTTTTCTTTTTAGCGTAGAACTCCATAGTCAATACCTTGCCTTTGTTACTTTTTGGCTCTTTTTGTTGCCGAATAACAGTATTTGATGAAACTACAGCTGAAACTAAATAGCTGGCTTCTATGTTGGCGAAGAATTTCGAGTAAACTAAGTTAAGTAAATCTCTACAACCAAGTTGCCTCGATGAATTCCAAAATGTTCAGTCAATTACGTTGAGAAGGGGATACTGTTCCTTAACTATGTAGGTGGTTGAGTCTGATGGAAACTATATTTAAATGGGCCATTTTTCTATTTTATCGTGTTTACGTTCACATTTATTTATTGTTTTTATATTTTGCTTTTGCTCTTGTGTTCATTACTTTCTTTCGTTCTCACAATTGTGTTTCAATCCCACTGACTATTGGAGATAGAGTATTCTGATAAGTTTGATTGCGTGATCTTTTGCGGTTTGCATATTACTTTCTTCTTTTCTAAACTGCTGCAGTATAAAATTGCTGCTGAGGTGAGGAAAGGGGTAACTAGTTTAACGCATACAGATGAGGATCTTCTTAAACTATTAGGACGTCAGAAGAACAGATACAGTGATGTTGAAGAGGTAGAGTGTCTTCGGTTAATTACCGCAGAATTACGCCTAGAACTTCGGAATCCACAACTTCATGAAGAAATATTAGCTAAGCTGAGGAAACGGGTAATTGATACGGATACAAGTGGATATCTTCTGAGTCTATTAGGACATCAGAAGGACGAGTACAGTGATGTCGAAGAGGTCGTTTATCTTCGTTCACTTGCTGCAATCTTACGTCATGAAATTTGGAACAATCCAAGACCTAAGTTAGAATATGCAGCATCAGAATGTGATCTTAGGGACACTTTAAGCCCAAAATCGGAGGAGAAGGCCAAACAGTTGATCTTAGAATGTGCAGCATCAGAATGTGACCAGTGGGATACAGATCTTGCAAGCAGTTTGTCGCTTCCGTCCTCTCCTGGGAGTGAAGACAATGATATTACTGTGAATGATAGTTCCTCTGGAAGATATCGCAATTCCAGTCAAAACTCCCAGTTTTATTCCAAGTTGAAGAGATTAATTGGGCAAGAGTAAAGATGAATCCCAAGATCTTTTGTCCAAGCAAGACCACATGATGAGGAATGGATGTTACACTGTAGCCATCACCTGTTCCGAAACAGCAGAACTGCCCCACATTAGAGTACAAGATTTTCTTGGATTATATAGGTTTTTTTTTTTGGGTTTGACTACTTGAATTAAATATTTTGAGTTGTGTGATATACGAACTTCTGTGATACCCCGAATCATTCTCTAGTTGCTGTGCCACTTAGGTTATGAAAGTTATGCAACATACTTAAATGTTGTTTTTTGGACTGTTTTTGATCATATGAGATGTTCAAAGTACATTGGAATGTGTGGAAAGCTTTTTGGGTTTAGCTCAGAGTTAATTAGGATGATATTTGGAAAAGAAAAAGAATAGACCCATGTAGTGAGCACTATTGAATTTGGACTGAGCTCTAGAAGAAGGGGAAAGCAGCAGTGGCTTTTCAGCTAATTCCAGCGCCACAGCGCTGGCACTAAGAAGGCTGCCGCTATGGCGCTAGAAAATAAATCAGGCACTATTTGTGCTTAAACCTTATAATAATGTCTAATTAGTTAACTCTATAGCACTGTATTCTAGACAACTAAAGATGTAAGAGCTTGATTTTTATATTTTTACTATGTTGCTTGTAACTATTTAAAATTCAAATTAGACTTTTCTTCTATGTTTAAATTCAAATTCAAAAATAGTAACTAATTATCAATAACATATAGTGCATAATTTATTTATTTTTAAACTAAAATTGCAAAGTAACTTTTTATTATGTTGTCACTTGGCGTACTATGATGTCTTTGACTCTCCTATTATATGTAGATAGATAGATTTTCTTTTTTAAAATTTAAATTTGAAAAGAAACTAATTATCACCTAACATTACTAATTTTGTCCTAAAATTATCAAGTGACTTTTTATTATATTGCCACTTGGCTTACTATGGTGTCTTTGCCTCTTCTATATAATACATAGATAGAAGATAGATTCCGTGATTAGTCAAATAGTGCCACATATGAAACAAATGGAGTAATACTAATAATTTGTTATATATTGTTCAAAATTATAAGTTGTTCCTACGTTTTTGCCTAGGCTTAGATTCTCAAGTTCAATAGGTTTTTGCCTAGGCTTAGATAGGAGACCGAGAGTTATTAGTTGCCTTTAGCGTTTTCGTCAAAGGATAAATGCAAGAGCGAGTTGTCCTTTGCAGCTAAATATTTTGACACATTGGGTTTATATTTTCCAGATATTTTTGTACGAATAGGTACTTTTTTGGAGCTTTCAATCGGAGAAAATATGCTCAAACCTAAGGTTCATCCTTGTGTTACCTCGTGGAACAATAAACATTCTTGTATTATTAAGTAAGTTTCAAAAATACCCTTCCGTTAATTTCGGTCAAAAAACAGCAAAAAACGTGCCAAGCACCTACCACTCTCCTCTGTTCTTTGTAGCCCCCACCAAATCCATTCTTCCACCTTTTTCCAATTCTTCCTTGTTGGAAAAGCATTTGGATTCTCAAATATCTTCTTAACTAGTAATTTATCCGCGTGCTAAAATATCAATAAACTTACAAAGTCTTAAGAAATTAACATCAATAAACTTACAAAAAAATTAGCAACTGATAATGGATTAGATATTGTTTCCTCATTACTATGAGAAACATGTATTGTTTCCTCATTACTAATAAAAAACTTACATTTGGTCTAATTCATAAATTTTATTTATTTGTATCAAATACTTATATGTGGTGTATAGTTAACTATATATTACCAATATAACTCATGTAAGTTTATCTAAGTAAGAAGTTCAAAGAGTATTAATTAAAAATGAGAACTAAAGTTTAGATTAGAATTACGTAAATTCAGCTAAACATTCCTAATTACACAAATAAAAACATTTAAATTATCATTATTTGTAAATTGAGAGAACAAAAATTTATATAAATATTAAAAACCAAAAATCTTTAGTAGGAGCACCTCTTTTTCGACATAAATTTAAAAAATTGTGCTTCTAATTTTAATGCATGTTCTTCTATCTAAGCTTGCTTTTACAAAATATACATTGAATGCATGAGTAACTGCAACATTAATATATTGAGATAATAATACCATTTAAGTTTACCAAAAAAAACACCATTTAAGGAATAAAAATCACCACTTTACAAAAACAATTAGTATTGACTTACAAATAAAGTATATGAACCATTCTCGAAACAGAAAATTCAATATAAAAGAAAAATCCCATTAGTTAACAAAATACTACTTTAAGAGAAGGAACCAAACTAATTTGATTAAATCTAACAATAGAAAAGTACCATCTAACTTACAATTTTATTTTCTTTTTCATACTAAGATGAGACATGTACACCCAAAATACTAAAGTAGATTGAATCCTCCAAAATAGCCGGTGAAACTTTTCAATCATATATAGTAAAAACAAAATTCTTAATTACTTTATTTTGTATACTACCAGTTATTCGTGGTACTTGTTTAAATACCAGCACACAAAAGCACATTAATAGCACAAAATGCTTGTGTAATTGCCCTTTTCAAAAGCTGTGAAGGACTCAAATCTAGTTATCCATATCGTAATAAAAAATTTCTTTTGTACCCAATGAAAATATTCACAAACTTATTACTTTTTCAAAGAGAAAAAAAAGAGATACGTATTATCAATTTACCTATCCTTTTGAAGGGAATTTAAAGAGTAACTAGGGTTAGAAAACCAAAAAAATTGAAAAATAAATGCATAATAAATCTATTAACGGGAACCGTAAGATACACGCTTTGTTAACTACCAACTAAGGGGTCATTTGATACATGAGATAAAAATAATAGTTCTGGAATAAAATTTGGGATTCACTTTATACCATATTTAGTTTGAGGTATTAGCTAATCTCGGGATAATTTTTACACTATAGAAGGTAGGATAACTAATCCCGTGGGATATACTACACATGAAATATCCTAGAATATTCCACCATTGTACCCAATAACCCCTAAGTAAATTGCAAGGAGTTGCATTTTTTGTACCTATGTGTAGAATAAAGCAAGATTTTCATTATTACATACATTTTCCATAACAGCAAAGGCAATAAGCAAAATAAAAAAATATTTGTTAACAATTCGTTAGCTAAAGATGAAGTAAGAGGAAAGGAGAAAAAATATATATTTAACTTAGTTTATAAAAAAAAACGCATGGGTAGTCCGTAATGCGAATGAATCCTGTACATTCTTATGTACTAATCTTTTGCAGTAGAATTGTGATGGAAAGTAGAGAAATACTATCAAATAAGTTAGCCTCTTTCCACAACCCATATACATGATTAAACTTGTATACTTCAATTAAACAATTTATTCAATTTCTGAAATTTCAGTCTATTAACTTTTATACTCGTATATTCTGTAAAATATCATCAAAATGTTGAATCACTTGTTCAATAACCCCATCTGAAAAAGCTTCTTGTAAAAACCTCTTTTTTCCTTTACATTACGTCATTAAATAATTTTGATCATAATGTCAAAAAGAACACCGACATACATATTCAAGATTTTATGATTTTATGAGAAAAAATCTCACAAATTCGAAACGAAAAAAAAACATAAATAAAAAGAACATATTTGCTTACCTTGAGAATTGTTTGGAATATGGTTTATTGAAATGCTTCATAATTCACAATTCATAGATAACAATGTCTTTCAGTCAATTCCTAGTGGAAAGCATATAATAAAATACTTAGCTTTGTCAAAGTATGACCAAATGTATTTTAAAAAAAGCCTCACACATGGAATGCAGAAAGGCATGAGATGGAAAAGTAACATTAAGGATTGCAAGGGCCGTTCAACTGTAACTGTTGTCATGGACTCTTGGTAAATGCATTAAAAATGAACCGTTTCATCTTTCCTTAAATGATGAAACTTAGGGGTGGACATTGGTCGGTTCGGTTCGGTTATGAATATTATCGGTTTAGCATATCGGTTATCGGTTTACAAATATGATAAACCGATAACCAAACCGATAAGATATTGGTTATCGGTTATTGGTTAATTGGTTATCGATCATTATCGGTTCGGTTATCGGTTTACCCGATAAGATAAAACAACTAAAACAGTTTTATAAACAACTTTATATCGGTATAAAATTGTTTTGCAATATTTCTTGTACCGAACTAAAACAATTTTATAAAACAGCTTTTTTGCAAGCTAAACAAGTTTTATAAAACAACTTATTTGTAATTGAGAAAGGTATAAAGACAAGTTGTTTTGCAACTAATAGTTCAACACTAAAATCTGCAACATAAAACAATAGAAACAGTTAACTAGTAGTTCAAGTAGTAAGTTTAAATTCTTAAAGCTGATTCTACTTTCTCTGTGATTTCATTTTAAAATCTGATTTATCTTTAAATGAGGTACTTTATGCTAATAATTTGACACCAACTAATAGGACAAAAACAAACGAAGAAAAAAAAGTAACAGAACAGAACAGTTAGAGTAGAGGAAAAAGCTGGAGATAAAAACTATGCAAACTAAAATCAGACCTCAAGTCATTTTAGCGAAACAAAAAATTGCATAAAACAGATAAATAAACGATTCTCACAAAAAACCAATAGTGAATGAATCAACACAATAGTGAAGTGAATCAACAGGAAAAAATAAACGATTCCCTCAAAAATTAACACGAAGATTGAATCAAGGAAAAAATAAACAGAGCATAACCTAATAGTGAAGTGAATCAACACAATAGTGAAGTGAATCAACAAGCAAAAATAAACGATTCCCTCAAAAATCAACACGAAGATTGAATCAACCGAAGATGAAGATGAAGGCAAGTAGGTAACCGAAGATGAAGATGAAGCAACTAAAAACTTACACAAAGAATGAAGATGAAGCTGAAGAATACGGCTGAGAAATGGGCTGAAGCGTGAAGTGAAGAGGGTGAAGTCTGAACTCTAAAGAATGTGGCTGACGGGCTGAGGCCGAGAAAGAATAGGGAAATAATGAAGCCTTAGTATGTATATACTTAAGGGTAAAGTAGTAAATTCGTTAATCCTTATTGGGTTATCGGTTAACCCAATAACAGAATTGCCAAATCGAGTCCGAACCGATAACCCAATAATGAAAAAATTCTAAACTGTTACCGAACCGTTAACCAATAACCCAATACCGATAACCCAATAAATAATTAACGGTTCGGGTTATCGGATTTACCCGATATATGCCCACCCTAATGTAACTTTTGGATTTTTAAAATATATTACAACAATTAAAAAATAATGAAAACCTAAAAAAAAGAAAACCACCCTCCTCTATTCCTTATAGCCTCCACCAAATCCACTCTTCCAGCTTTTTCCAATTCTTTCCTTGTCGGAAAAGCATCTGGGTTCTCAGATATCTCCATAAAAGCCAAAATCTCTTCTTCCAGCTCCATATCCCCTTCACTTCCTACCCCTTTCCTACACCAGCAATATGCACTATCCTCGGGTCTTCCCTTGCTAAGCTTAAAACCCCCCATTTCTTGGTTAAAAATCGCAGCTTTTCTGCGGTAATGAAGTCTTTTGGCGGGGTTTATAACGAACATTACAGTGGGTAGACGAAAAACTAATATGAGTGTAGAGAAAAGAAGGTTTTGAGAAATGGGTCGGCGTCGAAATGAGTGAAACCATCGTTCAGGCATTTCTTCAAACAATTGGAGACTATCTGAAGGAAGTAAGTGAGAGTGCGGAACCAAAATGTGGTTTATTTTTACTCAAAATACTCAAATAAGTGTAAAAAAAAAAGTTACCAAACTATATATAATGCCACAAATAGTGGCGCTATACAGTAACGTTAACTGCACCGTTACTGTATAGCGCCCCTATTTGTGGCGTTATACTGACACATCTTACATAGCGCCAAGAAGAGTGGTAAACTTCAATTTTCATTTGTGTTAATTATGTATATTTTTGCGTATTGAATTAATTTTAACGCTCATTTATTTAATAGGGGGTACCGGCCGGATATGAATTTTACAAGTGGCCCATCCGGTAGTCATCACCTAACTGAAAACGTCCATCATGGAATGTCATCACATTACAACTTGTAAGTGAAAAGCTACAGCCATATATAAAGCATTTATTAATTTAGTAGCTTATATTTTTGTTGAAATGTGCAGTGAAAACGAGCAAGTTGAACTACCCGTACTCACTCAATTGCCCGAAAATGACGTATTACATCAGGATCTAGCAGATGAACAGAGTGAGGAAGAGAACAACGATTACGATAACAATGCCGATGAATCGGGAGACGAGACACCATTTGCTCGTGAGGATCGTGATGAAGAGGACGAGGAGGAAGGACCCGATTAGAAGAGAGCCCCCTATAGACGAAAAGTGAACGAGTCTGAAGTGTCGTTTCATTCAAGGGAGATTCCTTATATTGATAACTTGCCAGCCGTGCCGGATGTGGAAGCTCTCACAAGGGATATTGATGAAATCCGGACAGCAATGTGGGATGAGTCTAGACCAACGGTGCTTGCAAAGGGGATGCTTTTTCCTGATAAAGCACGCGTAAGCAGGGCTTGTAAAATGCAAAATGTTAAAGAGTATCGTGAGATGCAGGTATCGGAGTCAAGTCCGATGGTATACAAGGCTATTTGCCGCAGGTGGTTTTGGCCATATAATTGGATGTTGCATACGTCGAAGAAGAAAACAGGTATGTGGAAAGTGGGTAAATACATTCCCACCCACACATGCGAAATGGACACTTTCAACAGGAATCACTTCAACTTGGATATTGACTTGATATCTCTTGTACTTATTCCGCACATCGAAGCGTCCATAAGGTATAAAATCAAAGAGTGCATTACAGTAGTCTACCAGGAATATGGCCACACAATTACTAAAAGAAAGGCATATCTTGGGCGCAAAAGAGCGTTTGAAATAGTCTATGGTAACTGGGATAAGTCATTTGCAGATCTGCCTAGCTACATGGCTGCACTGCAGCACTTTAACCCCGGAACAGTTATTGAATGGAAGCTTGAGCGGAGTCCGGGTAAACCAGAATATATATTCAATTACGTGTTCTGGGCGTTTAAGCCAACAATTGATGGTTTTCCGTATTGCCGGCCCGTAATATCCATAGACGGAACTCATGTCTATGGAAAGTACGATATCAAGCTATTGATAGCCGTGGCAGTGGATGCTAATGGACAGATATTTCCTCTAGACTTTGCTATTTGTGCAAATGAAAGCACAGAGACGTGGACAATGTTTTTGAACCACTTGAAAGAGCACGTTGTCAAACATCATTCAGGTATTTGTCTAATATCTGATCGGCACGGGGGTATATTAAGTTCTGTGGAGAACCTTCATGCCTGGCAAGAACCTTATGCATACCACCGTTACTGTGTGAGGCACTTTAAGGCCAATTTCAAGAAGGCACATCCCAAAAAAGATCTACATGATTTGATGTGGATGGCAGCAACAGACCACCAACAACATAAATTCCGGAGGCATATGGATTCTATCAGGCAAGAAGACGATGCAGCATATCGTTGGTTAATGCGACATGATCCTGAAAAGTGGATGTTGCATGCAGATGGTGGCAGACACTGGGGAATTCTTACTACAAATGTGTCAGAATCCTTCAACGAGTTATTAAAGTCGGCAAGAGGATTGTCCGTCACAGCCATAGTGCGTATGTCGTTCGAGCAGATGGCGGAGAGGTTTGTACAACGGTCTGCAGCTGCAACAGAATTGATGGAAAGGGGTATTGAATTTATGCCAGTGCCTATGAAGAGACTAGAGAAATACAGACGGCGAGCACATTGGCATTCCTTTTTGCAATATGATAACGAACAAGGTATTTTTGAAGTTCGCACCGCTATCCATAATAATCGGGGTAATAATGTACATACTGTAAATGAATCCACAAGGTTATGCTCATGTGGGAAATGGTCAATCTACCACATGCCTTGTTCACATGCCATCAAGTGTTTTCAACGTGTTGGTTATGCGGAGACCAACTATATTGATCAACAATATAGTGTTTCCAAATACCTAAACACATATAGTGGTCAGTTGCAACCAGTGGGTTCTGAGCATTACTGGCCCCCAGAACCATTTAAAATGGTGTGTAACAAGTCCTATTTGCGTAAAAGACAGGTGCAGAAGAGAACGCGTATACGGAACCAAATGGATGTTAGTGATATCGTATATGCACGCAAATGTGGTATATGCTCGCAAACAGGCCACGACCGTAGAAAATGTCCTTTGGGTGGCAACAATAATCAAGCTCAGGGCGGGTGTTCTTCTATTGTACCTAACTACCCATGAGTTCATGTTGTAATAATTAGTTGTTATGTATACGATTTAAGTATTTATGAAATAATATTTTCTTGTTTGTTAATTATGATTTGTACTTTCCCTTTTTACCTATTTAAATAATAATTTAATATAATTATCGGTATATTTATTATGTGTGTTGTCTTGTCCCTATCACGATATTTAATACACAAAATATATATATGGCGCTATGTGTGTCTTGTCTTGTCGAACTGAAAAAGCTGAAAACATCATGATATGGCGCCATTAGATATGTGTGACCGGCTGACATAAAGTCGTCTCGTCAACATCATGATATGGCACCATTAGATATGGCGCTATCTAATATAGCGCCATTAGATATGGCGCTATATGTGTCTTGTTTAGCCTATAAATAATGGGGTCATTGTAGTTATTTTGTATGCTAAAAATTTCCCCCAAGAAATATTTCATTAAAAGTAAGTAAGGTTTTTATTATAAGCAAATAGTTCACAAATGGCTCAACCTGGTCGTCCACCAATTTGCTTATGTGGAAAACCATGCATGATGGATTGTGGGTGGGAAGGTGCTAACGTTGGACGCCGCTATTGGTGCTGTATGAACAAGTTGTATAAGCAACCCGACGAACCTACTTGTGAATTTGATGAATGGGATGCGGAACCATGTTATCAGGAAAACTACAGGGATAGATTACAGGAATTTCATAATATGTTGTTATACCAGCATAGAATACAAAAGGAGGGAGATAGAATTATTACAGAAATGAGGGAGAAACTGAAGGAGGTGGAAGATAAAAAATGGAGAGCATAATGGAATTGTGAAGCACACAAGGAACGCAACGAAAAATATAAACGGGAACTTGCGGAGGTGAAGGCGGGAGTGAAAGAGATAGAAGAAGAAAAAGATCAAATGGAAGAACGATTTAAGTGGTTGGAGCGAAGAATAAATGACAACTGAGGATGGAGCATTGGCATGTATGTGTTTAGTGTCATTTTCATATGTCATGTATTTTTATTATGTTGGCCTGTTATGTTTGTGTTTGTGTTGTAGTAATGTTTTCCTTGTTTGTTGAACTAAATTTTATTTTAATTTAAGTGGAAGTTAAGTTTAAGTTGTTGTGTTACTATACCAAATACTATAAAACGAAATGAGAACTAAAAAAAAGTAACTGTCATATTCGACTAAATATTATTTACACCAAAAAAACAAAAAAATTGGAAGACCGAATCAATGTGTCCCGCATCCGGTGTGTCTCAAAGTAGCCGTTGGTCTGAGGCGCATCCCCTGCCGCCCGGGTACGCTATCAGGATCATCATCATCAAGTCGTCTCCTTATGGCCGGATGCGGCACAGGATGACATGTATCGGTGGTGCTGTCAGGTCCAGTAGAAGGCTACATAATAATATCAAACTTAGTATAGAAAACTACATAACAATTCACAAAAATTTATATTGGCTTACCATAATCGTGTCTGGATCCTGAATGTAGTCATCTGTCGCAGCATCGCATGAAGCCTAAAAAAGTAAATTAATAAAGTTAAAACAAAATAAATAAGTTATAGTAAAAACAGTAATAAAATTAATACTAGTAAACTCATACCTGCGCATGTGATGAGCTGCCATAACTCAGTCGGTGCCCACTATCAAAATCTCGGATCGGTCGAGACTCATCAGTGGTAGACGGGCCAGGGAAATATCTACCCAACTCCACTCCTTGAAAATCCGAGCCCATGATCAAGAATTGACCCGATGGGGTCACCTGCGACGTCCCTGGAGTGTCATAAATGCCAAGGCTGTAAGACGGCATGTCGGTCTCATGCATGCCACCTCCCATATCAGCAGCAACATCATCAACATCATCAACAGGAGCCTCAAAGCCCCCTTGCTGGGGACCTCCTCTCCGCCCACGACCACGTCGTCCAACACCAGCAGGTCGTCATGGAGCAGCAGCAGCTCGTCGTCCACCACCCCGTGGCATACCACGACCTCGCTGGTACGTGGCTGGGTCAACATAATCTGGCTGGTGTGCCAAACGCTGATCCGATCGGCCTCGCTGCAGTGTCTGGGCAGCCACATCCATTAAGTGACGACTATATTCCTGCATGATCACAGGGTCGTGGACATAACTCTGCATCTGCTGCCCCATACGATATACGGTATGCAATCCAATCGCCTGCACAAAAGTTTTTAATATAAACTACGTATTTGACTAGAAATTACTATTAATGTAATTGATAATAATAGAAAACATACCAGAGCCTCATGTCTCCCGGCGTATGAGACGTACCGACCATCTACCTGATGAACTGGGTTCCCGATAAAAAGTCGGGAAACAGTGCGGTACCATGCCATATAAACTTCGATAGGAAAGTGTTGCGGAGCTGGGGTCAAGTCCCCTCGGCTGTCCCAAATACCCAACTGCGCTGTCAGCCACTCAATAAATGTGTCGTCCACTCTCATCCTATCATCCCTCTCATAATGTAAAGGATCCCATGCAGGCTGAGTCGGTATAGACTGCGGAAATTCAAACTGACGAAATACTCGCTCTGAGGCATGATGCTCAACAATATCGAGGCACGTGAGAGGGACGGAAGCCCTCAAAATATGGAAACCGTGCGTGCAATACGCTGGCAGGGTACTTATCAACTCTTCGTTGTACGGCGTCCAGATGAACTATCAAATAATAACACAAACCGTTAGTATGCGCAACACCTAGTTAAACAATAATTGGTAAGTTTAGTTAGATATTCACCTGTGCATCCTCCAGAAAATCCAACACATCCCTACAGAAGGGGAGATTATGATGGCCATGATACTCTCGTGCAAGTCTACGACGCAATACCCACCTACAAGCTAGAGGGAGATCAGGAATATGTACATTAGCCGGTAGCTGTGGTAGAGGTGGCCGAAGTTGCAGAAATCGCTCCCACACCCAAACCTAAAACAGAAAGTTGACGTAAAGATTAACTATAACTAGGTAGAATTGTAACTAAACGACAAATTATTTCAATAAGTTGTCACCTGTAGAAGTGGCAGAAAGCCAGAAACGTCTCTCTGTGTGCCCATGGATGCCCGGCACATCTGCCTATACAAAAAAGATAGGACAGCACCACCCCAGCTGTAGCTGACTGTATCATCGAAGTCCGCAATATGATGCAGAAAACGAAGGCTCACTAGGTTCCTCGAAGTGTTCGGGAACAAGACCCCCACAAATAGAAGGAGCAACAACAGCCTCGTATATTGCTCCACATCCACCTCCGCTGAGTCGTCGGTGATAGTATCGTGGATCTGCACCAAGTGGTCTCTAATGGGGACCAACTGCATACGACTGCTCCCAATTGCTACATCTGGGTCCTCGGACCTGAAGCCCGTGAGCCTGTGCAGCATATCCATATATGAAGCCCGGTTAAAATATCTCATGTTCCCAGGCAGTAAAACTGGCAAGCCATCGGTGGACAGGCCATATAAAATCTTGACGTCCTGGAGTGTGATGGTGGCTTCGCCGATGGGCAGATGGAAAGTGTGCGTCTCCGGTCGCCACCGCTCAATCAACGCCGTGATCAAAGCATAGTCGAGCTGTATCCGGCCAATGCTAATGATCCTATATAATCCCATCTCCTCCAGGTGATGGACCACACGGGGATGTAGAACGCGGGGAGGAGTCAAAAACTCCCACAATAAATCCACTCTCCTGCCCCGAAAAGTCTGCGTAAGCAACTCTCCCCCCCATATATGCTCGGATCTATGCTGGGGCTGTAGGGGTAGTAGCTCCGACGTCCGAGGGCCGGGATGTATAGGTGCATCCATGTCGTCAACTGCAAATTCATAATTTTTAATAACTATCATTAAAATTTATGTGTGTTTTTTATAATTTAAATTCATATTTTTTAACAACTTAATTGTAAAAATTATATATATACTTATGGGTTTCGTGCTAGATTTTCTGAGGCCCAGTGGTACCAAACTATCATTAATAATTTTATGTTTTTTTAATAATTTTTATTCATATTTTTTAATAACTTAATTGTAAAAATTATATATACCTATATATAATTTTTATAATTATGGGTTTCGTGCTAGATTTTCTGAAGCTCAGTGGTACCAAACTATCATTAATAATTTTATGTTTTTTTAATAATTTTTATTCATATTTATTTAATAACTAAATTGTAAAAATAATATATATATATATATATATATATATATATATATATATATATTATAATTATGGGTTTCGTGCTAGATTTTCTGAGGCCCAGTAGTACCAAACTATCATTAATAATTTTATGTTTTTTTTATAATTTTTATTCATATTTTTTAATAAATTAATTGTAAGAATTATATATATATATATATATATATATATATATATATATATATATATATATATATATATAAGATAATTAAACAATTACTACACAATACTACGCTACAAGGCTCTATATTTTACTACGCTAAAAGGGTCTACGTTTTACTACGCTAAAAAGGTCTACGCTTTACTACGCTAAAAAAGTCTACATTTTACTACGCTAAAAAATAATTCTAAACTAAACGGCATAAAAACACATAAATATACATGAGGATATTAACAAACACATTTTTTAGACTAATTTACATATTTTTATACAACACTAAAATTAAATCCGGATAAAATTTAACATGCTAGTTTCGGAAAAAAAAAACACAAACCGAAATAGAACACATACAAATCAAGTAATATGCATTGTTATAAAAGTTTCAACTTAAAATAAATCGAAATACCTCGATTTAGAATTTTCGGAATGTAGATAGATTGAAATTTTGACTCCAGAAGAGTGAATCCACAATAACACGAAGCTCTACTCGACAGTGGGACCACAAATATTAAACTTTTATGTGACGGGGGGACCCAAAATTTTTATTTTTTTTTTAAAATGGCGGCAGAATCGGTGGTGGTGGTGGTGGTGGTGGTGGGACCAGAAATGAGAAATGAGGGAGATGGAACGAAGAAGAAGAAGATGGAGGATTTGTATTAAGCGGTATAGCGCCACTATTAATGGCGCTATGTGTTCAGGTAATAAGGCGTATAGCGCCACTATTAATGGCGCTATGTAACATGTGTCAGTATAACGCCACAAATAGTGGCGCTATACAGTAACGGTGCAGTTAACGTTACTGTTGTGGCGCTATATATAGTTTGGTAACCTTTTTTTTTTTACACTTATTTGAGTATTTTGAGTAAAAATAAACCACATTTTGGTTCCGCACTCAGTAAGTGAAGCAATGGACAGTGCACTAGAATGTGAAAAATGCAATTAATGAGAACTGATTTGTTGAGGTTTACTTAATGAACACTGTTATAGGCTCTATGATATAAACTGTTTATACATCGAATGCTTATGAGTATAAGAAAGTGATTCACACACTTTTCCAGACTTTTTTTTATGAGTTTGCTTTGTGGGGCCCCTGTTTCCAAGATTTGGTTTTGTCTAAACTTGGGGATTAAGGCAGTGTTTGCCAATGGAGGGGCGTGAAGTTGGGAGAAGAAAGGCATGTGCTTGGCACGTTTTTCCGCTGATGCTGTGAGTTTTTTGACAGGAATTAACGGAAGGATGATTTTTGCAAATTTTTTAGTAGTACAAGAATGTTTTTTGTTCCCTTTGGTAACATAAGGATGTTTGGGTCATAGTTCAGGATTATTTTAGCCAAAAACTCAAACCTGTTATCTAGTTCCACAAACAGACTGAGTGAAACATGGCTCATGCTGTTGTAACTTCACTTATGACAACTCTGGAGCAAGTCTTAAAATTCAATCCAAGTTTGGTTTCTGAAAATAGGGCACCTCTTGATTCTCTTTTTGGGAAACTTTCTTGCTTGCAAGCTTTCCTTGAGGATAATATGGGAAATAGGATCAATGATCAAGAATCGTTGACTATTTTGGAGACGAAAATTAGAGATGCAGTTTATAAAGTAGAAATTACAGTTGAATTGTGCCTAAGAAGAATCCATGTGGCTGATACTGAAAACAATCGAAACATTGCTCGTTCTAAGCTTTATGATGAGTTGGAGCAAATAACAAAAGAAATGGATTCCATACAAGAAGAGGTGTTGAAGTTCAAGAATGACCATCAAAATATCAAAGGTTTGCCAGCAACAATTTCTTTACCTCTCCGCTCACCGCCGTGTACTATCTTAGATGATGAAAACACTCTTGTTGGGATGGAATATGAATTCAACAGCATAAGAGATCAACTCATCGGACAGACATCAGAACTGAATTTAGTCTCAATCGCTGGTATGGGTGATATTGGTAAGACAACTCTTGCTTTAAGAATTTTTAACCATCCATTAATATCTCGTCGTTTTGATGTTTCTTCATGGATTACTGTCTCTCAAGATTATGATGTAAGATCAATGCTTTTAGACATTTTAAGATTTTGTAACCAAGGTGTAAAGCCAATGAACCACAATGACTCGAGCATTGACCAATTACTAGAGAATGTCTATAAGAAATTGAAACTGGAGAGGTATCTGATAGTTTTGGACGATATATGGAGTATTCGCCTGGGACCTAATTAGAAGATCATTTCCCGATGATGAAAATGGAAGTCGAATCATGATCACTACTAGGCTCTTAGAAGTTGCTGATTATGCTAGTAATGACTGCCTTCCTCATTGCATACCTTTCCTTAATCTTGAAGATAGTTGGAAATTACTATGTAACAATGTATTTGTAAAGGAAGATTGCCCTCCTCAACTGGAGGAAATAGGGAAGAAAATAGCAGAACAATGTCGAGGATTACCTCTCTCAGTTGTTGTCATTGCTGGTGTTCTCTCTAATATCAACAGGACATGTGATGACTGGATAAAAGTTGCTGAAAATGTGAATTCAAATATAGGCTCAACCTCCGAGCAGTGTTTAGAGATATTGTCTTTGAGTTTCAACTACTTGCCTTGTAACTTAAAAGCTTGCTTTCTTTACATTGGTGTTTTCCTCGAAAATACAGAAATTCCTGCAGATAGGTTGGCTAAAATTTGGGTTGCTGAAGGTTTTTTGAAGACAATTATTCATAAAAAGCCAGAAGAAGTGGCAGAAGAGTGTTTGGAAGATCTAGTTGGCAGAAGTTTGATTATGGTTAGTAGAAGACGAGCTACTGGCAAAATCAGAACCTGCAGAATTCATGACCTCCTTCGACTATTATGCTTGAGAGGAGGAAAAACTGAGAAGTTTTTTCATGTCAAAAATAAATGCGACGACGTCTCCTCAGATGGAATGGAATTTCAATGCCGATTATGCTTGTATCGAGAAGCTTTACAAAACAAAAATCTCAATCTAGAGAAAGGTAATTTTGATTCAATTCATACCATTTTGTGCCTCGATGAACGCGATGTTTTCTTAGAGGAGTCTCTACATTACAAAACAATCAGTTGTTGCTTTCAACTGCTAAGGGTATTAGATGTACAAATTATTTTCTTCTCAAAATTTCCCCATGAGGTAACACAATTAGTACACTTGAGATATCTTGCCTGTACCACTTGTACAGCAGTTCCTGCATCAATATCCAATCTACTGAATCTACAAACATTAATTGTTATCTCATTTGTGTTGCGGAAGCCAAATGTATATAGTGTGAATAAGTCACAACTACTATACCAAAAATTATGACAGCCACCAAATAATAAATAAGACAATAAAATAACAATAAAGGAAACACCAGAATTTACGAGGTTCGGCTAATTTTGCCTACTCCTCGGACACAACCAATATTTTATTTCACTCCAAAAATACAAGTGAAATAATACTAAAGAGAGAAGATACAAATGCCTTAAACAGATGAGAAGACAAATGAGAGGTGTGTTTAAATCCTAAACATTAAGCCTTTTATTATAGGGGAAAAATCCCCCAACTATTGCTAACCCACCGATGTGGGAATCTGAAATTTTGACATTTCAACAAATCTCCACCTTGGGAAAAATTCCACGTCTTCAATTTTCTCTCTATAACAAATTTTGGTTGTGTCTTCATCTTCAATATTCAGTGTTCAACAATGTTGATCAAATCCAAACAATGTTGAAACTTGACCGCAGTCACCACCTTTGTCAGCATATCAGCAAGATTCTCTGTAGTATGAATTTTCTTCACCGTGACTCCACCTTCTTCTATGATTTCTCGTATGAAATGATACCGAACATCAATGTGCTTCGTCCTTGCATGATAAACTTGGTTCTTCGCTAATTGAATAGCACTTTGACTATCACAAAAAATTGTGATACCTTTTTGTTCAACACCAAGATCCTTTAGCAATCCTTGAAGCCAAATTGCCTCTTTCACAGCATCTGTAATAGCCATATACTCTGCCTCTGTTGTAGACAAAGCAACTGTTGACTGCAAAGTATACTTCCAACTAACTGGTGCCTTTGCAAAAGTAAACACATAACCAGTAGTTGATCTTCGTTTGTCCATATCACCCGCAAAATCTGAGTCACAATATCCAACTACAAACTGATTGTCTTCCTGCTCAAAAACTAACCCGACATCTACAGTATTATGAATATACCGTAGAATCCACTTCACAGCTTGCCAATGCTCCTTCCCTGGATTATGCATATATCTGCTAATAACTCCAACAGCTTGTGAAATGTCAGGCCTTGTGCAAACCATTGCATACATCAAGTTACCAACAGCATTTGCGTATGGTACCTTTGACATATACTCTCGTTCAGCTTCATCCATTGGCGACATAGTAGTACTTAGCTTAAAATGGGGAGCAAGTGGAGTACTAACTGGCTTAGTCTTGTCATCTATGCCAAAACGTTGTAGTACTCTCTTCAAATATTCTTTCTGAGATAAACAGAGTTTCTTTGAACGTCTATCTCTAATTATCTCCATGCCAAGAATTTTCTTTGCCTCACCCAGATCCTTCATCTCGAACTCCTTCTTCAGTTGAATCTTCAACTTATCAATTTCTTCCGAATTCTTAGAAGCTATCAACATATCATCAACATATAGGAGAAGATATACAAAGGAACCATCTTTAAGCTTGTGCAAATACACACAATGATCGTATTTGCTTCTCTTGTACCCTTGCCACAACATAAACTCGTCAAATCGCTTGTACCATTGTCTAGAAGATTGTTTCAATCCGTACAACGATTTTTCAAGTTTGCACACCATATTTTCTTTTCCAGCAACTTTGAATCCTTCTGGCTGAGTCATGTAGATTTCCTCCTCCAAGTTTCCATGTAAAAACGCAGTTTTTACATCCATCTGAACTAGTTCCAAATCCAATTGTGCTACCAAAGCCAACATAATTCTAATGGAGGAATGTTTTACAACTGGAGAAAACACTTCATTGTAATCAATTCCCTCCTTTTGAGCATATCCTTTGGCCACCAATCTTGTTTTGTAGCGAACATTTACTTGGCTAGGAAATCCTTCTTTCTTTGCAAATACCCATTTGCACCCAATTGCTTTCTTTCCCTTCGGGAGATTGGCCAATCTCCATGTATGATTCTGATGAAGGGACTGTATTTCATCATTCATGGCAATCCTCCACTTATCTTCTTCTGAACTTTAGACAACGTCTTTATAAGTGGTAGGAACATCATCAGCTACAATTGAGGTTGCACAAGCAACCGTCTCTATGAGACGAACAGGTTTCGTTATTGTTCTTTTTGGCCTGCTGGTTGCTATTGATTCAAGTTGTTGTTGAGGTTCCTGAGTTGGAATCTCCTCTACTGGCTCACCTTCCAGAGGGTAATCTTCATTTGTTTCCTCCTCTGCTTCTTGTGTAGGAAAAATAAATTTTCCCTCAAACTCCACCTGCTTAGAAGCACCTTTATTTTGTTTGGTGTCTTTTGTTACCTTATTTACCATAGCAGATTCATCAAAGGTAACATCTCTGCTGAATATTACTTTCTTTGTCATAGGACACCATAAGCGATATCCTTTGACTCCAGAAGTAATTCCCATAAAAATAACCTTCTTTGCCCTTGGATCTAATTTTGACTCCGTCACATGATAATATGCAGTTGAGCCAAACACGTGCAAAGAGTTATAATCTACAGCAGGTTTTCCATACCATTTTTCAAATGGTGTCTTGCCATCAATAGCAGCAGATGGTAGACGATTAATGAGGTGACATGCATATGTAATTGCCTCAGCCCAAAATTCTTTGCCCAAGCCAGCATTGGACAACATACACCGTACCTTCTCCAACAAGGTCCGGTTCATACGTTCTGCCACTCCATTTTGTTGTGGTGTATGTCTAACAGTGAAGTGTCGGACTATGCCATCATTTTCACAGACCTTATTGAAATGATCATTTTTATATTCACCTCCATTGTCTGTGCGAATACACTTGATCCTCTTGCCTGTTTGATTCTCCACCATCGTCTTCCATTTGAGAAAAATTCCCAACACTTCATCTTTGCTCTTCATTGTATACACCCATACTCTTCGGGAAAAATCATCAACAAAGGTTACAAAATAGTGCTTCCCACCCAATGAAGGTGTTTTGGAAGGACCCCAAACATCAGAGTGTACATAATCCAAAATGCCTTTAGTATTATGGATCGCTGTACCAAATTTAACCCTTGTCTGTTTCCCTTTAACACAGTGCTCACAAAATTCCAAGTTGCAAGCCTTTACTCCTTTTAACAATCCTTGATCTGATAGAGTTTTCAAGGATTTTCCTCCAGCATGTCCCAAGCGCATGTGTCATAGCTTGGTTGCTTCTGCCTCTTTGTCGTCACTGGATGTCGCTGTCCCAATAACTGTACTGCCACAATAGCGGTACATATTATTATTCTTCCGATTAGCCTTCATTACCATTAGTGCACCGGAGCATACTCTCATCACTCCATTTTTTTCAATGATTTTGAACCCTTTTAATTCCAGGGCTCCCACAGAGATGAGATTCTTCTTCAAATCCGGTACATATCGAACATCTGTTAATGTTCTGATCATTCCATCATGGTTCCTTAATCGTATTGAACCAATGCCATATGAGGTAAGAGGACTGTTATCCGCTGTGTGGATGACTCCATATTCTCCTTCTTGAAATTCCACAAACCAGACCCTATTGGGACTCATATGATGGCTACAAGCCGAGTCCATCAACCATATGTCTGATGATGTTGATGACTCTGTTGTAACTAATGAGAAGTCTGAATCATCACAACCAGCTACATTAGAATCCATAATGGCCTTTCCATTATTATATTTGGCCTTATTCTTCAACTTCGGACAGTCTTTCTTCCAGTGCCCTTTTTCTCGACAAAAGACACATTCATCTTTGCTGGGTCTGGATCTTGACTTGGATCTTCCCTTCTTTGTCCTCGTTTGATTTTGAGAACGACCCCTTACAA
Source organism: Nicotiana tabacum (assembly GCF_000715075.1). Lineage (NCBI taxonomy): Eukaryota > Viridiplantae > Streptophyta > Magnoliopsida > Solanales > Solanaceae > Nicotiana > Nicotiana tabacum. The sequence continues at coordinate 126,821,365 of NC_134095.1, forward strand.
TCTGTTTTTCTCGCTTTCTTTGTTCATAGCTGTACAAAGCCGAACAAACTTCTCTGAGAGAAACTTCGTCATTTCCATGGAGTAGAGTAGTTTCAAGGTGCTCGTACTCATCAGGAAGTGACGCCAACAACATCAAGGCCAAGTCACCATCATCATAAGTTGTATCCATATTTTGCAAATCTGTGACCAACTTATTGAAACTGGTGATATGTTCATTCATCGTGGTACCAGGAACATAGGTGAAGTGAAACAGTCTCTTCTTCATGTACAATTTATTTTGTCTGTTTTTTTTCTTCAAAAATTTATCCTCCAGTGCTTTCCATAATTTACTTGCAGAAGTTTCCTTTGTGTATGGATATTTCTACTCTCTAGCAAGGTAGGATCGAATGGTACCGCAAGCAACACGGTTGATAATTCTCCAATCTTCTTCTCCAATAACATCTGGTTTCTTTTCTTCAATGGCCAGATCTAGCCCTTGTTGAAAAAGGACATCTAGAACCTCGCCTTGCCACATCCCAAAATGTCCGGACCCGTCAAAAATTTCTACCGCAAATTTCGCATTTGACACAATTCTTGTCATAAGCGAAGATGCCAATGATGACGTATTGTTGACACTTGATGTAGATTCTTCTTGTTTATTGTCTCCCATATTTGACACAAATATTATTTAATAGCCGACGACACAAATCAAGATTATTTCCTTTCTGATGTAGAATATCAGACTAAGCTGCAACTACAGAGCATACTCAGACAGAACCTTGACTCAGTTACCAAGATAAATCTTTTATGATGTGGAAGATCAGACTATGCTGCAACCACAGAGCATACTTAGACAGTACCTTGGCTCTGATACCAATTGTTGCGGAAGCCAAATGTATATAGTGTGAATAAGTCACAACTACTATACCAAAAATCATGACAGCCACCAAATAATAAATAAGACAATAAAACAACAATAAAGAAAATACCAGAATTTACGAGGTTCGGCTAATTTTGCCTACTCCTCGGACACAACCAATATTTTATTTCACTCCAAAAATACAAGTGAAATAATACTAAAGAGAGAAGATACAAATGCCTTAAACAGATGAGAAGGCAAATGAGAGGTGTGTTTAAATCCTAAACATTAAGCCTTCTTTTATAGGGGGAAAATCCCCCCAACTATTGCTAACCCACCGATGTGGGAATCTGAAATTTTGACATTTCAACAATTTGCATCTCAATTATCCCTGCCATTGGTCATTTGGAACCAGCCAAATTTGAGACATTTGTGTCCTGGGGGAATGTATATGCCTGTTCCTCCAAAATCACAAAATCTCTTATGTTTAGAGAACTTGGAAACACTGGATTCAATATCTGTTGCTGCTTCTAATTGGAAGGAGAATTTTACAGCAATCCCTAAAGTAAAGAAGTTAGCTGTTTGCTTACCACCATGGCGTAGTGTAATGTCTAATCTTATTGACAGTCTCATCCGTCTTGTTGATCTCGAGAAGCTAAGAATTCATCTAGATATTTCGCCTTATGAGAATTTTTCATTAAGGCTGCCAACGCTGTTATCGGATGTTTATCCTACATTCTTGAAGAGTTCGACACTAGTAGGAACGTGTCTATTGTGGGAGGATATGACTACGCTTGGTCAATTGCCCAATGTTGAGGTTCTCAGGCTAAAATGTTTTGCATTCCAAGGGAGAAATTGGAATCTAAATGAAGGGGGTTTCAAGAAACTGAAGTTGCTACAGATTAACGAAACAAACTTGGTGCACTGGGAAGCGAGCAGTGAAAGTCTTCCTAGACTTGAGTTTCTAATCTTGAAGTATTGCTATAAATTGGAGGATATTCCTACAGAGATTGGAGATATTCCCACATTAAAACTGACTGAGTTGCATAATTGTAGCCAAGCTGCTGCCCCTTCTTCAGAGGAAATTGGAGAAGAACAACAAAGCTTGGGAAATGAAGTACTCGTGGTCCGTGCCTACAATACTGAAGGTTAGTAAAAAGTATGAGTTTAAGAGGCTCTGGCTGTGTGCTTTGTTTTTAACCATTTCTGAAGATTTCCTTCGTATGATACATACGAGCAATATTGGTGCAAGTGCAAATACATATATCCTGGCTGTTTGCTTCTTCTGAAATTGCCTTCATTTGTTTGGTATTATTTTCTAATGTACATATGCAGTTTCCCCTTCTCTTGCATATCTCATGCAATACTTTCGTTATTTTTCTTTTATCAAAACTGAATTTACAGTCGAGTATATTGTGTTAAGTGCGGTTACCTGTTTATTAATAGAACAAATGGCTTGTATACCTATAAAACTTAGTTTCATTGTGAGTTCATAGTTTCTCCAAGGAAGATGGCATTTTGGTTCACATTTTTTTCCCTCAGCATTGGGTGAAATCTGAAAGTGTATCTGTCAGTTATTCGTCAATGCGTTTTGAAGGGGCTAGCCTATGACTTCATTCGCGTTCCTTTTTCTGCTTGTGTTTTTCGTTTCTCATAGAAATGAAGGCAACACTTTCCTTGTTCTTTCTGAAGGTTACATTCCGATTTGCTCAACTAAAATTGCCCATTCTCTAGTTTACGTTATTTTATCTGCATTTGATGTTATTTTTTCTGTTTGGTTTGCATCCAACTCCGACTGCTGAACAATTGGGAGATAGTGTATTCTGAAAATTTTGATTGAGTGATGCTCCTGGTCTGTATAATGACTGGTTCTAATCTAATTCTTGAACTCTCTTTCTTGTGCTTCCGCAGAGTAAAATCGTTGCCAAGATGATGGCACAGGTAATTAGTTTGAAGCATAAAAATGTGGATTTTATGAAACTAATAGGAAAGCACAAGAACAGATGCATTGAAGATGGACTTCAGAGTGCTCAAGCAGAGATAATTGTGAGGTAAAGGAAAATTAATACCTTTAATTTCTTCTGAATCAAACACATCAGACGCAAGGAGCAACATGAATGGGGGATAGAAAACAGGTCCTTATTCCTCATAGCTGTATGTAAAACTTCTATTTCCGTTTTAGGTCAACTTTATGTTCTTATTTCCATATTCGGACCATGTAGAATTGTGTAAAATCAGGTAAAAGCTGATTTGTCAAGGCAATTGTCCAGTCATTGCCAACCGAAGTTCATTCATCTTCATTTACAAACATTGAGAATATAGTGGCATTTGTCAATTGGCTGGATGAACAGCTCTTACTGATTGTCTGTCCAACTATCATACCTTCACTTTCCTATTCCTTAAATAGGCTCTCGACATTTATATTTGTCACCTTCCTTTCTTCTGGAGCAGTTTATTTTATGGATACCAGGGCTGAACAGATAGTTTATGCAGTATTGCAAACAGCGACATGGCAATATCATGACAGAGAATTCGACATTCCTACTGATCGCTTGCTAGAATGAGGTGAAGTTGGCAAGGCAGGCTCTCAAGTCAGTGACCTTCTTCCCCCTTCCTCATATCAAGCTTTCATCAGTACCATTGGCTAAGAAGTACATGGGACGTGTAGCATCAGGCTTGAAGCCAAAGATGGACCAGAGTAGTCACAGATTACATACCATCTTTACGAACTTGTAGTAGATAGAAGAATTCACAAGACTTAGAAAAATCCGTTTCCAGCTTTCTGAAAGATTTGATGCAGAGAGCATATAAAGGCTTTTGAAGAGCTAAAAACTCGCACGCAGTGTTTGCGCAGACTAATGAAAGCATGATATAATCTTTTACACACATCTTCGTGCCTTAATCATAGTTAGTTAATTAATGTGTATTCTCATCACAATTTATTCTTAACCTTAATAAATTTATGTGCTTTGGTGTAAACATCAACACCAAGCTCTAGTATAGGTAAGTTATTTTTGAAAGAAATACAAGCAAAAGATTGCCTTAACTTCAAACTTGGCATAAGATGGAGACACTCGTCTTGTTTGATAACCTGCCTTGCCAGCAAAAGTTTTCTCCCACAGTATATGCTATTGTAATAGACTAGGATTTACTTCAAAGAATAATGAAAATGAAGAAGACAACAATAAGGAACACAAGCTTTTATTATTCAACTGTCAATGGAATTGAATTACAATAGTTCCACCATAGCTACTATACAATTGATACCTGTAAGAGAGAAGAAGAAGAAAAAGTTGGTTAGGGAGTTGAGAGAGAAAGAGAAGAGAGAAGAGTAGGTAGTTAGGAAGTTGTAACAGAATAATACCGGTAATTGCTTGAGTCCTCAGCTCCCTTGGATGTATTAATTGTTAAGTACCATTGGGCTTCTAATTCTAATTGGGCTTTAACTAAAGAATTAACCTGAGCCCACTTATTTATCTGGCCCAAGCCTTACACTGAGGTAATATAGAGAAGAGGTCACTTTCGTTAGAGAATCCTGGGTCACTAATTAGGAAAGTGACCTCTTCTCTGTATCACCTAAGTGTAAGGCTTGGGCCAGATAAGCAAGTGGGCTCAGGTTAATTCTTTAGTTAAAGCCCAATGGTACTTAAAAATAAATACACGCAAGGGAGCTGAGGACTCAAGCAATTACCGGTATTGTTCTATTACAACTTCCTAACTGCCTACTCTTCTCTCTTCTCTTTCTCTCGCAATTCCCTAACCAACTTTTTCTTCTTCTCTTTTACAGGTATCAATTGTACAGTAGCTATGGTGGAACTATTGTAATTCAATTCCATTGATAGTTGAATAATAAAAGCTTGTGTTCCTCATTGTTGTCTTCTTCATTTTCATTATTCTTTGAAGTAAATCCTAGTCTATTACAAGTTTGTATTAGAGCAATTCCTAGCACCATGAAAGTACCGGAAACCAGAGCAAAAATTACAGAAGAAAGCACAAAAAAATTAGAAAGTCAACTGCATAATTACATGGCAGAAACTAGTACGAAGCTGGAGTCGAATGACTCTAAACTGGATGAATTGAATCACAAATTCGATCTTATGATGGATAAATTCCTCGCAAGCAAGGATGGAATCTTGGGAAGTACTCCAACAGCTGCTCATACAGTAGAAGGATCTGGTAGTAGGGGAAGAATGATGGAGAACCACGAGAATCCCGCTGGGAGATTTCACTCGAGCAACTCCAATTCCAAGGTCAACTGCCCTTACTTCGAAGAGGGAAATCCAAAATCTTGGCTGCAAAAATGTGAGAGGTATTTTCATTACAATCACATAATTGACCCACAACATAAACTTGAGAGTGTTGTACTACCTTTAAATGGTAGGGCAGAGGCTTGGTATTTCTCTTATCAACTGAGTAGAGGTACTGTTATATGGGTTGATTTCATGGAAGAAATCTGTAAAAGATTCAATGATGTTGATAATAGTAACCTTAACTTGTTAGGAAGGTTTAAGAGAGTGGAGCAAAATGGATTAGTTAATGAGTATTTGGAGAGGTTTGAGGATTTGAAGGCATGAGTGTTAATTAAACATCCAACCATACCTGAAGAGTTCTTTCTGGGATTTTTTTATAGAGAGGCTTAAGGAAGTGATTAGGCACAGTATTAAGATGCTTGATCCTTACCCATTAAGTCATGCAGTAGAAAAAGCTAGGCACGAGAAAAAGTTAATGGAGTCAATGAGTAGGAAGAACAAGAGGTATGGAGGAAGACAGTCTACTCAGTCGAGTACTCATGCTAATACTACATTGAGTAGACCTCCTAGTTATGTACGGAAGGAGAATGGTCCTCATACAACAATCTCAGGGACTAAACTATTTAAAGGTAGCTTCAAGCCACGGGAGAATGCTATAAATGTGGGGAAAGATACTTCCCCTGGGCATGTTTTCAAGATCAAACAACTCAACACATTGTTAGGGACCACTGAGCAAGAACAACTAGAGATAGTAGATCAATTAGAGAATGAGATAGGTCCTGATGAAAATCAGGAAGCTATCATAGATGAGGCAATCAACCTCAATGCATTATCAGGAACTTTTACTTCTACAACTATCAAGCTGAAGAGAGTATATGGTAAACAGGTGCTGATAATTCTAGCAGATAGTGGCAATACTCACAGCTTCATAGCTAGCAGCACTGCCAAGCAATTGGGGTGTGCAATTCAAGAGGCTGTACCAATGAGGGTAGCTGTGGCAAATGGAGGACACTTGATGATTTATCACTCTTGTCCTCAGTTCTAGTGGAAACTCAAGGCATTGAATTTGAACACAAACTGAGGCTATTGGATATTGGAGGATGTGATGTAGTTTTGGGGGTAGATTGGATGAGAAAACACAATCCAATTTTGTTTGACTTTATTGGATATAGGCTATAAGTGAGTGTGAAAGGAAAAAGGGTAAATTTAAAAAGGTATTCTAAAGAGGGAAAACTACAGAATATGACAACTACTGGGGTGAAACAACTACTGAAGAAGGGACAGGTATTGTGGGAACAATTGTTCACAGTTAATGTGCAAACTACAGAATTGCAAAGGAGCATACCTTACAAGATTCAAGAAGTTGTAGCTGAATTCTCAGGAGTGTTTGCAGAACCAAAGTACCTGCCACCAAGAAGGACTCATGATCATCACATTCTACTTAAACCTGAAGCAGCACCAATCAGTATTATACCATATAGGTACAATTACATTCAAAAGAATGAGATAGAAAAGCTAGTTAGTGAAATGCTTAACAATGGTACTATACAACCTAGCCACTCTTTATTCTCTTCTCATGTACTATTGGTAAAGAAAAAAGATGGAAGTTGGAGATTTTGCATTGATTACAGAGAGCTAAACAAGATGACAGTTAAGGATAAGTTTCCAATTCCCTTGGTAGATGAACTTATAGATGAGCTTAATGTCTCTTGCACTTATTCAAAAATTGACTTAAGAGCTGGTTATCATCAAATAAGAATGAAGGAAGGGCACACCTATAAAAGCGTATTTAGAGCATATCTAGGGCATTATGAATTTAGAGTTATGCCCTTTGGCTTGACCAATGCCCCTGCTACTTTTCAAAGCCTTATGAATCAGGTGTTCAAACCCTTTTTAAGAAAGTTTGTGTTGGTATTTTTTTGATGATATACTAGTCTATAGTTCTTCTATAGAGGCTCATGTGTTACACCTCAAGAGGGTTTTGGAGGTCTTACGGAAGGAACAACTTTATGCAAAACTATCTAAGTGTGCTTTTGGACAGGATAAGGTGGAGTACTTGGGACATATTATCCCAGGTAAAGGGGTTTCCACTGACCCTGCTAAAATTGAGGCAATGATAAACTAGCATGTACCTAGATCTGTGAAATCTTTAAGGGGATTCCTAGTGTTGGCTGGCTACTATAGGAGGTTTGTTAAATCCTATGGAATCATAAGCAGAGCATTAACTAATCTGCTTATGAAGAATGCCTTCAATGGAATGAGGAGGCAGAGTTAGCCTTTCTGTAGTTAAAGACAGCTATGTCAACAGTACCAGTGCTTGGGTTAGCTGATATCACCAAGCCTTTTGTGATAGAAACTGATGCATGTGCTACTGGGATGAGTGCTGTATTGATGCAAGGGGTAGGCCTATAGCCTTTTTCAGCAAAGCCTTAACACTCAAGCATATGTGGTTATCTACTTATGAAAAAGAGTATAATCAGCTGTAGATAGATGGAGACATTACTTGCAAGGGGGCACTTTATTGTTAAGACTGACCATCAAAGTTTGAAATACCTACTAGAGCACAAGGTAACTACAGCATTGCAACAGAAAGGGTTAACTAAACTGATGGGACTTGACTATGAGGTTCAATACAAGAAGGGTAGTGAGAATAAGGTGGCGGATGCCCTTTCAAGAAGATAATAGGAGGACTCTACACTGTTAGCCATATCCAGCACATAGGCTACTTAGCTACAAGATATTATTGACAGCTATGAAGGTGATCCACTAGCCTTACAACTACTGAGGGAGTTGACCATAGCTCCTAATAGCAAGGTTGACCATACTTTGCACCAAGGGGTCATCAGGTACAAACAAAAAATCTACGTGGGAAAGGGCACTAATCTAAGGGAAAAGAATCCTACACACTATGCATCATTCTGCCATTTGTGGACACTCAGGTCAGCAGGGTACCTACAAGAGATTACAACTTCTATTTCATTGGCCAAATATGAAAAAAGAAATGTGTAAATGGGTAAAGGAGTGTGATGTTTGTCAAAGAGTTAAGGCTAAAAATGTCCATCCACCAGGCCTGCTTTAGCTAGGGGTGTTCAAAATCGAGCCGAAACCGAAAATCGAATCGCAAAAGTGGCTTAATGGCTTATTGGTAGCGGTTTAACGGTTTAACGGTTTGACGGGTGGGGAATGGATTGAAATTTTTTTTAACGGCTTATCAGTTTGGGGGCGGATTATTCAATTTTCTTAACAGATAATCTGTTAACCCGTTAAGATATATATATATATATATATATATATATATATATATATATATATATATATTGTTGGACTTTAAGCCATTGAGCTTTAAAGTAGAAGAGTTAATTGGGAAATAGTGGGAAACAAAATGGAGGGAAATGAAAAATTTGAATCAAGTGGGCTTTGTCAAATGAACTTTGTCCCTCATTGGTGAGGGACAACTACACTTGTGTGTATAAATATAGGATCACTTCTTAGAGCTCTTAAAAGGAGTTGAAGAGAATGAAGCCTCGCGCCGTCGTCGTCGCTCGGCTCGGCTTCGGATTCGGATTTGTCAAATGATCGATCGATGAGATTAATTTTTTTGACAAAAATTATTTAATTAATTATTTAAGAATTAATTAAGTGATAGTCAGTTCATTAACGGAATTAACTGAAATCCAAAACGCTGAACTGGTTTTCCCTTTTGTACACATTATGAACGAACACCTCTTCCTTTCAAATATCTGTTCACATTATGAACAGATATCACACCTCTTCCGACAATTGCCTATAAATTCCGAGGCATGGCTTCTTTTTCACACACTGAAAATAATAGAACTTCCTTCTGAAAATCCTGCATTCTACTTCGCAGTTTCTCTTTCAAATTCGTAGATTTTGCTCCGTTCTTTGAGTTCGTTGGTATCCTGCAGTTTGTATTGCCACTGTTGCAGGAAGGTTTATTCCATTTCATCCTGGGAGGATTTAATCCATTACCTTGGCAATTTGTGAGGGGGTTAAAATTCCTTAAGAACGCACAAGGAAATTGTGGACTCGGAATATTTCTTATAGTTTACTGTTTTTCCAGTTTCTTCTAACAATTTTTTTTCCTAATTTCTGTTTTAACACAGTAGCGACAACAAGCTTAAGGAATTTTAATATTAACATTTCTGTGTTGAAATCTATATTGAATTTTGATATATATTTTGTATACTGGTTTGGAGACTAAAGCCTTGGTGCTTTCTACTCCGATATATTTTTACTCCGGCTTAAAGAACATAAAAACTTTACCGGGGTATTAAATTTGAATACGGTTTGAAGAATATAATAAACTTCACCTTTTATGTTTGAATGTTTGGTTGGTATTCAGTTTGAAGATATAAAAACTTCACTGATTTTGAAAAGTTATGTTTGTTGCCAACTTCACAAAAAAATGGCAAATGAGGACCAAACTAATGCTAATGGAACGGGTGCTACTGTTACGAGTGTTGCTGCCTCGTCAAGCCATTCAACTCCTGCTCATGTTATGGCACCAGCAGAAAAACCCGGAAAACTTTCCGGTATTGACTTCAAACGTTGGCAAATGAAGATGCTCTTCTATCTTACTACGTTAAGTTTGTAGCGATTCATCAAAGGAGGATCCTCCGGTCGTGGCTGAAGGCACTCCGGATGACGAACGATTTATTGTAACTGAAGCATGGAAACATTCTGATTTCTTGTGCAAAAACTACATTTTGAATTGTTTGGAAGATAACTTGTACAATGTCTATAGTGTCATGGAAACTTCAAAAGCGTTATGGAATGCGCTTGAGAAGAAGTACAAGACTGAGGATGCCGGACTTAAAAAGTTCGTGGCTGCAAGGTTTTTGGATTTCAAGATGGTTGACACTAGGTCGGTCATAACTCAAGTCCAAGAATTACAAGTCATTGTGCATGACCTCCTTGCTGAAGGTATGACCCAAATCAATAATTTTACTAATAAGATTTATCTTATTATTAATTATGAATTTATTATTGAAGGTATGGTCATAAATGAGGCTTTTCAAGTCGCCGCTTTCATTAAAAAGTTACCTCCGTTGTGGAAGGACTTTAAGAACTATCTAAAACACAAGTGTAAGGAAATGACACTTGAAGATTTGATTGTTCGTTTGAGGATAGAAGAAGACAACAAAAATGCTGAAAAGAAGTCACGTGACAACTCGACAATAATAAGGGCTAACATTATTGAGGAGGCACCACAAAATAAGAAGAGAAAGAAGGCTTCTGGACCAAAGAATTACCCAAGCAAGAAAAAGTTCAAGGGTAATTGCCACAACTGTGGAAAGTCTGGGCATAAGGCCGTGGACTGTCGTGCACCAAAGACTGATGTACAAAAGAAGAAGAATAAGAAGAATCAAGCTAACATGGTTGAAATGTTGAAGAAATGGAGGACTTGTGTGCCATGTTGTCTGAATGCAACTTGGTATGAAATCCTAAAGAATGATAGATTGATTCTGGAGCCACCCGCCATGTTTGTGCTAACAAGGAGTTATTTTCTTCTTATGCCCTCCGTAGGACCCGACGAGACAATTTTCATGGGAAATTCGTCTACAGCCAAAATTGAAGGAGTTGGCAAGATTGCGTTGAAGATGACGTCGGGAAAAATTGTGACTCTAAACCAAGTTCTCCATGTTCCAGAAATTCGCAAGAATCTTGTATCTACCTCACTTCTTGTCAAGAATGGATTCAAATGTATATTTGTTTCTAATAGTATTGTACTAAGTAAGAATGATGTGTATGTAGGAAAATGTTACCTGAATGAGGGCCTTTTTAAGCTAAATGTAATAGCAGTTCCTATTAATAAAGTTAATGTTTCTTCTTACTTACTTGAGTCAAAAACTTTATGGCATGCACGCCTCGGTCACATCAACTTCAAAACATTGCGAAAAATGATAAATTTGGAAGTATTGCCAAAATTTGATTGCATTAATTCCAAAAGTCAAATATGTGTGGAATCAAAGTATGCTAAGCATCCTTATAAGTCCGTTGAAAGGAATTCAAGTCCTTTAGACTTAATTCACACAGATATTTGCGACATGAAGTCAACACCATCTTGCGGTGGGAAAAAGTATTTTATTACTTTTATTGGCGATAGTACGAGATATTGCTATGTTTATTTACTTCATAGTAAAGATGAAGCAATTGATGCTTTCAAGCAATACAAGAGTGAAGTTGAAATACAACTAAACAAAAAGATCAAAATGATAAGAAGTGATAGGGGTGGCGAATAAGAATCTCCTTTTGAAATAATATGTTTGGAAAATGACATTATTCACCAAACAACTGCCCCTTACTCTCCACAATCTAATGGAATTGCGGAGAGAAAGAATCGAACGTTGAAAGAGATGATGAATGCGTTGTTGATAAGTTCTGGTTTACCACAGAACTTGTGGGGGGAAGCTATACTTACAACTAACCGAATAATCAATCGTATACCTCGTAGTAAAACACAGTCCATTCCTTATGAAAAATGGAAAGGAAGGAAGCCCAGCTTGAAATACTTCAAAGTGTGGGGGTGTTTAGCTAAGGTACAAGTTCCTAAACCTAAAAGGGTTAAGATAGGTCCAAAAATGGTTGATTGTGTATTTATTGGATATGTAACCAATAGCAAGGCATATCGTTTTCTGGTTCATAAATCAGAAAATCTTGAGATCTACGTTAATACGATAATAGAATCAGATAATGCTGAATTCTTTGAAACTATTTATCCATATAAAAAGGAAAGTGAATTGTCATACCAAAAGTCAAAACGACCTCGGGAGAAAACACCAGATGGTATGCCTAATGAGGAAAATCCGAGAAGAAGTAAACGTCAAAGAACATCTACTTCATTCGGTCCAGACTTTCTAACTTTCCTGCTAAAAGATGAGCCTCGAACCTTCAAGGAAGAAATGTCTTCCTCAGAAGCACAATATTGAAAAGAGGCTATCAATAGTGAAATAGAATCCATATTGAGCAACCACACCTGGGAATTGGTTGATCTTCCTCCAGGTAACAAAACTTTGGGTTCTAAATGGATTTTCAAGAAGAAAATGAAAGACGATGGTACTATTGACAAATACAAGGCAAGACTTGTTGTCGAAGGATTTAGACAGCGAGAAGGTCTTGACTATTTTGACACATACTCGCCGGTAACAAGAATTACATCCATTCGGATGCTAATAGCGTTAGCCGCCTTGTATGGTCTTCAAATCCATCAAATGGATGTAAAAACAACCTTCTTTAATGGTGATCTAGAGGAAGAAATTTACATGAACCAACCTGAAGGGTTTGTGGTTCCGGGAAAATAAAAGAAGGTGTGTCGACTTGTTAAGTCCCTTTATGGACTAAAACAAGCACCCAAGCAATGGCATGCGAAATTTGACCAAACAATGTTGTCAAATGGTTTTAAGATTAATGATTGCGATAAATGTGTTTACATTAAGAACGTTCCAAATCATATAGTCATTGTTTGCTTATATGTTGATGATATGCTAATAATGAGCAAAGACATTGCCGACATTCAAGCTACTAAGCGTATGCTTACTAGTAAGTTTGATATGGCAGCTACTAAGCGTATGCTCTTATTAGCATATGTCTTATTAGAGGACTCCTCAGGGTTTGGCTTTGTCTCAATCACATTACGTGAAAATGGTACTTGAAAAATTCAAACACTTGGAATTTAGAAGTGCAAGAACTCCAATTGACTTAAACCATCATCTTGTAAAGAATAAAGGTGAAAGCACGTCTCAATTGGATTATGCTCGTGTGTTGGGAAGCTTAATGTATATCATGAACTGTACACGTCCTGATATAGCTTGTGCAATAAGTAAACTTAGTCGATTCACAAGTAATCCCAACAAACATCACTAGTTGGCAATGAAATGAGTTCTAGGATATTTGGAATATACCCAAGATTATGCTTTGCACTACAATAGATATCCTGCGGTTATCGAAGGATATAGTGATGCACATTGGATAACCGGCTTAACAGAAACAAAGTCCGCAAGTGGATATGTTTTTACTATTGGCGGAGGAATAGTATCTTGGAAGTCTTCCAAACAGACGTGCATCGCTCGCTCTACAATGGAATCAGAGTTTATAGCTTTGGATAAGGCCGGCGAGATGAATGGATTCGAAATTTCTTAGAAGACATTCCGTTCTGGCCAAAACCTTTGGCTCATATATGCACACATTGCGATAGTAAGGCTACAATAAGACGGGCAGGGAGCGTTATGTATAACAGAAAGTCTTGTCATATACGACGAAGACATAATACTGTTAGACAACTACTCTCTAGTAGAATTATCACTATTGATTATGTAAGATCAAAGGATAATGTGGAGGATCCGCTTACAAAAGGCCTAACTGGAAAGGGAGTTGAGAAATCATCTAAGGGAATGAGACTATGGCCGAGGACAAGTCATCATGGCGGTAACTCTACCTAGAATTTTGGATATTCCAAGATCTAGGTTCAAGGAGCTCAAACAAAGTTGTGATTGACCGGTTCAACATTGTCAAAGTAAAATCTTTGGTCCCTTCTCGTGATGAAGACAATGTTTAGTAACAAGGATAGAACTTTACACGTTCTTTAATGATTACCTAAGTTTGATGTGGTATTTATCAAATAGTGTCAATCTAAAGGATTACACGTTTAGGAATCATCTATGTAAGTATGAAGTGAAAGCCGCTTCAATGGGAATTCTGTAAGGCCAATTCTCTACGCACTTATAAAACCAGGCGGTGCTCATGGCTGAAACGAACACAACAATGAGAACCAAAAGGCGGTTAAGGGTTGGTTGTGTGACATATGGTTGTCTAGGTATACACTAAAGTCCGACGGTTCAAAGATATCAAATCTACCGATTGACCGAGTATATCCGACATATGCTTACTATGAAAAGTTCAAAGGGAAACCTACTTATCCAGATGCAATTAATTCTTACTTACAAATCACACAACTTTCATCTATGTTCATTCTTGTTACAGTCATTCCCATTCATGTGGGTGATTGTTGGACTTTAAAGACTAGAAGTGTCAATTGGGAAATGGTGGGAAACAAAATGGAGGGAAATGAAAAATTTAGAAAATCTGAATCAAGTGAGCTTTGTCAAATGAACTTTGTCCCTTATTGGTGAGGGACAACTACACTTGTGTGTATAAATATAGGATCACTTCTTTGAACTCTTAAAAGGAGTTGAAGAGAATGAAGCCTCGCGCCGTCGTCGTCGCTCGGCTCGGCTTCGGATTCGGATTCGGATTCGGATTTGTCAAATGATCGATCGATGCGATTAATTTTTTTGACAAAGTTTATTTAATTAATTATTTAAGAATTAATTAAATAACAGTCAGTTCATTAAGGAATTAACTGAAATCCAAAACACTGAACTGGTTTTTCCTTTTGTACACATTATGAACGGACACCTCTTCCTTTCAAATATCTGTTCACATTATGAACAGATATCACACCTCTTCCGACAATTGCCTATAAATTTCGAGGCATGGCTTCTTTTTCACACACTGAAAATAATAGAACTTCCTTCTGAAAATCCTGCATTCTACTTCGCAGTTTCTCTTTCAAATTCGTAGATTTTGCTCCGTTCTTTGAGTTCGTTGGTATCCTGCAGTTTGTATTGCCACTGTTGCAGGAAAGTTTATTCCGTTTCATCCTGGGAGGATTTAATCCATTATCTTGGCAACTTGTGAGGGGGTTAAAATTCCTTAAGGACGCACAAGGAAATTGTGGACTCGGAATATTTCTTATAGTTTACTGTTTTTCCAGTTTCTTCTAATAGTTTTTTTTTCCTAATTTCTGTTTTAACAAATTCTAGCACATTTGCAACTTTCACGATACTCATAGTTTTTGTGCTTGGTGGTTTCATTGTTGCAAAAGGTCAGTTTTCTGTTTTTCTCTTGGGAATTTGTAAAACTTCTCAGTTCTGATAAAGAGTGCTCTTTATAGTCTTGGACTATAGGTGCAGATAGATCTACAAAATTGACAATTTCATTTGCATGTCCAATTTTGCGAGTTCAATAGTTTTTGAATGCGTGCTTATGTGTTGGAGCAGATGACCTGGAGCCATGGATGAAATGGAGCTACTATATATCTCCTATGACATGTGCACAGAATGCGATAGCTATCGATGAGTTTCTGACGAAAGATGGAGTACTGTAGGTTCTAACATTAGTTTATAATTTGCGACATACGTTGGTTTGACTTCTCCAATCAACATTGATTATCTTGACACATCCTGTTCTATGCTCTTCGCAGCCCAACAATGACATGAGATTTTCTGAGCCAACTGTGGGCAAGGTTCTTCTCAAGGCAAGGAGCATGTATACAGAAGACCATGTTTTCTAGCTCTCTGTTGTTGCCCTATTTGCGTTCTCATTTTTGTTCAACTTTTGCTTTATCTTGGCACTGACATACCTAAATCATGTGCAATTTGCAACCACTGCTCCAATATCTGTAGTCTGCTCTGAGCTCAAAGCAGCATCATATGCAATATAGATTGAATTAGACTGATAAATCGCCCGATAAGAGTTAAACCGATACCAATCGGCCCGATATCTTATCGGGTGGCTAGCGGATTAATACATTTAAAAGCTGATAACCGATAAACTGAACCGTTAAGAGTAAATAACCGCCCGATCCATCCGATAAGCAGCCCTGACGTCAGCCACTTACAAATCCAGACCAGGCATGGTAGGACATATCCATGAATTTTGTGGTGGGACTACCCAATTCTGGGAGTAAGAATCAAATGTTAGTGGTAGTTGATAGGTTCACTAAGTATGGTAATTTCCTGGCTATCAAACATCCATTTTCAGCTCAGGAGGTAGCAGATCTATTCCTCAAGGAAGTCTATAGACTACATGGGCTACCTAGGACAATAATATCTGATAGAGACCCTATATTGACTAGTCATTTCTGGCCACACCTTTTCAAGACTATGAGTACCAAATTGAACATGAGCACAACCTATCATTTGATATTTGATAATCCTAAGCTATGGACCAAGTGGCTTCATTTGGCAGAATGGTGGTATAACACCAACTATCATAGTGCACTAAAGACTACCCATTTTAGGCACTGTATGGTTATTCACCACCCCGACTACCTACAGGATTCTTTCTTAATACTGGCCAATCACCAGTATGAGTGAGTGTGGCTCAACGACAATATATGTTACAAGCACTAAAGGACAATCTGACTCAAGCACATGCTCGCATGAAGTTCTATGCAGATAGATTGAGGTCAGAAAGAACACTAGAAGTGGGAGACCAAGTTTACCTAAAGCTACAACCCTATCACCATTCTTCTATAGATGTGCGCAGAAATGTAAAGTTGTGTGCCAGATACAGCGGTCCATATAAGGTTGAACAAAAAATTGGATCTGTAGCTTACCGATTACAACTTCCACAGGGTCGCAAATACACCCTGTGTTTCATGTCTCGCAACTGAAACATCGAATAGGTCCTACCATCATTCCAGCACAGCAACCTCCTCTCTGCGATATGGAGGGTAAGGTCTTGATTTAACAAACAACCATTCTTCAGAGAAAGATGGTGCGAGTCAACAATGGTGTTGGTGTAAAAGTATTGGTTCAGTGGGCTAATCTAAGTGAAAAGGAAGCTTATTGGTAAGATTGGGGCTACATCAAGCATCGATTTCCAGATTTTGTGGCTCAACTACAACCTTGAGGACAAGGTCTTTCTTGAAGGGGATGGGAGTGTTATGTCGGAGAATCATAGGTCACTAATTAGGAGAGTGACCTCTTCTCTGTATCACCTCAATGTAAGGGTTGGGCCAGATAAACAAGTGGGCTCAGGTTAATTCTTTAGTTAAAGCCCAATTAGAATTAGAAGTCCAATGGTACTTAAGAATAAATACACACAAAGGAGCTGAGGACTCAAGCAATTACCGGTATTATTTTGTTACAACTTCCTACTCTTCTCTCTTCTCTCTTCTCTTTCTCTCTCAATTCCTTGATCTAACTTTTTCTTCTTCCTCTCTCTTACAGGTATCAATTGTACAGTAGTTATGGTGGAATTATTGTAATTCAATTTCATTGATAGTTGAATAATAAAAACTTGTGTTCCTTATTGTTGTCTTCTTCATTATTATTATTATTATTATTATTATTGTAATTCAATTCTATTGATAGTTGAATAATAAAAACTTGTGTTCCTTATTGTTGTCTTCTTCATTTTTATTATTCTTTGAAGTAAATCCTAGTCTATTACAGTTATCATGGTTGAAATCGTGGCAGAAGAGTGAATGAAGGAAGAATGATACAAAACTTGGGAATTAAGCCACAATATGGGGGGGGGGGCAATATTAGAAGAAGATGTGCAAGAACTAAAATAAATAGCAACCCTGAGGTATTCTAGTAAGTTCTAACGTTATGTTATTGTAACATACATACTTTTTAAATTTTTTAACTAATTAAAATATGACTTCTAATAAAACTTAATTTGTCTTCTATGATTAATTTAATCATATTTGGTGTAAACACCCGATGCGAGTAAATATTTACCTACTTCTACTAGCTAGAATAATTAAATAGGGAGAGAACGCAGAGAAGCAGAGAGGACCTTCTAAAGTTGCAACAACTTGTGTGATGACCCAAAAGGTCATCACTTGATTTAAAAGTCAATTCGGTATTCCGAGGCCTTAAAAGCCTCCTTTTATCTCACCTCGATTTGTGTGTACGGTCCAGGCGTATATCCGGAATGCTTTTATGTAATAATTTGATAAAAATGCTAAATTTGCATTTAAAATTAAATTTAAGTTGACTTCGGTCAATATTTTGGGTAAACGGACCTGAACCCGTAATTTGACGGTCCCAGAGGATCTGTAGGAAAATATGGTACTGGGGAGTATGCCCAGAACTGAATTCCGAGGTCCCAAGCCCGAGAAATGGATTTTTGAAGAAAATTGTTTAACTGAAATTATAAGAGTTTCTGAAAATTTAAAAAATGTTTGAATTTGATGGTATCATGCCCGTATTTTAGTTCCGGAGCCAGGTACAGGTCATATATGGTATTTAATTTGAGCCAGTAAAATTTAGTATGAAACGGACTTCATATGACGTGAATCAGACCCTCAGTATTGAAAATATGAACTTGAGTTATTGAGATGTTTCTTTGATTTTGATGTTAAACTTGTAGTTCTAAGTGTTATTTTGGCGATCTGATCGCACGAGCAAGTCCGTATGATATTTTTAGGGTTGTGTGCATGTTTGGTTTGGAGCCCCGAGGGCTCGGGTGAGTTTCGGGTAGGCTTCGGAGTGGTTTTAACTTAGAAAAAGTTGCAGGTTTTTGTTGTATCTGGTGTCTGATGCACCATGCTTCGCGATCGCGAAAGGGAAACTGGGCTGGGGTGAATTTGTTCTATGCGAACGCGAAGACATGGACGCGAATGCAGAGCACTGGGGCTGCTTTACGCGAACGTGACCTATGTCCCTCGAACGCATATAGTAAATAGGGGTGGTCTGGGGATTCCTCATTTCTTCTACGCGAACGCGAAGGTCAGGGGGTTTACCCTTCGCGAACGCGTGAAGGAATTCGCGATCGCATAAGCTTGAGGGAGGTGACCCTTCGCGAATGCGGCAGGCCCATCGCGAACGCGATGAAGGCCTGCCCAGTTTTCTTAAAACAGTAGCAAAACAGGAATTTAGCCCACAATTTCATATTTTCAAAACTAGAGAGCATTGAGGCGATTTTCAAGAGGCAAGTTCTTCCACAAAGTATTGGTATATGATTCTAAACCTTTTTCTTTCGATTTCCCTTTGCATTTCATCAATCTTCATCCAAAAATCTAGGGTTTTTATGGTAGAAATTAGGAATTTGGGTAGAGTTAGGGCTTTTTGAATAATTGGAATTTCGACCTCGTTTTGGGATCGGTTTTCGAAACTAATTGCATATCCGGGCTCGTGGGTGAATGGGTAATCGGATTTTGGTCTGAACCTCGAGTTTTGACCAAGCGGATCCGGGGTCGATTTTTGACTTTTTTGGGAAAATGATAGAAAATCTATAATTAAGCATTGGTATGAATTCTTTAGCATTTATTGATGTTGTTAAATTAATTTGGGTTAGATACAAGTAAATTGGAGGCGAATTCTAAAGGGAAAGCGGTGTTTGAGGCTTGAGTTTGGCCGTGGAAGTTCGAGGTAAGTGTTTGGTCTAACCTTAGCTCGAGGGAATAGGTATTGTGCCTTATTTGCTATGTGCTAGTATATTGTACGATGTATAGGTGTTGTGACGAGTATATATACGTTGTTGTCAAGCATGCCCGTGAGTCTTAAATTGTGATCGTTGTGTTTCTTAATACGTACTACAAATGCCTAATTTGTTGATTATCCATGTTGAGCAAGTCTTATGATTATCTTCTTGGTATTTGTTTATTATTGGACAGTGGCTCCAGTTGAGGTTCATTTGTAAAGTTAATTATTGGTACAAGTTTGGTTATAGCTGATTCCCTTGCAGGGACGTATTTAATTCTTGTTGTTGATTCCCTTGCCGGGATGTTATTGTTGCTATTGTTTGGGTGAGGAAAGAGAGATAAAGCACGAAGGGTGATGCCGTGCACATTCATACTTATGCATATGGTGAGGAAAAAGTGATAAAGCACGAAGGGTGATGCCGTGTACATTTACACTGATATTGATGCATATGGTGAGGAAGAGAGATAAAGCATGAAGGGTGATGCCGTGCACATTTCTAATATTTATATGGTGAGGAAGAGAGATAAAGCACATGATGCCGTGCACATTTTTATTATTTGATTGCATTGGTGAGGATTGAGAGTAAAAGCACGAAGGGTGATGTCGTGCACTTATTGCCTGTTTGTTATGATTTCTTGTTATTATCGGTTCAAGTGCCTTAATTGTCTTCCTCTATTATTGTGATTATTTATATTGGTATTTTCCCCATAGCATGTTAACCCTCCCTCGTTACTTTTGAATTACTTCTATTACTGTTATTCTGCTAGATACTGTTTAACTGCAAGTTATTTGTTGGTTGTGTCCTAGCCTCATCACTACTTCGCCGAGGTTAGGCTCGACACTTACTCAGTACATGAGGTCGGTTGTACTGATACTATACTCTGCACTCTTTTGTGCAGATTTCGGTATTGGAGCATACAGACCTTAGCTAGGGGTTGCTGCCTTCAGTCCATCGGAGACCTGAGGTACCGCAGGCCTTGGCGTCCCCTTCCTATCTAGTTTCTTTCTGTTCTTTTCTATTTCAGAGACAGACATGTACTTTCTTGTTCAGAACTTATTTGTAGTTTTTCTTAGATAGTCTGTGAGATTGTGACACTAGTTCTGGGTGGTTTATGTTTATGGATTCATATTGGTATTAGCTTAATTGTTAAATTTTATTCTTCCGCATTATTATTTCCGTTGTTTATAATATGTTAACTTGCAATTGTTAAGATTAAAAAAATGAAAAGAGTAAACTAATCGGAATAGTCTGTGAGATTGTGATACTAGTTTTGGGTGGTTTATGTTTATGGATTCGTATTGGTATTAGCTTAATTGTTAAATTTTGTTCTTCCGCATTATTATTTCCGCTGTTTATAATATGTTAACTTGCAATTGTTAAGATTAAAAAAATGAAAAGAGTAAACTAATCGGAATAGTTGGCTTGTCTAGCTTTCACTGGTAGGCGCCATCACGACTCCCGAGGGTGGGAAATCCGGGGCGTGACATTAAGAAAGCTTGAAGATTTAAAATGGATTACTTGATTTGATGAAAATTTGAGAGATTAATATTGGGATTGTCTTCGAGTCTTTGTAGGGAATCTTTACCTGAATTTATAACAAATTTGGAGGAGTTTCTCTTGAAATTTTGGATTAAAATCGTAGTTGGAACAAGAATACACATGAAGATAGTGAAGAACACCAAGAATAATGATTTCAAGAACACGAATATGTCCTTTTTTTGTCTTTTCTTTTGTTAATAATGTGTCATTTTCTGATTGGGTGTAAATTAAAGTTTTTTCTTTTCTTTTTGAGAATGTTAATTTATTTTGTTGACTAAATAGATTTTAAAATAGTTTTTTTTAACTCAAAATGCTATATGTCCTTTTTTTTATTTGTTATTCGTCACGTCAACAACGAGTGCATTGCACACACTTTGTAAGTTTAGTTAATTGTCAAAAAAGTGCCTAATTGGAACGAGTTTAGGGTAATATAAGTGCCCAATAGGAACACCCTTAAATTTAAATGTCTAAATAAAAAAATGGTGCCAACTTTAAGTGTCTCCATATATATTCAGTGCTAAAGAAAACAGATCTTGGAAGCTAATTTTCTCAATCAACGTGGGACACTAAATACTCTTGCACACTTAGGACTGGATATTTGATGTATAAATTAACGTGGAGTCAATATTGGATAAATCAAGAATAGAGATGTTGAGAAGGACTAACTCAAATACCTTTCGTGGAAATAACTCTAACACCAAAAAATATATATCGCTCATGAGATGATGCAATTCTAAATAAAAAGATAACCAATATATTCCCTTAGCGAGAGTGGGATGCAGAACAAATAACATTTATAATCCAAGGGTGTGAAACTCCCCAACGTCCAATTTACACAACATTTAATTTCAAATATATACATTGTAATGTAAAAAGAGAAGAGAAAATCATGAAAAGCTTTATTGCCAAAAGAGACAAGTTTTCTACCTATAATGTTAACTTAATAACCATATGGCCTTGCCATTGGACTAGCTCTTGGTGATCTTGGTAGCTCAGAGACTCTATTTCCAAAAGGATCATAGTAAATCACCCCTGAAAATTCTGGTGGTTGGCATTTCTCACCCATCAAAATTGCCTTCTGCCACAATCCACCCTGTCCAAATTCTTTTCTTGCAATTGAACCAGTTTTCTCGTCAGATTTTTCACCATACTTTTTATGGTTAAGGAAGGGCATAGTCTTACTGCTTATAGTTGTAATTAGTTGCTTTGGACAAAGTAATGGTGACTTTGGAGCTATTTTCTCTTCATTGGTTTCTTCAGCAGCCATATGGTATTTTCTTGAAGCTTTTCTTCCATGTTTAGCACACAAGGCTATGAGAGCTATTATTGAAAGAAATAAACCTATTCCAAATGGCATGGAGCATAAGTTTTGACCATTATTTCTTGACATTAATGGACGAACCATCTTTGGAAAATATGAAAGATATATTGAGTTTTTCTTTGGAAATGAGGAGGAGAAAAGGAGTGTGGTTTCAAGAATTGGAGATTATGAGCATATATATGGTTTTTAGGTTCTCAAATGTCAACACTAATGGTAGCAGTTGGAAGGTAGAGGTATAATTCAACTATAATATGAGATTAATGTTTTCAATGACTCAATCATTTACTAATCTTATATGATGTGATGGTAAGTCAGCTTTAATCAAATTAAGAGACATGCAATAATCAGAGAGAAATCAATATTAATTGCGCGCAATTTGTTTCTTTTAAAACTTTCTAAATGTAAAGTCAAAATTTTTAAGATCTTAAGAAAAAGTCTCTACTAACCTACATATATTAATAATCGAACTTAATTATCATTTTCATACATGTAATAAAAAATAATCATTCAAGTGTACTATATAATATGATAGATTAAGTTATAGTAAGTAATAATGTTTCTGCGATACTAGTGTATCATTTTAAATTACTCAAGGAGACAAAGGTCAAGGCATCTGACATATTATCTATACCTTCTACCTGTCATTTGTCATATTAATTTGCCTTTTCTATTCACTTCGCTACACACTACAATGGGCAGTTTTTAAAACTGACAAATGGATTTCCATGAAATTAATTTCATAATTTGCTGTAATATACTTGAATCAAAATCAAAGAATTAGTGCAGAAATGAGAATTTTATTACTTGTAAGATTTAATACAACAATAGCTACAATGAAAGAGTAAAATGAAAGAGAACTAATTCGAAGCTAAAACTCCATTAATGAGCTTCAAGCTCCTCTGTTGAATTCCGAAAGATTTAGGAAGAAGAAGATGAGAAAGATAGTGAGAGAGGGAAAGAGTAGAGAGAAGACATTTTGGATAGTTGAGATTTTGCCAAATCTTGCGTAACCTTTCAGCTAGGTCGATGTGTGCATATATGAGAATGCAGGGTAGTCACGTGCTCTAATAATATTTGGATTCATGACAATCCATCCCGCTTGAAATTGACCTTGTCCTCAAGGTCATAGAGGAGACAATTATTAGAAGCTAGATGTTGTTTACTTGTTAATGGCAGGTAACACTGAACACCCACAAAAGTACCAATACCAATGACTATAATGCAAGCTGTCTATCAACTATAACATTAGCCTTTTGTATCTTTTAAAATTGTAGCAAGGGATTTTGCCATGCTTGCATAAGTGCCAAGCACAGTCACCCAAAAAGCTCAGTTTTAGGGTCACCCTTTTGATAATGGCAACGGTTATTACGCACCAAAAACTATATTCTTTTCCATTAAATCATCCTCAAACATTTTCTTGTACTCACAACCTTCAATAATGAATCTACCAGTTGAGCTTCCCACATCCACAATGTTTGCGGCACTCATTGGAAGAATTGCAGCTATAACATTTCGTGTGTGTCGCACCCCATTTTCTCGCGAAAGCAGATTTCGACATTGATAACTCTTTTAAAGGAAGGGTTAAAGAGAAGAGTCATCACCTAACGATTTTTAAGGTGCATTAGGGCACCTTTTTGCAAATAACTTTGTTTTAACTAGTCAACACCACCAAAGATCGGGTAAAGACTCAAATTACCTCAATGAGAAGGTGTTAGGCACTCTTCGAGGTCCACAACTGTGGGTCCCGACCGAACTTGAATTATATGGATTAGTCAAAAAAATGAAGAGAAGGAGAGCACAAAGTTTGGGAATTTTATTATAAAAAGATTTTGAATAGATGAGTACATCAACTTGATTCAATAAGAAGGGGTTCCTAAGTTTTTTAGTCTAAAAGATCACCCTGTGCAACATAAATAATACTTCGTAACTCCCTTGAGATGGAGTGTTACTCATATTATTCAGCGGGCACAGATTATCATCTCCTGCTACTTGATTACTATGTTAAAGTTGTTACCTAAAAGCGTTCTAATTCAATTATAGGTCGTACCCTATGGGTGCATTACCCGTCAGAGTTCAAACCAATTTACTTAACCACAATACCAAGTGTTGCACCACTTGGAACAACCAATATAGATACACAGTACATGACAGGGAAGTAGGATAGTAGGAACAACTTTGGAGGTTGAGGGAGTGACTAGGACCAAGCCCCAGTGTGTCAGAGTTCACAAGGGCCTCAATTGGACCCCGAGCAGCACTCGCACTAGGGAGGCCAACAATAGAACCAAGATAGCCTTGGCTTTCAGTTGGCTAAGAATGAGAATTGAGAATAGCAGAGTAGCAAGAAAGGAAAGTGGATAGTGATAGAGGAACAAGAATCAAGTAATATACTAAATTGAGCATACAGAGCAACTAGTCCAGCATGCCAATAGATTCAACAAAGTATACATAGTAAAGTACCACATAGACAACCTTATATTGAAGGAATTAGGAGAAGAAATAGGTTTACGAGCATACATAAATTATCATGTACAGATGCATGCAGTTAAACTAGTTGAAACCTAAAGATCCCAATTAAACTGAGTATACATCCTAGAGCTATATTATCAGTATTTAGACATGATGGGAGACACACATGGTGATAATCATTGAAAAAACAGGGTAGCAAATGAACCAAAGCATACTGGGGAAACATATTAGCATAGGAGTAAAGTCATAGTTGATAGAAAAATAGAGGGTTTATCTTAAAAATCAAGACATCAACGAAACATGTTTAGAGCAAATTTTAAAACAGTATTCACCAAAGAGAACTTTAATCGAAATCAATAAATTAGGGCAGAAATGAGAATTTTCTTACTTATAAGATTCAATACAACAATAGCTACAATGAAAGAGTAAAATGAAAAAGAGCTAATTCAAAGCTAAAACTCCATTAATGAGCTTCAAGCTCTTCTGTTGAATTCCAAAAGAATTAGGAAGAAGAAGAAGAAAATGAGAAAGATAGAGAGAGAGACAAAGAGTAGAGAGAAGACATTTTGGATAGTTGGGATTTCGCCAAAGCTTGCGTAACCTTTTAGCCAGGTCGATGTGTGCATATATGAGAATACACTGGTAGTCACGTGCTTCTCATATGCTCTAATAATATTTGGATTCATGATAATCAATATATATTCCTTAGTTAATTCCTAAAATGCTAATGGAAGAGGGCTCTCATCTCCCTTTATATTTTACCCAATATCATCAACCCTAATTTTCACTAGGTTAAAGTATAAAATAGATGAATAAAAGATAAAAATAAAAAAAATAGGCGAGCGACTTGATTATATTATAGATCCACTGTTTTCGTGAGCAATAAGCAGCTAGTCAAGGAATTTGATGCCCTTTGTATCGATTGGATTGTTGGATACAAGATCCTCGTAATAGGCTGGACCAAGATCTAGCCAAGAGAGGGCAATCTTGAAAAATAATAATTGTAGCTAGAGGCAGACCCTCCTTACTTTATTTTCTTGATTTTAATCTTTTACTTTTAGAATTGGATTTCAAGTTAGTAACTTCTATTTTATTCTTTCTTCGTTTTGAATCGAAAATAGAAGAGTTGAGTAAATCAAAAATCCAAAGGAGGTTCATGGCCAAGGGGAAAGATGTCCGAGTAATGGTGATTTTGGAATGTACTAGTTGTGTCCGAAACAGTGTTGACCACAATAAAGAAAAGAATTTTTTTTAGCGCAAACGTGAAAAAGACATATTGGGCCTATATATAGGGGTGGAAATAGGGTGAAATTCAAAAATAGCCAGATTTACAACTGGTCGTTCAAAAATAGCCCAGTTTCAAAAGTAATCGAAATTTAGCCACTTTTCATGTAAAGATAAATCTGAGCGAAAATATTGTTCAAAACTCGGAAAATACGTCAGTATATTATACTAGAGTACCAGCATAAGTATGCTTGAACTCCAGCATATTATACTGGAGTTCCAAGATAAGTATGCTGGAATTCCAGCATAATATGATGGAGTTCCAACATAAGTACACTAGAACTCCAGCATAATATACTGGAGTTCCAGCAAGTATATCTGTCCAGCATAATATACTGGAGTTTGGAGCACCGGTGCTCCAGCCTCCAGTATATTATACTGGAGCCAGCAAAGTATACCGGTCCGGCATAATATGCTGGAGTTCATACACAGGTGCATCGAACTCCAGTATATTATGCTGGACCGGTCTCTGTTGCAGCAAAATAGTGGCTATTTTTCATTGACTTAGTAAACGCTGGTTATTTTTGAATGATCAGTCCGAAAACTGGCTATACCGTGCTATTTTACAACTTTGCTGAACACTTCAACCATGATTTTTTTACTCCTATCTACTATGCATGAACTCATTCAAGACGTGGCTCATTTAATTACATGGGGTTAGGTCTGTACAAATCACAATTTATTCATTTATTAATTATGCAATAGAATATCCTTATATATTGAAAGCTATATATTCATGTCTTTTTGGTTAAGAAAGACAATTTGGGTTCCAAATAAATTCTGGAATCCCTGTTCAGATCGTGCGATTTTTTAATCACATATACTAGCCAAAGAACGATTTAAGCTTACCACATATATATTTAATCTTTTGGAGCATTTCTTTATTCAACTATTTAAACAAGAATATTTCTGAAGAAAGATTTAAAACATTTAAGGAGACTTTAGAGAAGAAACTAAGAACAAGATTTTGAATTCCCCAAGAGCCAAAGGATATAATGTCAGCATCATTATATTAATAGGGTTATAGTAGTGAATCGGTCAAGAGAGTTGAATAACGTTATGTCACCAACAAATCCTGTAGATTGGTGGACTTGTATTTTGCCAATCTGACATATATTATCACCCAAATACATTTTGATGTGCTTCTACGTGCTTCCCTTTATAAGAAATTTGCTATTCTTCTGATGTCTTTCTACTACATGGACTCCAATATCATCCTTTCAAGTTTCAACGCCCTCTATAATAGGGTAATTACATAATATCGTGTTACTTTTTTCACCGAGTAATGCGCATTATAAATTCATAATCAACTCAATTTTGGTCAAAAAAATAATGTCGTCTTATTTTATGACGTTGATATGGAACACGAAGAGTGAAAAGTAGGGGGTGAATTATCGATTTTTCTTTTTGTGTCCTAAGTAGTTGTTTAGTTTACCAATTAGTCGAATATAACTGAAAGTAAAAGCAAAGTGCAGGAATTAAAGATACTCAGATTTTTATATTGGTTCGGATTCAATATAAATTCCCAGTCCCCTTGGGTTGCAAGGGTGTTATCTCTTCAAAGCTCCTTGAATAATTTCGTACAATCGTGTTGATATTATCTCCGAACACCAACTCACTTTTGGATCTAAGTACGCTCGTGATATTTTCTATACAATGCCTCACTAATATTTCTCTCTCTTTCTTCTCTTTACTGATTACACAGTGAATTTCACTTAGATTACAATGCTTGTTTAGAGTAGAACAAAGAGTATGAAGTTTGTTTGATCAAAGTATGTGGCTTCAAGACTGGTATAAATGTATATATACTCCGTGAGGTCTTCTTGACTCTTGATTGATGTGAATCTCGAGAGATTGCGAATCCAAGGGAATTGATCCTTGAAAGGAATCGTAGAGTGATTCTTTCTAAGAATAAGGTGTTGCTTTAGTTGATTTGCCTTGACTTGTGGTCTTGCTTGGACTTTTCCTTTGCTAAGCAGATCTTTCCGTTATTTGATCAATCAAAATTATCCCTTGATTTTGGCTTTTAAATGTCTTCCTTTGATGGAGGAATCTTCAGTGCATAGTTTTACAATCTTGACTTCCTTTAATATAGGTCCTTCCTATAATATTCTCTGTTAATCTGTTGTCAAATCCTTGATTTATTTTCCCTTCGCGTGTCCGTTACTCCTTCCTTTTTCGTCTCTAATCTTTGATAGTCTTCCTTTCCATTG
This sequence comes from Nicotiana tabacum, assembly GCF_000715075.1. Taxonomy (NCBI): domain Eukaryota; kingdom Viridiplantae; phylum Streptophyta; class Magnoliopsida; order Solanales; family Solanaceae; genus Nicotiana; species Nicotiana tabacum. Next base: position 126,849,517 of record NC_134095.1, read on the forward strand.
CTTTCGGAGTATTTCTGCACATAAAAGATGTATTATTTTACATCATTAAAATAAATGTAGATCTAACAATCTCCCTCTTTTTTATGATGACAAAATAACAGTGTAATAACACCAGTTTACTTCCCTGTATATCAATTGACTTCTGCATTTGTTTAAGTTGACTCCCCCTCATTTGTATTTCCTGACAGTTGTTTCTAGTCGACTCCCCCTCAGTTTGTCAATTGTTGTAGTCGACTCCCCCTCAATTTGGCACTGTAATATACCTGCAAGTTCCTCGAGACAAGACAACCACAAGAAAATACCAAATAAAAACTGCAACTTTTCTTCCCCTTTGGCATCAACAAAAAGTTAGTATAAGGCGAAGCATTTTAGCAGTCTATAGCTATCTAATTCAGCATGCAGGAGCAAAAGTAAGTAATTTTCTTAACAGTACAATCCATGACTGAAACATCAGTCCCAAAAGAAGAAAAAAGAAATTATTTTAAACAACCATGCATCAACGACGCAGAAAGTAGGTAAGAGTATTGCAAATAGCCTCCTTAGGGAGTTCAAAACTTGCATTGACTGTGACTGAGATCACATCGATCCTGTCGTGTACCTCCTTAAAAGCATTTATTGCATTCTCTATTGTCTTGAGAATCTGCACTCTTATCTTGGATACATCAGAGCCTGTTTCCTTTGACGCTCCATGGACATATTTAATTGTACTTTGCATAGAGGTTAGAAAGTCCTTGATGATAGTCAATTTGTCATTGATGGAAGCTATCTTTTCCAAGAGATCAAGATCACCTGCACTGGGGAGAGACACATAGGCTTTTGTTTTTGAGTCTGTAAGAGCATTCCTGGCTTCACCATCTTGCTTCTTTACCCAAGTTCCTTTCACAGCAATGTATCCCATGCTAGCGAACGCTCTAGAGTTATATGACTTAGTAACAGTGGCATAAAGATAGTTAACAAGAGATATGTTGTGGGCTTCTAACAGATGGGTAATGACCATACCATAAGGAAGACTCGTAGGATTATCGACACTCTCTATCATGAAATTGATGACCCAAGAAGATAGTTTGATCTTATGCTTAGTTAGAAGACGGTAAACCAGGAAGGTATCACGTTGAGAAAAGGTAGAGAAAGGTCTTGTTCTCGGGAGAAGAGTGGTTGTCACAATGTGTGCTAGGACACGGGTTTCAAAATAGACATCACTAGGTCCTAATTGTTGGAAAGAGAATCAGAGGATGACCCAGCTATACACCTTTTTGCTTGATAAAAAAAATCTCAAAATCCTCAGGTCACGTATTCTTAAACAGTATAGATAAACTAGAATACTTGCACTGAAAAATAGAGTCATACAGAGTGCAATCTAACATAATGTGTTTGCCAAGAACTAAGGACTCTAATTTATCAGGTTTGTTGGTAGAGCGAAGGTTAGCATAGAACATGTTAACAAGAGATTCATATACCTTTGGAGGAGGCAAGCAAGAAAGTTTTTCCACCCCTAAAAGTCGAAGAGTTCATTGACCTTGCAGTTGAGTCTCTCCATGACATTTAGATCAACGATTCTACCATGGGCTACAAGTTTGTCATTTAAGGCTATGAAGGCGTCCCTGTTGGGTGTGTCCCAAAAATTAAGATCTGATTCAAGAGAGCTTGAGAGGTCAGTTTTGGGATTCTAGGTCTGAAGGTTTCAGGGATATCTTCATAGGTTGTTTACCTAGGGCTTTTTCATTGAGTCTATGCGCATCATGTGAGAGTTCCTGATAAGAGGCAAAGTCTTCAGAGTGGTCTGATCCTAGATTGACTGGTTCAGGAGGTTGAGAAGAGAGTTTTGCTCAGGAACGAGTGCTTTTACAGGTCGAGGCAGAAGGATTTTTAGGAATTTTTTGTCATTGTAGGGTTGAGAACAGGGGTTTGGAGATACAAACGATATGAAGGAATTCGGAGGATGAAACTAGACTTAAAAACAGTGAAACTAACGTTTGAGTACAAAAAGAAAGGGTGTCAGTGATTTGACGTGATGATTGACTACCCTCTCAAAAGTTATTGAAAAGATGTGAAAAAGAAATAGTAAGAAACATATAATTAATGCTACCTACACAAACAAGGAAACACGCAGATTAAAAGGCGACAAAATAAAAATTACCACAAAGGTCCTAAAATGTTGAATTAATAGGAATAATGCCAAAAGAGTCTCGTAATGAACAAAATCTATCCTCAAGCCGAGGTTTTGTAAAAATATCCTCCAATTGATCAATAGAGCCTACAAACGATAATTCTATGTTTCCTTTAAGGACATGGTCTCTAATAAAATGATGCTTTATATCTATATGATTGGTTCTACAATGATGCACATGATTTTTTGGACATACATATTGTCACACCTCCTTTCTCACTTACCTACACCCGCAAAGGCGCAAAGGAGTTTTTCCAATTAAAGGACAATCGGAACGGGGTTTAATTATTAATTATTCAGAGTCGCCACTTGGGATATTAAGGGTGTCCCAAGTCACCGGTTGAATCCCGAACCGAGGAAGTTTATGACTCTGTTAACAGTCCGCGAACCAGAAATCCGAGTAAGGAATTCTGTTAACTCGGGAGAAGGTATCAGGCATTCCCGAACTCCGTGGTTCTAGCACGGTCGCTTAACTGTTGTATTTAATTTTATCTGATCTTAATACATGCTAGCTTATGTGCCTTTTATTTGTAAACCGCTTTTATCATTATATTTTAATAGAATTGCAACGTTGTGAAAATGCGTCTCGGACCACGTCACAATCAATGCACCCGTGGTTCACAACACATTTTATCTAACGTTGTTGAGATTAGGATTTAGGTCACATAAATGCGCACCCGAATTTAAGGAAATTAATTTAAATAGTGCGCCTAAAGCAGCTGCGCACTTTTAAGTTTGCGAGGGGCATGAAAAATTCAATTAAACGGCACACCTCAATTTCTAAAGGATTAAAAATAATTAAGTGAGGGCCAAAGTTATGGAAATTATTATAGGAAAGTGTAAGGTTTAACTTTTATGAATTACTACAACTTTACGGATGGCTAAATTCTATATCTTGAAATCATGCAACGTTTTGGGCTTATTAGCAGTAAGTCCATTCGGCCCAATTCTTTAAAGATTTTAGCAACCAAGGTCTAATAATGCGGTAGATTTCAGCCCAAAACTAATTAATGAACAACTCATATATCCTTCAATTCTTAATTCCCAACTTTACAAACAAGTTAAGTTCAAATAAGGGCCAATCCAGTGAGACGAAAAATGCATGCTTACTTTCCTTCAGAATGAGAAGGAACTTTGAAATTACAGATTTAACCAATCAAAAGCTAGTTCCATAAAATTAGACCATATATACTATGAATCACCTCTATAATTATTAAACATCACTGAGATGACACAATTAGAGACACAAAATGTGCAAGCTTTTAATAAGCTAAATTTTGTGTTCAAGCCAACACGTCATAGCTAATTCAGTTGCCTAACAACCATATTCCTAATTGTCAACAGGAATCGAGTAATTCACATAAAACATGGCATTTCAAATTATTTCATTGTTTCATCCGAATGGAAAATAAATACGCATGAATTATACATCAGAACAACTGAGATTATCATGAACAAACCCAAAGAAGACGACTAAGTAAGGTCTCAGCAATTTCAATCATTTAATGATATCATAATACACGAAAAGTTGGAGAGCTGACCTAATTGAAAACGAAAGCACTGAAATGAGCCCGAATGTGGCAGAAATCAAAACAAGTGTGGCTTAGCAATATTCATACAACAGCAAAAGATAGCTTCTGAACCGAATAGGAAACAAACGTCGCAACAGAAACTCCGACAGGAACCATGAATGACCATCTCGCTAACAACCTCAAAGCTCGGCTGAAATGGTTTTTGGGACTACTTCAAGACTGTTTCTCGGCGAAAGAGGTAACATTTGAGCCACTGTTTCCGGATGGTTTTTGTGTTGTTCAGCAACACTCTTGACTAGTGTTTGGCGGCGGATTTTCGCGGTTTAAAAGGTGCGACAATGGCCAGTGTTCCTGGTTGTTCTGTCGCTGATTTGCAGCTGGCGTTAATGGAGGTTTTTGAAGGAGAGTTGCTGCGAGGAAGATGAACAGGATGGTTGGGTCGTTGTTTGGGGTGTAACAGCGAGCTCGCCGCTGGTGAGGAGAGGAGGAGTCGAGGAGTCATTTGGGTGGGGAAGGAAGATGAGATCGTGAGGGGAGTTGTGTGAACCCTCCTCCGTTCCTTTTCCCCACTTTTCAAAAGATGTCCGTGTATTCCTCCTCCTTTTTCAAAAGATGTTCCCCATTATCTTGGAGTTGGTGTAAGGTGTGGTGGGTTTGGATTGTTATGGGTTAGGTCCGAAAATTAGGCCTAAAAACGGGTAGTTTGAACCCAAATATTATTCTTTTGCCCGGACCCGAGAATAAGAACACGACATTGTTCAATTAATCCTATGTAAGTAAAATAACTACCAAAATAAGACTGACATTTAAAACAAAACTATTTTTTAATATTTTTTCAAGATTAAAATAGCTACAAAATATTAATAAAACTATTTTTGTGATTTTCGTTTTTATATAAAGATAAAATATAAAGTATTGTTATTTTTTGTGTGTGTGTTTTCTAAAGATTAAAATGACTATAAAACGTTAACGAAACCATTTTTTTGTAATTTTCGAAATTATATGAAGATAAGATAAAAAAAAATACAAAGTACTAATTTTGTATTTTCAAAAGATTAAAATGGTTGCAAGACGTTAGTAACTATTTTTTTGTAATTTTCGAAATTATATAAAGTACAAAAATAAGTTACTATTTTTGTATTTTTCAAATTTATGAGAAACGCATAAACTAAAGTATATATATATTTTTTTGTAATTTTTCTTTTTGTGACGAAATAAGGTAAAATAGTCAAAATTAGCTAAAATAGCTATATTAGACCTAAATTAAATATTTACGCTAAAAATTTGAAAATTCTTGGGAAGGGTCAAAAATCACATGTCTACACATATAGCACTAGAATTATCACAAAATATTTGAATAAGTTAAAAGGATAATTCGTAGTCACCCAATTGATGCGACATCCAAAGTAATTGAGCACAACATTGTTCGATTTCCATGTACTCTGCCTCAGCTGTAGAAAGAGCTATTGATCCTTGTTTCTTGCTGTTTCGAAAAATTAATGCCTTTCCCAATAATTAACACGTTCCACTTGTACTTTTCTTGCCTTCTTTGTCATCTGCAAGATCAACATTTGAAAATCCTTCAAGTTTAAAATTGTTAGAACATGGATACCATAGTCCATAAAAATTGGTTCTAATAAGATAGTGAATTATTCACGTTATTGCAGTTAAGTATCAATCCTTAGGAGCTATCTGAAACTTGGCACATTTACAAACACTGAACATGATATCTGGTCGACTAGCAGTTAGGTATAGTAAAGATCCAATCATTCCACGATACTTAGTTTCATCCACCAAATTTCCCTGTTCATCCATATCTAGATTTGTCGAGGGACTCGTTTCCAATAGCTTTAGCATTGCTCATTCCAAACTTTTGAATTAGCTCCTTTGCATACTTGGTCTGGCAGACGAATATGCCATTTTCAGATTGATGAATTTGGAGTCCATGAAAAAATGTGAGTTCTCTCATCATACTCATTTGAAACTCACTCTGAATGAGATTTGATAAATCCTTGCACAAAAGAAGATTAGTGCTGCCAAAAATAATATCAGATATATAGGATAATGAGGTTACCTTCAATGGATATTTTGATGATTAAAGTAAATCTACCTTGCCTCTGGTAAACCTATGATTAGTTAAGAAGGAGCGCAGTCTTTCATACCAAGCTCGAGGGGCTACTTTGAGTGCATAGAGAGCTTTAACTAACTTATACGCATGGTAAGAAAATTGTGAATTTTCAAAGCCATAAGGTTGTTTTACATATACCTCCTCATCAATAAAATCGTTTAAAAAGGCACTTTTGACATCCATTTGAACTAGTTTAAAGCCTTTAAAAGATGCATATGCAAGTAATATGTGAATTATTTCTAACCGTGCTACCAAAACAAAAGTTTCATCATAGTCGACTCTCTCCTGTTGTGAGTAGCCTTGAGCTACTAATCTGGATTGTTTTTATCACGACCTAAACCTATGGGCCGCAATGGGCACCTGGTACCTTACTCAACCGAGTACCAACGTAACATATCTTTCGTATCATACTATCATAGGTAAATGAGCCAAAGACATTGTCATGAGATAAATACAATAAAACATAGAGAAATACTCGACATTGGACGATCCAACATGTAACCCAAACTTATACATATGATGTACGTGCCTATAAGGCCAATATAACCACTCGTATACTGAACATAGGCCGACAAGGCCATATAATCTTTTACGTACATGACATCTATCTACAAGCCTTTAAGAATACATAATTTTCATAAGGGTCAGGACAGAGTCCCGTCATACCAAAAAAATACATGTCAAAATCATACTAACCAAACAAGCAACTCCGAAGCAAATGGAGCGCACCAACATCTTCCGCTGAGCTGATAGCCTACTTGGAGGGCTCTCGACCTGTCTATCGAGACCTGCATACATAAAACGCAGCGTCCCCAGGCAAAAGGTACGCCAGTACAAATAATGTACCGAGTATGTAGGGAATAAAAATCAGTAAATAATAGACATGACAGAAACATGGAGTAAAAGACTCGACATGTACGTTTGCATAGCTCTGTGAATAATTTCATTTTTATAATGTCATTCATATGCATATAAATGTCATACCATGCATGGGTATATGTGTTCATAACATTATCAAGCCTCTGAGGGCATCCCATCATATCATCTCGGTCACTATGGGCAAATCATCAACGTATACCAGCTGATCAGGTGGTGGTGCATATATAACACCATAACCTTTTCCCATATCCCATATACATATATATATACACACACATATATATGCATATATAATGTCATCTAGTCATGGGTCAATGTACGTGAATTCAATGCAAGAGAAGTACGTCAATAAAATCTCTTGGAGTGTCATAAGACCTAATAATATCATGAAGTAAACTTTTTCAACTTACGTATTTTTCTGAGACATATGAATAGATGATAAAATAATAGAACACATGGGAATTCAAGAACATAGGCACCTCTAACATTTCTATGAATAGAGTCATTTATAGAAGTTGTGCATTTTTTCGTTTCGTTTGTATTGTATAGACCATGCCAAAAAGAAAGAAGGGATATCCTTAACATACCTGAGCTGATCCTCTTCACAATTCCTTTAATATACGTCAATTGCAACAAATCACATAACAACAAGATCGGAATAGGTAAAAATACATATGATATTCTTGCGAAAGATTGTACCGTACTCCCTTAAAATTACAACATCTTACGTTGCTAAGATGCTAAGAGATTTTGTTGGCATAAACATACTAAATATTAGAATGCAAACTTTATGATTTTGAAGAAGCAGTAACGTTCTTATCCATGCTTCATGTAGTCACCAACTTTGGTTTTGTGCTCTTAAGAGATTTTTTATATAATTGGGTGTGGGCCCCACTTTCCTAATGACTAAGCCAAATATTCTTCTAATTGTGACACCAAATCTCATGACTTAAGAGTCACTTGGCTAAATCTTGAAATGCTGCCACGTGTTTTTGGCTCATCCTTATCCAACAATTAACCACTTAATTTCTTAATTAATTTGTTAATTTCCCATTAATCAATAATTATCCAATTATCCACATAATTTGGTATTATCTCAAATTACTTAGAATACTACTCACTTTTAACACACTTTGCACACCTTACTATTATGGTCATGTGGTACCTTGTATGACACTAGTCCATAAATACCGAGTATTATAGCTCAGATCGTATTTTATATCAACTTGTCAAACTTCTATGAAACTTATTTTCTTCGATTTTCTTACCCTCTCACCTTCACGAGTTTACTTAAATAGTTTAATACTTGTATCCTTAAAATAATCCGAATCCCGAACTTACGTTAATTAACTTACGACGAAACTTTAATCGTACGAAAATGCGGGATATAATATCTCATTTTTGAATTTTCATCAAATTACTTATGTTGTCTCCTGGAAACAGCCTCTCTGCCCCTCGGGGTAGGGGTAAGGTCTGCGTACATATTACCCTCCCCAAACCCCACTTGTGGGATTATACTGGGATGTTGTTGTTGTTGCTGTTGCATCAAATTACTTATGTTGTACCTTTACGTACGAAAACATAGGATGCAACATCATTCCCCCCTTGAAAAATTCATCCTCGAATGTTGACTGATGCACTGATCATTCTTATAACCCATAGCTCTTGCTAATTCTTTAATAGTCTTCTTGCCATTTAGGAGACTACGCTTTGAACAAATCCAAAGGCCAAGGCATTCCCCCTTTAGGACTCTTTCTCACAACACGACTTGTAGTTGGAAATTGTTGCTATCTTCTGTCATGCAGCCTGTACGATATTTTCCTTGTATGTGCGCCTATGCGACTCTTCTCTTTTGCTTTTAGCCAATCTCTAGGCTTCACTTTTGGGAACATATACAGAACTTGACAAGATGTCCCTTTAGCATATATAGGTGTACTGAAGTTATTTACTTGGTACTTTATCGAATTTATGAATATAGCTTTATCTTATTTCATACACCTGGCTATCCATCCACATGATTTTAATGCATCTAGGTAAGTCATACTGTACCATAACTCTTACTTCGACTTATCGTTATTGAGGTATGCTACCAAACTCCAGGTTATTCTTGTTGCTTATCCTATATGCAACTAAATCCTTTAATGCTTTTTTCTTACTGTTCAATTGCCTAATATTATATCATACTCTGTAACTTTTATCCATCCATTGTTGATTCACCTCAGTGTTGATCTGCAATCTACTATAGATAATTTGAAACCTCTTACGTAATACATTATCACTAAGGCTTACGTCTCATCGGGGGATATCTGAAGTGATTAGACCAATCCACTTGGGGGTGATACTATACTTCCCTAACCATATTTCATAGTATCTCAATGTGATTCACCTTATAAGGGAGTATCCAAATCCTGTACCGTCCATGAATTTATTTTGATATGCCCTGACGATGCCGCTATCATTCCTAGATATTGAATCCCCGCGCTTCTAGCCTTCTATCCGAAGTATGGACTATTCACAATCTTCTGCATTTAAGGATCGCGTACATTGTTTACATTTACCTTACTTACCTTAAAATCTTGCATCACATCTTGTATCCCTTTCATGACCTTACTCCCACATAGGTATAATTCACATCCATAACTTGAAGCTTTCTTATAATACTTGCACTTCTAGTGTTTACATAATCTGGTGAAAAGCTTCATACTGACTTCTTATAAGGCTGTTACTCTTTATTTGGCTTCATCGTAGTGCCGTTATAAAATATGGCTACTGTACTATTTCTCGTATACCTCTGCTATTTAAGAGTGTTCATGAGGTCTATAATTCTCTTGGTCCACTCCTGTTTTACTTATTCGATGTAACTCTTTAGTTTCCTTTTTTTTTTCTGATCAGCCTTTATGTAGGCTTAAGCTATCTTCCGATCTGCGGCTCTTGGTATTAGTTATTACTTTAGCCTTTCATAGGTACTGAGGGATATTCGTGATACAATCCTTTAACAATTCGATCCTTTGTCTATGACCTGGGCTCAAATCTTTCTTTTAACATATACTAGAGTCTTCTACGACTGTATATACAGCAAATTATAAAACTCCAAACTCTTAAGTGTGTTCATAACGTAACCAACTCTGGATCATTAATCGAATAATTTCTTTCGTTCCATCTTAGCTTTATTTCAACGTAAGCTATTACTTTTCCTGATCTTTCTTCCCCCTTATTGCGTCCATACTTAGCTTATCTTAGTGCCCACACATGCCCGTGTTTTCATGCACCTCATATGATCTCGTATATTACTTTTAATTTTACTTCCCGTTCATTAGCCACGGTAGGTGCCACTTTACTTTGGAGTGCTTACAATGTTGTTGTGAGACTGTTGTTACACGGTCATTTCCTCTTTAGGTCGTTGTGCTTAGGTCGAAGCCTTTTTCCTTACTTCCTCAGCTAGTCTTTCGTTGTAGTACTTAGGGAGAACCCTTGACTCTCGTAACGCTGCGAGCTTATTATATCGTATCCGATGGAATTTTTTGATGTCCTTCCTCGCCTATAATTATCCGTAGTTACCTAACCTCCACCCCCTATATTTGTAGGGTTGCTTCTGAACTAATATTTTGACTGTCTTCCCAGAGGCATCCTCTTTTGTTTTTGCAAAACTCATATAGTACCTTTAACTACCCCGACTCTTATTTGAATATATCTCAAGTATTATAATGACATTATTGCGAGACTGAATTCTCCATGTTGGGGTTTACTATATTTATCTTGCATGATTTGCTGATTTGCCTATAACCTATTGTCCATTCATGACTAGGCTCTTCCTGAATCAACTACTAACTACTCGTTGGCCCATTCTCATATCCATATTCCGCGTAATCTTTCTTGGGTTATTTCCTTTGTCTTAACTTACCTCTCGCACTAGCTCCTTATTTATCAAAAACATCTCGAGCAGGAACCGTTACTTCCTTTTTGATGGGTTCTCAATGTCTTTGCCATATGCTTCTTATGTTTTGATGATCTAACAAGCTTATTGTTAAGAACCAGATATAGAACCTGACTCACTTGGTACACATCTCAAATGAACAAAGTCCAGTCTGATCTCTAGCAAATGAACTACTACAAAGAGGAACACAACAGGGACCTGATCCTTTGGTGTTCTCTCACAGAAGTACAAGTCAACAACAGCTGAAACACAAATGCAGAAAGTGACTGTCTGCATACTGTACACGCGACAGTGTAGCAGATAGTGCGACAGTCACTTCTCATTGGGAAGAAGCGTGTATCAAGAATTGACATCACCATTGTGATGTCTTTTGTAGCATAACAACCTGGTGCAAGGCACAAGATTCTTACTTAAGCATTTAGTGATATTCTCTCAAGCAGAAAAGTGTTCATCCGGCATTGAAGTCACAAGTGTGTCAAGAACAAGAAGACAACTCCACTAAAGGATCAGTTTCACAATGAGTCTATGTGTATCCATAATTGAGTTGTAATCTTGTTATTTGTTCATCATTGTAACTCCTATCTTGCTTTCTTAGAAGCTGTGTTTAAACACATTGTGCAAAAATGTTGCAGTATTTAAACACATTGTGCAAGAATATAAACCGCGTCCTAATTTGGGTGCCTCATTGTGCCCGAGGTAGGCCTAGCGACAAATTAATTTGGAGAACTTATAATGCTAAATGCCTCATTTTATTGACAAAAATAAGACGATACCCAGAACGACACTAAAATAGCGGAAAGTAAAAATGTCACTAATGGCCATTGGCCTTATTACATTAAAAGTGAAAAGAAAGACTCCTAACTTCTTGGTCCCAGAAGGACCTTCTTCAGGTTGAATGTTCTCGCTGATCAAGTCCTCCAGCTCGCGTAGATTTTCCAGTAAAAATGCTATCGCCAGACATTCTCCTTTGCCTTCCTCAGCATTTTCACAGTCGATTACTCTTTTCCTCACTTTCCGTTCCAATTCCAGCAACCTGTACTCCAGGTATTCTAGCTTCTCACTAGCCTTGGTGACTCTCTCTTTCCATTCGTTGATTTGGTTGCTCGATGGGAGGTTTCTCCACCAAGTCTGCAAGAGTGAAGGTATGTTTACCATACCGAAGTCAGGAACTTTGTCATTCATTTTCTGCAAAACAAAAGGGTTAAAACCTCACCCCCACCGGACTCGACTATTTAATACCAATAATCAGTATAAAAAGCATTTAGTTCTCCAAATAAGTGCACAGAACTTGTAGGTGTCCGTTTGGGTTTCAGGAAAACCCACTGGACTTTGGACAAGGCTATCTTAATGAGTCATTATGCGGACAACATAACTGACTTGGCTAGGTTTGACCATGATACATGTACAATTAAACAGAGTAAGGTTTCTATTGGGGTATTAGACATGTACCCTTGAGCGGACAACTCAAGAGGGAAAGGCACGGAACCTTCGACTGCACCGCTGATCGACTGGTTTTACCGCAAATACGCCTTTGCCGAATTTAAAGGGTGATAATATTGGAAGAGCACAACCACTCATTATAAGCGTTGCTATGGTATTTGTTTGGCACGAGTGGAATATGATGTTGAAGATGCAGTTTACAAGAATGAAACAAATTGACATGTATTTCCACGTTCATAAGATAAATGATTACAATAATTGCAGTAATCACAATAGTATTGAAATAAAGCAGTAAAGGAAAGAAGTTAAAGGAAAGAAAAGACATGAAGAGCCAAGTCAGTTTCGTAGTGAAAGAATAAAAGACAGTAAATAAAGCAATTAATGAGATAGTAAAGTCACAAGCAACATGCATGGTAAAAGCCTAAAGATTCCCCAGTAGAGTTGCCATGCTGTCGACGCCCCCTTTTTCTACGCGTCGAAATCAGGTATACGACATTGGGAGGACAACTCTATTCCCTTTCGAGAATTGGGTCTTAGAAGTTGAAGAGTCGCCACCTAATGATTATAGTGCATTAAGACACTTTTAAGAAAGGTTTGAGATGAAGAGACCAGAGATTAGGGTAAGGGCTAGAAATTATCCCGAGGGGAAGGTGTTAGGCACCCCTCAGGATCCACAAGTGTGGTTCCCGGCCATGCTACAATTGTGACTTTACAAGTAAACAATCAAGTCTCAAATAATGACTCGCATATAACATTGCAATTAGGTTGAAAACTTTTGAAGGCAAGTAAAGAGGGCAAAAATTTATGAAAAAGTATTTGAATAGGTTTACAAGAAGATATGAAAGCAAATAAAGGGAAGGGGTCCTAGGTTTATGATTAATATGGATCACTTCAATGCAATATCCAACAATCACTCCTCAGAAGAGGGGTCGCACGTGATATTAGCGCACCGGTCATCATATCCATATTCTACCCTTCCCACCCCGTTAAGGTATTAAAGCGCGGAATGGTATCATTACTTATTGCATGCTATTACCCGTCCCAATCCTATCAGTCCCGAATGCATTTAGGACTACTAATCCTAAAGGGAAAGGGATTTGGGGCCTTTTGAGAGTTTCAAAGGACAAAATACTAAGGCGTCAATCAAAACACATAATACAAGTAAAAGTGGAGGCGGATAAGCAAGTAAGGCTCAAGTAAACCTCCTTAAATCAGATAAGCCATAGAGTTTAGCATGTCTTGCATGTACTGGTTTGGTCTTTAAAAATTAAAGCGATAAGCGGACTGGTTCAACACATACTTATAGACAGGAAGTCCGCATTAGGCTCACTCGAATGCAGTTGTCAAAGACTGAGCCACTTTAATTAGTAAACTTTACCTTAAGTGTGGGACAGAACTACTAGTTGTAAAGGAGTTGCTGAATAAGATAATTTTCAGAATAAGATTGCAGACTTAATACATAGAAAATTGTTTAAAACGAGTTTCAGAAAACATACTTGTTTAAGAAAAAAAGTCATCGAGTTTTAACAAAAGAACTGAATTGTAGACTGATTTAAAAGGTTTATCAGATAAGTATAAAGAAGTGAATCCGGATTGATTTGAAAAAAATGTTTGTTAACTTATCAGGAAAGCAGTAAATTTTCAGAAAATATGAACTGATTTGAGAATATTTATCAAGAAGGAAAAAGATGCACTGATTTGGTTGCAAGAAAAGTTTTAAGGGTTCAGAAAACGTGCAGAAAGTCGCTTGTTTTAGCAAAAAGGGTCAGTACTATTTTAGACGAGTGAAACAATTCTGATTTGAAGTTCCTATAGGCATGATCTCTACGAGTTACTGATTTTACTACCTTTCAAATGTTAACAGCCTTATAAACATGATATCTATATGCTGATTTATCATTAAACCTAACGGTTTGCCTAATGTCATTATAAATGCAGAAATGCAAATCCCTATAGGCATGGTATATGTATGCATAATTGCAGAAATTAGAAAGTTAGATCCTATAGGCATGGTTTCTACTTGTGAGATTGCATAGATTAACAGTAAAAGTCCTATAGACATGGTTTCTATCCTTTTGTGCATAAAAGTAAGTCCCCTCCCCTTTTCACTAGATCCCCGAGTTTATATAAATTATTACAGATCAGAAAAATAAGACAAAAATAAAAACACATCAGAAATTATAGCTACATTCGAGAAGCCTAATTCAGACTTAGTATCTAACAATATGAGATTGAACCACTTCCGAGATCCAGATTTCCCAAAGCCTTCTCTTATCTAGGGTATTTCAGAGATCCAAGGAGTTTCAAGAACTCCAGGCAGTGCTTACACCCAAGATATTAGTTAGAAAGAGTTATAGTGCAGTATAGAAGGGCCAACCCTCAGGTGTCCAAGTTCAGAGGGAGCTCAGGGGGTCCCAAGGCAAGGCTCACAAGAGAGGGGCAGAACTTAGTTTCTAAGAGTGAGTGTAAGTGCAAGAGGGGGGTTAGGGAGTGCCATGACAGGCTGGTGGTCATGCCTAGCTATAGGATAGGCTGGCACACCCCTAACCAGGCATGTTCAGCCAACAAAGAAGAGCACATACCTATTGAAGGTCTGACTATGGTCTGGACAGTGATTAGGACACTGCCAGACCAAAGTCTCAGGCTCAGAATACATATAAAGGGAAAGGGGAATGGGAATTGAAAGAGTTTAGGACTCAGGGAGTCCAGTCCATATACATGAACAACAATATCAAGTGTTGTCATGTTTTTTGAACCATAACTCAACATACAAAGGGTTTAGGGATAGGGATTCATATAGGAGCAGGAATAAACAAACTTGCAAAAAGCAATAAAATAAACAAAGAGAAGACTGAAGCATAAACACATAAGAGAGAGGCAGAATTTAAACAAGAAGAGACATACCAGTTGCAGAAAAGTAAGCAGGAAGAAAAGTAGAATACTTGCAGCCAAAGCACAATCAGAGAAGAGGACTCTAGCTTATGAGTTCAGAGAAAAACTCGAATGCTTTTAAGAAAAACTAAGAGTATTTGAGAGAAAAAGTAGTGACTTATGCTGTGTGTGTTCGTGATATGCAATGTGTTAGTGAGTGTCATGCAAAAGAGAATGAATGGGGGGTACTTATAGTACTGAAGATGAGTAAAGAATAAGGTAACAAGTATAGCTTTAACACAAATATGGGCATGATCACAATCAGAATCAATTAACACAAGACTTCCCTTTAATCAAGGGATTATTGTTCAAACGGATACTAACAGGATCAAAATAAGGAAAGAAAATCGGTCTGTAAGCAGAATGGTTGTTGCCATAAAAGTAGTAGTAAAATCATACAATAGGTATTTAAGTCCAAGTACAGGATTGTACTTATTTTTGGAAAGGGTTTAGTAAGGCCAAACCAAGAAAGAGAATCAATTAACCCTTAACAGGCGAGTAAGAGGGAAACGTTTTGAAATCAGTTATGCGTTTGAAAATCAATCACAGAAGGGACTCAGTATATAAAGGAATGCACAAGTAATAGACATGTGAGGCCAAGATATGGCAAAAGAAACAACATACAGTAGTAGCATAGAGCAAGCATTCGAAGCATGATAGTCAGGTTTCAGTGGTTTAATAATAGAGAAAAGGATCAGAGGCATGCAAAGAGTCGAGGGAAAATCATAGTCTAGTTTGACAGGTAGCAAGAACTCAGAACCAAAAGAGTCACATAAAGAAAAAAGAGAGTTGAAGTAAAGGAATCACATTGAGCAATTTCAACAGACGAAGAACTTCAGGAACTCAAATAGACCCTCAAAGAACTAGGGTTTTCAAAATCAGTTAGGTTTAGAGGCGATAAACAAGTGAAACAAGCAAACAAATTCAGAATCTCGAATAAAACCCAAAAATTAAGGTTTTCAACATGCTAACTCAGATAAAAAAACAAGGTAAACGAATATTAATAAACAAACTAATAAACTCAAACAAAATCTCAAGAAATAGGGTTTTAAACATGCTAACTCAGATGGAAAACAACACAAGCAAAACACAGTAAAACATGTCGACTATCAGAGAAGAGATTCGAAATACCTTAACATAAAACCCTAATTAAAGAATAAAGAGTTTTGAAAGCAAAAAATTAAAGAAACTTTGAGAAAGATGCTTAGAAAGTTCAAACACATATAGATCCGGGGCAGATCTGAAATAAAATCGAAGGAACCTTTAGAGATTAGGATTTCGTAAGAAACCCAGGGGATGAGAAAGGCTTTGAAAACCATCGATCTAAGCAGGAAAGTCGAAGATGGAACTCGAATAGCCGTGGCTGGCCTGGACAAAGGTTGAAGACGACCGGAGAACAGTCATCAAGGAAAGGCTTGGTCGAAACCCCTTCAAGATCTGGTCATAGGACCTCAAAGACGAGCACGTAGAGGCCATGAGAGGCTGGTACAGGTCTCCGATGAGCCTGGGAAGCCATGGATTAGGGTTTTAGTGAGAGGCAGCGGCTAGGGTTTGAGGTGGGTTGAGAGAGAGTTGAGAGAAAGAAGGGATTCAAAGGCGGCGTCTCTGAAGGAATGGGGTAGGTTTAGAGGTCGTTTGAAATTAAAAAGGAAAGAATCAATGGTGGCCATTGATCTAAGTGATCAACGGCCGAGATTGAACGGGGTTATGGGCTTGGTAGGTTGAGTAGGTGCTGGGTCGGGTTAAATGTAATTGGGCTGGGTAGTTTGGGCTCGAATTTGGGGCTGAATTGGGTTAATTAGGGGTGCCAAATTGGTTGAAATTGAAATACAATTGAGGCTAGATTGTAAATAGCCACTTTTCACATTTTATTTTATAAAAAATAGCAATAACGATTTTAAGAACAAATTAAAAGTACCGGGTAAACAAATATCATATAAATATTAATTAAAAAATGTTGGGGTTAATTTTATAATTATAAGATGCTATCAATTACAAAATAGGCTATAATTGCAATTATATGCAATTTAGCTTTTAAAAATGCCAAACGAATTTCTAAAAATGTGCAAAAATCACCTTAATTATATTTTAGTGTAAATATGAGGATAAAATAATTTATTCACCAAAATTGATGAATTTGGGAATAATTATGGATTTTGTACTGCTAAAATAGACAATAAATTGATTTTAAAAATCTTTAAGAATTTGGAAAAATACCAAAACTCTTGGGCATGCTTATATATGAATGTACATGCTATTTTGAAAGTATTTAGTATAGAAATACATAGGAAAAATTGGGTATCAACACCTTTTTTAATTAAGAAATTATCTTAAAGCGGGTTACGCGTACGTGTACCCGTTTGTTTGGCGTGTCAAAAATCATGTCACGCGAATGTGTCCACAATTAATAACGCTTTATTATTATTTAGAAAGTTTGGTCGAAGTTACGCGAATGCATACTCCGGTTTTTTTTAGAATCATAATTATGTCACGCGAATGTGTGCACAACTACGATGATAGGTTTATTAATACGTGCCTAAAACAAACTACAAGCATTCGCCATTTTTTTATATCTAAGTTATAATGCTAATCGAGGGCCATATGGATATGTGATTGGATGACACACCTCAATTTATTTAAAGAAGACAATTGTGTTAATGCAAATTATAAGGTCCCTGCTTAATCTAACCCAAGATTCATTCTAAATTTACTAATTGCGAATATGCATTGAGATAAATTATCGGGATTTTTATTGCTTAAGGAAGATTGAACCAACTACATGCTTGCTGATGATTTTAACGAAAGGTCAATGTATTTGGGCTGGAAATTGAGCCCACCGCTTAGAATGGAAGGCCAACCCTTCCCAGCGAATTAATTGGGCCAGAAATAGGCCCATCAATATAATAAACTCCACATTACAAGCCATTTTTCAACAAAAAGACGCAAAGGGAAATGGCTGATGCTGAAGACTCTTGGGTCTGAAATTATGCCTAAGACCAAAGAAAACTAGATCTGGTCATTTTTGGGCTTCACATCAAACAAGCTAACTCATCAGGCCCAAAACTGAACTGAAGGCCTACTTGATACTTGGCTGCCTAGACACACACATACAATGCAAAATTGAAAATCAATATATTGAATCAATCATATTATTTATAGGCCATGAAACGTTGTATGTTAAATTGAGCATAATGATATGTTAATGGAAAGAAAAGCTTCAGCTGACGTGACTAAAAAAATAGAATAAACTAGCGTCTTAAATACTTAACCATGACTATATGAAACATTTCAAAATCCAACAAGTCTTAGCAAAACCCATGTAAACTGCTATGGCTGCCTGCCAGCTTTCAAATTATGAAGAACCATACATAGCCTAATGAATACTAAATGATTATTCTCATGAATACTGGTTTCAAACTAATGTCCTACTTCAAAACATTCCCACAAAAAACAGAAGAACTAACCAAATAAACTGCATCTTTATTACAAATAAACTATCTGAACCCTATGCTAACTTGAAGTCCTACATACTTCATAACAATAGACTTATCAGACCTTCACATATAATATTTTCCACTAAACAAGTAGCCATCAGACACATCCTAGAACAAACTACACAAATACTGCAGAAATCTAAAACTAATAAAGAAACTAAATGGACTTGGGAGAGACATATGAATAAAATTAAAAGGGGAGCATTTAGCATTAGATCTTCACATTTCAGCTACATATTTTAAATGGGAAAATAGGCTTGCACTTCAAAGATCATTCAAGGTCCAAGAAGTACTTGGATATTAAAACAAAGCAAAAAGGGGATGAGAATTTCAGCAAGAACAAAAGTATGAGCAAATCAGCAGATCAACAACAATATTTAGCTTCCTTAGACCATCCTTAAATCCAAAAAACTAGAAATCCCTCGAAAACTTTTAAGTTCTTACTAACAGAGAAACCAAAGAACAATTTCAACCAATTTTCAATCAAAACAATGCAGAAACTTTTGAGTATTTTTCAGGGTCTGATCTCTGATTTATTGTGTGAAAGAAAAGGTCTATATATAGCCCTTAAGAGTGCCATGTGCTGCTGAAAACAGAATGAGAATTATTACCTCACAAGGCATCTTTTCTAACAGAATTGAGATAGTTGGCAGCTTTTGATTGGTTCCAGCATTTGTGCTGGCCAAAATTGGGCCAGCTGCCCCAGATTCTAGAACCTTCCCTTCTAAAAATCTTATTTCCACTTCCCAAATTACCCTTCTCAGTTTTCATTTATTCAATTAAGACCCTAAGAGTTCCTACTAATTAACAAACTGGGACTAACAACAAAAACCAGAATCAAAGAGACAATAAGGATGAAGGAAATAAATACTAATTCACTTTAAACCTGTAACTAAACCTAAATTCATTTATCATGAACTGAAATCAGTAATGAGACAAAAAACAGAAATATTTAGACCTAATACTAACACAAATCCAGAATTAATCAATAATGAGCCATTTTCTAAGAATTAAACCTATTGAACCAAACTAACATCATTATATCAGGGAATCAAAACAACAACAGGAAACTAACATGCTGATTTTAAATTAAATTAACTGGACACAAGCTAAACCAATTTTAAACAAATCCTAGCCGAAAAAGAAAACTGACCAACTAATGATTATGATGAAAATGTACCAATTAACTCTAAACTACTGATTAATCCAAATCACTAAATGTAGGAGTAAACAGCTAATTCTAAACAAAATAAAAAACCCAACTCATGCGAACAAACAGAACAACAACATGAAGAAAATCAAAGAAAAGAAAAATGGCAAAGAGAAGAAATAGAAACAATGCGAGAAATTGCCTATGCTAATGTAAGAAATAATCACAGACTCGGAGGACCTGGCCGGAGCTTGAGTGGATTCAGGCAAGTTTGAAAAAGAAGTCAAATCCACATGAATCAATTGCTCTTGTCAAAAGCAATTGACTCATGCAGGTTTGAGCCATTAAAACTTCCGGAATCACTCGGTGTAGACTTTTATTTTTTTTTTATCTTTTTCTTTCTTTCCAAAATTTCAATCTAAAATCGCTCAAATTTAAGAGGCATTTTGGGCAAACCAGTGGGATATTAGGGGTGAGGGGAATGGGGAGATGGCCTGGTGAGGTTTTGGGGTGATTTGGGTGAACTAGGGTTTTGGGGTTAAATTTCAGATCTGAAATTCAGGGAATTTGAGGGTGTTTTTAGGGAAATAGATGATGGATTTAGGAAGAGGAGGAGACAAGGGTTGTATGGTATTGATTTGGGGAGGTTTGGAGCACCGGAACATCTGTGAGGCGATTTCCGGTGGTGGTAAATGGTGGAGAATTGTAGGGCGGCTAGGGTTTGGTGATAAAGATGAAATGGGGGGGGGGGGGACTGGACAAGATAGGGCAGTTTTATACCAAGGGAACGGTTAGTTTCGAACTGTTGGATCACTAGGATCCAACGGCTGTGATCAAGGACAAGCGAAACAGGGTTGTTTGGTTTAGATGGGGGGCTGGGCCGAGATCGGGTAGTTTTATTTTGGGCTTGAATTTGGGGCGGGTTTGGGGTGTAAGCTGGCCCAATCAACTTTAAAAACCAGCCTTCTTTTCTTTTCCTTTTTAATCCTTTTTCTTTTGTTTTTCTTTTCTTTTTTTTAATTAATAAAAATCCTAAATTAAACTCTAAATTAATCTAAGTTGTAAAATCAAACTAATTATCAAATTATAAAATTTATAAAAACTAATTGATCATAAATTTAAAGAGAAAATCGATTGATCTAGAGTTAAAAGCTAAAAGATGTAAAAGTGAGTCATTTTTGTGATTTTCATTTTAGTAAAACAATTAATTAACTAATTAATCCTAAAAACATGGAAACAAAATCTAAATGATGCATGGTAGTTTTGGTATTTTTTCATGATTTTAATAAAAGTAAACATGCACATAAATGCAAACAATTAACACAAATAAAAATCCTATAAAATTGCAAACGATTGGAAAAAATCTATTTCTTTAATTTGTAGGAGTATTTTACATAGGGCAAAAATTACGTGCTCACAGACAATATTGTGAAGCAGGCTCTTGCTGCTTGGAGAGACTCCTCCAGTGAATCGGAAAGGGAACCAGATGTAGAAAAAAGCTCTACGATGGTAGCGGAAACTGAAGCAATGAAATATGACTCACTGTTCGTGCTGATGGATCAGTCTGCCGATGATGAAGAGGAAGAAAATGATGAGGTAAATTTCAGGGATGTTAAGAGAAATCTGAGATCCTACTCTTCTAAGAAGTTAAGGTCCTTAGAAAATGTTCTAGTTGATGCATATTATAG
The DNA here is from genome assembly GCF_000715075.1 of Nicotiana tabacum. Taxonomy (NCBI): domain Eukaryota; kingdom Viridiplantae; phylum Streptophyta; class Magnoliopsida; order Solanales; family Solanaceae; genus Nicotiana; species Nicotiana tabacum. The sequence goes on from NC_134095.1 coordinate 126,870,860, forward strand.
CCTTGATAATGATAAGGAAATCCTGACCATAGAACTAGGAGAAGCTGGACAATCTAGAGATGATCAGGTGGTTTGTATAGTAGACCTAAATGAGACCATATCAAATCTTGAAAAGGAAAAGAAAGTTTTGAATGAAAAAATAAATAGTATAGAAAATGAGAGAGATGACCTTATGGTAGTGGTAGTTGATTTGAAAGAAACCATAGAGGGTCTTAGTAATGAGAAACACACTTTAGAAGAGAAAATTGTAGCTACTAAGCAAGAGAGGGATGATTTTTTGGTAATAATCACTGACCTAGAAGAAACCATTGAGGGAATCAATTCAGAACATAGGACTGTGAGTCTTGGGAAAGGGAAAGAAGTAGCTAGTGAGACACACATCAAGCTTGAGAAGGAATTAAATGATGTGGAAACTAGTCTATGTGGTGAACTTGGAAAAATAGGCAACTTCAAGCTGAATTGGAGAAAGTAAAAATCGATCTTGAGAAATCTCTGAAGTGGACTTGGTCCTCAGATGTTGTAACTTCCATGTACTTCAACAATAGTGGAAACAAGCACGTAATCGGTTTCCAAAAGGAGAAAACTCCCTACAACCTTTACAACAAGTACGTCACTGTTCCTGATAACTGGTTGTGTACCCACTGTGGGAACAATGGGCACTTTAAAAATAGCTGCCAGTCCAGGGTTCAATCTATTCAGAAAAACAAAGTGTTTACTAAAAAAGTGACTACTAAAGTGGGACCAGGTACCGCTCGCAAGAAACGAATATTGCTTGCATGGACTAGAAAAGCCCTCATCCATCCCTTTTCTCATAACAAAGGACCCAAACTAGTTTAGGTTCCTAAATCTAACCCATGATTTATATGTGTAGGGAACAGTAAGAAGAAGTGGACTGCAATGGTTCATGAACAGTGGATGCTAAAAACACCATGGACTGTCTCTCACCGAAAGCCCTGCGGAAAAGAGAATATATCCTGTATATGTATAAAAAATAAAAAATAAAAAGGTAAAAGGAAAGGGAGGGGTGTACATTCTCAGTGTTGAAAAGATGGAAAGTCTGTGTCACACTCAATTGAGAGCATGTGCCATGAGAGCTGCCTGAAGCACAGTCTCTTGAGTGTGTTTCAAATTTGTGATAAAGGGAGTAATGTGGAGTTCATATAAAAAACAATGCGCACAATTACCAATATGGTAGCTGGTGAAGTGGCCGTAGTCACCAAAAAAACAAGAGCATCTACTTCACTGACCTTAAATCCCTACAAACTGGTGACATGAGCTACTTGAAGGCTGTTGACCATGATGCTAAACCTTGGCATAAAGGATTGGAACACTCAAGGCTCTCACTTCTGAATGAACTGACTCAGAAGAACCTAGTTCGTAGGCTGTAAAATTCAAGATCCACATGGACACTACTTGTTAGAGGAAAGGAAGAGACTTTTGAAGTATGTACAACACTTGTCAGGAAGATATAATTGGAGACGGAACTGAAGGAAACACGTATCAGATCTGACCACAGGATAGAATATATCAATGCCAAGATTTGATGAGTCTTGTAATGGAAATAGGATCACTCACAACTTCTCAGAACCCAGGACTCCACAGCTAAATAGTGTTGTTGAACGGAAGATCAAAACTTTAGAAGACATGGAAGGGATAATGCTCATTGACAAGGGAATCACCAAAAATTTCTGGGCAGAAGCAATAAACGAGGCTTGCCACTTGGTGAACATGTGTATAATCAGGTCCCTCCTTAAACAAAACCTCAGTTGAGTTTCTCAATGTAAGAAAACCAAATTTAACTCATCTGAGAACCCTTGGATGCAAATACCATTTTGTCCACAACGGGAAGGACCAGCTCGGGAAGTTTGATGTAAGAAGCAACCCTTCTGAGATACTTCTCTCAAAGCAAAGCCCACAAAGTCTACAACAAAAGGGCATACTGTGTGGAAGAAAGTGTTCATGTGATACTCAACAAGACACCCTCATCTAACAAAGGAAGGAACAATGATGATCAAGACGATGAACTACTCTTGGTCCCAGAGAAATATCTGATGTTTCAATTGGGAAGGTTGATATGATGAGTATGATGAAGGAGACAGGTGAAGACAATGCAACATCCTCTTTCACTTCACACGAGGAACCTGGTACTTCATTTACGACCATTGAAGGTGAAGAAACTGTTGGAGATGCAGTGCAAGGTGTTACACAAGTAGCAGAACAAGGAGTGCAAGGAAATCTGCTTAATTTACCCAGTTTCTCCACTAATCAAACTTTAGTCCCCACTTAGAAACACAAAAGTTCCCATTTACTTGATAACACAATCACTCCCCTTCATTCTAGATCTAGACAAGAATCAAAATCCAAAAAATTCCCTAGCCCCTTCTGTACTTCTATTCCAGACAGAACCCAAAATAAAATCCCAAGGGATCTTACTCGAAGGCTACCAAAAGAAGTTTGAGATACCTTAAGGGAACACAGGACCTGGTCCTGTATTACCCATCAGGTGACAATTTTAATCTCATTAGGTATGCTGATGCTAACTATGCAGGTTAGCACTTCTGGAATGGTTCACTTGCCAAGATCATGTCTCATCTCTTGGGGTACAAGGAAGCAAAATTAGGTGGCTCTTTCAATAGCTGAAGCAGAAAACGTAGCGGCAGCATCCTATTGTGCTCAACTCCTATGAATTAAGAAACAACTAGAGGATTTTGGGGTATTTAATGATGGTGTGCCTCTCCTATGAGACAACACCGGTGCACTCAACTTGGTCAAGAATCTAGTTCAAAACAAAAGGACCAAAAACAGTGACGTGAGACATCATTTTTTGAGAGACAATGTAGAGAAAGGGTTGATATGTATAAATTTCTGCAGCACAGAAGACCAAATTCCAAATATCTTCACCAAAGCTTTGAATAAGGAACATTTTGGAAGAAACAGGGTGAAGCTGGGGTTATTAAAGTCTAATAGAGAACCTGATTCTCTATCAGTTGGCTATGAAAATCACCTTCAAGTAAAATTAGCTAAAATGTTTTCTGGCCAAGCCTAACTCACATTGATACCATTGTAGGTAAACACGCATGACGATCATAGAAGCCAAATGTACATTTATGAACTGTGAAAGAAGAGCTGCTAAAATCTTTTTCAAAAACTGTTCGGGCATCAGGTTCCTATACCACAGGTCAGTAGTAATGAGTTGTTTTGCATGCTTTCTCAAAAAGGGTTAAAAAAATTAATTCAACTACCACACCATACAACTTTTCAAAATCTACATGTCATGTCTTGTCTTTCAAATCCCTTCATCCTTTCTGCATGATAATGTTTTCCCACAAACCTACTGCCATTTTCAAAACTGTTCAGAATCCGTTTCTCTCTCTTCTCATCATTAGGCCTTCTTCCCATAAAACTCTTTTTCTCTCTCATAGCAAGTCATGAACCTTCATCTTTTTTGTATCTTTGTTATCCTCTCTTAATCTCTTTGTCACTCAACTTTCCTACCAAATCCTCCTATAATGGCAATCGAACGATCTCTTCCTTCTCCCACCATCAACACCACTCCCACTTCCCTATCATCCTTAAAGTTATCTCCAGAAATTCACTCCTCCACTCTTTCCAATACTACTGTACCCACACCTGGTTCCTCCTTATTTCCTATTATTTTTCCTTTTCTATCAAACTGTGCCTCTTTTTCATGTGTTGAGAACCCCATGTCTCCTCATTCTTCTGATCCCACCAAAGAACACTTAGAAAGGGTCACCTCTCAGGTGTCAGAGGTCTCTGAGGATGATCCTGATTAGTATCTGAACTCCTCCCTTTTGGACTCAGTGGCTCTCATAGAGTCACCAGAAAAGGAAGAAACACACAATATCATGGTTATCGTTGCTAAAAGTCTATTGAATGAAAGAACCTATCTCCTGTATGAGTATCAGGGGGAAGAAACTCCATTCCTAGGCAATGAAAGAACCATGGTACTCTTCGAGTCTCTAATCCATGAAAATGTCCCAAAAAAACCTGCTGGAGGAACTGATTCTCCTCTAGATAAATCCACTCCTGAACCTCTTGATTATTATAAATCCTTAGAATCCTCTCCCAAGTCATCCCCTATAAGATTGCAACAGAAAGAGGGATTCAAGTCTACATCGCAGAAAAGTAGGAGGAGTGTCAAGACAAGGAAGAAGAGGTTGATGAATCAAGGGAAAGTTGTTATTGATAAGAGCATTCTAGTAGGTAAGGTTGACAAAGATGCTCTAAAGGAACCCGGTTCCTTAGTAAAACAATTTATAAAAGCCTAGAAGTGTATGGATGAAACTTCTGATGAAGCTATTGAAAAACAAAGTGGACCATCCGTGAAGAGCAACAGTAAGTCTAAGAAGAGTCTAGTTGAGCAAGCTATGTCTGAAGATGATACTATGGGGCTAGTAAGTTGAAAAAGGAAGTCTGTTGAAGGATCTAGAAAACAAAAACGGGAAACTGTAGGGGAACCTGATTCTCTGAAGCCCATGCCCAATGATAGTGGTCTTTGGCAGGAGAGATTAAGAACTCAGAAAGTCTTGTGGGGTCATACGTTTGATCCAGCAATTTCAGAGATGGTTGGTATGAGGCAAAATTTTACAGATGGTGGAATTTCAGCAATGGGAGCACTTGTTTCAGGGGAGCATGCCTTTGGTGTACGAAGATGCGGTACAAAATTTTTACGCATCTATCTTCACTGTTGAGGGGGATCATATTTGTGTGCTAGTAAATGGAGTAGACATTGTACTTGACGCTTCATCATTGGGGAAGGTTCTTCAAATTCCATGTGAAGGAATGTCCACAATCAAAGGTGTCTGTGGTGTCAACTTTAGGAGAGCTATCATGAAAGAGCAAGCTATTCAGTAGGGGAACAGGTGCATAAGAAGGTATTACTTCCTGAGTATCAACTTCTCTTTGAACTAGTCAATAAGATGCTCTTACCTCGTTCTGAGAGGCGATCTATTGCTACAAAATCCGATCTGGTCTTAATGGAGGCCCTTGATGAGTTTGTCCCAATCAATCTGCCAGCAATCATGATAGATCACATGCAAAAGGTGGAAAACATTAAAGGTGGGAATAATGGGCTACCATATGGCTTTGTCCTCACTCAAGTGTTTAAATTTTACAAGGCCCCCTTGGGTAATCCCAGAGTGGGCACATGCAAGAAAACCTTCTCCAATACCTCTCTGGATGAATGTGAGTTCATAAAAAGGGTTGGTGGATGCATCTCGACTATTTCTCAGCTGATCAATGCTCAAAATGCAGCTTCTGAAGAGATCAGAAGGTTGAGGGCTCAGAATGCCATACTAGACACTCAGCCCAATCAAGCAGTTAAAGGACTCGGTTCCATTAATGAAGAAGTTGCCGCCTAAAAAAGGAAAATGATAAGCTTCGCGCAAAACTTCTTGAAGAACAGCTGTCTGCAAATGCCCGATTGGACCTCGTTCTCAAAAACCTTGCTGCTTCTCTTTCCTAGTCATCCTCTTCTAGTGCCTCTTAGATACCTCATAGTGACCAGTGTCTTCTGTTATGATGTTTTGTGGTTGCTGTTTCTATTTTTGTTTGCCTTTTTTTGCTGATGGCATGCTGGATTTCACCATTACTGCTCCTATTTTGCTCCGTCCATTGTTAATATCAATGAAACAACTTCTCTTTTTGCCTGTACAATGTTGTTTTCCTTTGGCTTCTCTTTTCTGTCATGTTGTGTGCACATATATTACATGAGTTGGTTGTGTTAGACTTCTTTATGTTGTTTTCCTGCTTGTGTATTTTTAATGATGCCAAAAGGGGGAAGATAGATAGTGTGCATGCACTGTTATGCGCATGCATTGTGATATTAGTGAATAGATATAGTATTGTTAGCGGGGGAACTTGTGAAAAATTGATGCCAAAACAGGGGATCTGATTAAGGTGGAATCAAAAGTAAAAAGTAAGGGGGAACTTGTGAAGTTTCTGGTACCTCATCTGGTTATTTCTGCTCTAAAACAATACTATAAATATCTAAGTTTGTCATCATCAAAAGGGGGGAAATTGATGGATTTTCAATGTCTTTGCCTTATGCTTCTTATGTTTTGATGATCTAACAAACATATTGTTAAGAACCAGATAGAGAACCTGACTCACTTGGTACACATCTCAAATGAACAAAGTCCAGTTTGATCTCCAACAAATGAACTACTACAAAGAGGAACACAACATGGACCTGATCCCTTGGTGTTCTCTGACAAAAGTACAAGTCAACAATAGCTGGAACGCAAATGTAAAAAGTGACTGTATGCAGAAAGTGACTATCTGCATACTGTACATGCGACAGTGCAACAGATAGTGCGACAGTCACTTCTCATTGGGAAGAAGCGTGTATCAAGAATTGACATCACCATTGTGATGTCTTTTGTAGTATAACAACCTGGTGCAAGGCATAATATATTTACTTAAGCATTTAGTGATATTCTCTCAAGCAGAAAAGTGTTCATCCAGCATTGAAGTCACAAGTGTGTCAAGAACAAGAAGACAACTCCACTAAAGGATTAGTTTTACAATGAGTCTATGTGTATCTGTAGTTGAGTTGTAAACTTGTTATTTGTTCTTTATTGTAACTCCTATCTTGCTTTCTTAGAAGCTGTGTTTTAAGAAACCCAAAAAAACTGTAAACTCTCTAAGTTTATGTTGTGACTAGGCTTAGTCATAAGTTAAAGTCTTTATAACTAGAGAGTAACAAAGTGGCTTGTGGTAAGAGTATCACAAGTTAGATAAGTTGAAGTCTTTGTAATAGAGCCATTAAAAGTGTCTTGTAATAGTGAGATTACAAGTTAGTGAAGTTGAAAGCCTACAATTGTAGGTCATAGTTTTTGTCCCCTTGAGTGAGATATTTCATGTAAAAATCCCGTGTCTCTTTTACTTACTGCTTCATAAGTATTCTCAGCAGAAACTCATAGAGGATCATGTGCGTTATAGTTTGGTGGACTCATATAAGCTATAACATTTCTTAGCATCGTTCTTGCATAACTCGTAGTATATCTATAGGGTTTGAATAAGTACAATCTCATTCCTTTCTCATTTTTATTGCATTCCTCTTTTACCATTCCATAATTACTAGAACTACTTAATTCTGACTTAATGCAACATCACTCCATATTCCCCCTTTAGGGGAGTAGTGAGATTTAGTGCTACGACGTTCTACCTATAGATGTTTTATCTCTTACTCTTTATCATCTTTTCACATCATTGATGATCCTTACTTGCCTTGCGGTAATCCTTCTACACCGAGGATGATGAAATTCCTTACTCACAAGGGTGACACTTAGTGTAACTGGCACATACAGTCCCTTAAGCTTAACTTTGCTTGCATCGCTTGCTTTATGGAAGAATCTTCCTGAATGACCGTTCTCTGAATTTCTCATAATTCTTCTTCTGTTGTTCATTCTATTATCACCAGAATCAATCTAAAATTCTCATGATGTCAACCACTACTAACCACTCAGTCCCTAATTCATGTTTCGTTTATCTTGTTCACCAATCCATACTGGTTCTATTACTCTAGGGTCTAACTTTTCCTTCTGGTAGTTGTATTGGAATCACGAGCTTATTTCTTGAAATGAGGATATGAATTTATGGCCTATAGTATTTTGTTTTCTCAAGGCCTGTCACCTCTCGTATTTTCCTTCACTTGACTATAGACTCTGTAATACTGTTATTTTTTTATCTACAGTTGTCAGCCATGTATTACGTCTTACTCATAATGCTCCATTAATTCTCTTCTTATTTCTTGCTAACATTTCTGTCAATCACTTTATTCTGAAAACTTCGACAAGACATTCTTTTACATTTTAGCTCCCCTTGCTCCATCCCCGGGCTCTTTGGGTTTCCTAACATTCTCTCCCAACTAGGGACGGGAGCCATACCAAGGTAATATTTATCCATTCTAGGCTTCCAGTGCCTATATTTATAGTACTCATATCCAGATGTAATATTTTAAAGTGCACCATCTAGGTGTCTCACAAGGAGAATTATTACCATGTTTGTAATATTCTTCGAAAATGTTCGCTAACATAAACAATCCATTCACCATTTTGGGTTACTCTAACCCAGCCGGATCTTGATATCACGTCCTTTTCTTAAACTACACCTGTTAGCCCCAATAGGGTATAACTGAGATGGGTATGGCCAATTATACATACCTCTGTTACTATTGAGGGTAACTCACAATGCTTATATTTTTCTGCCGAAACAGTAATACTAATAATCTTCATTAACTGGGTGCCTCGTACCTTTCTGCACTTGCTCATTTTACTTGCTAAAACTTGTGTTTCCCTCCGTATTCCTTTTTACCGTAAGAGTGGATAGGCATTCTTGCCTTAGGGATCCTTATCAAGAAGCTTACACATCTTAGTATACACATGATTTGCCGAATACCTCATATTTATCCATCATAAGCATGATGCAAAAATTGAGTTCCTCTGACTCAACTCTTCCACAGATATATCTCTTACCAACTATCTTTCTAGATGTAGGTATTGTCGTACTATAAGTAAGATAGAGTCTAGGAAATTGGGTTCTTACAACTGATCTCTACCACATGATCTAGAGTAGGAAGAAAGAGTGACAATCCTAAATGTCTTGTAGACTCCTGCTTATAAGTGTGGTGCACGATACACCCATAAAAAAGACTCTACTAGACACGACTTGTAGATTCCCTAGGACAAAACTGCTTTGATACTACTTTTGTCACAACACAAACCTATGGGATGCAACGAGCACCCAGTACCTTACTCAACCGAGTACTTACGTAACATATCCTCCGTATCATAATACTATTAAAAATAAATGAGCCAAAAAGGCTGTCATGAGATAAGTACAATAAAACATGGAGAAATACTTGACATTGTACGATACAACATGTAACCCAAACTTATATATATGACGTACGAGCCTATAAGACCAAAATAACCACTCATATACTGAACATAGGCCGACAAGGCCATATAATATTTTACGTACATGATATCATACAAGCCTTTAAGAATATATAATTTTCATAAGGGTCGAGACAGAGTCCTGTCATACCAAAAAAATAGACGTCTAAATCGTACTAACCAAACAAGCAACTCCGAAGTAAATCGAACGCATCAACATCTGCCGCTGAGCTGATAGCCTACTTGGAGGGCTCTCGACCTGTCTATCGGGACCTGCGGGCATGAAATACAGCGTCCCCAGGCAAAATAGATGTCAATACAAATAATGTACTCACTATACAAGAAATGAAAATCAGTAAATAATAGACATAAGAGAAACACGGTGTAAAAGACTCGACATGTACGTTTCCATAACTCTGTGAATCAATTCATTTTTATAATGTCATGCATATTCATATAAATGTCATACCATGCATGTGTATATGTGTTCATAACATCATCAAGCCTCTGAGGGCATCCCATCATATTATCTCGGCCACTATGGGCAAATCATCAACGTATACCAGCCGATCAGGTGGTGGTGCGTATATAATGCCGTAACCTTTTCCCATATCCCCTATATATATATATATATATACATACATGTATATAATGTCATCTGATCATGGGTCAATGTACACAAATGCAATGCATGAAACGTACGTCAATAAAATCTCTTGGAGTGTCATAAGACCATTATGCCTTTGAATAATATCATGAAGTAAACTTTTTCAACTTATGTATTTTTCTGAGATCCATGAATAGATGATAAAATAATAGGACACATGGGAATTCAAGAACATAGGCACCTTTAATATTTCTATGAATAGAGTCATTTATGGAAGTTGTGCATTTTCTCGTTTCGTTTGTATATAGACCATGACAGAAAAAAGAAGGGATAGCCTTAACATACCTGAGTCGATCCTCTTGACAATCCCTTTAATATACATTAATTGCAACAAATCACGTAACGGTGAGATCGGAGTAGGGAAAAATCTATATGATATTCTTGCGAAAGATTGCACCGTACTCCCTTAAATTGCAACATCTCACATTGCTAAGATGCTAAGAGATTTTGCTTGCATAAACATACCAAATATTAGAATGTAAACTTTATGATTTTGAAGAAGTAGAAACGTTCTCATCCAAGCTTCATGTAGTCACCAACCTTGTTTTGTGCTCTTAAGAGATTTTTTTATATAATTGGATATGGGCCCCACTTTCCTAATGACTAAGCCAAATATTCTTCTAATTGTGACACCAAATCTCATGACTTAAAAGTCACTTGGCTAAATCTTGAAATGCTGCCACGTTTGTTTGGCTCATCCTTATCCAACAATTAACCACTTAATTTCTTAATTAATTTTTTAATTCCCCATTAACCAATAATTACCCAATTATCCACATAATTAGGTATTATCTCAAATTACTTATAATACCACTCACTTTTAACACACTTTGCACACCTTACTATTTTGGTCATGTGGTACCTTGTGTGATACTAGTCCATAAATACCGAGTATTATAGCTTGAACCGTATTTTATCTCAACTTATCAAACTTCAACGAAACTTATTTTCTTCGATTTGCTTACCCTCTCACCTTCATGAATTTACTTATCCCTTGTTTGAAATAGCGTAATACTTGTAACCTCAAAATAATCCCAATCCTGAAGTTACATTGATTAACTTACGACGAAACGTTCATCGTACGAAAATGCGGGATGTAATATCTCATTTGCGAGTTTTCATCAAATTACTTATGTCGTACCTTTACGTACGACAACATAGGGTGTAACAGTTTCTGACTACTTTTCCATCCTCATTTAACTTGTTTCTGAAAAACACCCATTTGGTTCCAACTGTGGTAGCATTTACTGGCTTAGGCACCAGTTCCCAAACTTGATTCTTGTCAAATTGATAAAGTTCATCCTGCATAGCTTGTACCCAGCTGGAGTCTTTTAAGGCTTCATTAATCTTCTTAGGCTCGATTTCAGAAATGAGTGCAATATTAGCCATTTTCTTGAGAGCTCCCCTGGTTTTCATTCCTTCATTTGGATCTCCTATGATAAACTTCTGATAATATTCTGGGTCACTTCTACATTCATTTGGTCTCGTTCTGACTACTAGAGTAGTTGACTCCTTTTGTGATTCAGTATGATTACTTATAGGTTCACTAGTCGACTCTGTAACTATGTCTGTACTATTAGTCGGCTTCTATGACTTGTTTGTCTGTGATGCTTCTTGACTGATATCTTCATCATCTGCAATATTTTCTTTCTCGGCCATAGCTTTATTGTCATAAAAAATAACATGCATTGATTCTTCTACAAATAAAGTAAACACTAAAGGATCTACAGTTAATAGAATAACTGAGAAAAATACTTTCATCATTCCTTGTATCAAATTTTCCAAGGTTGTCCTTATCATCGTTTTGAATAAAACATTTGCTTCTAAATGGATGAAAGAAGCCTAATTTGGCCTTTTACCTTTACATATTTCATATGGAGTCTTCTTTAGGATGGGTTATGAGACATCTATTAAGGATGTAACATGTTGTACTGACTGTTTCTGCCCACAAATGATTTGGCAATGAATATTCTAATATCATTCTGACCATATCTTGCAGAGTTCTATTCTTGCGTTCAACTACCCCATTATGTTGGGGTGATCTTAGGGCTGAGAAATTGTGAGTATATCCTTGATCATTGCAGAATTCTTCAAAGGATATGCTTTCAAATTCTCCTCCATGGTCACATTGTATGGTTGAGATGAGATACCCCTTTTCTCTTTCAATTCTTTTGCAGAAAATCTCAAAACATTTCAAGGCTTCATACTTTTGAGATAAGAAAATTATCCATATAAAACATGAGTAATCATCAATAATAACAAAATCATATCGTTTACCTTTAATGCTAGCAGTTCTAGTAGGTCCAAACAAGTCCATGTGAAGTAGTTGTAGGGTCTTGGTTACACAATGTCTTTGGCTTTGAAAGAGTTTCTGATTTGTTTGCCTAGCTGGCATGCATCACATATATGATTTCTAGAAAAATTGAGTTTGGGAAGGCCAATAACTATATCATGTTTGGAGAGATTTTTGATAAAATGCATGCTTGCGTAGCCAAGTTTATTATGCCATAGTCATGGATCATCAGATACAGATGCTAAACAAATATTACCATCTAGGTTTTCAATGTCGTCTAGAATGTATACATTTCCATACCTTTTTCCTGGCAGAATGATTTTACCTTACCCATCTTCAATGGCACAACATGTTATCTTGAATTTGACTTCATACCCAGAATCATATAGTTGACTTATGCTCAAGAGATTATAGTTGAGTACGTCCACAAGGTATACGTCTGTAATATCACATTTATTGTTGAATGGAACTGTGCCGGTACCAACGATCTTTCCTTTTGAATCATCACCAAATTTGAAATTTCCTTCATTTATTTTTGTGACTTCTTTGAACAGATTTTTGTCACCCGTCATGTGGCTGAAACACGCACTATCTAAATACCATTTCCCTTTACGACTCTTTCTGTGGAGTTACTGCAAAATAGAATTATCACCTTCTTTTAGGTATCCGAGCTTGCTTGGATCCTTGTTGGTTAGTTCTACTAGGATCAGGACTGTTTTTAGGTTTCCAAATCCATTCTGAAATATTAGATTTACAAAATCTACAAAAGAACTATTTATGTGCAGCCTTGTTATAGTAATGACACACATGAGTTGATCAAGTTTTTTATCTACCACTAGTGTCAATACTTGTGGACTCAGTTCTAACCGGTCATTTTCCAGTTGACTTGTAAATCACTTGGTTAGATTTGACATAATTGTGGCTGGTGGATTTGCGCATGCTATTAAGTTGCAATTTCAATTCCTAAACCTCTTCTCGAAGAATATCTCTTTCGATTTCACAGCTTTAAGTTTGAGTTCCCAGTCGTTCTTTTCCCTATTGAGTCTCTTTAATTCATTTAACATTTTTTGAGACTCTTTTAGGGTAAGATCTAGAATAACCTGCAATTCGTTACATCAATCACAATTTTAGGGTCTTACCTCGCTTGTTTCACCTCGTGCTATGAAGTAATTTTCAATTTCCTCTTTGCAATCATCGTCTGATACATCTTCATCAGTCCAACAATCAGAATATTTGTTCATATCATTTTCCATAATAGTCATAAAGCACATGTTTGCTATTTTTTCATGTTCTAAGCTATCTTCATCGCTCCAGCTTCTAAATGATTTGTTTTTCTTGAACCCTCTGGAGAGTTTTCTTTTAAGATCTGGGCATTCAGCTTGAACATGATAATATCTTCCACATTCAAAATATTTTCCATCATTTTGTCTTATTCATTGTATTTATGGTTCTTCAGGATGACATCTTTCGTTTTTTTGTGTTTCTATATCTTCTCATCAATCCTTTTATATTTCTCAAAACCATGGCAATTTCTTCTTCAAGAGACTCTACGTCATCATCAATATCGTTCTCAGATCCATCCGTCGTGTTTTTGAAGGAACATTTTTTCTTCTTCTCTTTCTGGCGCGTTTTCTTAACATGTGTTTTCTTAAATGCTATGAGATCTCCACACAGTTCATCATATGACAATTTGTCTAAATCTTATGATTTAAGTGAAACTACGTTTTTCTGCCATGTGGTGGGTAAATGTCTTAGGATTTTTCGAACCTACTCACTACTTGAGCACGGTCTACCAAAAACTTTCATATCGCCAATGATTGTGTTGAATCGTGCAAACATTTCTTCAATGGATTCACCTTCTTTCATCTGGAAGGGTTTGTAGTTGTGAACCAAAATATTTATCCTTGTTTCTTTCAATTTGCTAGTTCCTTCATAGGTAACTTTCAGTTTGTCCCACATTTCCTTAGTGGTATCACAACTTAAAATTTTCTCATATTCTTCTCCACGTATAACATTATAGAACAAATTTCGTGCCTTAGCTTTAACTTGAACAACTGCCATTTACTCTTCAGAGTAGTCATCTATATCTTCAGGATCAGTGATGGTTGTGCTGATGTTGGAAGTGGATAGTTTCCCTTTAAATAACATTCCATACTGTGACATCATAGGACTTTGACCTGATCAATAATTTTTTTATAGATGATCGTTCCCTCCTCGTATGTAATTTTACTATTTTATGACTTGCGGGAATGTTTAGTTCGGGTATGGAAGAATTAAGGTTGAAATCAGAACACTTAGTTCCTTAATAATGGCTTAAAATATTTATTAAGTTTGACTTGAGTCAAAATTTTGAGTAAACGATATTGAAATTGCAATTTGAAGGTTCCAATAGGTACGTATGATTACTTTGGACTTTGGCATATGTTCGGATCGGGTTTCGGATGCACCGGGAGCATTTCGACACTGAATATTGGAAGTTGGTGCTTTGAAAGTTTTCACGTCCTTTAAGTTTGGTTTTGAGTAGGTTTCGGTGTTATCGAGGTTCCTTTGGGATACCAAGCCTGTAAATAGTTCCATATGATGATTTAAGACTTGCACGCCAAATTTGGTGTTATTCCGAGTAGTTTAGGTACGTTTCGACGCATTCCGAGATAGTTGAGAAGTTTGAAGTTCATAAGCTAATTCAATTTGGTTTTGGATGCGATTCTTAGTTTTGTGGTTGTTTTACGTGGTCCGAGAGTTCGAGAATTTCCGTACTATGTTTATGGACTTGTGCGTGTATTGGGATGGGGTCTCGAGTGGCTCGGGTGTGTTGCGGACTGCCCGAAGCTAAGTTGGAAACACCCAAATTTTTGGTCTAGTTTCCTTCTTCGTGAATGCGGAGCAGTAATTGCATTCACAATGAAGGAATGGGCCTGAGTGGGATTTTGCTCTACGCGTTCGCGAGGGGGAGATCGCGTTTCCGGGGCTCTGGGACACTGGCCTTCACATTCGTTCTTAGGCCTTCGCGTTCGCAAAGTGCGAGGCCAGATGGGGAGGGGGTCAATCAATGGCATTCGTGTTAGCGTTAAGGCCAACGCGTTCGTGATGGGCAGGCCTGCTAAGTCTTCTTGTTTGCATGGCTTGTCTTGCATTCGCGAAGGGCATTTTTCTAGTCTTGGATTTTTGGCCTTCGCGATAGCGAATTCCCTATTGAGATCACGAATAAGGGAACACTGGGAAGAAAACATTTTTAAGACGGGGCTTAGATCTTTTTTCCCATTTCTCACTTGTGTGGTCTAATTTTGGAGCTTCTTGGAGAGGAGTTTCATCAAGCATTATAAGGGGAGTAATTTCTACCTAGTATAAGTGAAATACATAGACTTTGGGTAGATTCATAACATGTAAATTGTAGAAATTTTGGTTCAGTTAAATAACCTAGTTTTTGATAAAAATGGGATTTGAACACGAATTTGGTTATGGAATTGAGTGAAAATTACACATTTGAGTTCGTGAGGCTATGGGTAATAATAATCTTCGAAAATTTCCGGAAACCGGGCACATGGGCCCGAAGGTGAATTTTAATAATCTAACAATTTGGGTTGGGAAATCTCTCTAATAGCTAAATTACGAGCTTTTGAGGATATATTGATTAATTCTTATAATATTTGGCTAGTTTCAGATATGTTCGGTACCGACTTGAGGCTTTAAAGTGAATTTGTGGACCAAAAGTGAGCTTTGGAGCGAGCTAAGTCTCTTTCCTATCCTTGTAAGAGGGAACTCATACCCTTAGATGCATTTTTTGGTGTTTCTTGTGTGGGTAGCTACATATACACGAGGTGACAAGAGTCTGTGCGTATCTATATTACATGTTATGTCTAGGTAGATGTAGATCCACACTATGCTTTAATTGTACTGTTGTGATTACTTTGCATATTGACTATCTTGAATAGAGATGAGACCATGGATTTAAAGTTGTGATTATCGATGTAGCCTTCACCTTTTGGGAAATTTGAGGAATAATTAATGTTTATGAGAAAATCCATGTCCTCTCGCATCGCAAGTACTTCTACGAGCGGGGTAAATATATCTAATCTAATGGGATCGGGTTGTTTGCCTCGGCAATAAGATAACACTACTCTTATGGGGTCGGACAGTTCGCCTTGGCAGTACCACTATTCTGATAGGATCGGTCCATTCGCCTCGGCAGTACCTCTATTCTTATAGGATTGGGCTGTTCGCCTTGGCAATATTGAGTACCACTATTATTATGGGATCGGGCTGTTCGCCTCGGCAACTTCGTGCTTAATAATCGAGATGGATTCTTGATTGAATAATTGAGTTAGTACCTTCACGGTCAGTTATGAGATGTTGGTGATGTGTTATGGAATCCTACTGTACTTATTGTAATTTCCTTTATTTGACTCATCGACGCCTGTTGTTTGCTCACCATGTCTACTTTATGCACTTTAATTGTCATTATTAACCTCTAGTAAGTGTCAAGTCGACTTTTTGTCACTACTTCTTCAATGCTAGACTAGATACATACTAGGTATGTGTTGTTCTTCGTACTCACACTACATTTCTGCACTAATGTGCAGATACTAAGACAGGTTCCACCAGTGGTCATGCGAGCGCGTAGCCAATTTGTTACAGAGACTTAAGGGTGAGCTTCTTTCCTTGCTACAATCCGTAGCACTGGAGTCTCTTTCCATCTTATTTACTATTTCTGTCTATTACTTCCAGACAGTAGTCTTAGTGGTTTTGTATGTTCCCTAGATTGCTCATGTACTTGTGACGTCGAGTTTAAAGAATTTGTAGCACTTTTGTATTGTTGTACTTATCACTTCTATCACAGTAGACTATGTACTTATTACGTTGATATTTGTTTAGAGGACTTATCACCGTTGCATGAAATTTATTGTAATTAAAAATATGTTAAAAAGGATAAATAAATGGTAGTTCGCTTGTGGGATTGCCTAATGGTGGCGTTAGGTTCAGTCTCAACCTAATATGGAATTGGGTCATGACAGATTGGTTTCATAGCTTTAGGTTCACATAGAACTCAGAGTCATGAGCAGGCTTAATAGAGTCTTGCGGATTGGTGCGGAGACATCCGTACTTATCTTCGAGAAGCTATAGGGTGTTAGGAAACTTCTCTTTCTTTATCGCCTATCGTGCGGTCGGTATTATGCTAAGTGTCTTTCTATTGATCTCTCACAGATGGTGAGGACGTGCGCGATGGGTGTACCAGCCAGATGAGGGGTTGCTCCCCCGTTGCTAGAGGCAGAGGCCGCGGGAGGGCTCTAGCTCCAGTCAGAGAACGAGGGCTCCCTAGGGTTGATCCTATTGCACCACTAGTGGATCTAGTGGAGGATCTGTTGTTGAGGTGCAGGATGAGGCGCTTGCTATTGTGCTAGCTCCAACAGATTTCATGACTGCGCCAAAATTCCAGGAGGCATGGGCCGTATGCTGCGGTTCATGGATTCTATGATACATGCTAGTTTATTTCCAGCGGACCCTGCCACGTCTCAGGCAGGAGGGGGAGCACAGACCCCTACCACTCAGGCTCCAGGGCACATTGCTGCCATTTATCAGCCCAGGCACAATAACTGCATGTGGGGCCTAGCCTTTTATCGTGGCTATACTAGTGGCTGTACCAACCGTGACCGAAGACTAGCAGAAACGACTAGACAGATGGACTAGGCTTCACCCCTACCTTTGGAGGTGACCGGTCAGAGGATCCCCATGATTTAATTGACCGATGCAAGGATAAACTCTGGAACGTGGGGATAGTGGAGTCCAACAGGGTGGACTTCACCACTTTCCAGTTTGAGAGCAAGGACTGTAGATAGTGGAAGGCCTATCTTGTTAGAAGGCCAGCAAGTTCACCTCCCTCGACTTAGGATCAGTTTACACATCTGTTCTTGGAGAAGTATATACCACCATCCAACAGAAATGAGCTTCAGGGTTAGTTTGAGCGACTCCGTCATGGTCAGATGTCTATCCCTGACTATGAGGCGAGATTCACTAACTTGTCTCACCATGCAACTATTATACTCCCCATAGATTCAGAAAGGGTGCGGTGGTCCATTGCAGGCCTGCACCCTGAGATTCAGGTACCTATGGCCCGTGAGACAGAACTGGGGATTTCTTTTCTTTAGGTTGTGGATATAGCTCGGAGGATCAAGCGTATTCTTAATCGCAATGGTGACTTTACATCGAGGGACAAGCGGCCCCGACAGTTTGGAGGATTCAGTGGCACCCCACTTGTGGTCAGAGTCAGTTCATGAGGGGTCAGCCCAACAGGCCCATGTAGTTAGCACCACTGCCTGCTTGGGGTGCTCCAGCACGACCCTATTTTAGTTCCATTGCAGAGAGTACTTACTGCTCACCAACTATTCAGGGTCCCTCCAGTGGGTATTCAGGCCAACCAGGTCAGACATAAGGTTAGCAGTCTACCGTTCCGAGTGGTTGTTTTGAGTGCGGGGATTAGGCCATGTGAAGAGGTTTTGTCCCAGACTTTGGGTAAAGGCTGAACAACAGGACTATCGGCCTATGATTACTGCACCAGCTGCCGCACTAGTCGTCCGACCACCCAGAGGTAGAGGGCAAGTGGGTAAGGGTCGTCCTAGAGGTGGAGTCCAATTAGGTGGCGCTCCAGCTAGGTTCTATGCCTTTCCAGCCAGACCAAATGCAGTAGCCTCAGATGCCATGATCACATGTATTTATTTTTGTGTGCGGTAGGGATGCTATGGTGCAATTCAATCTAGGGTCTATGTATTCATATGTTTCATCTCTATTTTGGACATTTTTTGGGTATTCCTCATGAGTCCTTCGATAGTCCTTTATTTTGTGGATCAGATTTACTAGTCCTATATCGTGATTTTCTGTGGTTATGAGACTAGAGCGGATTTTATGTTGCTCGATATGACTGAATTTGAGGTCATCCTGGGCATGGACTAGTTGTCTTCATATCATGCCATCCTTGATTGCCATGCCAGGACTTTTACCTTAGCGATACCAGAGTTGCCTAGATTAGAGTGGAAGGGTTCATATGTTAGTGCATCTAGTTGGGTTATCTCTTTCATGAAGGCTTGACATATGGTCAAGAAGGGTTACTTGGCTTATCTAGCTTATGTTCGGGATACTTCTGTAGAGACTCCGAAGATTGATTTAGTGTCCGTGGTACGGGGGTTCTCCGATGTGTTTCCTTTTGATCTCCCAAGCATGCCACTAAATCGTGATATCGATTTCTATATTGATTTGTCTCTAGATACCCAGCCTATTTCTATTCAACTGTACCGCATGGCTCCGAAAGAGTTGAAGAAGTTGAAGGAACAACTTGACGAGTTGCTAGCAAAGGGGTTTGTCAGATCGAGTGTGTCACCTTGGGGTACACATCATGAAGAAGAAGGATGTGATTATGTGGATGTGCATTGATTACCACTAGTTGAATGAAGTTTCCATTAAGAACAGGTACCCATTGCCGCGCATTGATGATTTATTTGATCAGTTATAGGTTTCCACACTGTTCTCTAAGATCGACATGAGATCTGGGTATCATCAACTGAGGATTCGTTCTTTGGATGTTCTGAAGACGGCCTTCTGGACGAGATATAGCCACGAGTTTTTGGTAATGTCCTTCGGCTTGACTAACGCCCCGATGACATTTAGAGATTTGATGAACCAAGTGTTTAGGTCTTATCTTGATTCATCTGTCATCGTCTTCATTGAAGACATATTGATCTACTCACGTAGTATGGAGGAGCACGAGTAGCATTTGAGATTAGTGTTTCATACCTTGCGGGAACAGAAAATATATGCTAAGTTCTCCAAGTGAGAGTTCTGGTTAGATTTTGTGGCATTCTTAGGGCATGTTGTATCAGGCGAGGGTATTAAGATAGATCCCAAGAAGATCGAGGCAGTCCAAAGTTGACCTCATCTTACCACAGTGACCGAGATCAGGAGTTTCCTAGGGTTGGCAGGTTATTATTGCTGGTTTGTGGAGGGCTTCTCATCTATTGCAACACTTTTGACTAGACTGACCCAGAAGGGTGCTTCGTTCCAATAGTCCGATGATTGTGAGGTGAGCTTTCAGTAGCTCAAGATCGCACTGACTATGGTACTGATGTTAGTGTTGCCTTCCGGTTGGGGGATGTATACTGTGTATTGCGATGCTTCATGTGTTGGCTTGGGTTGTGTATTGATGTAGTAGGGGCAAGTTATTGCATATGCTTCGTGTCAGCTGAAGCCCCAGATAAGAATTATCCCATACATGATTTGGAGTTGGCCATGATAGTTCATGCTCTTAAGATCTAGAGGCATTATCTTTGTGGGGTGTCCTATGACATTTACACTAATCATTGCAGCTTGCAGCATTTGTTCAATAGAGGGATCTCAATTTGAGGCAACGCATGTGGCTTGAGTTACTAAAGGACTATGATATTACCATTATTTATCATCTGGGCAAGGCGAATGTGGTCGCGGATGCCTTTTTGGTTCTCAGAGAGACGATACTATAGGGTGGTGCCAAGGAGGTTGCTATCGCTGAGGATGGTGTTCTGTGGCTCCAGGGTCGCCTATGTGTTTCTAATGTTGATGGTTTGAGGGATAATATTCTAAAGGAGGCACACAGTTCTCGGTATTCTATTCATCCAGGGGCTATGAAGATGTATCGCGACCTGAGGCAGTATTACTGGTGGCGGCAGATGAAGAAGGACATAGTTGAGTATGTGATGAGATGTCTAAATTGCCAGCAGGTCAAATATGAGCACCAGAGGCCAGGTGGCCTACTTCAGCAGACAGGTATACTTGAGTGAAAATGGCAGTGCATTACTATGGACTTCGTAGTTGGGCTGCTGCGGACTTTGAGGAAGTTCGATGCGGTTTGGGTCATTGTCGATAGGTTGACTAAGTGAGCACACTTAATTTCAGTTGTGACTACGTATTCCTTAGAGAGATTGGCCAAGATTTACATGCAGGAGATTGTTCGGTTACATGGTGTACCTAATTCCATCATTTCAGATAGAGGCCCTCAGTTCACTTCGCACTTCTGGAGAGCGGTTCAGAACAAGTTGGGTACTAGGGTAGAGCTCAAAATAGCTTTTCATCCTCAGGCCGACAGGCAATTGGAGCGGACATTTTAGATTTTAGAGGATATGCTTAGGGAATGTATCATTGACATCGGAGGTCAGCGGGATAGATTCTTGCCCTTGGCTGAGTTTTCTTACAATAACGGTTATCAGTCCAGCATCAAGATGGCTCCATTTGAGGCTTTATATGGTCGACGATGCTGTTCACCCATCGGATGGTTCGAGCCCGACAAGGCTAAGTTATATGGTACTGATTTGTAGAGAGATGCCTTGGAAAAGGTAAAGTTAATTCAGGAGCGACTTCGCACGTCACAGTCCAAATAGAGGAGCTACGCAGATAAAAAGGCTCGTGATCTATCATTTATGGTGGGCGAGAAGGTCCTCTTGAAAACTTTACCGATGAAGGGCATCATGAGGTTCGGGAAGAAGGGCAGGTTGAGCCCAAGGTTAATAGGTACATTTGAGGTGTTGAAGCGAGTTGGGGAGGTTGTTTATGAGCTTGCTTTGCCTTCTAGTTTATCGAGAGTTCATATGATTTTCCATATGTCTATGCTCCGGAAGTACCATGCCGATAGGTTGCATATGTTAGGCTACAACACGGTTTAGTTAGATGAGAGTCTTGGTTATGAGGAGGAGCCAATTGCCATTGTTGACTAACAGGTTTGCTAGTTGAGGTCCAAGAAGATTGCTGCAGTGAAGGTCTAGTGGAGGGGTGAATCAGCCAAGGAAGCGATAGGGAGGATGAGGAGGACATGAGGAGCAGATACCCATACCTATTCAGCACTCCAAGTATGATTCTAGACCCGTTCGAGGCAAACATTTGTTTAAGAGGTGGAGAATGTAACGACTCGACTGGTCATTTTGCTTCATAGATCCTTGTTCCCCTAATTAAGACTCCCCATATATGCTTTTATTATTTTATGACTTGTGGGGATGGTTAGTTCGGGTTTGGAAGGGTTCAGGTTGAAATCGAAACACTTAGTTCCTTAATAATGTCTTAAAATGGTTAAATTTGACATGAGCTAACATTTTTTAGTAAACGACCTCGAAATTAGGATTTGAAGGTTCCAATAGGTTCGTATGATGATTTTAGACTTGAGTGTATGTTCGGATAGGGTTTTAGATGCCCCGGGAGCGTTACAGTGCTTAATAATCGAAGTTGGCGCATTGAAGGTTTTCAAGTCCTTTAAGTTTGGTTTGGAGTAGGTTTTTGTGTTATCTAGGTCCGTTTGGGATTCCGAGCCTTAAAATAGTTCCGCGTGGAGATTTAAGACTTGCATGCAAAATTTGGTGTCATTTTGAGCATTGTAAGTGTGTTTCGGCGTGTTGGGAGCTAGTTGAGAAGTTTGAAGTTCATAAGTTGATTCAATTTGGTTTTGGAGTGTGATTCTTAGTTCCGTTGTTGTTTTACATGTTTTGAGAGTTCAAGCAGGCCCGTACTATGTTTATGGACTTGTGCATGTATTGGAACGGGGTCCCGAGTGGCTCGGGTGTGTTTCGGACCGCCTGGAGCTAAGTTGGAAACACCAGAAATTGCTGTTCTGGTTTCCTTCATCGCGAACGCAGAGTAGTAATTGCGTTTGCGATGAAGGAATGGGCTTGGGTGGGATTTTTCCCTATGCGTTTGTGAGAGGGAGACCGCGTTCGCGGGGCTCTGGGCCACTGGACTTCGCGCTCGCGCTGAGCCCTTCGCATTCGTGAAGTGAGAGGCCGGCTGGGGAGGGAGTCAATCGATGGCCTTCGCGTTCGTGTTGAGGCCAGCGCATCCGCGATGGGCAGGCCAGCTAAGCCTTCGCGTTTGCATGGCTTGTCTTGTGTTCGCGAAGGCATTTTTTTGGGCTTGGCTTTTTGGCCTTCACGATCGCGGATGCCTTATTGCGATCGCGAATAAGGGACCACTAGGCAGAAAACGTTTTTAAGACGGGACTTAGAACTATTTTTCCCATTTCACACTTGTGTGGTCCGAATTTGGAGCTTCTTGGTGAGGAGTTTTCATCAAGCATTGTAAGGTGAGTAATTTCTACCTAATATAAGTGAAATACATAGACTTTGGATAGATTCTTAACATGTAAATTGTAGAAATTTTGGGTTAGTTCAAAAACCTACGTTTTGATATAAATGGGATTTGACCACAAAATTGGTTATGGAATTGAGTGAAAATTACATATTTGAGTTCGTAAGGCTATGAGTAATAATAATCTTCAAAAAATTTCGGAATTCGGGCACATGGACCTGAAGGTGAATTTTAAGAATCTACCATTTTGGGTTGGGAAATCTTTCTAATAACTAAATTACGAGCTTTTGAGCATATATTTATCAATTCTTATAATATTTGGCTAGTTTTAGATTTGTCCGACACCGACTTGAGGCTTTAGAGTGAATTTGTGGACCGAAAATGAACTTTGGAGCGAAGTAAGTCTCTTGCCTAACCTTGTAAGAGGGAACTCATCCCCTTAGGTGTATGTTTGTGGTGTATTTATTTGTGGGGAGCTAAGCACACACGAGGTGAGGAGAGTCCATGCGTAGCTATATTCCATGTTATGTTCGGGTAGACTTAGATCCATACCATGCTTTAATTGTACTGTTGTGATTACTTTGCGTATTGACAATTTTGAATAGAGCTAAGACTAGGGATTTAAAGTTGTGATTATTGATGTAGCCTTCTTCTTTTGGGAAATTTTAGGAATAATTAATGCCCATGAGATAATCCATGTCCTCTCACGTCGTAATTGCTATCGCGAGCGAGGTAAACATCTCTACTCTAATGGGATCCGGCCGTTCGCCTCAGCAGTAGATAACACTGCTCTTATGGTATCGGGCCGTTTCCCTCAGCAGTACCACTATTCTTATGGGATTGGGTCGTTCGCCTCGGCAGTACCACGATTCTTATGGGATCGGGCCATTTGCCTCGGCAACTTCGTTCTTAATAATCGAGATGGGTTCCAGATTGAATAATAGAGTTAGTATCTTCACGGTCAGTTATGAGATGTTGGTGATGTGTTACGAAATCGTGCTGTAATTATTGTAATTTCTTTTATTTGACTCATTGACGCATGTTGTTTGTTCACTATGTCTACTTTATGCACTTTTATTGTCATTATTTTACCTCTAGTAAGTGTCAAGTCGACCCCTTATCACTACTTCTTCGAGGTTAGACTAGATACTTACTGGGTTCGTGGTCTTCTTCGTACTCAGGCTACACTTTTGCACTGATGTGCACGTGCTGAGACAAGTTCCACCAGTGGTCACACGGGCGCATAGCCGATATGTTACGGAGACTTAGGGGTGAGCTTCTTGCCTTGCTACGATCTGCAGCACCGGAGTCTCCTTCCATCTTATTTACGATTTCTGTCTATTACTTTCATACATTAGTCTTAGTGGTTTTGAATATTTCCTAGATTGCTCATGTACTTGTGACGCCGGGTTTTGGAAATTTGTAGGACTTTTGTATTGTTGTACTTATCACTTCTATCACAGTAAACTATGTACTTATTATATTGATATTTGTTCAAAGTACCTATCACCATTGCATGAAATTTATTGTAATTAAAAATATGTTAAAAAGGGATAAATAAATGGTAGTTCGCTTATGGGATTGCCTAATTGTGACAACCCATATCCACATGTGTTAGTTCATGCCATATATTAGTTAACATAAATCCAAAAAGGAATTATCTTTGAGATGATAAGAAGTCAATCCTATTGGTCTTAAGTGATACAAGAGTGTATAAGGGTGATTAACCAGTATTAGAAGTTAAACGAATCAAGGATGTTGTAACTCGTATTTTCAGGTAATCTAGCGGTGCTTAATACACTCAAGAGGTTATTTATTAAGGTATTTTAATCATATAATATCCGTATCATAAGTTTTGAAGTCAAACGAGTTATGAAACAAAAGTCGACAAAAGTTGTCGCAACTTAGGTTCATAATTTTACTTAAACATTAGGTCAAATGTTTCTAATATTTTCTCATAATTTACAAGGATATATGGGGTGATCTACAAACCAAATTAAATATCCATGAGTCTAGTTTCCAACGCATTAAACCGTTCATCGATACGATCTCGGAGTAGAGAGATATTCACGTTTTCGCGAGACTGTGCCAAGCACCTCTCTATGGGGCCCACTAAAGCGGTTTAAGATATTTGGACCTATATAGGATGCCTCCAACCCGTTTAAAGTCATTTATTTTCACTATTTTCAGATCTTAGAACCCTAGGAACATCCTCTCAAGGTTCTCTCAAGATTCAAGACCCAAAAAAAGGGCAAACAACACAAATCAAGTGTCGGGAATTCCGTGGCGCTAGTAAGTCTCTTGTTCTTCTTGTTGTTGCTCATTTTTGTGTCGTTCCAGGTCGTGTGGGAGGTTGTTTTAAAGGGTTTATGTTCTTTAAATACTCCCTCATGTTCTTAATATCAATCCTAGGTGATTTCAAGCCTACTAAAGTGATTCTAGTGCCGAAAAACACTAATTGATCGCTAGTTTCGCTTTTTTGTTGTTGTGGCAGCATTGGAGGGATATTTCATGGAAATTTAAGGTCAAATTGGAGTTGTTCTTTCTGTATAAAGGTAAGGAACCTCTTACTCTATATGTATTTAAGATTATCCAAGTTGCGGCTAAGCCATTGAAGCTAGAACTTGTGAGATATATATCGAAAGGCTTGGTAGTAATGTTATTGTTTTGTGGACTGTTTTGCGGTGTTGTTGGGCTGCGTATTTTACTACTATCTTGTGGAGTTTTGGAGGAGGAAGGGTGTGGAGAAACACCATATATATGTAGGTTTATGGGCTGATAGTTATTCGTAATATTTCCAGGTTGTTTGACACGACTACGGTGGTCGTCGTATGTATGGAGTGATTAGGCTGTGTGTGGACTATTTTGGGAGGCTCAATATGTTTATTATTGATGTTGTTTGGGCTGTTTGGTGACTGTTTTGAATGGTGTGAGGTTATATATATAGGGGAGGTGCTGTCCGTTTCATCGTAAAATAGGTTGTGGTCGATACATAATAGTTATGACGCTTAAATGATAACGATAGTATCGTTTCTCTTATTGTAGACTAAGGAGTTTTGACAATTGCATAGCTTGAGATTGGAGCAGTATATACAAGGTATGTGAGGCTATCCCTTTCCTTCTTTTGCACGACTCCGATGGTACATAATGTAATGAACGAGCTTCCAAGATACTCTACTCTTAGAAGCTAGCAGTACTTACATTGTTTTCCCTCTTAGGGAACGATTGATGTTAATGTTGCTTCTCTTATTCTTACGTTATCAATGTTGTTGGTACTTCCTGATTCTTATAAGGTTCATAGTGAAGAGTTAGTCCTAATAACGCGTACAGAGGATACCGACCTTACGTCACTCCGAAAGGTTTAGAATGTGATTCCATGAGTCGAGCATGCACTATATATATGTATCTATTTTACTCTACCGAGCCACGCTATAGTTGGCCGGGTACGGCACCTATTGTGCAACCACTGATCAGTTGGGTTTTACCGAGCTCCACGTGGCCGGGTACGATTCTACCGAGCCTTATAATGGTCGGGTACATTTTTTTACCGAGCCTATTATGGCCGGGTACGATATGATGATGATGATGCCCACAGAGGCGAATGCTTTAAAGGTTTATGTATTTATACATATGTATCATGCATTTCATGTAAGTAGCCCTCAGAGGTACTAAGATGTTACAGGTTGTATATTCTCTATCCTTGCTTACATTACTGATCATATTTATGGTTCCTTTCCTTACATACTCAGTACTTTATTCGTACTGACGTCCTTTTATTTGTGGACGCTGCATGTCGTGCTGCAAGTCCTGATAGACAGGCAGATGCAGCTCCCCCACCACAGTAGACTGTCCAGTTCAGCGGTGATTGGCAAGATCCCTTCTCCGGACTTGCCTTGGTCTTGGTATGCAATTTTTGTTATAGACATTATGGGTATGTCGGGGCCCTGTTCCGGCTATGTTGCAACACTTATGTTCTTTTAGAGGCTCATAGATAGGTGTCGGCTCATGTATAATTTGGTATGCCTTGTCGGCTAGTTTTTGTTGTATAGTCTTTCATAGTAGCGTGGTAGCTCATACCTTATATGTAGTTTCTTGATTGTCTGGTCATCCCCTGCTATGTATGTTCATGCCGTCATATTTTATTGCTGATTGTCCATGATCTAGGTCTACCATTTATATTGATCTCGTCATCCCTAAAAGATAATAATGAAGGTTAGATGAAATGTACGTTGGTGCTCAGCAAGTGTGGTCGGGTGCTAGTCATGGCCCTTCAGTTTGGGTCCTGACAAACTTGGTATCAGAGCAAGTCTGTCCTAGGGGTTGTCTATGAGCCGTGTCTAGTAGAGTCTTGATTATGGATGTGTAGCGCGCCACATTTATAATCAGGAGGCTACATGACATCTAAGGTTGTTACCTTCTTCCTGAATCTAGATCGTGCGTAGAGTTGAGTCGTAAGTGTTCGTCTCTAATATTCACCTTGTTTTTTTCAGTGATGCCTTCGACTAGGAAGCAAACGATTAGTAGACGGCTTGATACAACAGCGGGAGAGGGTACCAGTCAGGTGCCCCAAGTCAGAGCAGGACAAAGTGAGGCTCAAAGTGAGATGCCCTCTCATACCTCATCTACTCCATCTCCTCCAGAGGATATTAGAAGGCACCCAACGCCTCCAGTTCCTCTGTCTGGCACTCCAGACCAAGATATGCGGAGTGCTTTGCAGTTATTGACTAGCTTGGTAGCTGCTCAGGCTCAAAGGCAGAATACAGGTGCTGCTGAGAAACCAGTTAGTACAAGAGTTCGTGATTTTATTAATTTAGACCCTCCAGTGTTTACCGGATCAGACCCCAATGAGGACCCACAAACTTTTATTGACCAGGTTCATCGTGCACTTCGGGTTATGCATGTTAGTGATACAGAGGCAGTAGAGTTGGCTTCTTATCGGTTACGGGATTTAGCGGTTCTCTGGTATAATAGTTGGGAGAGATCCAGGGGTCCGAACCCTCCTCCAGCTGTGTGGAAGGAATTTTCTGAGGCCTTTCTTCGTCACTACTTGCCAGTTGAGATACGACGAGCTAGAGCTGATAAGTTCTTGAACCTTAGACAAGGTAATATGAGTGTGCGAGAGTACAGTATGTAGTTTGATTCTTTGGCAAGGTATGCTCCCCATATGGTGGTCGAGATGAGTGATAGGGTGCATATGTTCGTGAATGGGTTGGGACCACATCTGATAAATGAGTGTACGACAGCCTCCTTGGTGGAGGGCATGGATATTTCCCGTATTCAAGCTTATGCCCAGACCCTAGAGGATCGTAAGCACCAGCAGAGGGCAGTTAGGGAGCAGGATAGAGGCCAGCATAAGAGGGCGAGATTTGCAGGGTATTCTGATGACTTCAGAGGCCGCATCAGGCCACAGTTTTCGAGGAGTTCGGCGCCACCTGTAGCTAGTGCTTCTCCACAGTTTCAGAGGCCTCGATATGATCGATCCTATTCTGGTCCAGGTCAGAGTTCGCGGGCATCTGGCTCGCAACATCACAGGGATACTAGTCAGATGAGACCCCCAACACCACATTGTGATCAGTGCGGCAAGGCCCACTTTGGACTGTGTCGTCGAGGTTATGATGCATGCTATTCGTGCGGACAGCCTGGCCATATGATGCGGGATTGTCCTAATAGAGGAGGTGATGGTATGGCTCAGCCGACTGGATCTGTGTCTGGTTCTTCCTCATCAGTTCGACCTCCAGCACGGGGTTTTCAGCAGTCGACAGGTCATGGTAGGGGTAGAGGTGCAGTGCCGAGTTCGAGTGGTGCTCAAAATCGAACCTATGCTCTAGTAGGTCGACAGGATCTCGAGTCGTCTCCAGATGTTATTACAGGTATTATATCTGTGTTTTCTTATGATGTATATGCGTTGATTGATCCGGGATCTACATTATCATATGTTACACCCTTTGTGTCTAATAAGTTTGGCATTGAACCTGAATTGATAAGTAAACCCCTCGCGGTATCTACTCCGATAGGAGATTCTGTGATTGCTAGAAGGGTATATAGAGGTTGCACTGTGATGATTTGTAGTCGTCAAACCTCGACAAATTTATTTGAGTTAGAAATGGTTGATTTTGATGTGATAATGGGAATGGACTGGTTGGCCTCATGCTATGCAAATGTTGACTGTCGTACGAAGATGGTTAGGTTCCAATTTCCGGGTGAACCCGTCATTGAATGGAAAGGGAACATTGCTACACCGAAAGGTAGGTTTATTTCCTATCTTAAGGCAAGGAAAATGATCTCAAAAGGTTACATTTATCATCTCGTTCGCGTTAGGGATGCGGAGGCGAAACCGCCTACTTTACAATCAATCCCTGTGGTCAACGAATTCCCAGATGTTTTCCCAGATGAACTCCCAGGCCTTCCTCCTGAAAGGGAGATTGAGTTTAGCATTGATATGTTTCCTGACACTCAACCGATCTATATTCCTCCATACAGAATGGCCCCGGCAGAGTTGCGAGAGTTGAAGGTGCAGTTGAAGGACTTGCTGGATAAGGGCTTTATTAGGCCTAGCACTTTACCTTGGGGTGCACCAGTCCTATTCGTGCGGAAGAAAGACGGGTCGTTACGGATGTGTATCGACTATCGACAGTTGAATAAGTCTACTATAAAGAACAAGTATCCACTTCCAAGAATTGATGACCTGTTTGACCAACTCCAGGGTGCCAAGTATTTCTCTAAGATTGATTTAGGTTCAGGGTATCATCAGGTGAGGGTTAGGGAGAAGGATATTCCAAAGACGGCCTTCCGGACAAGATATGGGCACTTTGAGTTCTTGGTGATGTCGTTCGGGCTAACAAATGCCCCATCAGCTTTTATGGATCTCATGAATACTATATTCAGGCCCTATCTTGATGTGTTCGTGATTGTATTCATTGATGACATTCTAGTGTATTCTCGTTCGGAGACGGAACATGCGGGCCACTTGCGGATAGTATTACAGACGCTTCAGGATCGTAAGTTATATGCTAAGCTCTCCAAATGTGAATTCTGGCTGAACTTAGTAGCATTCCTTGGCCATGTGATATCTGATGAGGGTATTAGTGTCGACACTCAGAAGATCGATGCAGTAAAGAATTGGCCGAGACCTACAACACCATCAGAAGTCTGCAGCTTCCTAGGGCTAGCAGGATATTATAGGTGGTTTGTAGAAGGATTTTCCTCTATATCATCACCATTGACTAAGTTAACACAAAAAGCTACCAAATTCCAGTGGTCTGACACTTGTGAATGTAGTTTTCAGGAGCTGAAGAATCGATTGACATCTGCACCAGTGCTCACTCTTCCTGAAGGAACAGAAGGTTATGTGGTATATTGTGATGCCTCAGGTATAGGTTTGGGGTGCGTATTGATGCAGCGTGGGAATGTGATTGCTTATGCATCAAGACAATTGAAGAAGCATGAAAAGAATTATCCAACCCATGATTTGGAATTGGCTGCAGTAATATATGCTTTGAAGATATGGCGGCACTACTTATACGGCGTCCATGTTGACATCTACACAGATCACAAGAGTTTACAATACATCTTCAAGCAGAAAGAGTTGAATTTGAGGCAGCGTAGGTGGCTTGAATTATTGAAAGACTACGACATCGAGATATTGTATCATCCCGGTAAAGCCAATGTTGTGGCAGACACTCTCAGCCGTAAATCAATGGGAAGCTTAGTACATATTGAGGCAGGTAGATGGGGGTTGATTAAAGAGCTTCATCAGCTAGCCAATATGAGAATCAGATTGTTACACTCTGATGACGGAGGTGTTACTGTACAGAATACATCAGAATCATCTTTGGTAGCGGAGGTAAAAACACGACAATATGAAGATCCTATCTTAGTACGATTAAGAGAAAGCATTAAACAGTGTAAAAGTATGGCTTTTGGGATCGGAAAAGACGGGGCACTGAGATACTAGAGCCGATTGTGTGTGCCTAATGTGGCAGGGTTGCGAGAGAAGATTATGAATGAGATTCATCAATCCCGATATTCCATCCATCCCGGCTCGACAAAGATGTATCATGATGTCAAGGAGCAGTATTGGTGGGATAATATGAAGAAGTCTATTGCAGAATTTGTAGCCCAGTGTCCCAATTGTCAACAAGTAAAAATAGAACATCAGAAACCCGGTGGATTGCTTCAAAATATAGAGATTCCGACCTGGAAGCGGGAGGTGATTAATATGGGCTTCATTATTGGATTACCTCGCTCTTATCATAAGTTTGACTCCATCTGGGTGATAATTGATTGACTTACAAAATGTGCCCATTTTCTGCCAGTGAAGACAACTTACACGGCTGAAGATTATGCGAAGTTGTATATCAAGGAGATTGTTAGGCTTCATGGTGTGCCCATATCTATTATATCAGACCGAGGAGCTCAATTTACGGCTAACTTTTGGAGGTCTTTCCAGAAGGGTTTAGGCACACAGGTAAATCTCGGCACTGCATTTCATCCGCAGACTGACGGACAGGCTGAACGTACCATTCAGACACTGGAAGATATGCTACGAGCATGTGTTCTAGATTTTAAGGGGAATTGGGATGATCATCTTCCACTCATAGAATTCGCCTATAACAATAGCTACCATTCTAGTATTAAAATGGCCCCATACGAGGCACTATACGGGAGGAGATGTAGATCACCAGTTGGATGGTTCGAAGTCGGTGAAACAGAATTATATGGGCTAGATTTGATTCACCAAGCTATTGAGAAGGTGAAAGTGATACAGGAGCGATTGAGGACGGCACAAAGCAGGGAAAAATCTTATTCTGTTGTCCGACGTCGTGATCTAGAGTTTGAGGTTGGTGATTGGGTTTTCCTGAGGATCTCACCAATGAAGGGTATTATGCGTTTTGGGAAGAAAGGTAAGCTGAGTCTAAGGTATATCGGGCCGTATAAAATTCTTCGACGGATTGGACAGGTTGCTTATGAGTTAGAATTGCCATCCGAATTGGAATTTGTCCACCTGGTATTCCATGTATCTATGTTGAGAAAATATATTGGAGACCCTTCTCGAGTCGTCCCTATCAAAGATGTACAAGTTATAGAGGACCTATCATATGAAGAAGTGCCAGTGGCGATATTAGATCGGCAAGTCCGCAAGCTGAGAACAAAAGATGTAGCTTCCGTCAAAGTATTGTGGAGGAACAAAAATATGGAAGAAATGACATGGGAAGCAGAAGAGGAGATGAAGTCTAAATACCCTTACTTATTCCAGAATGAAGATAACAAGGATGCTGGTGGAAGACATGATACATTGGAAGGTGAAACGGGTCTATGAGGTAAACAATAATTTGAGAATACTCCTCCTTAATACAAAATGGTGATATGTAGATAATGTAAATACGCATAATGCTTTGTGTAGCCTTGTGAAGCCATATGTTGGGCTTAATTACTTGCAAGTTTTGCTAGTGACCATTTTATAGGGGAAAATTGATCGGAAATTTCCATTGGAATCCACGATGATTTAAACTCCCCATAAACCCTTACATTCGAGGACGAATGTTCCTAAGGGGGAGGGTGTTACAACCCATATCCACATATGTTAGTTCATGCCATATATTAGTTAACATAAATCCAAAAAGGAATTATCTTTGAGATGATAAGAAGTCAATCCTATTGGTCTTAAGTGATACAAGAGTGTATAAGGGTGATTAACCAGTATTAGAAGTTAAACGAATCAAGGATGTTGTAACTCGTATTTTCAGGTAATCTAGCAGTGCTTAATACACTCAAGAGGTCATTTATTAAGGTATTTTAATCATATAATATCCGTATCATAAGTTTTGAAGTCAAACGAGTTATGAAACAAAAGTCGACAAAAGTTGTCGCAACTTAGGTTCATAATTTTACTTAAACATTAGGTCAAATGTTTCTAATATTTTCTCATAATTTACAAGGAATTACGGGGTGATCTACAAACCAAATTAAAGATCTATGAGTCTAATTTCCAACGCATTAAACCGTTCATTGATACGATCTCGGAGTAGAGAGATATTCACGTTTTCGCGAGACTGTGCCAAGCACCTCTCTATGGGGCCCACTAAAGCGGTTTAAGATATTTGGACCTATATAGGATGCCTCTAACCCGTTTTAAGTCATTTATTTTCACTATTTTCAGACCTTAGAACCCTAGGAACATCCTCTCAAGGTTCTCTCAAGATTCAAGACCCAAAAAAGGGCAAACAACACAAATCAAGTGTCGGGAATTCCGTGGCGCTAGTAAGTCTCTTGTTCTTCTTGTTGTTGCTCATTTTTGTGTCGTTCCAGCTCGTGTGGGAGGTTGTTTTAAAGAGTTTATGTTCTGTAAATACTCCCTCATGTTCTTAATATCAATCCTAGGTGATTTCAAGCCTTCTAAAGTGATTCTAGTGCCGAAAAACACTAATTGATCGCTAGTTTCGCTTTTTTGTTGTTGTGGCAGCATTGGAGGGATATTTCATGGAAATTTAAGGTCAAATTGGAGTTGTTCTTTCTGTATAAAGGTAAGTAACCTCTTACTATATATGTATTTAAGATTATCCAAGTTGCGGCTAAGCCATTGAAGCTAGAACTTGTGAGATATATATCGAAAGGCTTGGTAGTAATGTTATTGTTTTGTGGACTGTTTTGCGTTGTTGTTGGGCTGCGTATTTTACTACTATCTTGTGGAGTTTTGGAGGAGGAAGGGTGTGGAGAAACACCATATATATGTAGGTTTATGGGCTGATAGTTATTCGTAATATTTCCAGGTTGTTTGACACGACTACGGTGGTCGTCGTATGTATGGAGTGATTAGGCTGTGTGTGGACTATTTTGGGAGGCTCAATATGTTTATTATTGATGTTGTTTGGGCTGTTTGGTGACTGTTTTGAATGGTGTGAGGTTATATATATAGGGGAGGTGCTGTCCGTTTCATCGTAAAATAGGTTGTGGTCGATACATAATAGTTATGACGCTTAAATGATAACGATAGTATCGTTTCTCTTATTGTAGACTAAGGAGTTTTGACAATTGCATAGCTTGAGATTGGGGTAGTATATACAAGGTATGTGAGGCTATCCTTTTCCTTCTTTTGCACGACTCCGATGGTACATAATGTAATGAACGAGCTTCCAAGATACTCTACTCTTAGAAGCTAGCAGTACTTACATTGTTTTCCCTCTTAGGGAACGATTGATGTTAATGTTGCTTCTCTTATTCTTACGTTATCAATGTTGTTGGTACTTCCTGATTCTTATAAGGTTCATAGTGAAGAGTTAGTCCTAATAATGCGTACAGAGGATACCGACCTTACGTCACTCCGAAAGGTTTAGAATGTGATTCCATGAGTCGAGCATGCATTATATATATGTATCTATTTTACTCTACCGAGCCACACTATAGTTGGCTGGGTACGACACCTATTGTGCAACCACTGATCAGTTGGGTTTTACCGAGCTCCACGTGGCCGGGTACGATTCTACCGAGCCTTATGATGGTCGGGTACGTTTTTTTACCGAGCCTATTATGGCCGGGTACGATATGATGATGATGATGCCCACAGAGGCGAATGCTTTAAAGGTTTATGTATTTATACATATGTATCATGCATTTCATGTAAGTAGCCCTCAGAGGTACTAAGATGTTACAGGTTGTATATTCTCTATCCTTGCTTACATTACTGATCGTATTTATGGTTCCTTGCCTTACATACTCAGTACTTTATTCGTACTGACGTCCTTTTAT
Source organism: Nicotiana tabacum (assembly GCF_000715075.1). Lineage (NCBI taxonomy): Eukaryota > Viridiplantae > Streptophyta > Magnoliopsida > Solanales > Solanaceae > Nicotiana > Nicotiana tabacum. Next base: position 126,905,574 of record NC_134095.1, read on the forward strand.
TTGTGGACGCTGCATGTCGTGCTGCAAGTCCTGATAGACAGGCAGGTGCAGCTCCCCCACCACAGTAGACTATCCAGTTCAGCGGTGATTGGCGAGATCCCTTCTCCGGACTTGCCTTGGTCTTGGTATGCAATTTTTGTTATAGACATTATGGGTATGTCGGGGCCCTGTTCCGGCTATGTTGCAACACTTATGTTCTTTTAGAGGCTCATAGACAGGTGTCGGCTCATGTATAGTTTGGTATGCCTTGTCGGCTAGTTTTTGTTGTATAGTCTTTCATAGTAGCGTGGTAGCTCATACCTTATATGTAGTTTCTTGATTGTCTGGTCATCCCCTGCTATGTATGTTCATGCCGTCATATTTTATTGCTGGTTGTCCATGATCTAGGTCTACCATTTATATTGATCTCGTCAGCCCTAAAAGATAATAATGAAGGTTAGATGAAATGTACGTTGGTGCTCGGCAAGTGTGGTCGGGTGCTAGTCATGGCCCTTCAGTTTGGGTCGTGACACTAATGGTGGCGTTAGGTATAATCTCGACCTAGTACGGAATTGGGTCGTGACAACATATATTTCCATGCGCACCTTCCATTGAGAGAAGTGCTTTCTATTGAAATATGGTAGCCTTACTTGTGATGTCCCTTCTTGAAAGAGTGCTCCAATAGTTACTTGGTTTGACATGATCTTTTCTCACTAGCTGTTAAGCAAATTATAAATATGTGAGACCTGCTCTGATACCAACTGAAAGTACGGGAGAGGGGGGGTGGGGGAAGGATAAATTATCAATTTTTCTTTTTGTATCCTAAGTAGTTGACTAGTTACCAATTAGTCGACTGAAAATAAAAACAGAATATAATTGAAAGTAGAAGTAAAGTGCAGGAATTAAAGATACCCGAATTTTTATACTAGTTCAGATTCAATGTGAATCCTACTCCAGTCTCCTTGGGTTGCAAAAGTGTTATCTCTTCAAAGCTCCTTGAATAATTTCGTACAATCGTGTTGATGTTATCTCCGAACACCAACTCACTTTTGGATCTAAGTACGCTCGTGATATTTTCGATTCAATGCCTCACCAATATTTTTCTCTCTTTCTTATCTCTACTGATTATACAATAAACTTCACTTAGATTACAATGCTTGTTTAGAGCAGAACAAAGAGTACAAAGTTGGTTAGATCAAAGTATGTGGCTCAAGACTGGTACATATGTATATATACTCTGTGAGAGCTTCTTGACTCTTGATTGATGTGAATCTTGAGAGATTGCGAACCCAAGGGAGTTGATCCTTGAAAGGAATCGCAGAGTGATTCTTTCCAAGAATAAGGTGTTGCTTGTGGTCCTGATTGGACTTTTTCTTTTCTAAGCAAATCTTTTCGTTATTTGATCAATCAAAATTAGATCCCTCGATTCCTGCTTTTAACTGTCTTTCTTTGATGGAGGAATCTTCAGTGCATAGTTTCGCAATCTTGACTTTCTTTAATTTAGGTCTTTCCTATAATATTCTCCGTTAATCTGCTGTCAAATCCTTTATTGATTTTCCCTTCAAATTTCCGCTACTTTTTTTCTGTCTCTTATCTTTCATAGTCTTCCTTTCCATTGCTTCCGGAGTATGTTTGCACATAAAAGATGTGTTATTTTGCATCATTAAAATAAATGTAGATCTAACAAAGAGCGTATTCACGAGAACAATGGAGTTAACATATATAGGTGGTGAAAACACTATAGCTTTGGATTTTGCTTCCCCCTAATAATATTACTTTTGCAAAGAGATGTTGAGACTTTAAACAATGACTAGTGTGTCTAGATGATACCGTGGAAAATAAAATCAAGCCTAATTCAACTATAGCTACTAAAAATAATTGATAAAGAGTCCCCCGGTTAGATGTAATAATGAATCGCATGCATATTTTTTCTTCAAGCATCATGACTTCAAAAAAATTATAAGAAAGCTTTTATTTTCTTTACTTTCTCATCGTTACTATTGCTTTAGCAAACGAAAAAAAAGAGAGAGAAGAACATCGATTTCAAGTCGGATCTTATTATCTCTAGATTCAACCCTTTAATTGGGGCTATCATTTTCTTGAGTTCCCTGATTTCTTGTTAGCCAAGTTTTCCTAGACTTTCTCTCTTTCTCAAGTAGAGACTAAGTCAATTAGGCATGAATCAATATTTGCAACTATTAATTCTTGAATTCAAGCAAGAACTAGACTAAATATCACTAACCCAATCACAAACAAGCCCTAAATCAAATACCCATTAAGTACCCACACTAGGGTTGGGCCACAACCCTAGCTAGAAATTTAGATACTCATGAAAAATGAAGAAATTAAAGAAGAAACTAAGACAAAATCCATAATAGATGATTAAGGGAAGGAAATCTAATGTTAAACTAATACAATGTTACCCAATACAGTAAGTAAAAATGGCTCAGGTGCTCCCCCAAAACAAAATGTGACCTAAAAATGACAAAAAGTTCTATTTATACTAAGCTGAAATATCTGACAAAATTGCCGCTATTGAAGTTGTGCGGCCACACAATTATGTGTGTGGTCCGCACATTTGAGATTGATTGGTCAATTGGGCTTTCTGCGGTCGCATAAAATGAGATGCGGCTGCACTTCATTTAATTGTGCGGACCGCACAATTCTGAGTGCGGCCGCACACTTGGACTTGGGCTCTCAGATTCTTCTCTTCCGCGGACCGCACAATTATGAGTGCGGCCGCACAATTATGGTGCGGTCCGCATTTCTTCATGGCCCAAAAATATAATTCTCTGAACTTCATCTTCTGTGGCCGCCCCAGAATTGTGCTGTTCGCATGTTGTATATGAATTCTATCAGAGGCCTCCTTATGCTCTGCGGCCGCGCTCAATATTGTGCGGTCTGCATTGTTCCCTTTTTGCCTCATTTTGGTCCTTGTCCAAAATTACTCCTTCTTGAGTTGATTTTCATTTCTTTGGCTCATATTCCAACACTCCTAAAAGAAAACACATTTCATTAGTTTTGGGGAATACCTTTAAGAAATTTTGAGCCAAAACGAAAATAATAGAGTGAAAATAAATAGTCAAAATCCCTACTTATCAGCCAACCTTTGCACCAAACAGTATATCAGCTGCCATCATGCGTGACATCACGTGAGGAAAAGAAAAAGAAAAAGAACCAACTGGGAGATAGTTCAAGGGATGTGTGACGCGCGACCCCCAAACGCAGCACCAATGTCTCATGTCCAAAATTGGATTGGCCTGGACGGCCTCCTATTCATGCTAGGTCATATAAATACCCCATAATACATCTTTTGAAGGGGGTTACACATCTTTGGAGGTAAGAAACGTGCAAGGAGGAGAAGAATGCAGATTCGGCAATGAGTTTACATTTTTCTTCCGTTCTTTCTTGTCGTTTATAAATATTTACTATTATTGTGAATTCTGTATTATGAGTGGCTAAGTACTTTAGTTCTGGAGTTGTGGTTGACATGATTATTGACGTTTGTTGATTACTACTACATTTGTTAGTACAAATCATCATCATTGGTTGTTTCTTTTATTTCTAGATTTAATTTGTGAATTTGTGGCCACTAATTTACCTACTAGTGTTTAGATTAGAGTAAAATTAAAGAAGACTTGTTTTTGAACCCGTGTCTCGCGAAAGGATTTCGCAACTAGGATAGGAGTATACGTAACAGTCTCACCCAGTTGAATTTCATATTATATTTGTTCATGATAGATTCAATACCATAGGGATATAAATTGATATATTGTAAATAGGCAGGTATTATTATTGGAGCATGCTAGTCATATAAACGATCTGGTCAACTAGTAATAATAGATAATTTGGATAAGCTAGTGGAATCATCAACTCTATAGAATTGCTAAACTGATCACAACCTTAAAATCTTCATCTGAATTGGTCTAGACAAAATCATAAACACTTGCATTCTTGTAAGTTTAGCTACGTAGTTGTTTAAACTCAGCAATATTAGTTTAGTCACGGCTATTAATCTTTGATGATCTTAAACAAATAATAAATTCTTATTTACTTAGGTAGCAATTAATCTAAGTCTTTCTAGATTTGACTTCCAACTTTCAAGTTACTTTACTACTTGTGACCCCATTTACACTTGTGTCTGCTTTGAGAACTAACAATATACTTCTTAGTTGCTACTCCCTCCGTTCCAATTTATGTGAACCTGTATGACTGGTTACGGAGATTAAGAAAAAATGAAGACTTTTGAAATTTGTCGTCCTAAACAAATCAAAAAGGAGGCCTGAGTATTTATGTGGTTATAAAAGCTTTTCATTAAGGGTAGGATTGAATGTTTAAGCTAAATTGTTTCTAAAGAAATGGGTCATTCTTTTTGGAACGGATTAAAAAAGAAATAGGTTCACATAAACTGAAATGGATGGAGTAGCTTATACTCATCTTTCTTTTTCGTGCATCACATTATTACTGCAAAAAATCCATAGACAAGACTACATTTTGAAAGTACAGGGGGGGGGGGGGTATTGTGAATACTTAAAATTAATTTCTTATAAGTTGACTTATAATTTGAGTAGTCGACTGAATATGATAATTTAGCAGATATGGTAACAAAAGGTGAAATGCAGAAAATAATTGCAGGAACTAAAAACACCGGGATTTTTATACTGGTTCGAATTCAATGTGAATCCTAATCCAGTCCCCTTGGGTTGCAAGGGAGTTCGCTTTAGTAAATGAGTTTCCTCCGAGTACAGATGTGGTGTATATCGCTCAGTTTCTCTAGCACTCATTTTTTATACAATGCCTCACCAAATATGTGCTCTCTTTCTATCCCTGACTTGTTACAAAACAGATCTTAGTGAACTACAATGCTTGTGTGCAGTAGAATGAAGAGAGTGATTTGGTTTGATCAAAGTATGTCTAATCTAGGGTTTACAAGGGTGTATAAATACTTTGATGGATGGTAGAGGCTTGACAACCCAAGAGATTTGATCCTTGGAAAGAATTGATTCTTTCCAAGAATAAGGAATGAGCCGTTGTTTCTCTTGATTGCTTTCCTTCAGCAGAGGATTGCTTCACTTGATTTCTCCTTGATTGTTGGATCTTCCAAATGTGGTCGCTTCCCAGATCTCCTCGTATCCCTTAGTCTTCCGTGATTCTGCCCATGATTTGTGTCTTTGTCCAAGACTTATTTGATTTTTTCCAGCTCAGCTAATCATTGTTATCGCTGATTGATTCGTTGATTAGATTGCGCTAGATTTACAAGACCAATCCAGATTTGTTAATCATACGCTGATTGATTTCTTTCCTTGTACATCATGAACCATTCCAGCAGTCTTCTTTACTTTTTGAACTTGATTTCCTGCACATGTATATTATTTGCATCATTAAAACATGATCTAACAATCTCCCCTTTTTTTGATGATGACAAAATAATATAATAAGTTAAAGAAGTAAACACCAGTCGAATTCCCTGTGTTTTACTAGTTGACTTGACTCCCCCTCAATGTATGTACGATTGACTCCCCCTTCAATGTATGCAATCGACTTGACCTGTCCATGACTCTCCCCTCAATGTGTGCAGTCAACTTGTACCGACTTGTACCTGTACAATATACAATATAGGCTAGCTATACACATATAAAATGTGTGCAGTCGACCTGTATACATACACAGATAGGCGCATAGTCGACTTGTACCTGTACACATACACATAACATAGGCAAAATAACATAGGCTTTTTCTCCCCCTTTTTGTCATCAGCAAAGAGGGATTAGAAACATAGATAACAGTAAAGCAGGAAAGGTAAAGAGATTATCCAGCGGCTGGTGAAACAACCCACAGTAGCAAAAAACAGAATTATCCAAGGGCTTAAACCGCAGCCCACAATACCACCAAAACAAGATGTCAAAAAAACATAGTTTTGAAAAACATCCACACTATCGGTGCAGGAAATAGGTAAGGGTGTTGCAGATGGCCTCCTTTAACTGTTCGAAGCTAGTATTTGCAGCGACGCTCAGACCATCCAGCCTGTCGTGATCCTTCTTGAAGGCTTTGACAGCATTCTCCCTTACTCTAAGAACAACAACTCTGATTTTTGACACGTCAGACCCTGTTTCCTTTGAAATAGCATGAATGTCACCCACAGTGGACAAAGTGGCGAAAAGAAGATTTTTGATGTCAGAGAGTTTGGAGTCAATAGAGCTAAGCTGCTCACTAAGCTCAGAACTGACAAGAGTAGAAGGAGAAACAACTGATGAAGGTTTGGTTTTCATAGGGGCCTGCTTGGATTCACTCTCACTTTTCTTAACCCAAGAGCCCTTGATACTCACATAACCCATACTAGCAAAAGCTCTAGAATTATAGGACTTGGAGACAGTAATGAAGGGATAGTTGGATAGAGAAATTTGATGGCTTCCAGAATATGAGTGATTGCCATGCCATAGGGTAAACTAGTGGGATCTTCAGCACTTTCTATCATGAAATTGATGACCCATGAGGAAAGCTTGAGTTTGAGTTTGGTGATGAGGCAGTAGACAAAGAATGTATCCCTTTGAGAGAAGTTGAAAAGGAACCAGTACGAGGAAGCAGGGTGGTTACCACAATATGGGCCAGAATCCGAGTTTCAAAACTTACATCACTAGGGCCCAATTGGTTTGGAAGAATTTCAGAGGGACACTCAACAATGCAATGTTTGGCTTGGTCAAAAGAAAATTCAAAATCCTCAGGCCAAACATTTTTAAAAAGAGTAGGGAAACCAGAGCAACGACATTGGAAAAGAGAGTCAAATAAGGCACAATCAAGAACAATGCGCTTACCTAGCACTAGAGATTCTAGCCTATCTAGTTTACTAGAGTGAAGATTTGCATAAAACATTTTGACCAGGGGTTCATATACCTTAGGCGGGGGAATAGAGAGGAATTTTTCCCACCCTTGATAAACAAAGAGTTCTTAACCTTACAGTTGAGGGCTTCCATATCATCAAGATCCACGAGCCTTCCATGGGCGATGGGCTTGTCCTTAAGAGTAATGAAAAGATCCCTATTTGGGGTATCCCAGAAATTTAGGTCCGACTTGAGTAAGGCAGAGAAATCAACCTTTGATTTCTTTGGGGTGGATGAAATGGGAGGATCTTCCATGGGTCGTTTGCCTAAGGCTTTTTCTCCTAGAAGTTGGGAGTGTTCAGAGAAATCACCCTAAGATGAGGCAAAGCCTTCAGAGTGATCAGACCCTAGGTCTACTTGCTCAGGAGGCACAGAAGGGGGTTTCGCCTTAGAGTGGTACTTTTTCTGGTGGAGGAAGAGGGATTCTTGGAGTGTTTCGCCATAGTAGAAGAGGGGATATGCTCGAGGTTTTGGAGAGAAGATGGAGATGAGAGTGACCGAAAGGGTTTTCTAACTTAAGAAGAGGGTTTTGATAGTTGAGTACAGAAAAGGAAAAGTTGTCAGTTGAGAAGACATGATGATTGGCTTTCCATCTTCGAACTGCGAACTGATGTGAACGAAGTGAAAAGAGAGGGAAAAATAGGAGGCGTAATAAATGCATGGGAAAAGGACAATTATAGCACTTTAAAAGTAATTGAGTACATAGGTCCTAAGAGTTATTAGAAAAGCAAATAATGCCAAGTAAATTTCTCAAAGTACAAAATCTTTCTTCTAATAAAGACTTAGTAAGAATATCGGCTAATTGAGCAAAGGTGCCAACAAAGGCTATTTCTATATCTCCCTTAAGAATATGATCTCTAATAAAATGATGCTTAATATCTATATGCTTTGCTTTAGAATGATGCACATAATTTTTTGAAAGACAAATAGCACTAGAATTATCACAAAGAATTTGTATAGGTTTAAACAAAAGCTCATAGTCACCCAATTGATGAGACATCCATAGTAGTAGTGCACAACACTGTCCAATAGCAATGTATTCAGCTTCAGTAGTGGACAAGGCGACCAGTGCTTGTTTTTTACTGTTCCAGGATATTAATGAATTTCCTAGTAATTGACAAATGCCGCTAGTGCTCTTTCTTTCTTCCTTATCACCTGCATGATCAACATCTGAAAAACCTTCTAATTTAAAAGAGTTAGAGCGAGGATACCACAATCCATGAGATGCAGTTCCAATGAGATATTGAATGATTCTCTTTACAGCAGTCAAATGTGACTCCTTGGAAGCTGACTGAAACCTGGCACATTTACATACGGTGAACATAATATCTGGTCGACTTGCTATCAGATATAGCAATGATCCAATCATTCCCCTGTATTTGGTTTCATCAACTGGCGTGCCCTATTCATCTTTGTCTAGATTTGTAGCAGGGCTCATAGGAGTTCCAATTGATTTTGCATTGTTCATACCAAATTTTTGAATCAGCTCTTTTGTATATTTGGTCTGACAAATAAAAGTTCCTTCTTCGGTTTGTTGGATTTGTAGCCCAAGGAAGAATATGAGTTCACCCATCATGCTCATTTCAAACTCGCTTTGCATAAGATTTGAAAATTCCTTGCACATAAGAGGGTTAACACTACCAAATATAATATCATCAACATAAATTTGAATAATGAGATTACCTTCTAATGATCGTTTAATAAACAAAGTAATGTCTATTTTACCTCTGGTAAAGTCATGATCAATAAGAAAAGTACTCAGCCTATCATACCAGGCACGTGGAGCTTGTTTCAACCCATACAGTGCTTTGGTAAGCTTGTATACATGGTATGGAAATTTTGAATCCTCAAAGCCTGGAGGCTGTTTTACAAAAACTTCTTCCTCGATAAATCCATTCAAAAAGGCGCTTTTAACATCCATTTGAAACTGCCTGAATCCTTTAAAAGATGCGTATTCCAGAAGAATTCGTATAGACTCCAAACGAGCTACTGGGGCGAAAGTCTCATCATAGTTGACTCCTTCTTGCTGTGAATAGCCTTGAGAAACTAGTCTCGTTTTATTTCTTATGACCTTTCCATCCTCGTTCAGTTTGTTTCTAAATACCCATTTTGTTCCGATCACAGACACATTATCAGGTTTGGGTATTAGTTTCCACACTTGATTCTTGCTAAACCGGTCTAATTCCTCCTGCATAGCTTGCACCCAGCTTGAATCCTTCAGTGCTTCCTCTACCTTTTTTGGCTCAATTTGAGAAATCAATGCAATATTTGCTTTCTTTTTTAGGGCAGGCCTATTTTTTATTCCTTCGTTTGGATCCCCTATAATAAATTTTTGAGGATATTCGGGTTCACTTCTCCATTCATTTGGTCGAATTATATTTGTAGTCGACTCGACTTGTGGGTCTAGAGTATTGCTTCTATTTTCTCCAGTTGATTCGATCACCCCAGATGTGCTAGTCGACTCCTGTGATTTTCCTTTGTCCTGAGCTTCTTGAGTTTGATCTTCGTGACCTGCAGTAGTTCCTTTCTCGACCAAGGGATTATTTTCATCGAATATAACATGTACATATTCTTCTACACATAAAGTACGTTTATTGTAGACTCTAAAAGATCTGCTATTCAACGAGTAACCAAGAAAAATACCTTCGTTACTTCTTGGGTCAAACTTTCCAAGATTATCTTTACCGTTATTGTGAATAAAACATTTGCTTCCAAAGGGATAGAAGTAACTGATATTTGGACGTTTACCTTTCCAGAGTTCATAAGGGGTCTTCTTCAGAATTGGCCTTATAAGGCAACAGTTGAGGATGTGATAAGCAGTACTTACGCCTTCTGCCCAGAAATAGTTTGGCAATGAATGTTCTAGTAGCATGGTTCTTGCCATGTCTTGGAGAGTTCTGTTCTTCCTTTCCACAACCTCATTTTGCTGTGGTGAGCGTAGTGCAGAGAAATTGTGAGTGTATCCTTGATCGTTGTAGAAGTCTTCAAAAGCTCTGCTTTCAAATTCTCCTCCATGGTCACTCTGAATTTTTGAGATCGGAAATCCTCTTTCAACCTTTTTGCAGAAAACTTCAAAATTTCTTAAGGCTTCATCCTTATGAGACAAGAAGATTACCTAGGTGAAACGTGAAAAGTCATCAACAATAATAAAAGCATACCTTTTACCTCCTATGCTAGTAGTTCTAGTAGGACCAAATAAATCCATATGAAGTAATTGCAAAGGTTTTGAAGTAGATGCTATATCTTTATATTTGAAAGAATTTTTGATTTGCTTACCCATTTGACATGCATCACAAATATGAGTTCTAGAGAAATTCAGTTTAGGCAAACCAATAACTAAATCATGTTTGGACAGTTTTTTAATCAAATGCATGCTAGCATGGCCAAGTCTTCTATGCCATAACCATGGATCATCAGACATAGAGGATAAGCAAATGCGTCCATCTATATTTTCAAAACCATCAAGTATATAAACATTTCCATACCTTTTTCCATGAAGAATTATCTTACCTGATTCGTCTACAATAGCACACCCTATTTTCTTAAACTTTACCTCATATCCTGAGTCACAGAGTTGATTTATGCTCGAGAGATTGTAGTTTAGGCCATCAACGAGATATACTTCAGTAATGTCACAGTTGTTATTGAAAGGAATTGTTCCAGTGCCAACTATTTTGCCCCTTGAATCGTCTCCGAATTTTACACTTCCTCCATCGATATTTGTAACTTCCTTGAACAGGTTTTTGTCACCTGTCATATGACTGGAACACGCACTATCTAGATACCATTTTCCTTTGCGGCTTACTCTATCGTGTTCCTGCAAGACAAGATGATCACTTTCTTTTTGGTACCCAAGCTTGCCTGGGTCCTGGTGAGTTAGTGTTGCTCGGTTCAGAATTTTTTGGTTTCCAAACCCATCCTGACACATTTGATTTACGAAAGCAACAACCGGAATATTTATGCCCACTTTTATTACAGTAATGACATTTAGCTCCAGACCTGTTTTCATAAGTGTTAGAACTAGCCGACTTAGATTGAGCTGGTTCTTTCCCAATTGACTTGTAAGTCATCTGGTCCGATCGACTTGTCGACTTGGTTCTGATTGGTTCCTTTCCAGTTGACTTGTAAGTCGCCTGGTTTGACCTAACAGAAATATGACTGGTGGATTTGCACAAGCTGTTAAGCTGCATTTGCAACTCCTCAAACTCTTCTTGAAGTACTTCTTTTTCGATTTCACATACTTCATGTTTGAGTTTCAAGTCTTTAATCTCCCTAGTGAGTCTCTTAAGTTCATTCATCATTCTTTGAGACTCTTTTAAAGTGGAATCAATAATATCCTGCAATTCATTACATCTTTCGCAGTCATAAGATCTTACCTCACTAGTTTTACCCCGTTCCATGAAACAGTTCTCGTCATCTGAATCATCTTCATCTGTCCAGCATCCTGAGGTTCTGTTTATTTCATTTTCCAGAATTGTCATGAAACAAAGATTTGCTATTTCTTCGTGGTCTGAGTCATCCTCATCGCTCCAGCTTCCAAAGGATTTGTTCTTATTGAAGCCTCTAGAGATCTTCCTTTTCAGTTCTTGGCATTCAGCTTGAATGTGCCCAAATTTTCCACATTCGTAGCATTTTCCATCGTTCTTATCCTGTTCATTGTATTGCCTGGATCGTCTTGGTGGGAATCTTCCTTTCTTTGTATTTATGTATCTTCTCATCAGCCCATCCATATTTCTAGACATCACAGCAATCTCTTCTTGTAGAGCTTCAGGATCATCAATTTCATTTTTAGCCATTTTAGTAGAGGTTTTGAATGCAACTATTTTCTTTTTCTCCTCTTGATTTGTCTTTTTCAAATATGTCCTTTCGGAAGCAATGAGTTCTCCTCGTAGTTCATCATAGGACAATTTGTTTAGGTCTTGAGATTCCAGTGTGACTACTTTGGTCTGCCAAGTGGTTGGCAGACTTTCGAAAATTTTTCTAACTTGATCACCACTGGTGTAGGGCTTGCCAAATGCCTTTAAGTCACTAATTATTTTACTAAACCTGGCAAATATTTCTTCAATGTATTCTCTTTCTTTCATTGAGAAAAGTTCATAGTCATGAACTAGCATGTTGATGTGAGTTTCCTTTACTTTGCTAGTTCCCTCATAGGTGACCTCAAGTTTATCCACATCTCTTTGGCTGTATCACAACTCGATTTTTTTCTCGTATTCCTCACCATTTATAGCATTGTGAAGCAGATTTCTTGCCTTGTTATTCACTTGTACTGCTTCAAGTTGCTCCTTTGAGTATGAATCTATATCATCAGGATCAGCAAGTGGTGGAGTGCTAGCAGGTAGGGGATAGTTTCTCTTTTTAACGACTCTCCAGACTTTGACATCGTATGCTTTAGCAAAGATTTCCATTTGTACTTTTCAGTGAGAGAAATGTTGTCCATTGAAGTATGGTGGTCTAACTTGTGAAGTTCCTTCCTGAAAGAGAGCTCCTATGATAATTTGATTTGCCATAATCTTTTCTCACAAGCTGTTAAGCAAAAGGTAAAAAGCATCATCAAAGTTGAAAGACACATCTGAAAGTACAAGAGGGGGAGGGGGTGAATTGTGAATACTTAAAATTAATTGCTTATAAGTTGACTTATAACTTGAGTAGTCGACTGAATATGATAATTTAGCAGATATGGTAACAGAAGGTAAAATGCAAAAAATAATTGCAGGAATTAAAAACACCGAGATTTTTATACTGGTTCTGATTCAATGTGAATCCTAATCCAGTCCCCTTGGGTTGCAAGGGAGTTCTCTTTAGTAAATGAGTTTCCTCCGAGTACAAATGTGGTGTATATCGCTTAGTTTCTCTAGCACTCGTTTTTGATACAATGCCTCACCAATTGTGTGCTCTCTTTCTATCCCTAACTTGTTACACAACAGATCTTAGTGAACTACAATGCTTGTTTTCAGTAGAATGAAGAGAGCGATTTGGTTTGATCAAAGTATGTCTAAGCTAGGGTTTACAAGGGTGTATAAATACTTTGATGGATGGTAGAGGCTTGACAACTCAAGAAATTTGATCCTTAGAAAGAGTTGATTTTTTCCAAGAATAAGGAATGAGCCGTTGCTTCTCTTGATTGCTTTCCTTCAGCAGAGGATTGCTTCACTTGATTTCTCCTTAATTGTTGGATCTTCCAAATGTGGTCGCTTCCCAGATCTCCTCGTATCCTTTAGTCTTCCGTGATTCTGCCATAATTCGTGCCTTTGTTCAAGGCTTATTTGATTTTTTCCAGCTCAGCTAATCATTGTTATCGCTGATTGATTCGTTGATTAGATTGCGCCAGATTTACGAGACCAATCCAGATTTGCTGATCATATACTGATTAATTTCTTTCCTTGTACATCATGAACCATTCCAGTAGTCTTCTTTACTTCTTGAACTTGATTTTCTGCACATGTATATTATTTGCATCATTAAAACATGATCTAACACATTTTGTCCATTGTACTTCGAATTATACTACTATGTTTAATGTCCCAAGAAATTTCACTGAGTCTCCACGTTAGGGCTTGGTATTTAACTTTTGGCCATGTTAAAATAATAATAAATATAGACAATCGCAAGAGTTTGTGCTCATCCTCCTTTTACTCCATCTTCTTCATAGGAGCCGTAGAAAATTGAAGACTCATTGCTTATTTGTGGTTGATTTTGGATTGATTTTGATTGAAGAAACTTGAAAAACACCATTGTTTAATTTTGTTGAGCTTGATTTTTGAAGAAAATAAAGTGGGTATATTGGTTATTGAAGGGTTGAGTTAAATCTAGCCATTGTGAATTATTAGGATTGATACTAGAATAGAGGATAAAATTTGGAGTCATTTGGACAAATTTAGATCCATTTTGAAGCCAACAAAAGTTGGTGAAATTTATCAAAAACTCCAAGTGATTAGCCACAATTCTGAATAATTTATTTCAAAGTTACGCTATAGTATGTACTAAAAGTGAGTAGCTTGTACTTTTGGCAAGCCTATCCATTAGAAACTAAACTAGCTCACTCTAAAACAAAACATCAACGGCTATTTTCTAACCAACGTTCACTACACGCACCCATTGATGGACCCGCCGGACGGCGCTGCTTCGACGCGTCTGGAAGGTCAATCGACTCCAAATTCAATGGCGAACCAACCTACTTATCTAATTGATACAAAATTGCCATATTCTACAAAGGTCATCTCCTCCTAGAACACTCCGAATCCTCCAAATCACCATGGCAGGGAGTTAGTCATTGCTACTCATACCATGCATAATGGAATACCGAAGGTTCTTTTCAAAGCAAAAGACTATTATGGTGTTATGGCTGAAGAGTGCAAGCTCACAATTGTTGGGCGATTCCTCAAAGCAAGGCCTCAAATTGACAAAACTAGATCAAAATATAAGGAGTTAATCTCGATTAAGGGCTATCACGATTAGGGTTTACGACAACTACAATTTTTTCCTTGATTTCACCAATGACGAAGATTTTAACTCAGTTTGGTTTAGAAGGGTAATTGAAATCGAAGGGCAGCAGATGTGGCTCCAAAAATAGTCCCCGGATTTCAAGCCTGAAGAGAACCTGCCCATTGCTCTGGTATGGGTTCTCCTTCCTGGTTTACCTTTTCATATGCACACATGGAACTATGTTAAACAAGTTGTGAGTGCAATTGATACTCCCCTTGAAATGAATTTGGCTACTAGAGGAAGAACAAGGCCTAGCATGGCCAAAGTCAAAGTAGAAATTGACCTGCTTAAAGACCAGCCAAATTCTGTTTATGTTGGACAAACATGTGACAATGTTCCTCAGAAAGATTTTGTGCAAATAATTGAATTCGAAGGCGTCCCTAAATACTACAAATTCTGTCAAAAGCTGGGACATAATATGATTAACTGTAGAGCACTAGAAAGGAAAAAAGATGCTGAAAATAGGGAATTGAAAGCTCAAAAAACTGTTGCAAATCAGAATGATGAAACAAAAGGAAATGAAATGGATAACCAACATGAGGCTTCTGAAAATGGAAGTTGTAAGCACGTGATTTTTTCCCTATGTGAAATACTCCTACAAATTAAAGAAATAAATTTTTCCCAGTTATTTGCAATTTTATAGGATTTTTGTAGGAATTTGTGTTATTTGTTTGCATCTCTATGCATGTTTACTTTTATTAAAATTATGAAAAAATACAAAACATACCATGCATTACATTTAGATTTTGTTTCCATGTTTTAGGATTAATTAGTTAATTAATTATTTTACTAAAATGAAAATCACAAAAATGGCTCATTTTTACATTTATCGTTTTTAATTCTTAAATCAGTGATTTTTCTCTATGATCAAGTAATTGTTAAAAATTTATAATTAGATAATTAGCCTAATTTTACAATTTAGATTAATTTAGGATTTTTAATTTAAGATTTTTAATTGAACATAAAGAAAAAAAGAGAAAACAAAACAAAAGAAAAATAAAATTGGAAAAGGTGGGTTTTAAGTCTGATTGGGTCAAAATTAAAATTAACCCAATTCCCACCAACCAGCCCAATTTCCAAATCTGCCCAGCCCCTCAACCAGCCCAAAACACCCTTAAACCCGCCCAGCCAACCGGTTTGACCTGCCCCCCTACCCTTTAATATATAAATCCCATTATAACATTTTCCCCCAAACTAAACCCTAAAACTAGAGACAAAATAAGCGGCACCCATCTCCTAGCCTGTTTCTTCCTCGCCTAGCTCACCCAATCTCATCTGAGTTTCATACGAGTTCATCTCTAAACTCGTCGCATGGCCCCTCCTTTCATCTCTCTCCAACGTGGCATAACCATTTCTGATAGATTCCCTCTCCATCACATGCCCTCTCTTTGTTTTTTTTCGGATTTTTGATCTTTTAGATGGAAATTAGGAGAAATGGGAGGCGTAGGATTGAGTGAAATTGGATCTAGTCCCTCCATTTGTCCGTTTTTCCATAAAAAAAGGAGTAAAAATCAGATTCGGATTTTTGGGAATTTTTGGGAGATTTCTTGGGAGGGAAGTATAGAAGGTTCGAGATTTCTAAGGCCTATATAAGAGGAGTGATATTTTCAAAGAGAAGGAGGATTTTTAGAGAGAAATTTCGGAGGAAAAATTGAAAGAAGAAAACTAGGGTTCGAAAATATTCTTCTTCTTTTCTATTGTTCTTCTTCATTTTTTGTCCCAGAACAGAGAAATACAAAAAAAAATATTGTTGAGTGTTCTATGATTTAATTTTAATGTCGATTATTGTCTAAAATTTCGAAATCTATAGAGTCTATCTTTTCATTTCGATTCTGGATTTTGGTTAAAATGAAATTCATTTGAGAAGTTTGAGTCTAATGCTGCTCGAGGGTTGATTTTAAGCCGCTATTTGTTTTTATTCGATTTCAGTTTTTGGGGCTAGTTCAGTGTTCGATTTCATGTTCTTTGACTGACTCTTCCTCTTATTTTACTCTTTGTTGTCATTAAAGTATGAGGAGGGCTTAGGATAAGCAATTAAGATTTGGTTTGAATTTCTAAAATGTTGAAGTTCGAGTGATAATAAAAGCAGATTGTTGGGTTTTGGATTGACAATGAGTTTGGATGAATTCTCCCTGATGTGCAAACTTGTTCTGTTTTTTTTGTGTTCAAGTGTCATACAAATCTTGAATCTGCTTGATTTTGATAGGTTTGATTTACGTTAAATTTGGTTTATGATTGTATGGTTTACATGAAGTATGTCATGTTACTGATGAAAGAGTTCGACTAGCTCTTTTGATATCTTTGTAAATTTTTCCTGCTAATGTTGTTTGATTTGCACTGGTATATGCAACCTATGCATATCTTTAGGTTTAAATGAATGAAATCCATGCTATTTCGCAGTTGTAGGTCTATTCTTGTTTGCAAAGGTTTGAATGTCGATTCATGTTCGAGCTAAATCTAAAATGATGTCTGAAATTTTGTTTGCCTTTTCTGGGTTCGAGATACGTTTTTGCGTCTGATCGTATGCTCCTGTTGGCTTATTATGCTGAAATGTTTGTTGTCTTTTTAGAATAGTGCTGTTAGTTTAGTTAGATGTAGTCTAAGTCATAAATGTGTTGCTGAATATTACAAGTGATTTGTTATAATGTGCATACACTTTGTTCATCATAAATTCATATCCAGGCTCATGTTAAACTTTTTGTTCGTTTTTTTATTATTTTGGTCTTTCACGTCCTTGGTAAAAAGTTCTATTGTTGCAGGCTGAATGGTCTGTATCGCTTATACACTCACAGTTGTTTGAGTTTGTTGGTTGATCTTTTTCATCATAGCTTCTGATCATATCATTAGCATGTTAATAAAACTTACCATGTATGATAAAACCTAAAACAATGATTGTGGAATTACTCCGATGAAAAATGACGTTTCCTGATTTTAGTAATTTCACCGCTTTCCTTTAAACCAAAGCCATAGAAAACATGTCTTACTTGAGTTTATTCTGATGTTCTTCTATACGTTTAGGCGTGCCTATAATGAAAAGAAGTCGAGGAAGCTGTATAAGGAGACCTTAATGTAATTTAGGAAAAATAATAACTCATGAACATCGTAGAAATGCTTTAGGCGCGATTTAATATATCATCATGATTGTGGACACGTTCGCGTGACATGATTACGATTCCCAAAATAAAATAGGAGTATCCGTTTGTGCAACTTTGACTAAACCTTCGTAATAATAATAAAGCGTTATTAATTGTAGACACGTTTGCGTGACATGATTTTTGACGCACCAAACAAATGGGTACACGTACGTGTGACCTGTTTTAAGATAATTTCTTAATTAAAAAAGGCAAATGCACATATGTAAGTAACTAGACAATTTTATTAAGCCAAGTAAGATCAAAGCGATCGTGCCAAAACCATGGAACTCGGAAATGCCTAACACTTTCTCCCGGGTTAATAGAATCCCTTACCCGGATTTCTGTGTTCCCATACCATAAAATTGAGTCAACTTCCTCGATTCGGGATTCTAAACCGGTGACTTGGGACACCATAAATTATCTCAAGTGGCGACTCTGAATTTAATAAATAATCTCATTTCGATTGTTACTTAAATTGAAAAAAACTCCATTATACCCCCTTCCGGGAGTAGAAAAAGGAGGTGTGATACAAATGCAATTAACAATGGGCGGGATAGAGACAGTATGACACAGAACCAATTGAAACAAAAGATTGTCAATGAACTCGAGAATCACCATCAAAAGCTTTCAAGCAACATCAAGGATAAATCCAGCAGAAAAGTTAAGAAGAGCAAACAGAGGAATTTGCCTAAGAATAAAGCTAAAGTTATATTCAAACCTATGCAAAACCTATCTGATGTCACCAACAGGAGAAAGAAGCACAACAAAGAGATAACCTTGGCTCTTCAAAATTTGAATCAGGAAAGTGATCATGAAGTGGCTGTGAATGATCAGAGGCAGTCAAATAATTGTGAAAAGAGGGTTCAATCTGGGAATGCCAATAATCAGGATACCTCTGTTACAAACCCAAGCAGGTAGGATCATAATGCATATGCCAATAACAGGGAAACCAACGAGAATCAGCAGGAGTCGATTCAAGAAAGTGATGTTCAAAATGGAAATGAAGATCCTAAAAATAGACAAAAGGAAAAGAAAACTCTTAACATAAGAGACTATGTCAATGAATCAACCAGTGTTCCTTCAGAAATTAAAAATCTTCCTAGGACTGATATGGTAGTTGATCTCAACATGGAACCCAATCCAAAACAAGACAAATATGTTACTAGCCAGCAAATTGAAGTGACTTTCCCTAATATGGTGACAATTATAATTCCTGAAGATCAGCTCCAAACAGATTTGAATGAGGGATCCTTTCAAATCATAGGTGGTAAAGAAAATAGGAAGCTAAAAGGAAGAAAGAACAAAAGCAAAGATACTACACCTCCTAAAGGAGGACACTCATGCTGACTCGAATATTGTTTCCATGATAGATGCAATATTTTAGAACATTAGGGGAGTAAATACAAAAAAGAAAGCCTTACCAAGGTTAAAAAAATTAATTACCATCTATAAGTGGAACTTGTTGTTATTATGGAACCTTTTGCCAGTATCAATTAAATTGAAAGGTGGAGGAGATTCCTTGGCTATCAACACCGTGTCTCTAATATAAATGGTCGATTTGGATCATGTGGTCAGGAAACAACATGACTATTGTATTGAACAATCACGAGCAACAACTTACTATCAAATTGCATTATGGGGCTGCTAATAGTGATCACGAGATTACAACAGTGTATGCTAAATGTACTCTTCAAGTGAATGGTCTGTGGTGCATCGGGGGTGATTTCAATGTCATTCTAGACCCAGATGAGAAAAAGGTGGCAGACCTTATAGAATGAGTAAAAGTCTTGAATTTAGTACTTGCATAGATAACTGTGGAATGATGGACTTGGGTTTTAATGGACCAAAATACACATGGTGTAACAATTGGGAACCAAGAAGAAGAATATGGAAAAGGTTGGATAGAGTGTTTATCAATGATGAATGGTCCCAAGTTTTTCAAAACAATACAGTCAACCACTTGGCTAGAATTGGTTCTGATCATAGACTGATTCTAATTCAATGCCATGATTCTAACCAACAGGGGCCTAAATATTTCAAGTTTTTACATTTTGGACTAACCAACTAACTTTTTTGCAGGTAGTTGAAAAAGCCTAGATGAATCATGTTAATGGAAATCCTTTGTGGAGACTTCAACAAAAACTTAAAATGCTTAGCAGAAGGCTGACTCAATAGTCTAAAGAAGACATTGGCAATGTTTTTGATCAAGTATAGTATTGGGAAAACAAAATTAAAGGCCTTGAGCAGAGTGATCTTATTAACAATAATGACATCACCAGGACTGAACTGAATAAAGGCCAAGCATAATACATTATATGGATGGGGATACAGGATAACATTCTTAGCAGAAAGCTAGAGTGAACTGGTTCGAGGAAGGTGATGCTAAAACTAAATACTTTCATAGCACCATTAGAGAGAGAAGGAGAAGGCTTCAAATTCTCAAAATCAAAGACAACAGAGGCCACTAGATTGAGAGGGATTCTAACATTGGCAAGGCAGTTGTCCACCATTCTCAACAGTTCTTTAACATCAATGATCAAAATATCAATTGTATCTCTCAATGTGTAACTGATGATGACAATGAAAACCCCACTACCATCCCTGATGCTGAAGAGATTAGAGATGTTGTTTTCAATATGAGTACTACTAGTGCTATTGGTCCGGATGGATATAATGGGAAATTCTTCCAAACTTGTTGGGATATCATTAAGGAGGATATTATTGATTTTTTTCAAGTTGTCTTCAATGGTAGGAGACTCACTAAATTTTTTTCTTATACTTGTCTAGTTCTTATTCCTAAAGTAGACTCTCCTAGTAGTTTTTCAGATTTGAGACCTATTAGTTTGAGTAAATTTACAGCAAAGATTATCACCAAGATCCTTTCCAGAAGGCTGAATCCTATCATAGGGAAGCTTATATCAGAGAATCAGAGAGGCTTTGTGAAAGGTAGATTGATCACTGAAAATATTCTGTTAGCCCGGGAGATTGCTCAAGGTGTGAACAAGAAGAACCGATGAGGCAATGTTATTATAAAACTCGACATGGCAAAAGCTTATGACAGAATTTCCTGGACTTTTCTGATGGTAGTTATGAGAAAATTTGGATTCTCTGAAAATTGGATTGACATTATCTGGGGGCTTCTACAAGATATTTGGTACTCTATCATCATCAATGGGGCTAGAACTATTTTTTTCATATCTACTCAGGGCCTCAAACAAGGAGATCCTTTATCCCCTTTATTGTTTATTATAGGAGCTGAGGTTCTCTCTAGATCTCTCAATGAGCTGAATGACTTTATTAGCTTCACTCCTTTTAGTATATATCAAAGAGGTCTAATGATCAATTATTTATCTTATGTCGATGATACTGTTATATTCTGTGGAAGAAACAACATGACTATCAAGCTTAACAAAAAGGTTATTGACAGGTATGAAAAGGCTTATGGGCAGAAAGTTAATAATGACAAGAGTTTCTTTATTACATCTCCTCACACATGTGCCGCAAGAATCAATAGAATTAGAAATGCTATTGGTTATATGGATAAGTCCTTTCCTTTTCCTTATCTGGGGTGCCCTGTATACTATTGGAGAAAGACTAACAATCTCTTTGATGGTATGCTCTCCAAAATTATCAAAAAGCTCAATGGATGGCAAGCCAAAATGATGTCTTCTGGGGGGGAATAATTTCGATCAATCATGACCTATAATCCCTTCCTACATACATTTTATCTGCTATGAATCCTCCTCAAGGAATTACCAAGCTCATGGAGAAGCACTTTGCAAACTTCTTCTGGGGCACCAATGAAGATAAGAATAAATATCATTGGTCTTCATGGAACAATCTTTGTCTCCCTAAAGATGAAGGGAGAGCTGGTGTCAGCAAAATTCATTGATACACTTAGCATTAAAAGGTGGTGGAGATTTAGAACTCAACCTTCCCTCTGGGCCAACTTTCTCAAGAGTAAACATTGCAAAAGAACTTATCCGGTGAACAAAAGGCTAAATCCAACTGACTCTCATATTAGGAGAAACATGCTCAAAATCAGGAACAAAGCAGAGAATAACATTAGATGGGAAGTTCAGAAAGGTAATTGTAGCTTTTGGTGGGACAATTGGGCATGCAAAGGTGCTTTAGCCAATCTTTTACAAGAAGGTGGGAGATAAGTACATGTGAAGCACTTCATGAATAATGGAGAATGGAATATTGGCAAACTCAATCAATTTCTCCCTGCTCATATTACTAATAATATTGCTCACCTGGAAATTGGGGATCCAAATGAAGACTACTTCCCCGTTCGGATTATTTCTAATGATGGGAACGTTTTTCTAACTCAGCATGACACTCTATTAGATTCAAAAAGCAAAAGAATGAGTTTATAAATAAAATTTGGCATAATTCTATCCCCTTCAAAATGTCTTTTACAACTTGGAGAATTTTCAAAAATAGGTTGCCATTTGATGATGTTATTTGCAGATTTGGTACTAACATTATTTTCAGATGTTCTTATTGTTCTTCTGCGCATGTAGAAACAGTGCAACATGTCTTCAATAGTAGTAAAGCTGCCAACTTCATATGGAATACCATTGGGAATACACTTGGAATCAAACACCAATACGAACATATTATTGCTACTTTCAAGAGATGGTGGGAGACATGCGCTAACAATAAAGTCCATAATCAAATTCTTCAGTTAGCTCACACGATAATATGTTGGGAACTCTGGAAACAAAGGAATGCGTGCAAGTGTGGAAAACAGAAGAAGTTTCAGTTGAACACTATGAGACATCAGGTCATTTGGACTTTAAAAGCAGCTATCTCCAACACTGTTCCTGGTGACTACACTCAGATGGAATAACCCTTATTATGTGATAAAATTGAAAGACTCTGACCATTCCAAAAATGGATACAAGTTACATGGGAACTTCCTCTACCTGGCACTGTCAATGTTAATACGGATGATAGTTTCTGCAAGGAAAGTGGAAAAGCAGGCATTGGAGGGGTGGTCAGGGACAATCAAGAGGATTTTATCATGACATTTTCTATTCCTATCAGTTGTGATAGTAATACCATGGCAGAGGCTAAAGAACCAGAATTTGGAGGGAAATGGTGTAGCCAAAATGGATACACTAATTTTTCTCTCGAACTGGAATCAATGGTCGTAGTAGATATGCTCGCAGAAGGAGACACAAACAATGTGAAGACAAAGAGGGTAATTGATAGAGCTTCCTACATAGTTAAACAAACTAGAGCCACTGTCAAACATTGCATCAGAGAAGGTAATCAAGTAGCAGATTGTCTTGCTAAATTGAGTGCCACCACAAATCGGAGAAAGTTGTTTCATTCATTCCAACATTTGCCCAACAGTGCAAAAGGACCTTTTCTCCTAGATAAATGGCAACTTCCTAGTATAAGGACAAAGTATGAAACATCTAATTTCTTTGTTAGCTAATTTTGTTCAGAGGTATCAGGAAGGAGGGTGTATATATAGGAACCTCCTTTTCCTTTTTTTGGGGTGATGGTATCACCGTTGTTGTATTTTCTAAGGTAAGGTCTAGTCCCTTCTTGTGTTTTTTAAAATACAGCACAACCTAGATGGCTATCTGGGCAACTTTATTTATAAAAAAAATCATTAGAAACTCGTGGTAAGTCATTAGATTTTATGAATAATTTGTTCCAAAGTTACCACATAATTTGTGCTAAAGTCCAGCTGGTGGGACTTGTGGCAAATTAAACTCATCCATCAGAAGCTCTTAGTGATCCGCCAGGATATTTTGTACTAAACTTCTGGGTGATCTGCCATGAGTTTTGGCAAGGTAAGCCTTTTGGCGATCTTCCAGGAATTGAATTCCATCTTATGATCTGAAAGATGTTTTTGCACAACTTATTTAAACGTGGTCAAAACTTAAATAACAGTGGTAGAAAATAGCTTATATTGTGTGAATCTCCCTTAATGTTCTTAGAACTTCTCTATTAGTAACTCCTTTCATTTATAGATATTCCTCAATTCCTCAAACTCAATCCTAATTCAGAGGGCACAATTATTAGGATAACAGTTCTAGTTCTTGTATTTGCTAAACTCAAGTGTATCATTTTTCCCTTGCCTCCGTAGCTCTCTCCATTTTAAGCCTCTCTATTGAGAATTTTCCCCTAATCTTACTTAGCTTTCGACCTTTTAACTGCCTTAAAAGCTATTGTTAAAACCGTATTGGATGTCCGTATTTTTATTCATACTAGTAAATTTGTCCGCACTCCGCGCGGTTAAAAAAGATCTCATCAATTCATTAGAATATTAAAGATATTTTAACAATGTTTTTTGTCTCGAAATATAAATAGATCATATTTCAAATTTTAATTCACCTTTTTACTCACCTAAGTTTTATATAGATATTAGCTATGACTATGGAGATCGTTAGTATGTTTCTGAGCCTAAGCACGAGAATATTCAAGGGGCTTAAGCTCACTTTAATAATCATATGCAAAAGCAATGAAATTCTTCAGTTAGCTCACACGATAATATGTTGGGAACTCTGGAAACAAAGGAATGCGTGCAGGTGTGGAAAACAGAAGAAGTTTCAGTTGAACACTATGAGACATCAGGTCATTTGGACTTTAAAAGCAGCTATCTCCAACACTGTTCCTGGTGACTACACTCAGATGGAATAACCCTTATTATGTGATAAAATTGAAAGACTCTGACCATCCCAAAAATGGATACAAGTTACATGGGAACTTCCTCTACCTGGCACTGTCAATGTTAATACGGATGATAGTTTCTGCAAGGAAAGTGGAAAAGCAGGCATTGGAGGGGTGGTCAGGGACAATCAAGAGGATTTTATCATGACATTTTCTATTCCTATCAGTTGTGATAGTAATACCATGGCAGAGGCTAAAGAACCAGAATTTGGAGGGAAATGGTGTAGCCAAAATGGATACACTAATTTTTCTCTCGAACTGGAATCAATGGTCGTAGTAGATATGCTCGCAGAAGGAGACACAAACAATGTGAAGACAAAGAGGGTAATTGATAGAGCTTCCTACATAGTTAAACAAACTAGAGCCACTGTCAAACATTGCATCAGAGAAGGTAATCAAGTAGCAGATTGTCTTGCAAAATTGAGTGCCACCACAAATCAGAGAAAGTTGTTTCATTCATTCCAACATTTGCCCAACAGTGCAAAAGGACCTTTTCTCCTAGATAAATGGCAACTTCCTAGTATAAGGACAAAGTATGAAACATCTAATTTCTTTGTTAGCTAATTTTGTTCATAGGTATCAGGAAGGAGGGTGTATATATAGGAACCTCCTTTTCCTTTTTTTGGGGTGATGGTATCACCGTTGTTGTATTTTCTAAGGTAAGGTCTAGTCCCCTCTTGTGTTTTTTAAAATACAGCACAACCTAGATGGCTATCTGGGCAACTTTATTTATAAAAAAAATCATTAGAAACTCGTGGTAAGTCATTAGAATTTATGAATAATTTGTTCCAAAGTTACCACATAATTTGTGCTAAAGTCCAGCTGGTGGGACTTGTGGCAAATTAAACTCATCCATCAGAAGCTCTTGGTGATCCGCCAGGATATTTTGTACTAAACTTCTGGGTGATCTGCCATGAGTTTTGGCAAGGTAAACCTTTTGGCGATCTTCCAGGAATTGAATTCCATCTTATGATCTGAAAGATGTTTTTGCACAACTTATTTAAATGTGGTCAAAACTTAAATAACAGTGGTAGAAAATAGCTTATATTGTGTGAATCTCCCTTAATGTTCTTAGAACTTCTCTATTAGTAACTCCTTTCATTTATAGATATTCCTCAATTCCTCAAACTCAATCCTAATTCAGAGGGCACAATTATTAGGATAACAGTTCTAGTTCTTGTATTTGCTAAACTCAAGTGTATCATTTTTCCCTTGCCTCCGTAGCTCTCTCCATTTTAAGCCTCTCTATTGAGAATTTTCCCCTAATCTTACTTAGCTTTCGACCTTTTAACTGCCTTAAAAGCTATTGTTAAAACCGTATTGGATGTCCGTATTTTTATTCATACTAGTAAATTTGTCCGCACTCCGCGCGGTTAAAAAAGATCTCATCAATTCATTAGAATATTAAAGATATTTTAACAATGTTTTTTGTCTCGAAATATAAATAGATCATATTTCAAATTTTAATTCACCTTTTTACTCACCTAAGTTTTATATAGATATTAGCTATGACTATGGAGATCGTTAGTATGTTTCTGAGCCTAAGCACGAGAATATTCAAGGGGCTTAAGCTCACTTTAATAATCATATGCAAAAGCAATGAAATTCTTCAGTCATACTCATCAACCTAATAATAATAATTTCCGTAAGAGAACACAAAATGTACAAATGACATGATTGCATAATTTGAAATGTTTTCAATTTTAAAATGTCGATATATACATCAAAATCATTAATCCACGAAAAAAGGACAAAAATGAGACAATTTGGTACCAAGCTAAGGAGTTGTTACTTATCACAAATAAATGCACCCTATTAGGGTATTCAGTTCTCGTCAAATATAAATATAATAAAGTAAAATAAAATTACTTTACTTTTTAATTCTATTTTTATATTTTAGATTATCCAAAAAATATGGTCATTTTTTCTCTGCTTAGTTCCTACATCTCTAGATATTTATTTTAAAAAAAGGTCCACCGACTTGATGCAGTTTCAAAAATAAAATTATTCTTGTAAATAAATAAATAAAATATCCATCTGTTTAAAAGGAGATTTATTTTCTACATAATCCAAATTATTTCTCAATACTCGACTATTTATGAGACCGACATTTCATGGAAGAGAGATTTATGACTTTCAAAATGTACTTTTACTTGAAACTTTTTCAAGTATAATATAATTTCAACTCTTACCTTAATATTATTCCCCAAATAAAATAAAAAGGCTCAATTGGGACATAGCAGTCAATTACATTGTTCATTAACTTTGGCATAAGGTATAACTAATTTATCACAATTATAATTAACAAACTTAGCTCGAAGTACAACATTAAGAACAATACGACATCCATATATCAAAATCGTCAAAATCTAACACAAACATGCAAAGTTCAATTGATTAAGAAAGTAATAAGACTATACATTTTTCTTCATGTTCATCATTTTGTAATGGTTCAAGTACTACTATTTAAATAAAGAAAAGCAATAAAATATTCTGACAAACGCTTCTTCAAACATATATATTTACAAACAAAAAAATGTTTGTGTCAACTACAAAAAAGTAAAAGGTAATTCTAAAGATAAACAAATGACATTTACATCAGACTAAAGAGGATGTGCAATACAATTCAATATCTTTCTTAGACATATATATCCCATCTAATTAACTGGCTCAGACACTAACGTTATCTTCTACGAAAAAAACTCTACCATTTTCTTCCCTTTTTTGTTCTTTCAAACTATAATTTTTTAAGAACAGTTCATCATGTTGATCTAACCATTTGAGAAAACCACACCTCAGGTCCTGCAATAAAACTCAAACAAATTCAAGAAAACTGATTAGAAAACTTTTCAGTTGGAGCAACAATAGAATTCAACAAAAGAACTAAGATATATAAAACTTTGTGAATAAAGATTTCTGAAACACCAACTAAACTAACATGTAATACCATTAAGCGCAAACATAATTAAGATTCTAGTTATCAATATTGCATAAAGCCTTTCATCTTTTATTAACTTGATGGACCTTACGATATACAAATTCCGTACAAAATCAAACAAAATAGAAATTTATTTTGAAGGAAGAAATTTGATGATACCTAGCGATTGTAAACTTGAGCAGGGACCAAACTTGCCAGATTCAAAACCAAAAATACCATGACATGACTAAATCAACAGGTTGGGTATGCTTTTTGTTGATACTACTGCTCGAATTAGATCCAACTAATGAAATAGGGCAAGACTGAGAGAATTAAGTCATAAAACCTCATGACATTGGAAAGATAAATTTTGGTGAGAAAGATATTGCTCCAAAAGGCAAAAAAGGAGTATTTATAACACATTTAACAAATGGGGGTTATGGATTCCAAAAGCCATAACCTAAAATATAATTTATAACATAGAAACAATTGGGGGTTATGGACTTATAAAGTCACAACCTTCAATGAAGAGGTGTGAGATATGGATGTAGATTTTAAAATAAGATAACTGGTTTGAAAAGGTGGGAAAATAAAAAAAATGAGAAAAAAGATAAATAGAATTCCTACACTATGAGATATGCCACATCATCTTTTCATTTCCTTCCTTTATATATATAGATAGATGGATGTATAAAACTATATGTTTTGAAAAATAATTGATGGCATATGTATCCAATAAATACTACGTGCAAGGAATTCCAAAACTCGTTATGGCCTCATCCGTTTTATATACTTTATATATAAACTCAAATCATTGCTAGATAAAGTAATAAGAAAAACAATACTTGATGTTGACCTCTTTATAAACCTTGAATATCTTAATTTTTTTATCAGATAATGGATTTTTGGTCTGTAATTTATGCAGAAGCACATAGCTATATCTCAACAATAATCATACTAATTTAAAAACTATTTATACTATACAAAACGAACTTATTAGAGGAAGACCCCCCAAAAAGTCATGGCTCATTTGAATACACTAGTTTCTGGACACGTGCATTGCACGTGTATCTCATTTTAATAAGTATAAACTTTTTAAAATATATATAAATAATACTAAACACGATGTGTGGTGAGTAACACGAAATTTGAACAAAAACATATTTGATATCATCTGGACTAATGAAATTTAGCAATTATATTTAATCATGTAGATACGACGAATGAGATTAATATCAATGTTATTAGGTACAATCAAATTAAATATAATTCAATATTACTCCTTCAAGAATCATATTAATGATTGGCTAATGTATTACGTTTAAATATCTTTTCTAAAGCAATAGTTAGAATCACTAAATAGACAGTAACACTATTTATACTTACCTAAAGAATAATGTTAAACAAAATGAATCCCAAAAAGTAAAGTACACACCCCATCAATGTTATTAAGGAGCTTATTATTGAGAGAACAAAAGGAAGGAAATGCAATGTCGCAAAGTGAAAATTAACCTAGTACTCAAAAAGTTTCGATCCTTAGAAACCCAATCTCCCAGCTATAAAAAATGAGAATCGCCTAAAGAAATTCCTAAAAATTCAAAATAAGTCTTATGTGCATAAATTGTTGCATCAAATGTTTCACATAATTCCAACACATTCGAATGCCATCTTCACATAGAACTATAAATGGTAATACATTTGGTGTTCTATGCCTTTTTAGAATAATCAAATATGATTTTAAAAATACAATGAATGAAGCAGAAGTAGCCACCTCCCAAATATTTACTTCCAAAAAAATTATTTCCTTCAACTTAGAAATAAAACCCCGATAGAAATAAAAACTAATGTACGTACATACACATACATGTCTCTTTGCAACAAATTAAATTCTAATGCATGTTTGATTAATTATCTATAATTTCCTTACTATAATCTACAACCAAAAAAGACTAAGAAGAAAAAAACCAAGAAAATAAGAAAGAAATAGAAATGGAAGAAGGGATAAAAATACAAGCTGCTTTTCTCTTAACGGATTCCCTCTAATCCTTTTCCATGTAAAGAGAACCTACAATCAAGAAAGGATTGAGAATTAGAGTACGAATGATAAAATAGAATAAAAAGAAGCAGTTTATACCATGGGGCGCGGACCTTCCCGGACTCTACATGAATGCGAGATGCTTTGTGCATCGAGAAACCCTTAATTAGTTCATACATTGCTTCTGGTGGGGTGATAACATATTATGTTATCTTAATTATAATTAGAGGCACTTGTGCTTGTTAGGAGTAGTAAGCGTGTTGATTATCTTCTATTCCTAGTTAGGTGGAGTCAGAAAAGGGAAAAATATATAAATACAAAGAATATGAACAGTATTTTCAAGGCCCTCCCTCCCGTACAAAACTTTAAAGAATTAATTAGCACCATAATTAAAAAGTATTAGTACCATAACAAAAAGAAAAATAGTAGACCGACATAAACCCTATAAAATGCCTAAGAAATTTCTCACACATACATTTTACACAAAGAAAGAGTAAATACACCAAAAAATAATTGAAAGTCAAACAAGATGAAATACTGTGAATTAAGAGAATAATTCGCATCTTTATCTTTGCTAGGATAGTAAGGACGATGGTTATCAATCTCCATGTGCTTGTTGTTGCTGCCATGTTATAATAGAAAAGAGAACAAACAAATCGATAAGTGCAAGAGGAAGAGAAATCAAATAAAAAAGAAGAATATTAAATATAAATATAGATAAAATAATCGAACATGAAAGAGAGAACAAGCAAATAACAAAAAAAAAATGAAGGGATTTACCTTGGGCAATTGGCGGAAAAAATCGGATCAGAGAAATTTATCTTTAGCAAGGGAAAGAAAGAATAGAAAAGGAGGGAGACGTTACAAAAGAAGAGGAGGAAGCTAACTGAATACAGATGACTCTAGGAGGTGCAAAGGCAATTTGATAGTAACAGATACCGTACTTATTGTAGCAATATTTTGCATTGAGTCTCTTAATATACTTACCATTTAGCTTATACGTTGTACAATATTTACAGCTTTATTTAATTACTGATTTAGAGGGTAAATTTAAAGGGTAATTATGTCTTTTAGCTTTTAAAGGATATTATAGTAAAATAACATTACACTAAAGTTTTCATGTCAGATCTCAATGACGTTATTAATTAGGCGAGTAATTCCTACCAACAACATAAGAAATTTCTCCACAATATCATTTTGAAAATTCAATGATGATGTTATTCATGCCTGCGCTCATGGATTTGTTTGCTAGTGCTACATACGAACGCAACTTATCACGTGCAATGCACACTCCCTTATATTTAGGCTTTTATCCTAACCAACTATATTTCTTAATACCATAATTATGGCGTTATGTCACGTCCGTAATTGTTAACTAAATACACGTGCGGCACTTGACAACTCGCTCACGATCTTGCACAATTTGCTCACATTCTTGCTACATCAAATCAGTCTTACTACACTCGAGATCGCTAAGAGAATGGAAGAAAGAACACAAGAGAATTGTTAAAGGAAACTTCGTATTAGGGAGAACTTGAATTGTTTTCTTGGTGAATTACAAATGAGTGGCCCCCTTTATATACTAGTCTTCTAGGGGCTAATGTGTAAATATTAATTATTATACAAGTCCTAAGGGCTTTCTCTAGAATTCTCTACAAGCCAAAAAGATTCCAAGGGCTTTCTTAGCAAATCCATAAGGATCTAGGTTCTTCCTAAGGAAATGTCCATACATCTCTAGAATCTTCTCACAAATGCTAGCCGTCTTCTTATGTAAGCTTCCACATGGCATTAATATATGCCAAATGGCGCCTATGTGGCATGATGACATGGCGGGTCATCACACTCTCCTCCACCCAATATTGCGACTACCGCGGCGCAATGCTGCTGCATAAACTCTCAGATCTTATATTTGAATTGCCACAAGTCTTCATATCGTTCCCACGTGGCCTCCTCCGGTGATTGCCCTTTCCAATGGATGAGGAACATAGCAGTGGCTTTTTGCCCTTGTTTTCGCCTGGCCCGGTAATCTATGATAGCCTTAATCTCCCGATCATGTGAGGCGGTGATAATCATTGGCGCTCGAATTGATTGGCCCCTACTTGGATCATTCTTATCTTCACGATATGGCTTAAGCATGATGGCATGGAAGACAGGGTAGATCTTAAGATACGATGGCATGTCAAGCTTGTATGAGATCTTGCCTACCTTGGCGACGATCTTAAATGGCCCCTCGTACTTTCGAATCAGATTCTGATGCATGCCCCGTAGTGCCTTGAACTGTCTTGGGTTAAACTTCACCATGATCATGTCCCCAACTCTATAGTCTGTGGGACACTACTTACGGTCCGCAAACTTCTTCATCTTCTTACCTGCCTTATCCAAGTAGGACTTAGCAGTGTCGAGCTACTCCTCCCATCCTTTGGCCATATGATAAGCCCCCAAACTCTTTCCCTCGAACGCGGCTTGTAATGAATGTGGAGTTTGTGGTTGGTGGCATGTGGCTAGCTCAAATGGTGTCCACCCCGTTGACTCACTCCGCTGCAAGTTATAAGAGAATTGGGCGATGTCTAGGAGCCTTGCCCAATCTTTCTGGTGCGCGCTTACATAATACCTCAAGTAGCATTCTAGTAAGGCATTGACCCATTCCGTTTGTCCATCTGTCTGTGGGTGGAAACTAGTAGAAAAGTGCAGTTCCGTGCCAAGTATGTCGAACAACTCTCTCCAAAAGTTCCCAATAAAACGGGGGTCTCGATCACTGATGATATGCCTTGGTAAGCCCCAATACTTTACCACATTCTTAAAGAATAGCTTGGCGGCTTCCTTAGCTGTGCAACCCGGTGAGGCGGGCATGAAGGTGGCATATTTGGAAAATCTATCCACGACCACCACAATAGTACCATAACCGTCAGACTTCGGTAGGCAAGTGATAAAGTCCATAGTCACGCTCTCCCATGGATGCTCTACAATTGATAGTGGCTCCAAAAGTCCTCCGTGTTGTTGTTGTTCAACCTTGTCCTGTTGACAGACAAGACAAGTCTGCACATAGCATTCTATGTCATATCTCATGCGTGGCCAATAGTAGACTGACTCAACCAAGGCCCTAGTGCGACATTGACCTGGATGACCATCCCACATTGTGTCATGACTTTCCCTTATGATCCGTCGTCTAATGTCTCCAAACTTAGGAACGTAGACCCGCTGACCTGTGGTAAATAGTAGGCCGTATTCTATCCAAAAACCGTCTGGTCTTGCCTTTGTTGGCTAACTCGATAAGCTGTTTGGCCACCGGATCATGCTGTATGCCTTCTTTTATAGCCTCCCAAATGTCCCATCTCGCTGAAGTGATTGCAGCAAGCTCGTCTTTCCGGCTCAAGGCATCATCTACAACATTACCTTTTCCCGGCTTATACTCCAGCGCATAATCAAACTAAGAAATCCTGCCACCTAGCCTACTTTGGTATGATCTTCTTCTGTGTCTGGAAGTAGCTAGTAGCCACATTATCAGTCTTGACCCGAGCAGATAATGTCTCCATAGACGAAGGCAATGCACAATGGCAGTCATTTCCTTCTCTTGCACCGTGTAACACCGCTCCGTCTCATTTAACTTGCGGCTCTCAAATGCCGTGGGATGCTTATCCTGCATTAGGACACCCCCAATGGAAAAGTCTGAGGCATCTGTATGCACCTCAAATGTCTTGGCAAAGTCAGGTAATGCCAAGACTGGCTCCTCTGTTACAGCTGCCTTAAGGCATTCAAACGCCTTTTGACAATGCTCCGTCCAAACCCATGGCTTGTTCTTCTTTAGCAACTCAGTCAATGGTGCGGCCTTTGCTGAGTATCCACTGATGAACCGACGATAGTAGTTAACAAGGCCAAGGAAGGATCTCAACTCAGTTACCTTTATGGGTGCCTCCCTCTCCTGGATAGCACGTACCTTAGCCTCATCCATGCGTAGCTCGCCATTGCTAATGACATGGCCCAAGAATTGCACCTTTGATTGTGCAAACTCGCACTTCTCCCTCTTGATGTATAGCTCATTCTCCCGTAAGACATGGAAACCCTTCCTTAAGTGCTCCATGTGTTCCTCCAAGGTGTTGTTGTAGATGACTATGTCATCTAGGTAGACTAACATGAACTGATCAAGGTAAGGATGAAAAATCTTGTTCATAAGGGTGCAAAATGTGGCTGGTGCATTGGTTAAGCTGAAGGGAATCACCAACCACTCAAAGGCTCCATATCTCATCACACATGCTGTCTTTGGCTCATCCCCTTCCGCAATGCGAACCTGGTAGTAGCCCTTTCGAAGATCCACCTTGGTAAAGTACTTGGCTTGCCCAAGTCTATCGAACAAGTTAGCAATGAGCGGGATCGGGTACTTATTCTTCACGGTGACCTTATTAAGTGCTCGGTAGTCTATGCACAAATACAACGATCCATCCTTCTTCTTCTGGAACAATGCTGGTGCGCCAAAAGGTGCCTTTGATGGGCGAATATGACCAGCATCTAGTAGCTCCTTGAATTGTTTCCTGAGCTCCTCTAGCTTGGGAGGTGCCATATGATCGCTGCCAACTCCGCACTACTATAAAGTAGGGAGAGAGGGTCGCAATAGCTTTTACCCATTATGAGGGTCGGGATCGAATTCCTCAAAGAGCTAGGAAGGGAGTTGAGTATCTATCTAGACTAGAGTCATGTAATTGTTCCAAATGTCACTTCCAAACATCTTTTGATTTTTCCTTTAACAAACTAATATTATCGACTACTAATTAGCACTAAATTATGCTGATGAAAAAATTGCTAGAGTTGTATCTAATGGGTAGAAAGGCACTAGGGTAGTGACTTTCACCTAGGTGGCTAATTGACGGGTAAATGCTTCTAAGGTTCGATTGACATGATTGGGAAAATATGCTATAACCGTTGTACAATTTTACCGACTCTCACACCTCTCGGTAGAGAGAATGATTTTGACTAATTGACTATCTCGAGACCGAATGGGTAGGCAAATTAGCTCAAACAACTAGGGTTCAAGTCGGGTAATTACTCTCTAGAGGTTTAGCCCTTTAATTGGGACTATCATTTCTCTTGAGTCCATCCCAATTCCTTGTTGGGTCAATTTTGGAGATTTAGGCTCTCTTTCTCAAGAAGAGCCAAGTCAACTTAGCACAAACCAGTGTTTGCAACCACCAATTCATAGATTAAACCATAAAATTATCCCAAATAGCAAACACCCATAGTCAATCTAACCCTACCTGGCATTACCCACACTAGGGTTGAGCCACAACCCTAGATAATGGGTTTAGCTACTCATGCTTGAAGAAGAAAATAGAGAAATAGATGAAGGACAAGACGTATTAATTAAAAGCTAAAGTAAATACAAAGATTCAATGATAAAAACTAAGTAAAAATGCTCAAAATGGCTATAGATGGTCTTCTCACGAGCGCAGCTCTGTTCAGGAAATAGCTGATGATCTAAAAATGGCAAAATGTTCTATTTATACTAGGTTGAAAAAACTGGACAAAAATACCTTTGCGAGGTCAGCGCGGGCCGCATAAAATGGACCGCGGCCGTGCTAGTTTCTTGGACTTCAATTCTGGGCTCTCTGAACTTGGGCTCAGCGGACCGCATAGAATGGACCGCGGCCGCAGATATCTCTAATGCGGTCTGCACAAGTATGACTGCAGACCACGTAGCTTGAACCATGGCAAATTCACCTCTCTGAATCTCTCTTCTGCGGACCGCACAAAATGATAGCGCGGTCGCGGAACCTTCACCGCGGACCGCGAAATGTGTATTGCGGCCGCGTTACCTGAAACCCATTTTTGCCAACTCTCTGAACCACCTAGTGCGAACCGCACAAAGTCGAATGCGGCTGCACTAGGCCTTTTTGCTCTCAGATTGCCTTGTCTTTGATACTTGAGCAGGTTTTACTCCTTTTGAGCCAATCTTTGACATTTCGTCACTTTGTCGATTAAACCTGCAATCAAGCACAACTTATGAGCCTTTTGGGACTATTTTGTAATAATTTATAATCAAAGTATAAGCAAGAAGGAGCATGAAATACGTTAAAATCCCTAGTTATCAACTCCCCCAAACTTAAGCCTTTGCTTGTCCTCAAGCAAACAAAATAAGACCCACTATTTAAGGGAAAATCTAAGTATTTCCAGCTATCCTAAATAACCTCAACAAGCATCACTTGGGACTAACAATTGCCCTCGTTACGAATGAATCATTAACAACATTTAAACTTTGAAAAATCATGGATCAAGTGTTATACAAGAGCATCAAGAGTTAACTCATTACATCAAAGAACTCTCTCAATTACTTTGGTCATTGAGGAACCCAAACTCACACATCCTCAGCTCTCCCTAAGAAAACCTCACCTTTTTAGAGTATTAGCACACAAACCGAGGTTAATGGGAATTCACTCGTCTCACTCAAGGAAAGGTCACAAGTCCGGCTCTAAGTACCATATGCTTGCCCCTCATGTAAGTATCGACTAATGCAAGCATCATTCAACTCAAGATCATATAGGACTTTTGTGGAGTCAATGTGAAGGCTTTTGGTTCAGGGTAGGGAATGTTTTGGTTTAAATGAGTTCCATCTTCCCTTAAACACTTCTTTTATTCATTTGGCACAATTCTCTTGACTCTTTGAGTATCTCACTTCTTTCTAAGGGGTTAGAGAGACACATTGTCGCTTTTTCTTATGCAATTCAAAATGTTTCTCTTTTTTCAACTTTTTCCACACTTTTTTCTCTTTTGCTTTTCTTGATTCCCTTTTTATTCTTTTTCACATTGGGCTTTCTTTTTGTCTTTTTCTTTTCTTTTCTTTTTTTCATTGCCTTCCTTTTCTTCACTTTTGTACCTTTTACAACTTTGTTCCCTTTCTCGTCTCTCCCCCCCAAACTTAGACTTTTGCCATTGCTCAAGGAAAGATCCAAGAGAGGGTATGTTTTCGAACGGGTATAGGCTTGTAGCATTGGTTCTTGGAAGAAAAAGGTTTAAGGCTCAAAAGGGTTAACTAGGGATTATATCGTTGGTAGGCTATGAAATTGTTCAACTATCATTTGGATCAAGGAGAGCCTATAATCACTTCTCAAATCAAATTTTACTTAAGATTTCGCCTCAACAGACATTCATGGCAAGTTCTAGACCATTGGCTGGGGACTTAGACTCACAATTCGATTTCTCACCACACGAGCTAAAGGATTGCTAAAGACATATAGTCGGGGGTCCACAACAACCTTAGACACGATTTGAGTACACAATGGTCCCGAAAGACCACTTGATGATTGTTGGTCAACACAAGAGTCTCAAGGTCACAACTTTCACTATCCTAAACACAACATTTTGTCTTTGACCATGGGATCAAAGGCAAATGTGCTAGGCCCAAGTGAAGCTTTGCTTGAGGTACCTTTAACTATGAACTACCAAAAACAAAAACAAAAAAACAAAAATGGACTCAAACCCTTAAGAAGGTTGTCACGCCATCCTTCATCGGAAGAGACACCCGGTTCACACAATACTCCACCTTTGGAAAGAACCGTGGCATTAAGAAAACAAAAGGCTTATTGAAAGCGTCAAGAATGAAACAAAAAGGTACGAATATAATTAAGAGCTAAAACGAAAATTTTTGCGAAAATAGAAAGAATATATACAATAGGGGATTTGAATATACAATGGGGAATGAGTATATACAATGATATAACTTTATATACAGACCAAATGAAAGAAAAAAATGCGATAAAAGTAACTAAATGTTAAATTATATACAGACCAAATGAAAATCAAGAAAGCATAAACTGAATCAATATATATACAGTTATCCAAAGATAAAATGTAGGGCGCACCCCCTCAAATAAAAGCTGGCATTGTCCCCAATGCAAACTAAACAAATAAGCACCAAAAAGTATAAGGAAAGGATATGAGGACTCCCTAAGCCGTGTCCATCTGCATAGGATCATCAGTGGTCCCCGGGTCCTCTATATACGCGGGAACCTCAGACTAGTTCCCGGTATCCTGCTGCTCAGCTGTTGGGTCTGGGGCCTGGACCTGGAGGAGGCCTCCGGTGGGTCCGTAAACTGGATGATGGCCTCATCTGTACTAGGGAGCTTTCTCTTCTTCTTTGGAGGACTCTGTGTCTGCTCCTGCTGTGGATCTGCTGCTCGAGCTGGATCCTCAAATAGCAAGTCTAAAGGCAGCTGGTCTGCCTTCAGTTTGTCCACATTCGCTCTAATCTCCTTCACAAACTCCTTGGAAGCCCGTGTTTTGTGCAACTTCTGGTGCTCCCTGGCAAGCTCCTTCAGCGCCTTGCCATGTGAATCCACTGCCTTAGCCAAGGCAGCCTGAGAGTCAAGGATCTTCTGCTGGTTGGCAAGAATCTCCTTAAGTGAATCCTCGATAGACTGGGGCACCTGCACTGGCTGTGGTGCCGACTGAGCCGCAATGGTGGAGGTCAATGTAGACAACTTGGACGAAGCAGTCGCCATCCAGTTGTTCAAGCTATGAAGTGTCTGGCTCAGTTGGTGGACAATGATAGGATGGGCCCGGGAAGATGGAATCCCCAGGCCAGCTGAAGTAGAGGGACCAGCAGTAGTGGAATGTCCGGGAGGCATGTCAGCAACTGTGGAGATAGGCTTTGTGGAGGGCTCTATCGCAACCGGCTCTTCAGACTGGCCAGTTGGGGCAGAAGCAGGCGGCTTGTAATTCTTATCCTTGGGGTTATCTGACCCCTTCAAACTATACCACGAAAACAGAGCCACAAGTTTGACCTTGATGTCAAAAGGTCTCTTCTCCACCTCCAAGTCCCGAAAATACATAGTGAGGGTGTTGGGAAAAGGGTAGTTCCGATCATGCTCAACCCCCACTGAAGAAATGATGCGGGACTTCATATTCCCCACATTGATAGGGTATCCTGCCATAATCGATGCAACTAGAACAGCCCGGGCAAGTGGAAGAGTCTGATCATGTGTAGTGGGATCGAGCCGGCTGCATACAAAAGTCAACCACCCCCTAGCCTCAAAGTTAAGGCTCTTCCAAAGAATTTTGGCCCCTACTGTCAACCACTCTGGAATAGTACCCGGGATTGCCAGGTATGAAGCTAACCACGGACAAACCTCCTTGCCCATTGCCAATTGTTCATTGTAAAGGGACTCATCTTTTTCATTGAAGCCTAGGTATTCATTCAGAGCCTTCCCGGTAAACACCATATTTTTGTTTCGCACCTTGGTCACTTTGGTGCCCTTCAAGATATGGGCCACACTTATATAAAACTCCTTGACCATGTGCTCATTCGCCTTTACACAATCATCTATAAAGTGCTCCCAACCCACTCAAGCTCGAAACTGTCTATGCACATTGGGGTGTAGGGGTAGAAGGTCTTTGTCAATAAAGCTCTTCTCAAAAATCAACTTTCGTGATGGCCACCATTCCCTAAACTTGTGGAACGCCACCTGGATGACGAATCTATCTTCCCAAACAGCGGGATTTCTAGTACGGTCAACACCCCCAACCTGAGGCACACCACCCCCAGGTACCTCCTCATCTCTCTCATCACCACCGCATGCACCCTCTCCGGATAATGAAGCTGTGGGGGAGGTGGAGCACTTGCCAT
Source organism: Nicotiana tabacum (assembly GCF_000715075.1). Classification (NCBI taxonomy): domain Eukaryota; kingdom Viridiplantae; phylum Streptophyta; class Magnoliopsida; order Solanales; family Solanaceae; genus Nicotiana; species Nicotiana tabacum. Next base: position 126,944,305 of record NC_134095.1, read on the forward strand.
TGTCGGCTACTGAGCCCTAAGACGACTCAGTGGGGACATCAGTCAATCAGAAGTTGGTGACGACATGAGTTGGAACTGAGTCAGATAAGATGTCTTGAGAGGGCAAATACTCACTCCCCGATTGATCACAGGCTCTATTAGCTGCCTTGATTGCCTTCCTCATTTTCTTTATATTTTGTCGAGCCTGAGGAATGAGTTTAACCAATCTTTGCTTCCCTCATCGGGATGAATCACCTCGGACGGGTTGTTTTGAGCCTCTACCTCTTTGTTTGACCATTGTCTGCAGGCACAAACATCTAGCTTTGTTAGTATCAGCACAGACAGTGAAACAGATATGGAAAATGAATTGCAGAACAGAAGCCACAAGTTGTAGAAAATGTTATAGAAACAAAGCAGCGCAGGCCGCACAAAAAGGAGTGCGGCCGTACTGGGGGCACCGTGGACCGCATAAAAGCAACCGCGGTCCGCACTGAGGCAAGGTCTATAAAACCACTTCTCTGAATCAAACCACCGTGGGCCGTACAAAGTAGCACCGCGGCTGCGGTGGGCCAGCGCGGACCGTATAAAATGGAATGCGACCGCGCTGGGCAAGAGGTCAATTTCCTAAAAAAATCCTCACCGCATTCCGCACAAAGTGTTACTGCGGACTGCATCACAACACCGCGGACCGCACAAGGATGACCGCGATCCACGGAGGGTGCTAAGTCAAGGCACCGAGTTAGGGTTCTCAAACCTTGCAATTAGTTCAAGTTTTAACGTCCCTACTCAATTACCCATTTCATTACACTCACAAAGCACACAAAGATTAACAGTTAAACCAAACTAACCTAGAAATTTAAGAATTACAGGAAGAAAAAGAAGCTACAGGCTAATGGACATGAAAATAAAATGAAATTATAAAATTAAATAAAGAAAAATGAGTGAAATGTTACCAGATGTGGAGATGGAATGCAAGGAATCAATCTAAGCAAGGATTTACGTGAAAAGAGACGGTGAACAGTAGATTTTAGGTCTTTGAGAGTCAATTTTTCGAAAAGGGTAACCGGTGACCCCTGTGGTCTATTTATAGAAAAACATGTGGGACCCAGTCTTACCTACCAGTGCGGCCGCACAAAATGGATTGCGGACCGCGCTAGGTTTGTTCAGAAGAAGTCTGAGAAGGCAACCTCTGCAGTCCGCACAAAACTGACCGCGGCCCGCACAAAAATGCCATGCGGCTGCGGTGGCAAACTTCAGAGAGTATCCCATTTAGCCTTCACTAGTGCAGACCGCACAAAGTGCAATGTGGCTGCACTGGCAACTTCAGAAACTGCTCAATTTTTCCAAAATGTTTTGCACTGTATCAACACAATCCCTGCAACATCTCACAACCAATTAGCTCAAAAATCAATCCTACACTACAAAGAAAATCAAAGAAAACAAGAAGAAAAAGGCATGGGTTGCCTCCCAAGAAGCACCTGATTTACCATCACATCACTTTAGATGAAGAAGGGCCACCACGTGGCTGTCATCAAATTTTCCAAGATAATGCTTGACCCGGTGCTCATTAACTCTGAAAACTTCACCATTTTTGTTCCTTAGATCAAGAGCACCAAATGGTGTCAGGAACACAACTTCAAATGGCCCACTCCACTTTGACTTGAGCTTACCCGGAAACAGACGTAACCGGGAATTGAACAAGAGAACCATATCTCCAACCTTGAACTCCTTACCCTGAGCATATTTGTCGTGAAGGTACTTCATTTTGTCCTTATACAAGGATGAACTTGAGTAGGCATGGAATCTAAACTCATCAAGCTCATTGAGTTGTTCAACACGAAGATTTGCCGCAACATCCCATTCCAAATTCAACTTCCTCAAAGCCCATATGGCCTTGTGCTCTAACTCAACCAGAAGATGACAAGATTTTCCAAACACCAACAGATACAGAGACATACCAATCAGATTTTTGTAAGCCGTCTAATAAGCCCATAGAGCGTCATCCAACTTTTTCGACCAATCGGTCCTATTGGCATTGACACTCTTTAATAAGATGCTCTTAATTTTCCTGTTAGAGACTTCCACTTGACCACTAGCTTGAGAATGATAGAGCATAGAAACCTTATGATTGACACCATACTTGGAAAGCAATGTGTTGAAAGCTTTATTGCAAAAGTGAGACCCCCCATCACTAATAATCGCACGAGGAGTGCCAAACCTTGTGAAGATGATCTTTTTAAGAAATGCAACAATACTTCGGGCTTCATTGTTAGGCAAAGCCACGGCTTCAATCCATTTTGAGACATAGTCAACCATCACGGGAATGTAAGTATTCCCACAAGAACTAACAAATGGACCCATGAAATCGATGCCCCAAACATCAAAGATATCCACTTCAAAAATGGTATTGAGAGGCATCTCATCCCTTTTTGAAATTCCGCCCGCTCTTTGGCACTCATCACACCTCTTCACCAAATCGCCCGCATCTTTGAATAAGGTGGGCCAATACAATCCACAACTAAGAACTTTCGAGGCGGTCCTCACCCCTCTATGATGGCCACAATAGGGTGAAGAATGGCAAGCCTCTAAGATACTCAATTGTTCTTCCTCCAGGACACATCTACGAATCATACCATCCGTGCAAATCTTTAACAAGTATGGATCATCCTAATAGAAATCCAAACTATCCCGCTTGAGCTTCTTCCTTTGGTTAGAAGAGAGCTCATACGAGATTATTCTGGTCACAAGGTAATTGGAAACAACGACAAACCATGGCATATCCTTCATTGACACCGCAATGAGTTGTTCGTCTGGAAATGAATCATTGATCTCAATAGCTTTTACCCGATATGAGGGTCAGGATTGAATTCCTTAGGGAGCTAGGAAGGGAGTTGAGTATCTATCAAGGCTAGAGTCGTGTAATTGTTCCAAATGTCACTTCCAAACATCTTTTGATTTTTCCTTTAACAACTAATATTATCGACTACTACTTAGAACTAAATTATGCTAATGAGAAAATTTCTAGAGTTGTATCTAATGGGTAGAAAGGCACTAGGGTAGTGACTTTCACCTAGGTGGCTAATTGACGGGTAAATACTTCTAAGGTTCGATTGACATGATTGGGAAAATATGATATAACCGTTGCACAATTTTACCTACTCTCACACCTCTCGGTAGAGAGAGTGATTTTGCCCAATTGACTCTCTCGAGACCGTATCGGTAGGCAAATTAGCTCAAGCAACTAGGGTTCAAGTCGGGTAATTACTCTCTCGAGGTTTAACCCTTTAATTGGGACTATCATTTCTCTTGAGTCCATCCCAATTCCTTGTTGGGTCAATTTTGGAGACATAGGCTCTCTTTCTCAAGAAGAGCCAAGTCAACTTAGCACAAACCAGTGTTTGCAACCACCAATTCATAGATTAAACCATAAAATTATCCCAAATAGCAAACACCCATAGTCAATCTAACCCTAGATGGCATCACCCATCAATTACCCACACTAGGGTTGAGCCACAACCCTAGCTAATAGGCTTAGCTACTCACGCTTGAAGAAGAAAATAGAGAAATAGATGAAGAATAAAACGTATTAATTAAAAGCTAAAGTAAATACAAAAATTCAATGATAAAAACTAAGTAAAAATGCTCAAAATGGCTACAAATGGTCTTCTCACGAGCGCAGCTCTGTTCAAAAAATAGCTGAAGATCTAAAAATGGAAAAATGTTCTATTTATACTAGGCTAGAAAAACTGAACAAAAATACCCCTGCGGGGTCAGTGCGGGCCGCATAAAATTGACCGTGGCCGCGCTAGGCTCTTGGACATCAATTCTGGGCTCTCTGAACTTGGGCTCCGCGGACCGCGTAGAATGGACCGTGGCCGCGGAGATCTCTAATACGGTCTGCACAAGTATAACTGCGGACCGCGCAGCTTGAACTATGGAAAATTTTACCTCTCTGAATCTCTCTTCCACGGACCGCACATAATGATAGCGCAGCCGCGGAATCTTCATCGTGGACCGCAAAATGTGTACTGCGGCCACGTTACCTGAAACCCATTTTTGCCAACTCTCTGAACCACCTAGTGCGGACCGCACAAAGTCGAATGCGGCCGCACTAGGCCTTTTTGCTCTCAAATTGCCTTGTCTTTGATACTTGAGCAGGTTTTACTTCGTTTGAGCCGATCTTTGACATTTCGTCACTTTGTCGATCAAACCTGCAATCAAGCACAACTTATGAGCCTTTTGGGACTATTTTGTAGCAATTTATAATCAAAGCATAAGCAAGAAGGAGCATGAAACACGTTAAAATCCCTAGTTATAACCATACGATATGGGGTAAGTGATGGTGGCTTAGCCCCTGGCTCCAACTCAATCTTGTTATCCACCTCTCGCCTAGGAGGCAGGTGCATAGGCAACTCCTCGGGCATGACATCTTTGTTTTCCTCAAGCAACTTCTCTATGTAAGGCGGCAGTGTCTCTTGAAAACTCTTGTTTTCCTCCTGACTTGTGATGGTTGCCACGAACGTCGGCTTTCCCTTCTTGATCCCCTTGACAACCTGCATAGCTGAGAGTTGTGCTTTGCTCTGTCCGTTTGGAATAGTCATTATAGGTACCATGCAAGCTCCTTCTCGCTCCATAACCAAGAGACGTTGAAGGTAGGGGTCGAATAAACTATTACAATGTCTAAAGAACTCTTGCCCCAGTATGATGTCAAAGATATCCATAGCGGTTACGGTAAAGTTTGTCATACCTTTCCAAGTTCCCAATTTGACACCAACTCCATTAGCTACCCCATGAGCATTCTGTATCTCGGCATTCAGGGTCTTGACACGAGAGTTGGTTGGAGCAAGCTTTAATTCTAGTCTCTTTGCAGCAGCCTCAGTCATGAAATTATGAGTTGCTCCAGTATCCACCATTGCACGAGCGAGATTGTTGTTGATGGTGAGATCCACGTACTGATTGCCATTCTTTGTAGGTCGGATAGCTTGCTTTGTGACAACACCACATATCTGATGATACCCAACTGTGCGGTTCCTGGACTCTCTCCTTGTGGCTGCTCCTTCCGCTCACCTACCATGGCACTGAGGCTCTTGAGGTCAGGAAAATTCCTGAACCTATGTGGCCCTCCGCATATATAGAATCCCTTCTTCTCGACCTGCGCCTTCTTCTCGGCGTAGCCCTGATGGCCACTCGAATTTTTGAAATCTTGAGTCTTGGAGTATTGTTGTTGTATCTCCTTACCTTTGCCACGGTCTCCCCCACCTTTGACATTGTTAACCTTTGACTCCTTGCCATTGCCTTTGTCATGCTTGTCATGCCTGAAATCCATCAATGATTCGGCCTCCACTATAACTTGGTCTATATCAGTGACTTGTCGGCGTTGCAACTCCTGCTTAGCCCAATTTCGCAACCCGTCCATGAAGTGGAACAACAAGTCATCATTAGTCATGTTGGGGATTTGAAGCATAAGGGTAGTGAACACCTTGACATAGTTACGTATGCTCCCTGTTTGCTTCAATTCCTTAAGCTTACGCCTTGCCTCGTATAAGACATTGTTTGGAAAGAACTGTCACTTGAACTCCGCTTTGAACTGATCCCATGTGCTAATAGTACATGGACTTTTATCCACGTCGGCCATCTTCCTTCTCCACCATAGCATGGCAGTCTCTGAGAGGTACAATACCGCAGTGTTGATCTTGGCCTCGTCGTCCCTCACTTTGCCGTGCCTGAAGTAGTTTTCCAAGTGCCAAAGGAAGTTTTCCACTTCTTGTGCATCATGAACACCTTTGAACACCAGGGGTTTGGGAGCCTTGATCTTAGCCTCCCTCGTCACCACAACATTGCTAGCTATCTTGGTCACGCCAGCATTGACATGCTCCTCGAGTGACTCTATCTTTGCCTTTATAGCATCGATAGTACTCAAAGCCTCCATGAGTTTGAACTCTAAGGCAGTGATGGTTTGCCTTAGTTCCATCTCAGTCTGTGTACATCCCTCCAAGTCATTTCGGATACTTTCAATCTCTTGAAGAGTGTGCCCCTCAAGAACGTTAAGGGTGTCTTCCACCTTTCCCAAGCGTTGACCAAAGGTCTCCATGGTGTCCATCTCCGTGTTCACCTTCATCACCCACTCTTTACCGAGCGAGACGTCCTCTGGAAAGACCTCCACTTCATCCTCGCTCGCCTCAGTGGCAGATGGTTCTTGGGATGTAAGCCCTTCGTTTGACACAACCTCAGGTGGCACCTCCTGGCTCTTGTTGGTGGCATTCCTCTTTTTGCTATAGCCGCTCTTGCCAGCAACATCCTGGATGACATTGGCTTGGGTGTTGGCAGCGTTAATTTCTCCGTCATTCGTCATTCCCTTAGTTGAAACCTTCGCTCTGATACCACGTTATCACGTCCTTAGTTGTTAACTAAATACACGTGCGACACTTGACAACTCGCATACGATCTTGCACAACTTGCTCACGTTCTTACTACGTCAAGTCAGCCTTACTACACTCGAGATCGCTAAGAGAATGGAAAAAAGAACACAAGAGAATTGTTAAAGGAAGCTTTGTATTAGGGAGAACTTGAATTGTTTTCTTGGTGAATTACAAATGAGTGACCCTCTTTATATACTAGTCTCCTAGGGGCTAGTCTGTAAATATTAATTATTATATAAGTCCTTGATATTTACAAGATAAGGGCTTTCTCTAAAATTCTCTACAAGCCTAGAAGATTCCAATGACTTTCTTAGCAAATCCATAAGGATCTAGGTTCTTCCTAAGGAAATGTCCATACCTCTTTAGAATCTTCTCACTAATGCTAGCCTTCTTCTTATGTAAGCTTTCACATAGCATTAATATATGTCAAATGGTACCTATGTGGCATGATGACATGACGGGTCATCACAGTTAGCTAAGAACCCTTTTCCCCTCACCATTTGCCGTGCCGTCACCACTACTCCTACGTTTCCGTTTTGCAACTCAACCATTTTTTTTTATTTTTTATTTTTAAAAAAGGAAGCAATATTTACCAAATAATTTGCTAATTTGCAAGCAACATTTTCTTAATCAAGTGAAAATCAAGTTACATGCTAAATTAATGAATCATCTCATATACTTCAAGCTAAAAGCTAGTAACAAAAAAAAATGTTAGCAAACTTTTCATTATACATTTACAGACTCAAAAACTTACAAGATCCTATGTACACCAAGTTTCTTCAACAATAAAATGATGATAGCTTCGCTTTATCCTTTATGTATAATTAACATTACTTGAAACCTTCAATGGTGCAATGGATTTGGTCCAGACGGTACGAGACGTTTTTCGACACCATAACGTGGATCAATCTCACTTCCACCTGGCTCCGGCTGCTTGTCGACGTTCACCGTATAATTTCTCCGGTCGTGTTTGTGGTGGTGGTAATGGTTTTTGACAAATGGGGTGGAATCAAAATTGGTGTCTAGTGCTTTTCTATGAACTAACCAAGGGTGGTTTATGTTTTTGTTGTTGGTTTTCAAGAATTTGAAGTTGTAGAGCTCATGAAAGAAGAGAAAGAGAAGAGACAACCAAAGAATGAAGTGTAGTATATGATGAACCTTTAAGATCATGTTGAAAGGGAAGAGGGAGGAGAAAGTCACAGGAGAAAACATGGATCAATGAATTATGAAGAGAACACACTAAAAGGAGAAAATAAGGACCAAATTTTGTCTAGGAGAATGGACAACTTTGGAGTGACAGCTTGAAATCTAATAGACTACAAAAATAAACGTTGAATTTAGAGAGAAGATGGTAGCTTGCTTACATGTGAGACTTGTGAATAAATTTATATTCTATTTAATGTTATATATGTGAATGGAAGGTAGGGAGTTGAGAGGATTGAGGGAGGGATATAGGGTAATGCTGCTCGGTGGGCCGGGCCTGAACCGGACCGGACCGGGCCCGCGGTCCTAACGGGCCTGGTGGGCCTGGTGGGCCGGTCCTGGGTGGGCCGGTCTTGGTGGGCCTCTAAGCCCGTCACGGGCTGGTCTCCATGGTTGAGCCCACGAGCCCGGGACCGTTTGGCCCGGGACCGGCAGGCGGGCCTGGGCCGGGCCTGGCGGGCCCAACGGCTATTTTTCAAAAAAAAAAAAAAAAAAAAAAAATCAAACGGCCATATTTAAAATCTAGCCGTTTGGGCTGAAAATATGACCGTTTTTTAAGTTAAAAAAATGGCCATTTGGCCCCCAAACTTTATTTTAACCCCAAACTTTATATAATTACACTTTTCCCCATTTCTCAACTATAAATACCCCCTCATTCTTTCATTTTTATTCACCAATTCATCAATATCTCTCAATATCTCTCAATCTCTCTCAATCTCTCTACTACAATTACTTAATTTATTGTTGAAATTTCGTGAAAAATTGTGAAGTTGTTGAATTGAAGTTTTCAAGTGTTCAACGATTTTCAATTTTCAAGAAGTTGTTCGGCAATCCGGTAAACTCGTTTCAACTCTTACGTTTTTATAATATATTTTTGTGTGGTTTAGTTTGCATAATTATAATTAATATGGCATTTACTTTGAAAAAAATGTTTAGTAAAGGAAAAGATAAAACCGGTGAAAGTAGTGGCCAACCAACTACCCTTCCCCCGGCTCCCCGACCTAGAAAAGATAAGCAAGTTGAAAGTAGTCGTCAACCTAGACGTCCTCCTCCTTCCGTAATTCTTGATAGTGATCACCCTTGTTTTCAATTTACCGATAGTGAATTTTATCATAATGTTGCACCAGGTGATAGATTAGATGATGAAATTATGAATGCTCTTTATCCTAATGAAACCATCTTAGAAAATAATGAGGAAAATGAGGATGATGATGAAACTCAAGCACCGGATTTAGATGATACACCTACTAGTCCTCTTAATAACCCAAGTGATGCACCGGTCGACCCACCTGTAGAAACTCCTACTTTTAATAGAGAACCTGCTAAACGCTTAGAAACATCATTAGTTTGGAATTTTTTTACTCAAGTAAGAGAAAAAAATAAGGCTAAGTGTAAAACTTATGGGAAATTAATGTCGCATAAATATGCTACAATATATACATAATATACAATATATATACTACAAGAAAATATATTTATAAGCTACAATATATACATAAGATACAATATATATACTACAAGAAAATATATAAGAGAATATATATACATAAGATACAATATAATATACTACAAGAAAATATATTATGCTACAATATATACATAAGATACAATATATATACTACAAGAAAATATATTATGCGAATATATATACATAAGATACAATATATATACTACAAGAAAATATATAAGAGAATATATATACATAAGATACAATATAATATACTACAAGAAAATATATTATGCTACAATATATACATAATATACAATATATATACTACAAGAAAATATATTTATAAGCTACAATATATACATAAGATACAATATATATACTAAAAGAAAATATATAAGAGAATATATATACATAAGATACAATATAATATACTACAAGAAAATATATTATGCTACAATATATACATAATATACAATATATATACTACAAGAAAATATATAAGAGAATATATATACATAAGATACAATATAATATACTACAAGAAAATATATTATGCTACAATATATACATAATATACAATATATATACTACAAGAAAATATATTTATAAGCTACAATATATACATAAGATACAATATATATACTACAAGAAAATATATAAGAGAATATATATACATAAGATACAATATAATATACTACAAGCAAATATATAAGAGAATATATATACATAAGATACAATATAATATACTACAAGCAAATATATTATGCTACAATATATACATAATATACAATATATATACTACAAGAAAATATATTTATAAGCTACAATATATACATAAGATACAATATATATACTACAAGAAAATATATAAGAGAATATATATACATAAGATACAATATAATATACTACAAGAAAATATATTATGCTACAATATATACATAAGATACAATATATATACTACAAGAAAATATATTATGCGAATATATATACATAAGATACAATATATATACTACAAGAAAATATATAAGAGAATATATATACATAAGATACAATATAATATACTACAAGAAAATATATTATGCTACAATATATACATAATATACAATATATATACTACAAGAAAATATATTTATAAGCTACAATATATACATAAGATACAATATATATACTAAAAGAAAATATATAAGAGAATATATATACATAAGATACAATATAATATCAAGAAGTGATATTTATGCATGACAATTTAGTGTTTTACTATTGTTTTGTTATTTTCTTTTTCGTCAAGCACTTTAATAATTAGATATACATATATACTACATATTAATATAGCCATGATACTACAAGAAATTGTCTTAAAAAAAAAAAAAAAAAAGCCCGCTAGGCCCGCGAAGCCCACGAGCCCGGCCCGTTAAGCACAGGACCATGTGGGCTTAGGCCCGTCACGGGCCGGTTCCACCCATTAGGCCCACGAAGACCGGGACCGCCAGGCCCGGGACCGCCAGAGCCCGGGACCACGAAGCCCGGGACCGCGAGGCCCGGCCCGTTAGGCCCACTAAGGCCCGGGCCCGGGACAAAATACAGCATTAATTAATATAGCCATGATACTACAAGAAATTGTCTTTAAAAAAAAAAAAAAAAAAGCCCGCTAGGCCCGCGAAGCCCACGAGCCCGGCCCGTTAAGCACAGGACCATGTGGGCTTAGGCCCGTCACGGGCCGGTTCCACCCATTAGGCCCACGAAGACCGGGACCGCCAGGCCCGGGACCGCCAGAGCCCGGGACCACGAAGCCCGGGACCGCGAGGCCCGGCCCGTTAGGCCCACTAAGGCCCGGGCCCGGGACAAAATACAGCATTAATATAGGGTGGTAAACCCTTTTCCCAATAAATGTTCCTTAGAAATGAAGGAATAAAAAAGAATCATCAAACCATGAATTCTACGGTATATGTTGAAATCAAGAAGTATATTATTTCTAATTGAGGTACTTACGAGAAAAATGTTGGTTAAAAATATATTCTTTTGAGAAGTTAAATCTCTCCTCTCTATAGGGAGTACATATTTGGGAGTTCCATTGATCACAAAGTTTATTCGTTCATGGCCAGAAACAACTGTAGTCAAAAAACAAGAAGAAGAAAAAGAAAAAAAATTCCACCTGATCTCCTGAGAGGCCAGAGCCGCCAAAATAGGCCATAGATTTTTACATTGTAGGTCACTAACAAAAAAGTATTTGTATTAATATTACTATTTTTGGTTTATTTCAATAAAAGTAGATTTTATAACAAATGTAGCACGTTCAAACAAAATACAATTTTCCTTTAATTGTATGTAACTTACGTAACTCTTCCACAAGATTAGGGATTACATGTATTATCTTATTTCTCTTTCTCTTTCATTTATCATGAACTATATCACATTTCTTTTCCATTCAAAACCTTAGCAGCCACCTGTGCTCCACAATCACCTTTCCACCGTGGCTAAAAAAACGAGAAGCACGTTAAAGAGAAACTAATATGATAACATATAAAATTAACATACTAGAATATCACTGTAATTTATTTATTTATTTAATTATCGTTGGTATACTGTGTATATAATATACTAGAATATCGTTGTAATTTATACACTATTAAATACCATCATTATATCGTGTATATATATATATTTATACATAATTATATACGTAATCTTTTCCCATATTCCATATATATATATATATATATATATATATATATATTCACTAACATTAACATTAATATACATTCTATATATACAATGGCTGAAGAATTTGTGAATGACTATAACAGTATAATTATATCATATTGTGTATACCATAAATACGTTGTATATGATAGTAGTATAATACATACATATGAATATGTATCATTAATTTACTATGAATATATACTATTCATCGTGTATTCAACAATTATACAACACAATGAGTTATTCAATTTAATATATTACAAGTATAATAAATAGAAATGAGAGCATCTTGGGGTAATGCATTAAATGAGAAAGAGAAAGTTGTGTGAATAGATTCGGAAGATTTGTGAAGTGCTATTAAATAGTTATCCCTATTTTAATGGGATTGTGCTACAAATGTAGTTAATTAGCTGCCATATTTGTTAATTACTTATTACTGCTAAGATTTTGCAAAATGTTCTCGATTATTGTCTAATTATGTTTTTTCCCTTTAGCCCTAGGCCAACAGCTTGGCTAGCCTCCGTCCAAATAATTCACAACCTTATAGTAACAATAATAATAAATTTGGGTAGTGTATACCGTCCTTACACCCTATCTTGAAATGGTAGATGAGTTATTTCTAATAGACCCTCGACTCAAGGGAAGCTTAATGAGCTATATAATGGTGACCCAGGTTAACTTAATGATTAGTAGTTAACTATAGTTAGTGATTAGTTGACCACAGTTAGTAGTTAGGCAGTTACATATGTAATTAGGTAGTTATTACTATAGCGAAGTACTGTAGATGTATAGATTTTGACGGATTAATTACAGTGTAATCAGAATTGCTCCTTTTTCTCTCTTCTTCATTTCTTCTCTTCAAGTATCGATCTCAGATCCATAAATTTGACATGGTATCAGAGCATATAGACGATTGAATCTAAAGTTTTTCACTGAGAATTGTTGAAAACAAGAGATTCATCGGTTGTTTTTTCCAAAATTTTCTAGCCGAAAAAGGTCATGGCAGGAGATGAAACCACCAGTCGTACAGAGGAGGTAACAAATCGATCAATAGTGATGATAGATCATAATCATCCACTGTATTTGCACCCATCGGACACATCGGGAGCATTGCGCTTGGTTTTCAACTGCAAGGAATGGAAAATTACACGATTTAGAGTCAAGCGATGGAGGTTTCGTTGCTAACACAGAACAAATTAGGGTTCATCGATGGATCGGTAACGCGTGATACTTATGGAGACACTCATGCAAATCTATGGGACCGCTGCAATGCTATTGTGAAGTCATGGATAATGCACAATGTGAGCCGCGATTTGCTGAGTGGAGTATTATTCCGGTCAAGTGCATATGCAATCTGGTCGGATCTCAACGAACGATTTGATAAGGTTAATGCATCGAGAATGTACTACTTACACAGGGAGATTTTTTCATTAACACAAGGTACATCTTCTGTTTCAGTTTACTACTCAAAATTGAACGATCTATGGGATGAGTATGATTCGATTATGCCTCCACCTGTTTGTTGTGATAAGTCAAAGAAATTTACTGAACGACAGGAGTATCAACGTTTATGGCAGTTTTTTAATGGGGTTAAATGATAGCTACAGTCAAGCTCGTAGTCAAATCATAATGAAATCTAAAATTCCTACTGTTAATCAAGCCTATGCTATGATTCTTCAAGATGAAAGCCAGAAACTAGTAGCAGGTTGGAGTCATAGTACTGAGTCTATTGATCCTACTGCCCTGTTCAGCTCTAAGATTGGTCAAAAACAAAGAAGGAATTTCAATGTTGAATGTGATTTCTGTCATTTAAAGGGACATACCAAGGAGGAATGTTACAAATTGATGAAATGTGATTACTGCAATAGGAAGGGACATTTAAAGGCAAACTGCTACAAGTTGATAGGGTATCCTACAGATTTTAAGCCTAAAAAACGAGCTAATATGGTTGGAGGTTCAAGTAACCAGCCAAATCCACCTTCCTCGGTCATGATGACACAGGAGCAACATCTAGGACCTATGCAGGGATTCACTACTGAATCACATAGTCATCAGGGGCAACAGCATTTGGGGCCTATGCAAATGTTCACTCATGAACAATATAGTCAGATTCTAAACCTACTAAACAAGGCATCACTCTCTGAATCCTCTGCCAGTGCACACATGGTAGGTAATGTTTCTTATGAACCAAATATTGATGAAAAATGGATAGTAGATACTGGAGCTACTAATCATATGGTTGGTAATGAGCAACTTCTGCTTGAAAAATTGTTAGTAGGTAATGCAGGAAATGTACAGCTCCCTACTGGAGAGTCTACTAAGGTGTCACATATTGGTAGTTGTCAATTAGATGGAGGTGATACTATTAACAATGTCTTGTGTGTACCAGCTTTCAAGTTTAATCTCTTATCTGTGTCTCAACTGACAAAAGCTTTAAACTGTTGTGCTGCATTTTTTCCAAATTTCTGCATATTTCAGGATCTCTTCACTGGGAAGGTGAAAGAGATTGGTAAAGAAGAAGAAGGATTGTATGTGCTGCATTCACAACGGAGAAAAAGGAATAACACCAAGTCATTGGTGATGATTGCTCACAGGAATGAAGTTGAGCTATGGCACAAGAGAATGGGACATGTTCCAATCCAAGTTCTTAAGGAAATTCCTAGTATACATAGTAGCAGTAGAGCAGAAATAAGTCCTTGTGACATATGTCCGTTAGCCAGACAAGCTAGGACTTCTTTTCCAGTCAGTAACAGTAGAGCAGAAAATGTATTTGATTTGCTACACATGGATGTTTGGGGACCATATAAAGTACCTACATATAATGGAAAAAGATATTTTCTCACAATGGTTGATGATCACTCTAGATGGATTTGGATTTTCTTCTTGCATCTTAAGTCTGATGTTATTACAGTACTGAAAAACTTCATTGTTATGGTAAAGACTCAGTTTGGTAAAATGATCTAATGTTTTAGGTCAGACAATGGCTCTAAATTTTTCAACCATAATTGTGCAACATTGTTCCAAATGCATGGAATTATACATCAGAGTTCTTGTCCACACACTCCTCAATAGAATGGAGTGGTGGAGAGGAGACACAGGCATATTCTGGAGACAGCAAGAGCCATCAGGTTTCAGGGGCACTTACCAGTGAAGTTTTGGGGTGCTTGTGTATGTCACACCTCCTTTTTCCGCCCCCGCGAGGGGCGTAGGAGTTTTCTCCAATTAAAGGACAATCAAAATGGGATTTATTTATTTATTTCAAAGTCGCCACTTGGGAGATTTAGGGTATCCCAAGTCACCAATTTTAATCCCGAATCGAGGAAAAGAATGACTCCATATTACAGTTTGCGCACCAGAAATCCGGATAAGGAATTCTGTTAACCGGGGAGAAGGTGTTAGGCATTCCCGAGTTCCGTAGTTCTAGCACGGTCGCTCAACTGTCATATTTGGCTTGATTATCTGATTTAATACATGTTGAACCTATGTGCAAAATTTAACTTTTAACTGCTTTTATCATTTACTGTTATTTTTATCAAGAATTGCAACATCGTGGAAACACATCTCGAACCACGTCACAATCAATGTACCCGTGATTAGAGACACATTTCAACTCCGCTGAGATTTGGATTTGGGTCACATAAATGTGCACCCGAGTTTAAGAAAGTAATTTAATTAAATCGCGTCTAAAGAGGATAACGCGTTATTATCTTTGGGGAAGGTAGTGAAATTCACTAAATAGTCCATCCCAAATTCTAAGTATTTAACACGTACATTTTGTGAGGGCCCCGCAATCTGTGCGCTTTATTTGGCGAGGCCCGTCTCATTTTTATTTTAAAGGATAAGCCTATAGTGACTACATTTTTTCTATTAAGTTTGTCTCTAAAGATAAAAGGAAATCCCTCAATTAATTACATGCTGAAAAAGTCGAACTTATTAGCTATTAGTTTGCGACTGATGCAAATGGAAAATTGCAATCGAGTTTGTACAAAGAGAGATTGCTTCCGTTCTATATTCTATTATTTAATAACACTGGAACATGAGATTGACGCACAATAATATCAAAACAGATTAACTATTCTTCGATTAATTTAAACTAACATTATTAGATGAAGAAGTTATACATATGCAACCTCATTACTCATTAATCAATCAACTACATTTTTAAACAAAGAAAGGAAAACTCTATTCAGACACAAATCTAAACAGGAGGAATTCAACAGGAACAAAGCCTGATTAATATTTCATTTCGCTTCAAACCGAGAGTGTACAAATGTGTACCTGGAAATGGCAGTACAAGAAGAAAAGAAGTAGGAGTCAGCAACAGTAATAACACAGCAACAGCATGTTCAGCAACACCGCAAAACCAGTAACGACTAGTAGAATAACCTAGTAACGGATTGAAAAATCAGCAATACCAAAGTGCAATCGCAGTCAAAGCAGAAGAGAGATGGATACAAGATGCAGTAGTTTACTGATTTTGAATAACACTCAAGGAAAGGCTAACGAAAATTATTCAAGTGAAAGTTCAAATTGTCTTTCTCTTTTCAAAACTCTACCACACTTCTTCAGATTTTCAGAATGTATTACTCTCAAAAATATTCTCCCCAAAAATCTCTCTAGAAAATAATCCTCCTCCTCCTCTTCTTTATGTCAAGAATGACTCTTATTTATAGCAAGACTCTTGTCTTGAACCTCTAACCCAAAATATTCCCCCAATGGCATGCTTTGTCCCCACTACTTAATGTTTTCTTTATTTTAAACCTTTGTCCCCCATGCCTACATGTTTTGTCCCCCACTACATTAAATAAATATATCAACCCCAACCCATTACATCTTGTCCCCCATGCCTAACATAAACAATTACAATATTCCCCCCCACCACTACATTATGTCTTGTCCCCCATTATATTAAACAATTGTATCAAACCCCACCCCCATTACATTTTGTCCCCCATGCTTAACATAAAGAATTATTCAAAATGTTCAATTCCAAAACTACCCCTCCGACCTTATTGCAATTACCATTTTACCCCTGAACGTACTGCAATTTACCAAACTACCCCATCAGCTATAACCAATTCACCTAATCAAATCCAACCGAAATATAGTAAATATGACTAGTTTCTAAACAAATTCAAACAACAAATCACATGAACACGATTTCTAAACAAATTCAACAACAAATCACATGAACACAAATTGAACAACATCAAATTAATGTGCATAAATTAGCCATATCGGGAACCAATCTTGGTTAACTTAGACCAAAAATGGATGAGCAAGGAAACAACAATATTAACAATACAATACATGATTCAAACTAAATCAACAAATCAAAAACCAAAACATAAACTCACATTAAATCACTGGATTAAAAACGAACTTCAAACAAAGATGAACATGATTTAAATCTATTTTAAACAACAAAACATGACGGATTCAAATAACAACAAAACGATTTAACAATTTCTGAAAAACAAATACATAACAACACATGAAACAAACTGAAGAAATAATTAATTAAACTTCAATTTGAATCTAACAATGTTAAACTAACAACTTCACATGAACAAACTGAAAAATTAACAAAACAATGAACATGAACAAAACAAAAATCAAACATTTACCGATTTTAGATTTGAGAATATCAAAACAAAATACGGACAAAAGTGAAACTAAAAATCCACTAACCGGATCGAAACGACGATCAATGACTGACCAACGACGAACTCGTATGGACTGTTTTGACGACCCCAACCAAAACTCGAACGGACGACGACGAAGACGAATTTAAGAAGTAACTGAAGCAACGATGAAGCAGTAGCAGCAGGCGACGAGGTTTGGTTTAGACTCAGGTGCTCGACGAAACGAAGAAGATGAAGCAGTAGGCAGAAGCAGCTGGGTCTGTTTGGATAAGGTCGACGGACAGTGCTGAAGCAAAAACGCAGCAGCAGCCATGTTAGCTCAGGTTCGAGCTCGACGAGGCACAGTAGGGTCGTTTGGTTGGGAGCAGCTGCTCGTCATGGCTGGATCTTAGTAGAAGCAGCAGAAACAGTCGAGGCAGCTGGAATGGAGAAGAAATAGCAGCAGCACAGACTGAAGAAGCAGGCGACGCAACATTGGCGGCCATGGATGTCGAGCAAGCTTTGAGCTTGACGAAGGAGATGAAGCTATGGCAACGATGGTGTTATGGTGGAGCTGGGGGCAGCATGTTCGTCGAGCAGCAGGTGATCTGAATGGTCGTTTGGGCTGTTCACAGTCGAAGACGAAGCAGCGGCGACCTTGGTGATGAAGCAGTAGCGATGGCGGACTGTTTGGTTGCTTGGTGGAGCTCGTTTTTGGACTGGTTTTCGACGGACTGGTGAAGACGAAGGAACAACAACCATGGTTGTTGGTCATTCATGGTGGAGCTAGGAACAAAGAAGAAGAGGCAGCCATGGGAGCTGATGGTGGAGCTTGAAGATGGTGAAGGAGAAGAGAGAAAGAGAGGGGCGGATGGTTTAGTCTAGAGTTTTCTTGTCTTTTTTTTTTTTGTTTTGTTTTTTGTCAAACGTAAGATAGGGGGTGTTGGGTATTTGGGTATGGACCGAGTCGACCCGTGTGGAGATGGACCGGGTCGTAGGGGAAGGTTGGGCATTTTTGGGCTTGTGGTTTACAATTGAAGAAGTGGTCCAATTCCGATTTTTTGTATTTTTGCTCTCTTTTCTTCTTTTATTTTTCTAAAACTAAATTCTAAAAATCCTTAAATTATTATTAAGAACTAAATTAAGTTATAAAAGCGCAAATTAACTCCCAATAACAATTAATGCACAATTAAGTAATAATTAAGCATAAAATTGTATATTTGGACATTAAATGCTAAAAATGCAAAAGATGCCTATTTTTGTAATTTTTAATTTTTGTAAAACAAACTTAATTACTAAAAATTGTAGAATTAAATCCTACATGCAAAATGCGGCATATTTTTTTTTTTATTAATTTAACAAATAAACATGCATAGACAAATACAAATAATTATCCAAAAATGTCACAAAAATTCTCAAAATTGCACACCAAGGAAAATCATTTTATTTTGAATTTTTTGGGAGTAATTCTCATATAGGGTAAAATTCACGTGCTTACAGTGTAGATGCTTCTATATACATAATAAATAGAGTTCCTTCGACAGTACTGGGAAACAAGTCACCTTTTGAGCTATTCTATGGGAAACAGCCTGCATTGTCACACATGAGAATTATAGGGTACTTGTGTTTTGCAGCAAGGTTGCCAAGAGGAGACAAATTTGCACCTAGGTCTATAAGATCAGTATTTCTGGGATATGCAAGCACACAAAAGGGATATAGGCTGTATGATATTGAGCATAAAACACTCTTTGTCAGTAGGGATATGATATTTCATGAAGATGTGTATCCATTTCAGGGTCTTCACCAAGACTCTTCTTTTTTTGCAGATGAATTTCAGAGTGTTGATCCTTGTCCTGATCAACCTCCCATTGTTTTGCCCTCTATTATCAATTACATGAATGAATCACATTCCATTTCATCTTCTGCTCCTGAAGAATCTGTTCCAGCAGACATTAATTCATCTTTAGACTCTCATTCTCTACCACATGTAGAGGTATCAGCTACAGGGCAGCATGAGAAAAATGCTGGAGACCTGAGGAGATCAGGAAGAACTTCAAGGCCTCCTATTTGGCTGAAGAATTATATTGGGCCAATGCAGAAGCCTAACTCTTCCCATGCAACACATTTCCAGTATCCTATTAGCAATTCTATTCAGTACACAAGATTGTCTGCCTCATATCAAGCTTACATCTCTCAAATGTCCTCTGAAGTTGAACTAGTTTCTTACTATGAGGCAGCCAAAGATGTGAATTGGATTGAAGCTATGAAAGCAGAAATTCAAGTATTGGATGATAACAAGACTTGGGAGGTAGTGTCATTGCCTCCAAATAAAAGAGCAATTGGATGCAAATGGGTGTACAAAATCAAGTATACTTCCACTGGAGAAGTTGAGAGGTATAAGGCTAGGTTAGTAGCAAAGGGGTACAATCAAAAGGAGGGACTAGACTATCAGGAAACTTTTTCACCTGTTGTGAAAATGGTAACTGTCAGGTCAGTTGTATCCATAGCAGCTACCAAAGGGTGGACACTGTATCAGATGGATGTTTATAATGCTTTTTTGCAAGGGGATTTGGAAGAAGAGGTATACATGACTTTACCTCAAGGGTTTTCTCCTAAACAAGGGAAGACACAGGTCTGTAGATTGCTCAAGTCACTTTATGGACTTAAGCAAGCTTCAAGACAGTGGAATATTAAACTCACCACAGCACTGCTTAACTCAGGTTTCAAACAAAGTCATTTTGATTATTCCTTGTTTACCAAGAAGCAAGATTCTCATATTGTGATTGTTTTGGTCTATGTTGATGATCTTTTAATTACTGGGGATAATGATGAACTCATTTCAAGCACTAAACAAAGTTTGCACCAGAATTTTAAGATCAAAGATCTTGGAGAGTTGAGGTATTTTCTGGGAATTGAATTTTCCAGAAACAAAGAGGGGATCTTGTTACACCATAGGAAGTATGCTCTTGAGCTTATTTCAAATGTTGGTCTAGCAGGGTCCAAACCAGTTCATGCTCCTATTGAGGTTAATCAGAAGCTCACTACAGTTTCTTATGATAATCATTTAGGCCTCAAGGATGACAACCTACTTGAGGATCCTGGTGCTTATCAAAGGCTAATAGGGAGGCTACTTTATTTGACAATTACAAGGCTTGACATCTCTTTTGCTGTTCAATCTTTGAGCCAGTTCATGCAAGCTCCCAAGCATTCTCACATGGAAGCTGCCTTGCGAGTGGTGAGGTATATTAAGCAGAGTCCAGGGCTTGGAATTCTTATGTCAGCTGCAGCTTCTACACAGTTGATAGCCTACTGTGATGCTGATTGGGCTGCATGTCCAAATACGAGAAGATCAGTCACTGGCTATTTAGTGAAGTTTGGTAATTCTCTCATCTCATGGAAGTCAAAAAAGCAACGTACTATTTCAAGAAGTTCAGCTGAAGCAGAATATCGATGTTTGGCTTCCACAGTTGCAGAAATTGTTTGGCTCGTTGGCTTATTTGCTGAATTGGGAGTCACTCTCACACTCCCAGTTCCCCTTCACCATGACAGTAAATCAGCCATGCAAATTGCTGCCAATCCTGTGTTTCATGAACGAACCAAGCACATTGATATTGATTGTCATTTTATTCGTGAGAAGGTTCATTTGGGCTTAGTTCACACTGTCTATTTGAAGTCTGTTGATCAACCTGCTGACATCCTAACTAAAGGCTTGAGTAGTGTGCAACATTCTCATTTGTTATCCCAGCTAGGCCTTCAGAACATATTCAGTAGTCCTAGCTTGAGGGAGGGTAATGAGCCATATAATGGTGACCCAGGTTAACTTAATGATTAGTAGTTAACTATAGTTAGTGATTAGTTGACCATAGTTAGTAGTTAGGCAGTTACATCTGTAATTAGGTAGTTATTACTATAGCGAAGTACTGTAGATGTATAGATTTTGACGTATTAATTACAGTATAATCAGAATTGCTGCTTTTTCTCTCTTCTTCATTTCTTCTCTTTAAGTATCGATCTCAGATCCATAAATTTGACAAAGCTGTAAAATGCTCAAAGTGGATAGTATTGAATTTTTGTCCCCGCTTGGCCCATTGTTTAACCAAAAAATGGGATTTCTGTCAAAGTTTTAATTTAGAAGAACTCAGGTTACTGATAATCAAAAGAATATATTAAAGAAAGTAATCTGGCTAGCAATAAGATAATCAGAAGAAAAGCAAGTAAATCGGTATATTCAGATAATATTTTGTGTCCCTACAATTGATCCGTTCTCTCCCTTTTATAGCTATTTTGGAGATATGCATTTTGCCTTTGTCATAATAAGGCCATTATGGATAATTAAAGACATTAAATGCTACGTTACATAATCATTATATTTAATACAGATTCTCTAATGTTTTTAGTATTTAAGGCTCATTAAATACTGTATCTGTACTCCCATGTAGTGTCAGATTCATTCCCCTTGATTCTTGGACTTAAATAAGTACGAGCGCTGAGTCTTTTGGACAACCGCTCGTGCCTCTTCCTTTGCCTCTGCTCGTATCTGTTGCAACTCGTACCTCTTTGCCAGTTGTAACTCTTTGACCAGTCTATGTGTCATGACACGTCATCTTTACACCACTTTAATATGTAAACTCAATTTTTCCCAATACAGATAACCCCTTCACTTGCCATTTGTTCATCGATTGAAATTTGGGAAGTGGATTTCATTAAATGAGGATTTTTGTCACCATTAATGCTATGAAAAAATCGATGCCTCAATTGTCACTTCCATTTAATGCTCTTTATACGTGTCACCTTTTCATTAGTTCTGCAGTTTTGTAGCACTTTTAAAGGCTTTTTCACGACTTCACTATTCACGAAGCGTCAGTTATCATTATTATGAGTCCTTCCATCATTGCACCTTTTCCTTTGGCGGTTGCTTATCACTATAAATATAACTTCCTTCTTTGTCTTTACCACATAAAGTTTTCTGAACATCCAATTTTCTCAAATCTCTGTTTGCTTCTTCATCGTATCATCATGTCTTCATCAAACCCTAACCCTAGAAGGGTTCCCATTGTTGATACCTTCCCTAATGCCCCCAGTAGGAGCAGAAGAGGAGGTAGGCTACGTAGTTTAAGATCTGCACGTGGTTCTTCTATTCCTTCACCTAGTTCTGGCCCTTTTTCTAGAACTAGAGGTTCTCTTTCACAAAGATCTTCTTCTAGGGGTAAAAAACCTTCTGAACCTCTTCGTGAGCCTTCAGTAGAAGAGATAGTTCATGCGGAACTGTCTTTTTATCATGACAGAGAGTCTCTTAGAAACCAAGTATCTTCTTTAGATCGTGCTGATATCTATCCCACTCAAATTACTGAAGGTTTGATTTCTATAGTTCGTAGAGACTGGTATTGGAGTCATGATTTTACTATTATCATTCCTAATCCGAATCAAAGAATTACTTCCTACTTAACCAGATTTTCCTTTGTTTATACATACCCTTTTACTTTAGGATTTAAACCAGCTAGTGACCTTGTTATCCTTGAGTTCTGTCGTTTCTTTGATGTTTTCTTGGGTCAAATTGGCCCAATAATATGGAGGGTTATTGGTTGTTTGAGACATTTGACCAACACAGCCAGTGTGCCTTTTACTTTCCCACATCTGATCCACCTTTACTCCCCAAGACTCTTTCATAATGGTATTTTTACACAAGTAGTCAGGAGCAAAAGAGTTTTGGTGAGCCCTAAAGATGACAAAGACCGTGGCTGGTATGCCAGGTTTGTTGCTGTGCCCACTGTTGGTTTAGTGGGTGATGAGAACGTTCCCTTCCCTGAGAAGTGGAATTTTGCACGTGAGTCTTCTGACTTTCTCGTATCTTTTTCCTCAAGTTTGTTGATTTTTCTTCTAATTTTGCTTTTCTTTTTCAGCAACCATGGGGGTTGTGGAAGATGTTCCCAATTTCCGTGATTGGGTAGACAAGCTATTGAAGATTGCTTCAATGGATGGTAGATCTTGGAAGACCCTTTCCCAACGATTTGGTTGGAAAGTAAAAGCTCATGGTAAGAGCTTTTATTTTATTTTATCTTACATATATTTTTTATTTCTCTGAACTAATTCCAATCCTTCTTTCTATTAGGATTTGCTATTCGAGGAGTTACTGCCAAAGCGGTCGCGACTTCTCGTATCTCTTTGGAAAGGGACCAAGAAATAATCTTGATTTCTTCGTCGAAGAGAAAAGCCGTTGATGAATAGATTCTGAAGAAAAGGAAGACGGGGGCACTTTGGTAATAAGGCCATAGGCTCGAAGACGCATCATTTCTGATGATGAAGAAGAAGCATCCCCCCGCCGTTCTATTCCCCTTACCGAGTCTGTTGAGGCCCCTTCTCTTTTTGCCTTTGTTGTGCTTTAAAATTTTTCTATCTTTGAGATTCTTATTTCTCTTCCTTTTCATTTTTTATAGGCCAATATTATCGGCACGGAGATGATGAAAAGGGTTGCCCTCTCAGAGCAATTAGTGTGTGATTCTCAATTAGAGGCGTGCGATTGGAAGGAACAGTACGAAAGCCTTCAGATTGATGTGGAGTACTTAGAAGAAAGTAAGAGTACCTTGGAGCAGCAGGTACGGGCATTGACTTCAGAGTTGGCAGTTGAAAAGGCTTCCTCAAGTCAAGCGGATAAATAAAAGGCTCGTCTTGAAACCTCTTTCTCTGAGCAGCTGTCCAAGGCAAGTGAAGAAATTAGAGAGTTGAAGGCTCTCTTGGGTGAGAAAGAGGCTTATGCTGGAGAGCTCATGCAGAATTTGACTCAAGCACAAGAAGACCTCCGAGCTTCTTCTGATAAGGTTTGTGCCTTGGAAAGTTCCCATGTCTCTCTTAAAGCTTCTTACACTTCTGCCTTGGCTGAAAATGAGAAATTAAAGAATGAAATTGTTGATTGGGAAAGGGATTATGAAATCCTTGAGGATAAATCTGCCATTGAAGTGAGTTGGGCGTTTTTGAATTCTCACCGTGATACCCTAGTTGAAGCTAGCCAAGAGACTTTTAACTTGGAATCTGAGTTAGCTAAAATCAATGAAACTATTGAGAAGGCTCAGCAAACTCAAGATTTTTCTTCTCACGTGGCCGAATCTTCTGTGAATGTTGAAGTTGATACGGGTATCCCAACTCCTTCAAGCCCTGTTGAGCTCGTTGTTGTAAACCAAGTTGAGCCCGCTGCTATTGATGCACCTACTTCAGTTCCTACATTTGCTTAGTGATAAGTTTAAGTCATTTGAATTTCTTTGTGTTGTTTTATTTTTTGGGAAAATTGTGGTAAAACCCTTGGTCTCATTTGAGGGTTTGTTTTGGAAATTCAAGTCCTCGGACCTTTCATGGGGCAATTTGTATAAACAATTCGCAATTTATGACTAAGTTCGTACATAGTCTTAAGCTTTTTAATATTAAGAAGTTTTCTCGTTACTATCTTGAACTTCTGTTTAGTTTATTCTTGCCTTTATTTCTAAGGACTTATAGAATAATTTGCATTTTATTCTTTAAAAATGCTTCTATTAATTTCATGAATATTTACATTAATCATGAATTTTATAAAAGAGGGCCCTTTTATATTTGACACTTAATGAAGAAGACGTTTCAACTTCATAATGGTGTTAACATAAGATAAAAGAAATAGGAATACACTTGTTTCTTTGAAATAACTTTGACAAGTTTTTATTTAAACTTTGCCTAGTTTTGAATAACACTTTACACGTATTTGAATTACATCTATAACTTTCTCGTAACTGTTTTTCATGTAACAGATTTAAAAAAGAAAAATAAACACGAGGTTTTTATCTATAACCAGTTTCAGTACATAGCCTTTACCCTTACTATGGTAAGGTTTTTCTTTGGCCTTAGCTCGTGACTTTGCTCTGCACTTGACTCGTTCAATGAGTGAACTATTCAGGGCTTGATCTTCTTTGCCTTCCTTATACACATGCACGTGTATATTATGTAGTTCCCCAAGTGTTTGAGCGTTGAAGTATGAAGCCTCGAGCACTTGATTGTTCCTCTCATTTGGTCCTTTCCCTGTAAAGGAAAAACATACAGGACTCGGAGGTACGATTATAGATGAAGACTACTTAACCCGTTTGAATTTCTATCAGAATAATTGTAACCCTAGGCCAGGAAGTTTAATTTATTGCACGTGCCTTGCAGGTCGTGACTCATCATTTAGTACGCGTTAGCGTTTTGCCTATCATCTAAAATCGTTAGTAAAATTTTAACAATTCAAAAATTAAATTTTAAAATATGGATACATGACCGTGGGTATTCTTCAGAAATAATATCTCTTCAGATGAACATCATTCCAATGTGACGGTAGTATCTTGCCATCCATTGTTTCCAGCTCGTATGCTCCTTTACCTGCAATATCATGAATTCTATAGGGTCCTTCCCTGTTGGACATAATTTCCCCGAGTTAGTTGCCTTCGTAGATTGAAAAACCTTTTTGAGCACGAAGTCCCCAATTTTGAAGAATCTGAGGCGTGCTTTTCGGTTGTAGTATCGCTCTATGACCTGCTTCTGTGCTGCCATTCTTATTAGTGCAGCTTCTCTTCTTCCTTCAATTAAATCAAGATTTACACGCATTTCCTCGTCATTAGATTCTTCTGTTGCCTGTGTGAATCATGTACTCGGCTCTCCTATCTCAACTGGAATTAAAGCTTCAACTCCATAAACTAATGAAAATGGTGATTCTCCTATACATGTTTTTGTTGTTGTGCGATATGCCCATAAAACACCAGGTAACACTTCTGGCCAATTACCTTTGGATTCCTCTAAGCGCTTTTTTAAATTGTTGATAATAACTTTGTTTGTTGATTCAGCTTGCCCATTACCCACCGAATGATAATGTGTAGATGTAATCCTTTTAATCTGCCAACTTTAAAAGAATTCTGTGATTTGATCTGCCTATAAATAGAGGACTATTATCACACGATCTTCTTTGGCACACCGAATCGGGATATGATATTCCGCCAAATGAACTCTTTAACTTCTTTTTCTCGCACCTGTTTAAATGCTCCTGCCTCTACCCATTTAGTAAAATAATCAGTGAGTACGAGCAAAAATTTTACCTATCCTTTTGCTTACGGTAGTGGACCCACGATATCCATCCCCCATTTCATAAATGGCCACAGTGCAATGACCGAATGTAATAACTCTGCGGGCCTATGCATATTATTACCGTACCTTTGACATTTATCACATTTAGCCACGAAACTTTCCGTTTCTTCTTCCATTTTAGGCCAATAATAACCTGCCCTAATTAAGGTTCTTACCAATGACCTTCCTCCTGCGTGATTCCCACAATGCCCCTCGTGTATTTCTCTCATTACGTATTCCGTCTGAGAAGGTCCGAGGCATGTTTCTAAGGGTCCACCGAACATTTTTCGGTAAAGATTGCCTTGCTTTAAGCAATATTGAGCAGCCTTTTTTTGAAGCGCATGAGTTTTTTTCTTATCTTCAGGGACAGTACCATACTGCAAAAAAGCAACAATCTCGTTCCTCCAATCCCAAGTTAAGTTATTAAAATTTACCTCATTCTTATCGAGGTCGAGAACTGAATGAAACAAATGAATAACTGAAGCATTTTCATTGCTTGCCACGACTTCCGCAGATGCAAGACTAGCTAGGGCGTCGACTTCAACATTTTCATCCCTTGGTATTTGTGTTACTTTCCAGGTTTTAAATTGCTTTATCAAATCCCGTACCTTCTCTAAGTATTGTTGCATCCTTGATTCCCTAGCCGTATAAGTCCCCAATATTTGATTAACTACGAGTTGTGAATCACTTTTGATTATAATCTGATTTATGCCAAGTTCTCGTGCCAGTTCTAAACCTGCAATCACAGCTTCAGACTCCGACTCATTGTTAGTTATAGAATGACATTTTATGGCTTGTCGAATGGTTTCACCCATAGGTGGTACCAAAACAATTCCTAAACCAGCACCCTTTACGTTAGATGAACCATCAGTAAACAAGGTCCAAGTTCCTGGGTTAGCTCCGTTGAACACCTGCAACTCTTTTTCTGCTTCTAATTGCATCCCTTGGCTAAAATCAGCCACGAAATCAACTAACACTTGAGATTTTATAGCAGTTCTAGGTTGGTAGGTGATATCATATTCACTTAATTCTATAGCCCATTTAGCTAACCTACCTGACAATTCATGCTTATGTAATATATTGCGTAATGGATAAGCAGTTACTACATCAATATGATGATATTGAAAATAAGGCCTTAATTTTCTAGATGCCATGATTAATGCAAGTGCAAGCTTTTCCAATTGAGGGTACCGTGTCTCCGCATCTAACAATGATTGCTAACATAATAGATCGGAGATTGTTTACCTTGGTTCTCACGAACTAAAACAGCACTTACCGCTACTTCTGAAACAGCAAGGTAGATGAGCAGTCTTTCCCCAGCCTTTGGTTTTGTGAGCAATGGTGGATTTGATAAGTATGTTTTCAAATTTTTGAGTGCCTGCTGACATTCCTCGTTCCATTCAAAGTGATCTTGCTTTTTAAGAGATGAAAAGAATTTAAAGCACTTTTCTGATGATTTAGAAATAAATCTTCCCAAGGTTGCAATTCTTCCTGTCAACCTTTGCACTTTTTTTTTGCTTGAAAGCATATCAAAAATTTCTTCAATGGCCTTAATCTGTGTGGGATTCACTTCAATACCACAGTTAGAAACAAGAAAACCCAAAAACTTACCTGACGCGACACCAAATGCACATTTCTCCGGATTTAATGTCATATTAAATTTGCACAAAATCTGAAATGTATCAGACAAGTGTGATATATGATCTCTTGAATGGTGAGTTTTAACGAGCATATCGTCTATATAAACCTCCATGGTTTTTCCTAGGTGTTCTTGAAACATTTTAGTAACCAGCCTTTGATATGTTGCACCAACATTTTTGAGACCAAAAGGAATTACTTTATAATAGTAAGTCCCCCTATCTGTTATGAATGATGTTTTTTCCTCATCTACCGGATCCATTTTGATCTGATTGTACCCTGAATATGCATCTAAAAAACTTAATAGTTCATGCCCTGCAATAGCATCAATTAGCTGATCTATATGTGGTAGTGGAAAAGAATCTTTAGGACAAGCTTTATTAATGTCTGTGTAATCCACACAAACTCGCCACTTACCATTCTTCTTTGGAACTACAATAGTATTGTCTAACCAATTAGGATACTTTACCTCTCGGATGGATCCAATCTTTAGCAATTTTTGAACCTCTTCTTGAATCACCTGATTCTTGAAAGTTTCTTGCTTTCTTTTCATTTGTTTGACAGGTGGGTACGTTGGGTCTTGATTCAATTTGTGAGTCATTACCTCCGGTGGTATTCCTGCCATGTCAGAGTGGGAACAAACAAAACATTCCATGTTAGTTTTCAAAAATTCAATTAACTTACCTCCCATACCTTGGCTTAGATTGGCCGCTACGTACACTTTCTTATTAGGCCATTATGCAAATAACACCACAGCCTCCAGTTCTTCAATTGTTGTTTTGATATTTTCGTTTTCTTCTGGTTCTTGAATAGTATCAGGCCTTGAATCCACATCTGTCCGTCCTTATTCAGTTGAGGTTTGTGCTGTGGTGCCCTCAACTGTCTTATGTGACTGGTATTTTTCTTCTTTTTTCATACTTGAATCTGCTACAGAGTTGATGCTCCTAGATGTAAGTTGATCCCCGCGGATTTGACATATTCCCCATGGTGATGGAAATTTAATAACTTGATGCAAGGTTGAAGGAACGACATCCATTTCATGGATCCATGGTCTCCCAAGGATCATATTGTATGCCATCTCCATATCTACTACTTGAAACTTTGTATCTTTGACAACTCCTTCTGTGAATGTGGTGAGTGTTACCTCTCCTTTTGTCACAACACTAGAATTCTCAAATCTAGATAAAGTATGCGCCTTTGGTATTAATTTACCCTCAGCTTGCATCTCACGTAATACTCTTAGCAAAATAATGTTCACGGAACTACCTGGATCAATCAAAACTCGTTTCACATTAGTATCATGTACAATTAAGGATATAACCAGGGCATTGTTATAAGGAGATAATACTGTTTAACCAAAAAATAGAATTTCAGTCAAAGATAGAATTTAGAAGAATGTAGGTTACTGATAATCAAAAGAATATGTAGAAGAAAGTAATTTAGAGTAACCAGAGTGTAATCAGGAGAAAAACAAGTGAATCAAAGTATATTCCGATTGTGTCCTGTCTTTACAAGTAACCAGATACCTCCCTTTTATAGGTATCTTGAAGATATGCATTTCCTCCAAATCATAATGAGGCTATTATGAATAATTAAAGACATTGAATGCTACATTACACAATCATTGTAATCAATACAAATTCTCTAACGTATCCAGTATTTAATGCCTGCCGAATTTCGTATTTGCGCTCTTTATTATGGTCAGATCCATTCCTTTTGATAAATGATTTAAATAGGTACGAGCGTTGAATCCTTCAAATGTCCTCCAGTGCCTCTTCCTTTGCCTTTGCTCGTTTATACTACTTCCCGTGCCTCTTGACTAATTATAATTCTTTGACTATTTGAAGAACAGGCAGGAGCCTGCTGAAAGTTCCCTGCTTTTTTTTCTTTTGCTTCACAGGAGGATATGACAGATCTTCATTTAGTTTATGAGTCATCACCTCCGGTGGTATTCCTGTCATGTCATAGTAGGACCAAGCAAAGTAGTCCATGTTAGTTTTCAAAAATTCAATTAACTTACCTTTCTTTCCTTGGTCAAGATTAGCTCCGACATAGACTTTTTTATCAGGCCATTGAGAGAATAACACGACAGGTTCTAATTCATCTATCGTTGTTTTGATATCTTCACTCTCTTCTGGTTCTTGAATGGTATCACGCCTTGAGTCTACATCTGTTCGCGCTTGTTCCGTTGAGGTTTGTGTTGTGATGTCCTCAGCTGCCTTTTGTGATTGCTATTTGCCTCCACTTCTCGTGCTTGTATCTGCAATGGAGTTAATAGCTCTGGACGTATGTTGATCTCCGCGAATTTGACAAATTCCCCATGGCGATGGAAATTTGATAACTTGATGCAAGGTTGAAGGAACAACATCCATTTCATGGATCCATGGTCTCCCTAGAATCATGTTGTAAGCCATCTCCATGTCTACTACCTGGAACTTTGTATCCTTGACGACCCCTTCAACAAAAGTGGTGAGTGTTACCTCTCCTTTTGTGACGATACTGGAATTATCAAATCCAGATAGAGTATGTGCCTTTGGTATTACTCCATCTTCAGCTAGCATCTCATGTAGCACTCTTAGCAAAATAATGTTCACGGAGCTACCTGGATCAATCAAAACTCGTTTAACATTAGTATCATGCACAATTAAAGATATTACCAGTGCATCGTTATGAAGGATTAATACGTCGTCTGTATCTGCATCATTGAATGTAATATTGCCTTCTTCTAGAACATGCCGCACCCGTTTCCCTTGGGTAATAGTTACTTTGGAAGTTTTGTTAGCTACAGTATATGACACACCATTGATGTCTTCACCCCCACTTATAACGTTAACAGTTCTTTTGGGAGAAGGTGGTTTTGGAGGCTCCTGCCTGTTCTTCATGTAAGCTTGCTTGCCTTTCTCGCTGAACAACTTAGTAAGATATCCTTGTTTTAATAAATGATCAACTTCACTTTGTAAAAATCTTCAATCTGCTGTTTTATGCCCGTGATCATTATGGAACTCTCACCAATGGTCAGGGTTGCGCATGTTTGGATTCGATCTCATTTCCTTTGGCCATCGAACTTTATCTCCCATGCTTTTCAAAACAGCTACGAGCTCGGAGGTGCTACGTTGAAGTTGTAACCTCCGAATCTCGCTTTTAAATTTCTATCATCATCCCGTGACTCATAGTTGTTTCGCTCGTTCCTAAACCTTGATGAAGAACCTGATTCTCTGTTTCTTGATCTATGATCATGACTTTGATTATCCTTTTTTGACCGCGAGTCTTTCCCCGCAGGTCCCATATAGGGCTCGTTCCTGTTTTTACCGGATCTTTTTTCGTTCTCTGCACGTCTTAAACGTATACTTTCTTCTTTTTGAGATCGGAGAACAGTATCTTCGTCAATCCTCAACTTCGTGCTATACCTGTTATAAACATCATTCCACGTTGTAGCTGGGAATTCTTGAAGGCTTTCCTTGAGTATCCTCATAGCTTCCGAGCTTTTTTCATTCAAATTGCTTGTGAAAGCTATAACTGCCCAGTTATCAGGTACACGCAGCAATGTCATTCTTTCGCGTTGAAATCTGTCCACGAATTCTCTAAGCAATTCTGAATCTCCTTGCTTAATTTTGAAAATATCCTCCATTCGTTTTTCCACTTTCTGGGCTCCCGAGTGTGCTTTGATGAAAGAATTTGCAAGCTCAGCAAAAGAGTTTATAGAATTTTTAGGTAAAAGGGAATATCATGTTAGTGCTCCTTTGGTGAGTGTTTCACCAAATTTCTTGACTAATACCGATTCGATCTCCTGCTTAGTCAAATTATTGCCTTTTACGCCCGTTGTGAATGTAGTCATGTGATCTCGTGGGTCTGTTGTTCCATCATACTTTGGAATATCAGGCATTTTGAACTTTTTTGGAATTGGGAGTGGGGCAGTACTTGGATTCCAGGGTTGTTGCGAATATCTGTCCATGTCTACCCTTTTGATTATGGGCGGCACCCCGGGTATCTGCTCTATGCGTTCACTTTGCTCCTTGAGCTGTCTCCGCAAGGTTAGTACTAAATTTTGTAAATCAGAATTAATTACATTACCTGGTTCTCTCTCCTGTGGTTTACTGGGAGTTCCACCGCTGCCTGAGTTAACAAGCCCGAAACGAGGGTTTTCTATAGTGTTATTATTTCGAGAAGGTGTGGGTGTTGCAACAGGTAACTGGTTAACAAGCGCCTCAACAACTTTGTTGACCTGAGCAGTAATTAATTTCTGCAAAGCTTCATCAACAACTTCAACATTTTCAAATTGAGCATACTTGTTTATTTGAGATCCATCAAGAGTACCCTCACGAGATTGCCGTGGAGAGTCCTGCGGAGTTGGAACTTGAATGTTAATATTCTGTGGGCCTCTTTGACTTTGTTGGTTCTCTTGGTTTCCTGGGGTGTTGTCATTGTTATTCAACATAATTGATGTAACAAGGAAGGTCAAGTGAAAAGAAAATAGATTATCAGTTTCCCGGTAACGGAACCAATTCGTTTAACCAAAAAATATAATTTTAGTCAAAGTTAGAATTTAGAAGAACACGGGTTACTGATAATCAAAAGAATATGTAGAAGAAAGTAATTTAGAGTAACTAGAGTGTAATCAGGAGAAAAACAAGTGAATCAACGTATATTCCGATTGTGTTTTGTCTTTACAAGTGACCAGATACCTCCCTTTTATCGATATCTTGAAGATATGCGTTTTCATCCAAATCATAATGAGGCTATTATGAATAATTAAAGATATTGAATGCTACGTTACACAATCATTGTAATAAATACAAATTCTCTAACGTATCCAGTATTTAATGCCTGTCGAATTCCGTATCTGCACTCTTTATTATGGTCAGATTCATTCTTTTTGATAAATGATTTAAATAGGTACGGACGCTGAATCCTTCAAATGTCCTCTAGTGCCTCTTCCTTTGCCTTTGCTCGTTTCTACTGCTGCCCGTGCCTCTTGACTAATTATAATTCTTTGACTATTTGACCAGTCCACGTGTCTCAACATGTCACTTGCATATATAAATGCAATTTTTCCCAATACAAATACGCCATCCGCATCAGCATCATCAAATGTAATGTTGTCTTCCTCTAATACATGTTGCACCCATTTCCCTTGGGTAATTGTGACTTTAGAAATTTTATTAGCTGCAGAGTACGTTACGCCATTGATGTCTTCACCCCCGCTTATAACGTTGACGGTCCTTTTGGGAGAAGGTGGTTTTGGGGGTTCCTGCCTATTCTTTATGTAAGTTTGCTTACCTTTCTCACTGAATAACTCGGTGAGATACCCTTATTTTAATAAATGATCAACTTCACTTTGTAAAAATCTACAGTCTGTTGTTTTATGCCCGTGATCATTATGAAACTCACACCAATGATCAGAGTTGCACATGTTTGGATTCGATCTCATCTCTTTTGGCCCCCGTACCTTGTCACCTATGTTTCTCAAAATAGCTACGAGCTCGGAAGTGCTCACATTAAAATTGTAACCGCCAAATCTCGCCTTCAAATTTCTATCATCATCTTGTGACTCATTTCGATCATTCCTAAATCTTGATAAAGAGCCTGACTCTCTATTCCTTGATCTATGATCATACCTTTGATTGTCTTGTTTTGACCGTGAATCTTTTCCCGCAGGTCCCATGTATGGCTCGTACCAGTTTTTACCGGACCTTTTTTCGGTTTTCGCCCATCTCGAACTTACTTTTTCTTCTTTTTGGAATCGTGGAACAATATTTTCTTCTATCCTTAGCTTTGTGCTATACCTGTTGTAAACGTCATTCCATGTTGTAGCTGGGAATTCACGAAGACTTTCCTTGAGTCGCCTCGTAGCTTCTGAGCTTTTTTCATTCAAATTACTTGTGAAAGCTATAGCTGCCCAATTATCAGGTACACGTGGTAATGTCATTCTTTTACGTTAGAATCTGTCCACGAACTCCCTAAGCAATTCTGAGTCCCCTTGCTTGATCTTGAAAATATCTTCCATTCCTTTTTCGACTTTTTGAGCTTCCGAGTGTGCTTTGATGAAAGAATCTGCAAGCTCAGCAAAAGAATTTATAAAATATTTAGATAAAAGAGAATACCATGTTAATGCACCCTTGGTAAGTGTTTCACCGAATATTTTGACTAATACTGATTAAATCTCCTGCTTGGTCAAGTCGTTGCCTTTTACGCCTGTTGTGAATGCAGTCACGTGGTATCGTGGGTTTGTTGTTCCATTGTATTTTAGAATATCAGGCATTTTATTTCTTTGGAATTGGGAGGGAAGCAGCACTTGGCTTCCAGGATTGTTGCAAATATTTATCCATATCTATCCCTTTAATTACGGGCGACACCCCGGGTATTTGCTCTATGCGGTCACTTTGCTCCTTGAGCTATTTCTGCAATGTTAGTACTAAATTTTGTAAATCAGAATTGACTAAGTTACCTGGTTCTCCCTCCTGTGATTCACTGGGGGTTCCACCACTACCTAAATTAACATGCCCGGAACGAGGGTTCTCCAAAGTGTTGTTATTTGGAGTGGATGTGGGTGGTGCAGCAGGTAACTGGCTAGCAAAAGCTTCAAGAGCTTTATTGACCTGTGCAGCAATTAGTTTCTGCAAAGCTTCATCGATAGCTTCAACATTTTCAAATTGAGCATTTCCATTTGTATGAGATCCATCAGGAGAGCCTTCGCGAGACCGCTGAGGAGAGCCTTCACGAGACCGCTGAGGAGAGCCTCATGGAGAAGGGACCGGGGTTTGATTACCCTATGAATTTTCCTGAAATTGTTGGTTTCCTTGAATGTTGTCATTGTTGTTCGACATGGTTGATGCAACGAGGAAAGTTAAGCTAAAAGAGGATAGATTATCAGATTTTCGGTAACGGAACCAATTTGTTTAACCAAAAAATGGGATTTCGGTCAAAGCTTTAATTTAGAAGAACTCAGGTTACTGATAATCAAAAGAATATATGAAAGAAAGTAATTTGGCTAGCAATAAGATAATCAGAAGAAAAACAAGTAAATCGGTATCTTCAGAGAATATTTTGTGTCCCTACAATTGATCTGTTCTCTCCCTTTTATAGCTATTTTGGAGATATGCGTTTTGCCTTTGTCATAATAAGGCCATTATGGACAATTAAAGACATTAAATGCTACGTTACATAATCATTGTATTTAATACAGATTGTCTAACGTTTTTAGTATTTAAGGCTCATTAAATACTATATTTGTACTCCCATGTAGTGTCAGATTCATTCCCCTTAATTCTTGGACTTAAATAAGTACGAGCGCTGAGTCTTTTGGATAACCGCTCATGCCTCTTCCTTTGCCTCTGCTCGTATCTGTTGCAACTCGTGCCTCTTTGCCAGTTGTAACTCTTTGACCAGTCTATGTGTCATGACACGCCATCCTTACACCACTTTAATATGTAAACTCACTTTTTCCCAATATACCAATAGTGACACTTTTAACTTTTGACCTAAGCATTAAAGAATCACTTCACAATTATTATTTCAATTTTCTAACTCTCATTTTGTTAATCGACTTAAGGGTAATATTTATCCAAAGACAAGATAAGTTGAAAGAGCTTCGATATTTTTTTTGGAGCAAATCCACTAGGCTGAGTGCCCAGGGATAGTTTTTTTAATATATAATTAACTAAAAACAAAGTAACATGAAGTATTACAAGGAGTAAGATCATAAAAGATGACAAATACATAAATCCTACTACAAACCTTGGGTTTGTAAGGTCCAAGATTGGTATCACAATTTGATCTAGAAAATATATAAAGACGCACAAAGCATATAGCTAGCCTTTTACAGAAGTCGCCATATTCTACAATGTTGCCATTATAGACCCCCTCCATGTATGTGAGATCAGTAACAAAATCTTTCCTTTGAATCTTCCTCCTCCATATGAAGCTAATCCCTTGTCCAGCGAAACAACGAATTGCCCAACATTTTGTAATATTGGGTTGCATGGTGCCATTATTTACTGCCCATGATAAGCAGTGTTGCCCTTGTTTGGGTTGTGCCCTTGTTATCCTTGTCATTACATGAGAAGCTCTTTTGAGTAATGTACTAGAGTAGTACATTGTGATCCATAAAGAGCTCCCAAAGTTCCTTATTAATCGACCAAAAAAAACTGCTTCCTGCTGCCCTGTCTTCATAATTTTGTGACAATTTGTGACTTGATTCCATATGCTCCAGGTGTAGTTTTCATTCTCAGATGTCCTATTTGTCATACATACCTGGTACATGATCCATCGTACCTCTATTGTTCCCGCAAAACTGTCCAAACATCTTGTCCTAAGCCACTACAAATACTTGAGCTTGCCCAATTTTGGTGTTGAATGCATTTGATTTCCAGCTGTTTCCAGTTGATTATTTTATTTGGATTCCAAGTTGGAGTATTGTATTATCAGAATGCATTGGTTCTTTACTCCATAATGAATCCATTTCTTCCACAATGACAACTAAAGACACGTACCTCGCATGAATTTGAGTAGTGTCCTTCTGCTAACCTTGTTTTGTGAGGGAGTGTGCTGCATTTGGTCTTTATCTGAGTCCTCCCTCTAAATTGTATATCCATATGGGGTTGAGCATTACTAGGTGTATCTCCTCCCAGAAAATTGCCTTCAAGAGCCAAACCAGCGTCGCTGGGACTAAGTCTGCTCATGCTTCTTCTTGATTCCATGCTTGTGCTCACCAGTGATGTTCCTTCCTGGGAATAAGCACATAGTGCTAATACCATCCAAAGAAGTTCAATCACATGGTGAGGCATGAAGACAGTAACGTTCCCTGCAAAAAAGAACACAACACTAGTAAAAAAAAATTGATCATCAATCTCTCTTCCATAGGGATTTGAGGATGGTACTCCACATTGCTTCCTCCTTCCATATCCTTTAGACCTATTTCCTCCATCTATTCTACTTCCTTTCAACCTTTATTCTCAAGTTTGGACATTGAAGCTTGTCTACATTCACTAGTCTTTTCCTTGAGTATCCAGTTGGTGAAAACCATGGCATTCTATATTCCTACTATCAAGTGCATAATTGACCAAATGATCTGCTAGCTGATTTCCTTCCCTATAAATATACATGACCATTTCATTGCACATCTCTATCATCCTCTTAATTTCCTCAACCTCATCCTCTATAATCCAAGGTGGCTTCCATATTCCTGGGATAGCATTTTTGAGAAGCATTGAATTTTTTTCTAACCAAACCTGCCCCATATCATGTTGTATACAATATCTCAATGCCTCTAGTCTCGCACGTGCCTCTACTTATGTGTTTGTAGTCTCATCTACCTCCTTTCCCACAACATATATAATATCACCATGCTCATTTCTCACATAAAAACCAATTAAGCTTCTACCTGGGTTGCCCTTGATGCCCCATCTGTATTGATTTTAATCCAACCACCCATAGGAAACTCCCATATCATCTTGTTGACCTTCAGCTTAGGTATGTATACCTTTCCATCATGTGTAGTATATCTGGCCACCTGTGTGGAACATTAATCAAGCCTGGTTACCTCACTTTGATTAGGGACTGAATTGTAGTGTTAATTTGATACACTACCTTGTTGATCGACACAGCATCACCATGCTTATTGCTATTTCTCCTTTTCCACAGCTCCCAAACAATAATACAAGGCAGTGCTTGAAAGATAGGTTTTAATCTTGAAATGACCTCTACTGTCCAACATTTTACAATTGCATGATGCAAACTTAAACCTTCTGATGATAGACCTGCATGGTAGAAGAAATATCCCCATAGTTTTTTGGCTACATATGATCAGAAAAACACATGAGCCACAGATTCTTCCTCTGGATTTGCACAACACCAGCACCTGGAAGGCATAAAATACCCCATTCTTCGTATTGCATCATCTAAATGTAGCCTACCCTTCCATAATTTCCACATAAAGAATGAAATTTTGAATGACAATCCCTTGATCCACATATTCTTATAGGATATGTCAGTGTCTCTCATTCTTCTAATGTAATCCCAAGCAGTTTTGACAGAGAAGTTCCCCTTTGTTTCCAGATTCCAAATAGGTTTATCCAATACATTATGTTTAATAGGAGGAGCAACATTCTCCAGTATATGCTTGGCTAAGTCTTCAGGCAAAAAGTCATTTATTTTTTCCATATCCCAATTTCCATCATTTACAATATCATAGACATTATGAATTGCCTCATCATAAAAGAAGTCAGGTGGCGTAACAAAGTATAGAGATCCCAAGCCAGTCCAATTATCAAATCAAAAGAGAGATGATCCTATTTTTGGCTTCCATAAAATCTGATGCTCAACAAGATCCCTACACTCTAGCATTTTTCTCCAAACATGTGATCTACCCCTCCAAGGAACCAACAATGCATTTAACTTTTTGCAATACTTTTGGCTCATGAAAGAACTCCACAAACATGGTTTAGTTCTAAAATTCCACCATAGCTTACAAAACAGAGCTTTAGACATATCATGTAGAGGTCTAAACCCCACACCTCCTTCCTCACAAGGCAAACACAAAGTATCGTAGG
Organism: Nicotiana tabacum; assembly: GCF_000715075.1. Classification (NCBI taxonomy): domain Eukaryota; kingdom Viridiplantae; phylum Streptophyta; class Magnoliopsida; order Solanales; family Solanaceae; genus Nicotiana; species Nicotiana tabacum. The sequence continues at coordinate 126,982,979 of NC_134095.1, forward strand.
AAGCTCAATGTCTAGCCCTCCCATCCGCTGAATTTCTCCAGAAGAATTTTGCAAAAAGCTTATGAAGTTTTTTTATCAAAGATGCAGGAAGACTCACTACTGACAACAAGTGTATGGGCATGCTTTGGAATACATGTTTGATCAATACTGCTCTTCCTCCAATGGACAATAACGTCCCCTTCCAAGATTGTAATTCATTCAGAACTTTGTTAATAAGACATTCATAGTATTCCATCTTTCTTCTAGTATAGAATATTGGGCATCCTAGATATATAAAAGAAAAATCCTGCCTTCCAATACCTGTGATCCTTTCTACTTTTCTCACCACAATATCAATAGTAGAATGATGCATATTAACTGCAGAATTAGATTTGTTTACTTTCTACCCAGAGGCTGCTTCATATACATGTAATACTACCATGATCAGTTGAAGTGAGGTTGCATCTGAAGATGAGAATATAATCGTATCATCTGCATATGATAAATGGTTTATCTTGGGACTCCACTTAGGCAATCCAAACCCACAGAAGTATGGATTGAAGTGAAGAGAATTAAACCCCTTGAAAGTGCCTCAGCTGCCAATATGAATAGAGTAGGTGATAATGGATCACCTTGCTTCACCCCTTGTGGATTTGAAGAACCCATAAGGTTTGCCATTTATAAGAACTGAATACCAATTGTTGGAGATGATTCCAAACACCAAACAAATAAATTTCAGCAAATCCCATCTTCTTTATAATACCTTGGTCAAGAACAACCAAGATAATCTATCATATGCCTTCATCATATCTAGCTTGATCACAACATTATGGCCTGCCTTAGTTCTCAATCTCATGTTAGTGATTATTTCCTGTGTTAGAAACACATATTCAACAATACTCCTTCCTTTTAAAAAGTCTTCTTGCTCATCAGAGATTATGTCAGGAAGAAAACCAATTAAGCTCTCATGAATGAACCCCCTAGAAATCACTTTTTTGATAAAATTACTAAGGATAATTGGCCTCATGTCTGAAAAGGTAGTCACTTGCTTCTTTTTTGGTAATAGAACTAGGTTTGTATGAGTCACAAACTTTAGAAGTTCCTGTCCATTAAAGAATGCCTTAACCATCTCCACCACATCTTCACCTATGGTATCCCAGCATGCATGAAAGAAACTGCCATTAAATCCATCAGGACCTCCTGTACTTTCACCACTCAAACCATATACTGCTTGCTTAACTTCCTCCCTTGTTGGCATCAGTTGTGGAATATGCTCTATGATTTCAAAATCAGTAGGAACAACTTCTTCATGAAATTGAGCTAAAAAGAACTTCACTGCTTCCTCTTCTATCTCCTCATTTTCTTCGAGCCAATTACCATCACTGGACTGGATTCTCTTTAATTGAAATTGCTTTTTTCTTCCTCTAAGTTGTGCATGAAAGAACTTCGTATTTCTATCTCCCTCTTGAAACCATGTCATACCTGACTTCTGCCTCCAGAACTCCTCCTCCAATATCATCACTTTGTAAAGATCTGCTTGCTTTCATTGAAGCCTTTCTTTGTTATCTAGAGTAGGCCTCAATATAAGCTGAGCCTCATGAACTTTCACCACACCTCCAGACTTTATATCTTTTGTAAAATATCCCCGTAAGTAGCTTTACTCCATAAAAATAGAGCCTTCTTTACTTTATGTCTTATGTAAACAAAAAGTTTAGAGTTCCATACAAAGAACCTTAGATAAGGGGATTCCTCCCATTGGCTTAAGTTCAAAGTCAACCTTGCACTCAAAGGCAATCTTTTAATAGAGGAGAAAAGGCAGAGCACAGCTGATTGAAGTTCTACCTATGAGACAAGCAATGGTCAAATTAAAAATTATCCCAAAAAATACCATATTGTTATAAATAGAGTTTTATTTAAAGTGAATGTCTATATTTTGTTTTACTTGGTGGCTAAGTCACTCTTTCCCTATAAATTGAGGGGTCCTATTCCATCATAATTAATCCCAAATCAATAAGAATTATCTCTCCGTGCTTTACCTTGCAATACTCCCCTTCTTCTTTTATTGCTTCACGTTATCAGTACGAGACTCTAACCAATTGAGTAGAAGCTTTGGGATTGAGCATAATGATTGTCAATTGTTCCATTAACTTCCTTCATGATTACATTCTGGAATTAAGGTAGTATTTTTCTATATTTGTCTCTTTTAAATTCTTGACATTCTAAAATTTGATCTTAAATACAGGCAAAGACGATAAATTTTGATTGTAACTCTAATGGAGTTTGACAGAAATTATAACCATCCAAAGTGGTAAAATTTCTATGCCTTGCCATGATCAAATTCATGTATGATTGTGGGCAAAGCATTGGAAGCTCGTCCCATTGATTTTGCTTCATTCTCATTCCCTTAAAAGAATGTGATATCAGTGTGTGATAAGTCTGAAAGAAGACAAAATTATTACTATGAATGTATCAATGGATGTGGACGGGACAATAGACAAAATTATAATCGTCATAATTGTGGTAATGAGAATAATAAAGATTCTTAAAATAATCCTTTACTTTGTGAAAGTAATATTTGTCATCGATTTGACATGAGATTTTGTAAAGCACATATAGATGATTATGGTCCATTCATGATGTGAATGTGACAAAATGAGACTTATGAATACATATTCATTCTTGGAAGAATATGAACGTGCTAGTGGTAGTGAATATACCACTCACCTCTAGAATGAGGTTTGATTTGGGGTGCTTATCGAGCAGATAATGACGCTTAATGGTTCAGCTTCTCGGTTATCGGATTACAGATGTAGTAATCTGCTAGCCATCAAATAAGACAACGAGCGGATTGGTATCAGATTGACAATTATCGGGCGGTTATCGGCTAAACCAAACAGAAAATTTTTAAACAATCAATACCAAACGGCCAAATGCATAATTCAAACTGTCTCTGTTAGTTGTTAGTTGCTTTTCTTGATTAGAAGCCAAAGACATTAGCTACAGATAGACGACAGTTCTATTGAGAATTAGAAATAGGGATTTAGTCATTTAGGTTTTAATAGTAATTTATCTACATAGGGTTAAAAGTATAAATATAAAAATTCTTAATGGGTTAACGGTTTACCCAATAAGAAAATTGATTAATCCTCCCTCAAATCATTAAATCGTTAATTATAAAATCTCAACCCGTTTACCATCCATTACATCGATAATCCGATACCAATAAGCCAGTAAGCCTTCAGTTCTAGGTTTGAGGGAAAATAAGAAAATAATGTCATTATTATGGCAGGAATGGTCATTGGTCACTTACTTATTGTACACCAAAATATTTTGACGATGTGATTATTAAAGGGCAACAGTAATGCAAGGAACAAATTTTGTATAGAATTTTGACCATGACCATAATGGTATAACTTTCTCTTTAAAAGAGATATTTACCATATGGATGTTGATGAATATGTGGTAGTACCAAATTAATTGAGAACTCTGGAAGAGCCAATCATTACTAATTTAGAGGAATAAAATTTATTATCAATAAGGCATTCTGTTGTAGTAAGTCTCAAAGAAACTTAATTCAGTTTCTAAAGTATTCGCGAAAGCGGTTGATTATATTGAGATTATAAATAAAGGAAAAATCTAATATCTTCTATTACTACAACTTGTAGCGGGGTAATATGTATGTGAAAAGTTACCCGCTTTATTCTTCAGTTTGTACTATACAAATAAAAGAATACCAAAATAAAGTGGATGTTTATTGATATTGAAACTCATATTATAATAAACTTGGAGTTTATAAAACACGTCATGGTGTAAACCTGAACTTTATCAATATTCATAATTTATTAGTAGGCATAATTTATTTAGCCATGTTAATTTAAGTATGATGTGCAATAAATAAAAAAGAATTCACATGGGTAAACACTAAAGAACTAGAAAATTTTGTACGAATTCTCTTATGTTGTTCTTATTAATTAATAGACCAATTAAAATTAGGATTGAATCCCATGAATATTGAAAATATCAAAGGTGAATATGGGCACATTCACCTGCCATGTATACCACATAAGATGCATCTATGAGATTGTTACAGGTGCGATTATTATTAACCCGCAACCTGGTGTTTGCGAGGTAACTTGCTCAATAATTTAATTTAGAGCATAATTTTCAGATTTTCTTTTCAAGATAGTTTATCTTGATAAGTTGTCTTACATCACAACCGGTTTAGCAAGATGATTTATTGAGTGCCTCCACTTAATAGTTAAACTATTGCTTATGAGAACAAAGTTACCAATATCAATTTGATATACGAAAGTATATTACATTCTCCCCTCACAAGTGCTTCAGGGTCAGGAAACAAATATTTCCATTGTATTATTATTAATATGCAGTGTGCATTTTGATTAGCACCATAATCCATAAAGATGGGTTTTCAAAGTTGAGGAAGCAAGTTAGTTTTACTAACATGAGGGGGAGACACGATACAACAGTTGAGAAAAAGTTACATGGAATGAATTATTATTTATACACTAGATCCTTGAATAAGATAATATGAACTTGAAGTTCATAAAAAGATAATTCATCTGCAATATACTTCAAAGCATACCAGACACATTTGCTGACCCAAAGAAAGTAACTATATTCTCATTGAAAATGCTCATATTAGAATAAGTCTTAGAAGGACAAAGTCTATGGTACGCTTAAAGCATATAGACAAATTGGTTTCTAAACTTCTTGATAAAGAAGATGAGCAAATTATCAAAATGATCATAATAAGGAGGAAAGTGATCTAGAAAATAACATGACATAACACTTCATAAAATCTCAGGAGAGGTTCGGTGTCACGACCAAAATCCTAACATGTCGTGATGCCAACTATCATGGTACTAGGCAAGCCGACATTTCTAATATATTCCAAATAATTAACAGAAAATGAATCAAATAGTTTTAAATAACAAAAGCTTTCATAAACGGGGGTAAAACCCAAGCACAAATGCGGAAAATGGCCCCAAAATTGGGGTGTCACTGATTTCATGAGCGTCTATACATCACTAGTATAAAAAAGAAATGTCTATTAAAACCTGGATCAAAATACAATAAAAGAAAAGGATCAGGAAGGAGAAAAAAGGACTGCGAGCGCCGGGCAGCTACCTCGAAGTCTCCAATGATCAACCGTGCGAAAGATCAACACCTACCGTGTCCAGAAACACCTGGATCTGCACACGAAGTGCAGAGTGTAGCGTGAGTACAACCAACTCAGTAAGTAACAATACTAAATAAAGAATAGAAAGATAGTGATGAGCTACACAATTATAGTTCAATTTTATTAGTATTAACAAAGAAAGTAGATATGCTTTCAAATCGGGCAATTTAAGTCAACTCAGTTTATACATGCCAAGTTCAAGTAAAAATCAGATAAAATAACTCTCAAAAGTTTTCAAAACAATGATATATGACAACTATATATAACAACAATGAAATCATATATAGCCTCTCAGGGCAACAACCATTCAGCCTTCCCATTCACTCCAACCTCACAATTACTCATTCCTCACAGTCACTCAGCACTCAACACTCGACACTCGCACTCACTAGGTACCTGCACTTACTAGTGGTATGTGTAGACTCCAGAAAGGCTCATTCAGCCCAAGTACTATAGCAAGCCAATCATGGCATAAATCAATGAAACGTGTTGCTGCGTGCAATCTGATCCCATAAATATCCTCACAATCAGGCCATCGACCTCACTCAGTCATCAATCTCTCTAGTCTCTCGGGCTCTCAGAAATTATGAATACACACACACACATACCAAACAACAACAATGATATGATGTATCAACAAAGATATGATGCTATATATTTACACACACGCACAAGCAATGATATGATGCTATATATTTACACACACGCACAAGCAATGATATGATGCATCAACAAAGAAATAATAGAGACTAAGATATGATATGCGAGTAAAAACTCAGACTGAGTACAAATAGCATTTAGCATGTCATTCAAAATGTAACACGGACTCTGTGGGTCCCAATAGTACCAGCACATGGCCTAAGCATGATTTTTAACATGATTTACAGTCAACTTTCTATAACAAGTGGAGAGCATATAGCTAACAACAGGTTATTCAACTTTACAATTCCACGGAATAGACCAAGTCACAATTCCTTCGGTGCACGCCCACATTCCTGTCACTTAGCATGTGCGTCACTCCAAACTATTCACATAACATATAATCCGGTGTTTCATACCCTCAGAACCAGATATAGAACTGTTACTTAAATCAATCCGAGCCAAAACTCTACTCCAACACCTTTGCCTCGCAAATCGGCCTCCAAATGTACCGAATCTAGCCACAAGCAGTACAATACAATCAATACAGGATAAAGGAATCAATTCCACAAGAAAGCACGAAATTATATGTCAAAATCTAAAATTAGCTAAAAGCCAAACCCTGGCCTAACATCTCGAAATCCAATAAAAGTCACAAAACCCGAAAGCACATTCAATCATGAGTCTAATCATACCAAATTTATCAAAATCCGAATCAAATCGACATTCAAATTTCCAAAATCAACTCTCCAAATCCCTAGCCTCAAATCCCCAAATTACACCTTAAAAACACACCAACTAGGTGGAAAAATCAATGGGGAAACATAATTATTAAATAGAAATGAACACAAGGAACTAACCTCAAGAATCCCCTCGAAAATCCTCTAAAACAATTCTCCAATACCGAGCTCAAAAATGATAGAAATGGTGAAAACCCCCAAAAACCTCATTTTTAAATCTTTTTATACTGCCAAGTGATGCCTTCATCGCGAACGGGACCTTCCCCTCGCGTTCGCGTAGAACACTCTGACTGCCCTTCAAATTACCCCTTCACGAATGTGTCCATTGACTCACGAACGCGAAGCTTTTCTGACCCTACTCATCGCGAACGCGACCTCACCCTCACGAACGCGTAGACCAAAAGTATAGGGTCCTCAATTGCCTCCTCTCTTCTTCGCGGACACGTATCCCATCTCGCGTTCGCGATGCATACTCTACCTCACCTTCGTGAACGTGGAGAACAAGTTCACCTCAGCCCCTAGGTGCACTTCGCAAACGCGAGACTACTCTCGTGAATGGGTAAGAGTAAACCAAAACAATTACACCATTAATCTTCAGCCACCAGGCCAACTCCAAAATGATCCGTCAACCATCTGAAACTTACCCGAGGAACTCGAGGCCTCAACCAAACATATCGTCAAGTATCAAAACATCATACAAACTTAGTCAAACCCACAAATCACCTCAAACAATATCAAAAATACGAATTGCATATGGATTCATGCCTAGTGAACTTTGAAATTTCCAAATTCTACAAACAACGTCGAAACCTATCAGATCTAGTCCGATTGGACTCAAATTATGTATACAAGTCACAAATGATACCACGAACCTACTCCAGCTTTCGGAAATCCAATCCGACCTCGATATCAAAAAGTCCACTACCGGTCAAAATTTGAAAAATTCCAAGTTTCACCATTTCAAGCCTAATTCTACTACAGACCTCCAAATCACAATCTGGACACGCTCCTAAATCCAAAATCTCCTAATGGAGCTAATAGAACCATCAAAACTCCATTCCGGGGCTATTTACACATAAGTCAATATCCGGACAACTTTTCCAACTTAAGCTTTCAGTTATGAGACTAAGTATCTCAATTCACTCTGAAATCTTTCCAGACCCGAACCAACTAACCCGGTAAGTCATATAACAGCTGTAGATCACCAAAGGAGCAGGAAATGGGGGAACATGGCTACAACTCTCTAAATGACCGGTCGGATCGTTACATTCTCACCTTCTTAAACAAAAGTTCATCCTCGAACGGATCTAGAAACATACCTGGAGTAATAAATAGGTGTGTATATCTTCTCTGCATCTCCTGCTCGATCTCCCAAGTAGCCTCCTCAACTTGCTGACCTCTCCACTACACCTTCACTAAAGCTATATCTTTTGACCTCAACTTTCAAACTTGCCAATCAAAAATGGCCACCGACTCCACATCATAAGTCAAATCACCATCCAACTGTACCGTGCTAAAATCCAAAACATGAAACGGATCGCCGACATACATCCGGAGCATAGAAACATGAAATACTGGATGTACACTCGATAAGCTAGGTGGCAAGGCAAGCTTGTAAGCCACCTTTCCAATCCTCTAAAGTAAATCTAAAGGCCCAATGAACCGAGGGCTCAACTTGCCCTTCTTCCCAAACCTCATAACACCCTTCATGGGTGAAACCTTCAGCAGAACCTTCTCCCCAACCATGTAAGCAATATCATGGACCTTCCTGTTGGCATAAGTCTTTTGTCTAGACTACGCCATGCAAAGCCGCTCCTGAATCAATTTAACCTTGTCCAAATTATCCTGACCAAGTCAGTACCCAATAACCTAGCTTCACCGGGATCAAACCAACCCACCAGAGATCTACATCGTCTCCCATAAAATACCTCATGTGGAGCTATCTAAATTCTAGACTGATAGCTGTTGTGGTAAGCAAACTCTGCGAGCAGTAAAAACTGGTCCCATGAACCCGCAAAATTAATGACACAAGCACGTAACATGTACTCCAATATCTGTATAGTGCGCTCGGACTGTCCTCCCATCTGAGGGTGAAATGTTGTACTCAACTCAACCTAGGTGCCCAACTCTCGTTGCACAGATCTCCAAAACTACGATGTAAACTGTGTGCCTCTATCTGAAATGATGGAAACTAGCATACCATGAAGGCGCACAATCTCTCGGACGTAAATCTCAGCCAACCGATCTGAAGAATGAGTAGTACCAACTAGAATGAAGTGCACAGACTTAGTCAATCGTTCCACAATAACCAAAATAGCATTGAACTTCCTCGAAGTCCATGGGAGCCGAACTATGAAATCAGTGGTGATCCACTCCCACTTCCACTCTGGAATCTCTATCCTCTGAAGCAATCCACCTAGTCTTTGATGTTCATACTTTACCTATTGACAGTTAAGACACCGAGCTACAAACCCCACTATATCTTTCTTCATTGTCATCCACCGATAGTGCTGCCTCAAGTCCTAGTACATCTTCGCGATACCCAGATGAATGGATTACCGCGAGTTATGGGCCTCCTCAAGAATCAATTCCCGCAGCCTATCTACATGAGGCACACATACCCGACCTTGCATTCTCAACATCCCATCATCTCCAATAGTCACATCCCAGGCATCACCGTGCTGAATCTTGTCCTTAAGGACAACAAAATGAGGATCATCATACTGACGCTCTCTGATGTGATCAAATAAGGAAGACAGAGAAACCACACAAACTAGAACCCGATTGGGCTCCGATACATCTAATATCACGAACTAGTTGCCCAAGGCCTGAACATCAACTGCAAGAGGTCTCTCACCAATAGGAATGAATGCAAGGCTACCCATACTCACTGCCTTCCTACTCAGGGCATCAGCCACCACATTAACCTTCCCCAGGTGATATAGAATAGTGATATCATAGTCCTTTAGCAGCTCCAGCCATTTCTATTGCCTCAAATTTAGATCCTTCTATTTGAACAAGTGTTGGAGGCTCCAATGATCTGTAAATACCTCACAAGACACGCCATAGAATAGTGCTTCCAAATATTCAACGCATGAACAATGGAAGCCAAATCCAAATCATGAATAGGGTAGTTCCTCTCATGAGGCTTCAACTGGAGCGACGCATAAGCAATCACTCTACTATCCTGCATCAACATACACCTGATACAGATATGAGAAGAATCACAAAACACTTTGTAAGAAATAGAAGCCGATGGTAGAACTAATACTAGAGTTGTGGTCAAGGCAGTCTTGAGCTTCTAAAAGCTCTCCTAACACTCATCTGACCACCTGAAAGGAGAATCCTTTTGGGTCAATCTGGTCAAGGGCGATGCAATAGACGAGAGCCCCTGCATGAAGCGACAGTAATAACCAGCCAACCCAAGAAAACTCCAAATCTCTGTAGTTGAGGACGGTCTGGGATAACTCTGAACTACTCTATCTTCTTCGAATCCACCTGAATACCCTCACTGGACACCACATGCCCCAAAAACGCCATTAAACTGAGCCAAAACTCACACTTGGAAAACTTGGCATAAAGTTTCTCCTCCCTCAACTGCTGCAACACAAACCTCAAATACTGGGCATGCTCCTTCTGGCTACGAGAGTACACCAGGATATCATCAATGGATACAATGACAAATAAGTCAAGATAAGGCTGAATACACTTTTCATCAGATGCATGAACGCTATTGGGGCGTTGTTCAGCCCAAAAGACATCACAAGGAATTTATAATGACCATAACGAGTCCTGAATGCTATCTTTAGAATATACGAGTCCCGAATCTTCAACTGGTGATACCCTGACCTCAAATCGATCTTGGAGAATACCCTTTCTCCCTGAATCGGGTCAAATAGATCATTAATACGAGGCAAATAATACTTGTTCTTGATTTTGACTTTGTTCAACTGCCTATAATCAATGAACATTCTCATAGTACCATCTTTCATCTTCGCAAACCGAATCGGTGCACCCCAAGATAACACACTAGGCCGAATAAACCCCTTATCAAGGAGTTTCTGAAACTGCTCCTTCAACTCTTTCAACTCAGCTGGTACCATATGGTACGTAGGAATAGAAATAGGTTAAGTGCCTGGCACCAAGTCAATACCAAAGTCAATGTCCCTATCGGGTAGCATGCCCGACAGGTCTCCAAGAAACACATTTGGGAAATCTCGCACCACTGGAACAGAATCAATAGTAGGGGTCTCAGCAATAACATCCCTTATAAAGGCCAAATAAGATAAACAACCCTTTCCAACCATCCGCTAGGCCTTCATGTATGAAATCACTCTATTGGGAACATAGTGTAGAGAACTTCACCACTCAATCCGCGGTAACCCCGTCATCGCCAACTTCATGGTCTTAGCGTGACAATCCAGAACAGCATGGCATAGAGACAACCAGTCCATACCGATGATCACATCAAAATTGACCACACTATGCAATAAGAGATCAACTCTAATATCTAATTCCCCAATCGTCACTACACACGACCGATATACACGGTCCACAATAATAGTATCGCCTACCGCGTAGATACATGAAACTAGAGACTCATGGGGAATATCAAAATAATGAGTAAAATATGATGATACATACGAATAAGCGGAACTAAGGTCAAATAATGCTGAGGCATCCATGTGGCAAACTGATACAATACATGTGATCTATGCATCTGAAGCAATGACATTTGATCTGGCAGGAAGAGCATATAATCAGGCCTTGCTGCCACCTAATCAGCCTCCCCCTTTAGGGTGACCTCTAGCTGACTGGGCCCCACCCCGAGCTAGCTGAGCGAGTGATGTAGCAACTAGTGCAGAATACGCAGCCTATCTCCTCTACTGCGCTGGACCTCCCTACCGACGAGGACACTACCTCCACACATGCCCAAACTCCCCGCACTCAAAACAACTCCCTGGTACTGGTGACAGGGACTGAAGGGAGCCCCAAGCACTAGGATAATTGGTAGAAGGACCTATCATAGAGGAGCCCTGAACCAATGGAGCACGGGACGAACACTAGGCTAGGAGGGCACTGAGTGATGAGTGGCACTTATGAGAAGTGTGAGAACCATGGCAAAATGATGCACCACGGTGGGCTGGACGAGCCGTCTGAGCATGCCTGAAGGGACGGCCCCTGCCGTAGTAGAACTGACCCAAAAAAGGAACATTGCTAAAACTTCTCAATCCATGAGGACTCTTAGCCTCCCGCTCACCTCACTCCTGGCTGCGGACCAACTCTATCAGTCGTGCAATGTCAACAACCTCATCGAAAGTAGCACCAGATACCCTTTCTCTACTTATAAGCAACCATAGCTGATATGTGAGGCCACCAATGAACCCCCCAATCCTCTCCCTATCAGTAGGAACCAACCAAACTGCATGACGGGCCACTTAGAAAACCTTATCTTGTACTGCGTCATCAACATACCATCATGACAAAGTTACTCAAACTGTCTGTGCAACTCCTCTCTGCGAGACTAAGGCATGAACTTCTCCAAGAAGATTACGGAGAACTTCGGCCATCTAAATGATGCTACACCGATCGGCCTACACCTCCCACCATCTGAAGGCAGCCCGAGAAAACTAAAAGGAGACCCCAATAGTCTCTAGAATACCTATTGTACGAAGAATACTTTGATATTTGTCCAAGAAACCCTGCACATCCTCCGACTCTACCCCATTGAAAGATGGAGGCTGGAGCCTCCCGAACCCCTCCAATATCCTCTGCTCATCATCAATTATAACAGGGGCCACATGGGTCTGAGTAGCTATAACCGGCTGGGTTGGTAGTGCCCCTGGTGTCTGGAGTCCCTGCATCACCTGCTCTGATGTACGGGAAGCGGGAGTCTGAGTACCTCTCTTGGCCTGAGAAGTGGCTGTTGTAGCCGGAACAGAGACCGCATGAGCAAGACTGGTGCCCAATGTAAGAATCTGAGCAAAGGCCTCCTAAAGGCCTAGAATCACAATGAAACAACTGGTGCCTGAGCTAGCTGCACTAGCTCATCCACAATTGGAACTTGCTCCTGAGCTGGGGCAATTGGTGGATTCGCATGTGTTGCCCTCGCTGTTGTGCGAGCTACACCTTTGCCCCTATGGCCTCTACCGCAACCTCGACCTCTCGCGGCCCTTACAGGTGGTACTAGTGGTTATCCATCTTGTCCAGTAGTACGTGTCCTCACCATCTGTGAGAGAATAGAATAACAGAAGTTTGATTACCAAAATCAACAAATTCGCACGAAAGAATTCAAGAATGTGAAGTTTGGAACAAAATACAATAAAAGAAAAGAATAAGGAAGGAGAAACAAGGATTGCGAATGTCGGGCAGCTACCTCGAAGTCTCCAACGATCAACCGTGCGAAAGATCAACACCCACCATGCCCAGAAACACCTGGATCTGCACACGAAGTGCAGGGTGTAGCGTGAGTACAACCAACTCAGTAAGTAACAATACTAAATAAAAAACTGAAAGATAGTGACGAGCTACACAGTTATAGTTCAATTTCAGTAATATTAACAAAGAAAGTAGACATGATTTCAAATTCGGAAATTTAAGTCAAATCAGTTTATACATGCCATGTTCAAGTAAAATTCGGATAAAAAATCTCTCAGAAGTTTTCAAAACATTGATATATGGCAAATTTGTGCAACAACACTGAAATCATATATAGCCTCTCAGGGCAACAATCACTCAGTCCTCCCATTCACTCCAACCTCACAATCATGCATTCCTCAGTGTCACTATTTCGCAGTCACTCAACACTCACACTTAGTAGGTACATGTGCTCATTGGGGGTGCGTACAAACTCCAGAGGTGCTTCTTCAGCCCAAGCTCTATATCAAGCTAATCATGACATAAATCAATGAAACATGTGGTGGCATGCAGCCCGAAACCATAAATATCCTCACAATAAGGCTCTTGGCCACACTCAGTCATCAATCTCTCCAGTCTCTCGGGCTCTCAGAAATCATGCAAATCAACCCAAACAGCAATGATATGATGTATCAACAAAAAAATAATAAGGACTGAGATATGATATGCGAGTAAAAACTAAGACTGAGTATAAATAACAATTAACAGGTAATTCAACATGTAACACGACCTCTGTGGGTCCCAACAGTACCAGCATATAGACTAAGCATGATTTCTAACATGATTTGCAGTCCAATTTCTATGACATATGGAGAGCACATAGCTAACAAAAAGTTATTCAACTTTACAGTTCCACAGAATGGACCAAGTCACAATTCCTTCGGTGCATGCACACACGCCTGTCACCTAGCATATGCATCACCTCTAAACCAATCACATAACACATAATCTGGGGTTTGATACCCTCAGAACCAGATTTAGAAATCTTACTTACTTCAATCCGAGCCAAAACTCTACTCCAATACGCCTTTGCCTCGCAAATCAGCCTCCAAATGTCCCAAATCTAGCCACAAGCAATATAATACAATCACTACGAGCTAAAGGAATAAATTGCACAAGAGAGCACGAAATAATAAGTCAAATCCGAAATTGGCTAAAAGCCGGCCATCGGGCCGCCGTCTCGAAATACAACAAAAATCACAAAACCCAAAAGGCCATTCAATCATGAGTCTAGACATACCAAATATATCAAAATTTGACAATAAATCGACATTCAAATCCCCAAGATTAACTCTCCAAATCCCTAGCCTCAAACCCCCAATTTATACCTCAAAAATACACCAACTAGGTGGAAAAATCAGTGGGGAAACATAATTATTGAATTTAAATGACCACATAACTTACCTGAAGAATCCCCTCGAAAATCCTCTCAAAAATCTCCGAAATCGAGCTCAAAAACGTTAGAAATGATGAAAATCCCAGAAACCCTCATTTTTAAATCTTTTTATACTGACCAATGATGCCTTCATCGCAAACACGACCTTTTCCTCGCGTTTGCCTAGAAAACTCTGACTGTCCCTCAAATTAACCCTTCGTGAACGCATCCACTGAATTTCGAATGCAAATCTTTGCAGACCCTACTCTTCGCGAACGCGACCTCACCCTCGCGAACGCGTAGACTAAAAGTATGGGGTCCCCAGTTGCCTCCTCTCTTCTTCGTGTGTGCGTACCCCATATCGCGTTCACGATGCATACTCAGCCCAACCTTCGCGAACACGTCCTCTCCTTCGTGAACGCGGAGACCAAATTCTCCTCAGCCTCCAGGTTCACTTCGCAAACACAAGACTACTCTCGCGAACACGTAAGAGCAAACCAGAACAATTACACCAACAATCTTCACCCATCAAGCCAAGTCCAAAAATGATCCGTCAACCATAACTCACCTGAGGCTCCCAGTGTAGACATGTTATTTTTTACCCTTCCCAAGATTTTACATATTTTAGCATTTAAATATTTAGTTTAGGCCTAATATCGCTATTTCAATTAATTTTGACTCTTCTACTTTATTTTCTCACAAAATGAAAATTACAAAAAATATTTTCCTTTATTTAGCTAATTGATATTTTATCTAGTTACTTTTAATTTATATATCTTTCATAAAATTAAAATACAAACATAGTTTCACTTTTAATAGTTAATTCTATGTTAAAAGTTTATTTTAATTAATTAGGAGTAGTCTTACATTTTTGTAAATATTTTAGATGAGGAAAACTTAGTCTTCTAGTTAATAAAATCCAGATTTTCTAAGAAGCCCAATTGTTAGTTAACTCAAGACAATTTTGGCTCAATTTTGGGCAAGAAGATGGACCAATTTCGGACTAGCCCTTGAGCCCAAAATCCCAATTGTCCCAAAATTAACCCTTAGCCCAACACCCTTTCCCTTTAATTGAAACCCAAACCGGACCGACCCAAGACCCACCTCCCATCCGTCTGACCCGCCCCACTTTCCTTAAAACCATCAGCAACCTAGAATCACTAGGTTTAAGTTTCAGCTGCAGAACCCTAGACCAAAAAATGACAGTAGCCGTTTCTGATCTTGAAAACACACCCTAAAAATCGGCCATCCACAACTCCAAATATCATCGACACTCTCCAACAACACATCATTTCTCTCCTTTGATTCTCATCCAAAAACACACACTGATAAAGAAAGGGACTTCACCCCCCAAATTCCCAAAAGAAGAACGCGCGCACACACACACACAAAAGAGAATAAATAGAAAAATCACCCACATCCAGCTTCTTTTTTGAATTTGTTTTCATCTGATGAAATATGGTTGAGTCGCCTAGTGGTATTCAGTTTCACCGCCGCTGCTGCTTCGTTTCTTGTTCAAGAGTTCAAGCTCATTTTTAGATTTACCGAGTGAATTTAAGAGCTTCTGTAGTTTTGCCTTGGCCATAAACCACATCCATTTCATTTTCAAAATCTGTTCAATCTATCGAGGTCACTGCCTTGCCGGCACTTCGCCAGAGTTTCCCCATTTTCAGCCAAACACCTCCCTGAACATCGAGCCCTCAGCTGTTTTAGACTAAAAAGATACCCCTAGAGCTCCGAAATCTTGCATTGAAGTTGTGCTCGAAGTCGAGCTTCACCAGAAACCGTGCTCACTGGAATTGCTTAATTTCTATTGAGGTTTGATGCACCGTTGAATTGAGGCTATCTCTTGAGGTGTGGTTTGCGAGGCCGTTTGAGTTTGATCGATGTCTCGAGTTCTGGAGTTAGCGAGTCACTCGAATCTATCAGTGTAATTGCTGGAATTTCCGTTAATTTAAACTATTTCAGGTTCATCTTTTCTCTTTTTTCTCTGTTATTTATGATGTTAATCTCATGTGTCGTGATTGAAATATGTTGCTGACCTATTATCTAAGTTGTTTGTTGATTTCATATGTGTTCAGTTGTACGTGTTCATCGAGTTCCTTACGTGAATCAGTTCTGGTTTTGAATATTGTTTCTACTGTGTCGGATTTGTGCATTTAGACTTATTCCGGTTTAGTGAAAGTAGTTGAGTCAGCTGATCAAGAACAGGCAGCTTTGGATGAGATTTAAGTTGTGAAGTTCTGAAAACTAAAGTTTCATAACTATAACACTTTCAAGAAACAAATGTAAAATATTGCAGCAAAGGCTGTATCATTGCTAAATTTATGTGTGACATATAACAAAATTTAGCAATTTTTCAACTTCCTGATAGTAACTTTTTCATTTTAATTTCAAGGTTTATCCATCAACAGAACAATGGACAGTAAACTTATGCTATCTTTCAAGCTTTAATGGTAACTTGGAAATCAACGTATTTACATATTTGGTCACATTATTTGACATTCCCTTGTGCTTAATATCATTTATATGTTATTGAAGAGTTTTGAGTTTTGATCTTTTGGAGTCATTTGGCAAGTGTTCATATCGAAAATAGGTTCTGTTGTTCTACTTTTGTCACGACCCTAGTTCTCCCTCCGTGAACCATCGTGACGACACCTAGTCTCTACGACTAGGTAAGCCTAACAGCGCAAAAAATAAACCAATTTACGGAATAAATCATTAAAAACCAAAATAGTTAAATAAACAGCGTTAAAAAGTGTCGTCGGCATACACAATAACAACTCTCAAACTAACAACATTTCCCAAAACCCGAAATCTTATGATCACAAACCTTTGAATGTCTACAAGTATCTAACTCCAGAATGTCTAACAAAGAAACTAAAGTACAGAAGGGCTAATACAAAAGGGAGAGTGGAAAGGGACTCTTCGGTCTGCGGACGCGGTAGATATACATCGAAGTCTCTACGAACGCCTCGTCTCAAGCGTGATAAGTCTGAGTGGAGGTACCTGGATCTGCACATGAAAAACATGCACAGAAAGGGCATGAGTACACCACAGCGGTACCCAGTAAGTGTCAAGCCTAACCTCGGTCGGGTAGTGATGAGGAAGGTTAGGGCCCTACTGAGACTAAATGAAATATGAGGAGAGACAGTATAAGATAAAGCAGTACAGTTGAAAGACAACAATAAGAATTAATACAGGATAATAAGGATAACTACAACTGAAACAAAGGCAAAAACAATCACCAGGAATACCACTCTTCACAAAGATAATAACCGGGGATCTCTCAGTATCCCGAGGATCTCTTAATACCCTCAATATATGCCAGGGTTCTCTTGGTATCCCGAGGATCTCTTGGTATCCTCAATATATGCTAGGGATCTCTTGGTATCCTCAAATATATCCTAGGAATCTCTTGGTATCCTCAATATATTCTAGGGATCTCTTCGATCCCGAGGATCTCTTGAAACTAAACCCCAGAAACTTTGATTTTTCTGCCCAGCAAATCCGCATCTGCGGTACTGCTTCTGCGGTCAAGGGGACCGCTCCTGCGATTTCCACTTAAAACCCCTTCGCCGCACCTGCAACCCAGAATCCGCAGCTGCGGTCACGCAGGTGCGGTACATCACCCGCTTCTATAGTTCCCTGCTTTTCCTCAGCTGGACGCTTCTGCGGTTTAAATTCTGCATCTACAAGAGTCGCATCTGCGACCTCTCAATCGCAGATGCGGTTATGACAGCAGCCCAAAGAACTTCAACTGCAAACTCCAAGTTCCAGCTTCCCGTTAACCACCCAAAATCATCCCGAGGCCCCCAGGACCTCAACCAAAAGCACGAATAAGTCATATACCACTATCCAAACTTGTACAAATCTCCAAAACACCTCAAACAAAATCGAAACAACCAATTAGCATCGGATTCAAGCCTAAGAACTTCAAAAACTCTCAAAATACGTTTTCGGTCAAAAATTCTATCAAACCTCGTCGGAATGACCTGAAATTTTACATACACGACACATTCAACACTACGGAGCTACTCCAACTTCTGGAATTCTATTCTAACTCTCGGATCAAAATCTCACTATCAAACAAGTGCTCCAAGGGAGCTAACGGAACCATCGGAATTCCATTCTGAGGCCTTCTTCACACTGTTCTGACTACTGTCAAATTTTCAAAACTTAAGCTCTCATTTAGGGACTAAGTGTCCCAAAACTCCAATTAATTCCTCCCGGCAACTCACAATAGCCGAAAAAAACACGGGGAGAGCAGTTAATAGGGGGTCGAGGAGTTAATTCTTAAGACAACTGGCTGAGTCATCACATCCTCCTACACTTAAACATTTGTTCATCCTCGAACGAGCATAGAGATATACTTGAAGTAGTGAAAAGATGAGGGTAACGGCTGCGCATATCCTGCTCGGTCTCCCAGGTCGCCTCCTCGACTGGCTGATCCCGCCACTGAACCTTCACTGACGCAATGTTCTTTGACCTTAGCTTACTAACCTGTTTGTCCAATATTGCCACTTGCTCCTCAACATAGGATAGATCCTTGAACAACTGGACTGAACTGAAATCCAACACGTGCGACAGATCAATGTGGTACATCTGGACCATCGAAACATGAAATACCGGATTAACTCCTGCCAAGCTGGGAGGTAAGGCAAGCTCATAAGCAACCTCCCCAACATGCCTCAATATCTAAAAAGGGCCAATAAACCTCGGACTCAACTTACCTTTCTTCCCAAATCTCAATAACGCCCTTCATAGGCCAAAGCCGAAGCAGAACCTGCTCTCCAACCATATAGGAAACATCATAAACCTTTCGGTCAGCATAACTTTTCTGTCTGGACTAGGCTGTTTGGATTCTATCCTGAATCACATTAACCTTCTCTAAAGCATCCTGAACCAAGTCTGTGCCCAATAATCTAGCCTCGCCCGGCTCGAACCAACCCACCGAGGATCTACACCGCCTACCATATAAAGCCTCATACGGTGCCCTCTGAATGCTGGACTGATAGTTGGTGTTGTAGGCAAACTTCGCCAATGGAAAGAACTGATCCCAAGACCCTCCAAACTCAATCACACACGTAGAGAGCATATCCTCAAGAATCTGAATAGTGCGCTCGGACTGTCCGTCTGAGGGTGAAATGATGTACTCAACTCCACCCAAGTACCCAACTCATGCTGAACGGCCCTCCAGAACCGTGATGTGAATTGAGTACCTCTATCTGAAATGATGGAAATTGGAATACCATGCAGAATAACAATCTCCTAGATATAAATCTCCACTAGATGCTCCGAAGAATAGGTAGTACACACAAGAATGAAGTGCGTAGACTTGGTCAGCTGATCCACAATTACCCAAATAGCATCAAACTTTCTCAAAGTCCATGGGAGCCCAACTACAAAGTCCATGGTGATCCACTCCCACTTCCACTCTGGAATCTCTATCTATTGAAGCAACCCACCTGGTCTTTGGTGTTCATACTTCACCTGCTGACAATCGAGGCGCCGAGCTACAAACCCCACTGTGTCTTTCTTCATCCGCCTCCACCAATAGTGCTGCCTCAAATCCTGGTACATCTTTGCAGCACCCGGATGGATGGAATACCGCGAACCGTGGGCCTCCTCTAGAATCAACTCCCTAAGCCCATCAACATTGGGTACACAAATCTGACCCTACATCCTCAATACCTCGTCATCACTAATAGTCACATCTCTGGCATCACCATGCTGAACCTCGTCCTTGAGGACAAGCAAATGAGGGTCATCATACCGACGCTGCCTGATACGATCAAATAAGGAAGACCGAGAAACCACGCAAGCTAGAACCCGACTGGGCTCCGAAAGATCCAATCTCACAAACTAGCTGGCTAAGGCCTGAACATCCATCGCCATAGGCCTCTCCGATGCTGGTAAGTAAGCCAAACTCCCCAAACTCTCCACCTAGTGACTCAAAGCATCGGCCACTACATTGGCCTTGCCCGGGTAATACAAAATAGTGATATCATAGTCCTTCAGCAACTCTAACCACCTTCTCTAGCACAAATTAAGGTCCTTTTGCTTGAACAAGTGCTGCAAGCTCTGATGAACAGTATAAATCTCACATGGAACACTGTAAAATAATGATGCCAGATCTTCAGGGAGTGAACAATGGCAGCTAACTCGAGGTTGTGGATAGGATAATTTTCTCGTGAACCTTTAACTGTCTAGACGCGTAGGCAATCACCCTACCGTCCTACATCAAAACCGCTCCAAGGCCAATCCTCGAGGCATCACAATAGACAGTATAAGGTCTCGAACCTGTAGGCAATATCCAAACTAGGTTGTAGTCAAAGCTGTCTTGAGATTATGAAAGCTCGCCTCACACTCTTCCGTCCACTGAAATGGAGCACCCTTCTGGGTCAGCCTGGTCATAGTGGCTGCAATCGATGAAATTCCCTCCACAAAACGACATTAGTAAACTGCCAAGCCAAGAAAATTGGGGATCTTTGTAGCTGATGATGGTTCGGGCCAACTTTGCACTGCCTCTACTTTCTTCGGATCCACCTTAATACCCTCACTCGATAACACGTGGCCTAAGAATGCCCTGGAATCCAACCAAAACTCACATTTTGAGAACTTAGCATATAATTTCTTCTCTCTCAAAGTCTGAAACACAATCCTCAGGTGCTGCTCATGATCTTCCCGGCTCCGGGAATACCCCAAAATATCATCAATAAAGACAATGAAGAATGAGTCAAGATATAGCCGGAACATACTGTGCATCAAATGCATAAAGGCTGCTGGGGAATTGGTAAGCCCAAACGACATAACAAGGAACTCGTAATGACCATACCAGGTCCTAAAAGCTGTTTTCAGGATATTTGGCTCCCGACTCTTCAACCGATGGTACCCTGAACACAAGTCAATCTTAGAAAACACCCGTTCACCCTATAGCTGGTCAAACAAATCATCAATATGAGGAAAAGGATAACGGTTCTTCACTGTAACTTTGTTCAACTAGCGGTAATCAATGCACATACGCATAGAACCATCCTTATTCTTCACAAACAAGATAGGAGCACCCCATGGTGATACACTGGGCCGAATGAAACCCTTATCAAGCAATTCTTGTAACTGATCCTTCAACTCCTTTAACTCATGAGGAGCCATACGATATGGAAGAATAGAAATAGGTTGAGTTCCCGGCAATAGATCAATGCCAAAATCAATATCTCTATCAGGCAGCATGCCCGAAAGGTCAACTGGAAAGACATCAGAAAAATCCCGTACTATTGGGACTGAATTAATGGAAGAGGTATGAATATTGGCATCTCTTACATAAGCTAGATATGCGTCACACCCCTTCTCAACCATACGCTGAGCCTTAAGGAAAGAAATAACTCTACTGGGAGTATGATCTAAAGCACCCCTCCACTCAACATGCGGTACACCTGGCATAGCCAGCGTCATGTTTTTGGCGTGACAATCAAGAATAGCATAATGGGGAGACAACCAGTCCATGCCCAAGATAATATCTAAATCTACCATGCTGAACAATAATAAATCGACTCTGGTCTCAAAATCACTAAGAGCAACCAAACACGACTGATAAACGCGGTCCACAACAAGAGAATCTCCCACAGGAGTAGAAACATAAACAGGGGAACTCAAAGAATCTCGAGATACACCCAAATGCGGGGCAAAATAAGAAGACACATAAGAATAAGTGGAGCCTGGATCGAATAAACCGATGCATCTCTGAGACAAATCAAGAAAATACCTGTGATAACAGAATCGGAGGCAACAACCTTGGTACAGGCAGGAAGGGCATAGTATCGGGTCTGGCCTCCTTCTCTAGGGTGACCTCTACCTTCTCGACCTCCACCTCTAGCTAGCTGAGCAGGTGGGGTAGCAACAGGAGCTATAACTATAGCCTGAGAACTCTGCGGGGTACACTGTGGCTGAGAAGTCTGTGGAGGTGCACTCTTCCCAAGTCTAAGGCAATCCCTCACCACATGGAGTGTGTCACCACACTCAAAATAAGCTCTAGGAGGATGTGGCGGCTGTGACTGGCTCAGGCCAGGTCTGCTGGACTAACCTCTGAAAGCACCCTGCATAGGAGGCGCGCTAGATACCGGAGGTGCATAATAAGGCTCCTAAGGCCTAGGAGGAGCAGGAATACCACTGGCTACTGGAAAAGCTGAATGAATAGGGCGACTCACATAACCCCTACTATGACGACCTACAGCTAGGGCACGCGCACCAGAATAATGGCCCGACTCTCGAGACTTCATGGCCTCCCTCTCCTCTCTCTCCCTAACATGCATACCCTCAATCCTCCTAGCAATGCTCACCACCTGTTGATAAGAAATATCCATCTCCAACTCATAAGTCATGCTAGACCTGATGCTAGGAATAAGCCTCTCAATAAACCAGCAAACCTTCTAACGAACAAGAGAACCAAGGCTGGTGCAGGTCTAGCCAAACTAGTGTAATAGACAGCATACTCTGAGACAGTCATAGCACCCTAGCGCAAATGCTCAAACTTTGTGCACAATGCGTCCCTAAGGCTCTGAGGAACATACTCTCTCAGGAACAGATCTGAAAACTGAGTCCAAGTCAGTGAAGCAGCCTAATCCGGACTGTCTAACTCATAGCTGTGCCACCACTCATAAGCGACTCCTCAAAGTTGGAAAGTAGTGAAGGAAACCCCGCTCGATCCTGATATACCCATGGTACAGAGAATACGGTAACACTCATCTAGAAATCCTAGAGCATCATCTGATGCTAGACCACTGAATACAGGAGACTTGTACTTCTTAAACCTCTCAAGCCTCAGCTGCTCATCCTCGAAAACCACTGCCCTGTCCTCAGGCTGATCTTGGACTGCAAGCTGTACAAGAATAATCTCAAGGCCTTATTAACATGCACTTGCTGCTCAAGAGTGCGGGTGGCAAGAGTCTGTATTCCTCCCCCGGCCTGAGATGTAGCTGCAGCAAGGGGAAGCAACCTTGCATGAACCAAAGTGGTGTACAAGCTCATGAAATGTACCAAAGTCTCCTGAAGTGCTGGAGTAGTAGTAGCAGTAGGCGTATCAAGTGCCTGGACTCTGGCTGGAACTACTGGTGGTACCTCGGTAGCAGCTCGCGCAGGTGCTCTGGCTACACCGCGTGCATGTCCTCGGCCTCTACCCTGGCCCCGGCCTCTGACGGCTGCAGTAGGGGGCGCGGGCGCCTGATCATCTCGGGTAGCACATGTCCTCACCATCTGTGAGAGAATAGAAGACAAAAGTTTAGAATTGTGACATTAAATCTTCCACAACAAAAAATCAATGAAGTGGAATTTTCCTAATAGTTACATAGCCTCTGCAGATAAGTACAGACGTCTCCGTACCGAACCGCGAGACTCTAATACACCGACTTGTGATTCATGACTCCTATGAACCTAAAGCTCTGATACCAACTTGTCACGACCCCGGTTCGACCTCTGTGAACCATCATGATGGTACCTAGTCTCTACGACTAGGTAAGCCTAACAACACAAAAAATAAACCAATTTGCGGAAGAAATAATTAAAAACCAAAATAGTGAAATAATCAGTGTTTTAAAGTGTCTCTCGACATACATAATAACAACTCTCGAACTAACAACATTTCCCAAAACCCAGAATCTCATGATCACAAACCTTTAAATGTCTACAAGTATCTAACTCCAGAATGTCTAATAAAGAAACGAAAGTCCAGAAGGGCTAATACAAAAAGGAGAGTAGAAAGGGACTCTTCGGTCTGCGGACGCGGCAGATATACCTCGGAGTCTCTACGAACGCCTCATCTCAAGCATGATAAGTCTGAGTGGAGGTACCTGGATTTGCACATGAAAAAACATGAACAGAAAGGGCATGAGTACACCACAGTACTACTCAATAAGTGCCAAGCCTAACCTCGGTCGGGTAGTGACGAGGAAGGTTAGGGCCCTATTGAGATTAAATGAAATATGAGGTGTGATAGTGTAAGATAAATCAGTACAGTTGAAAGAAAACAATAAGAATTAATACAGGATAATAAGGATAACTACAACTGAATCAGAGGCAAAAATAATCACCGGGAATGCCACTGTTCACAAAGATAATAATTGGGGATCTCTCAGTATCCCGAGGATCTCTTAGTACCCTCAATATATGCCAGAGATCTCTTGGTATCCCGGTGATCTTTTGGTATACTCAATATATGCTAGGGATCTCTTAGTATCCCGAGGATCTCTTGGTATCCTCAATATACGTGTTGGGGATCTCTCGGTATCCCGCACCTCAGCTCAAATCATAAAATACGTATAGGGGATCTCTCGGGATGTCGTCCCCTAGTCCCAAAGTGAAACATACATCAATAACACAAGAATACTTAATTAAACTCAATTTCGTACCAAAGTAAAACAGGTAATTCTAACCTAACATGCTTCATGTAATGCAAATAAGGCAGTTCAAGCAATAAGGCAATTAAATCAATTAAACATGCTTCTCTAAGCTAACAGCAGGCTTAAATTTCAAGTAGAATAAGCAGGAAAGGAAAACATAATTAAAGCTACTTTAGTGAAAATAGGATTTTCAACAATTATTACAAGTACGCACTCATCACCTCACGTACAAGGCATTTCAATTACCACAAATACCAAATCCTAAGGGGAATGTCCCCCCCACAAGGTTAGGCAAGCCACTTACCTCGAACCAGCTCAAATCAATTCGAAACCACGCTCTTGCCACGAGTATTCGACTACAAATGGCCTGAATCTATTCAATTTTATTGCATAATGTAAATAACACTTCAAGTAACTAATTCTATAAATAAATTCTAAGCTAATACGTGAACTTAGGTAAAATGACCAAAATGCCCTCCGGGCCCACGTCTCAAAATCGGGTAAAATCTACATTTTCAGAATCCTCATACTCTCACGAGTTCATTTATATCAAAATTACCCCATTCGAACATCAAAATCGTGATCCAAATTCAAATGTTAGGTCTAAGAACTTTTCCAACTTTTCTTCAATTCCACCCCCAAATTCGAATTTAAAGGATGAATTTAAGCATAGATTTATGGAAAAGAATCAAAAGTAAGTAAGAATTTCTTACCCAGAACACCCAGATGAAAATCCCTCTCAAAATCTCGAACCTCGAGCTCCCAAATCAATTTCTAACTTTTTGAAACTAAACCCTCGAAACTCGAATTTTTCTGCCCAGCAAATCTGCATCTGCGGTCCACCTTCCGCGTCTGCGGTATCGCTTCTGCGGTCAAGGGGACCGCTCCTATGATTTCCACTTAAATCCCCTTCGCCACACCTGCGACCCAGAATACGCATCTGCGGTCACGCAGGTGCGGTACATCACCCGCTTATGCGGTTCCCTGCTTTTCCTCAGTTGGCCTCTTCTGCGGCTTAACTTTCGCATCTGCAGGAGTCGCATCTGCGGCCTCTCAACCGCAGATGCGGTTATGACAGCATCCCAAAGAACTTCAGCTGCAAACTCCAAGTTCCAACTTCCCGTGAACCACCCAAAATCATCCCGAGGCCCCTGGGACCTCAACCAAAAGCATGGAAAAGTCATATACCACTATCCAAAGTTGTACAAATCTCCAAAACACCTCAAACAACATCGAATCAACCAATTAGCATCGGATTCAAGCCTAAGAACTTCAAAAACTCTCAAAATAAGCTTTCGATCAAAAAGTCTATCAAACCTCGTCCGAATGACTTGAAAATTTGCACACACGTCACATTCAACACTACGGAGCTACTCCAACTTTCGAAATTTCATTCCGACCCTCGAATCAAAATCTCACTATCAAACCGAAAACTTCAAAAATTCAACTTTTGGCATTCCAAGCCTAAATTAGTTACGAACCTCCAAAATACAATATGAACATGCTCCTAAACCCAAACTCACCCAATGGAGCTAACAGAACAATCAGAATTCCATTTTGAGGCCGTCTTCACATGGTTCCGACTACGTTCAAATTTCCAAAACTTAAGCTCTTATTTAGGGACTAAGTGTCCCAAAACTCTCCGAAACTCCAATTAATTTCTCCCAACAACTCACAATAGCAAAAAAAACACGGGGAAATCAATTAATAGGGGGTCGTGGCATTAATTCTTAAGAAGACCGGCTGGGTCGTCATAACTTTTTTACTAATTTGAATCAGCTTGGATAATTTAATTGGGTTTCTAAAAAGTGCAATTTTAGTTTGGGTCGGTAAAGTTTCGCGAACTTGGCACCAAGGAAGAGTAACAAAGAGCTGACGGGTTGGATATCTTTAAATAGCATTTTCAATCCTTTAAGAATTGGGTTTGGCCAAATGCATGAAGTAAGAAATTAAGAGAAATGGAGCATGAAATGTGTTTTTATTTATTTATTTATTTATTTTAGTTTTGTTTTAATTTTCTTATATACTCGTAGTTTGTTTTAGGCGCGTTTAATAAATTATCGTGGCTATGGGTACGACTGCCGTGGCATGGTCACGGTACATAAATCTAAATTCGGGTGTGCATTTCATGTGAGCCGATCATAACAACTTCAAACATTAATAAAATAAACATGTCGCGAATCGTGGGTGCATTTCATGTAGCGTGGTTTGTGGCATGTTCCAAAATAAATAAGTATACGACAATCGTAACTTGTTCAAGAACTAATTCCATAAATCCTAAAAGCGGTTAAGGTTAAAAATGCACCGTAGGTATAAAATATATAATTAATCAGATAATTAGGCCAATATTAGTAGTTGAGCGACCGTTCTAAAATCATGGAACCTGGGAATGCATAACACCTTCTCCCGGGTTAACAAAATTCCTTACCCGGATTTCTGTATTTCACAGACTGTAAAATAGAGTCAAACTTCCTCGATTCGGGATTTTTAACCGGTGACTTGGGACACCATAAATTAGCCCAAGTGACGACTCTAAATTTAAATAAATAATCCTGTTTCGATTATTGTCACTTTAATTGGAAAAACTCTCATATACTCCCTTCCGGGGTAGAAAAAGGAGGTGTGATAGCTCTGGCGACTCTGCTGGGGAAAAGAACCCAAAACTTCTGGTTCAGGGTTCAGAATTCGAACTTAGAATAGCTTTTATTTGGCTTTTCTTTATTATCTGATTTGTATTACATGTTTGGGCCTAATGTGCTAAATGCCGCTTTTTACCGCTTTGATATTATTTGAACTGTATATAAATTGCTGCGAAACCCCTCTCTTCTAATCTTCTGGGAAGTGCACGCTGGCGTGACTTCTTTTCTATTAGTGTCATACCCTAATTTAGAATGAGGATCGGATCAGTTATAAAGATGGATGGCCTTTTGGTTCCCGGCACGTAGCCCCCCCCCCTCGGCTCGAGTTGTCCGCTGGGGTAAGCCAGGTCTAGAACAATACACCCAGGATTTAAACCTAGAATAACATAGCTTCATGCCAGATCCCTAGTAGGAGCGCTTATTTGCATCACGTGCATTTGATCTTGGGAACTCAACATAGGGGTTGGGTCCGTCTAGGATAGGTGTACCCAAAAATAAAAGACCACCCTGATGCATCTTATATGCTAAATGTTCCATTCTTCAAAGGTAAAAAGGGTCATTTGGTAGACCAATGAGGGTTGAGGATAAATGATAAAAAACAAGGTGAAGTGTAAAAAAAAAGCAAGTAAGGGTTAGTTACGTTTTTCTTCACATTTTTTTAAAGAAAAAGACAAAAAAAAACACATGAAAATCCAAAAGGATTTTGCATTTTCCCATCATTTAAAAAAAAGAAAAAAAAGGGAAAAAAGAAAATACAAAAAGAGTTTACATGTTTCATCATTTTTCAAAAAAAGGACAAAAAATATATTTTTCCCTAAATTAGTTATTTTTTTAATTCTCGCCTGTATCCAATCTTCCCGAACTACGCGAACCTGATTCTCGTCTCTTGGGGCAGGATACGTAGGCAACCCACATATGGTCCGGTCTTCCTAGTGAGTCTTAGGTTCTTGGCTTCGCGGGGTCTTAGCCAAATCTTGCATGTCTAGCCACTTTTGGCCACATCAGTAATATTGAAAAATAGGGCTATTTTTGCAAAGTGGTTTGTTTAATTGTGTCTGTAGAACTTTCAATCCATAATTAGGTATTTCTTTACTTTAAAGCCCATCCTTGTCAAATTTGCATCTCTAGCCGGTTTTGGCCACATAGGCCGTTTTGCAAAATGGGGTCATTTTCCAAAAGTGGTTCAGTGACCCATGTTTTAGAGTTCTATGTCCACAACAAGATGTTCTCTCTGTTTAAGGTCTATTATGTTGAATTTGCATTCTTAGCCATTTTTGTCCACATAGACCATTTCTATAAAATGGGTCATTTTTGCAAAGTAATTTTTCCATGTCTTAGAGGTCACTTTTGTCGCGTTTACACTTCTGGCCGCCTTTTGGCCATATAAGCCGTTTTACAAAAATAGCCTCAATCGTGTCTTGCATGTGTCCAGTAGGGAGTGTTATTGTCTCACATAGTGTTGGTTTCAGTTTTCTCATACAGGTGTGGATCTACTTACCGGAATTTGAGCATGACAGACACCTCGGGACCATCCAGTCAGGATCGTTCATTCAGGAGTTTCTTAAGGAGATTTTTTTTGTTTTTTTTATGTTTTGAGTTTGTTTTTCTTTTTATGTCGTCTTTTACCGTCTAGTTTTGTACAGTACTGTCGAATCTTTTGTTATTGTAATTCCTATTTTGTATTTAAAAAAGTGTGTTATAACTTAAAAATCCAAACAAAGAAGAGATTTTGCATTTTATATTTCTGTTAGGAGTTTTCGTTAGAATACTAATTCTAGAAATTAAAAAAAAAATCTTTTGAGTATGTTTTCCTTAGGAAGTTAATATCTAGAACTCGAATTAAAAATTGCTTTTATATTTTCTTTAGTAATTAAGACTAAAAATTCCAAAAAAACAAAGAGAATTTTCTTTAATACCTCTTTAGAAGTTTTCTTAAGATATTAATTCCAAAAATCCAAAAAAAAAGAGACTCTCTTTTGAGGTTCTTCTTTGGTAAATATATATAAATCAAAAATATATTCTTTTTATTTTCACTAGAACATTAGAATATTGTACATAGAAGAAAAAAACATACTTTATCTTTTGTTTATCTTTTGAGTTTCCCTTTAAGTAATCAAAAACTGAAATCCAAAAACTATTTTTTTATATTTTTCATTGGTTGTTTCGAAATCTTTCTTCAAAATATCAAGTGAAATTCAAAATATTTTCCTTTGGTTCCTTCTTTGATTTCCTTCCTAAAAAAAATCAAACAAAATATTTTTCTCTTCTAGGTTTTTTTTTCTTAATAATTTCTCATAGAGTATCTGTTTCAAAAAAAAAGAAAAAAGAGAACATTACTTTCTTTCCTTTATTCCCGATCTTCCAGAACTACGCTTGGTCTGATTCATGCGGTGTCATGATACGTAGACAACCTACATAGGGTTTGATTAAATTTTTTTTATTAAAAGAAAAGAAAAAAGAAGGAGACAAAAAAGAGATGAAATTACGGGATGGGACGAATGTGAGAAAATAAAAGAGTAATAATTAGAGAAAGGGGAAGAAAATGAGCAAACCAAGAAGTGCTAGAAAAGAAAAGAAAGAGAAGATTGAAATGAACAAATTGGGATGATGCCATATGACCTTCTTACCCTCGAATTCATGTTAGAACCGATAATTGTGACTAGGTGCATTGAACATAATGTGAGATTATCTTATGTTAAATGCCCTAACGCTAACGTGATGACTTCATCTTCATAAAACTGAAGGGTGGTTGGTTTGTGGTTCTTAAAGTGGTAACTCTTCTCTACAACCTAAATTTGAAAGACAATGGCAGACGACAACAGAATTGAATTGGTTCGTACTGATACCCGAAAGCAATTGGTTGAATAGGACACTGGGTTGGTTGAGGAGTTAAGGATGTTAAGACAACACATGGCGGATATGTATCAAGCTTGGGTGGCTTGGAAAGCACCACCCCCGCCACCACCTAGCATCCTAGATGCTACCTCTGCCCAAGCTCCAAACATAGTGTCAGATCATCCACCATACTCTCTAGATTTTCCCGCTTATCACAAATTTCCCAACCTCCCTAGTAGCTCCATTGTTCGTCCTCCAACTACCTTTCCCAAAAATAGCTCTCCTGTCATATCCACTACCTCCATGATCACAGCTTCTCAACAACCTCTCCTCAGGTCCAACAATGAATACCAGTTCAACCCCATTGATGCCCAATACTACCCCCCCCCCCGGAGCTGGCCCACCGGGTCCTAGACTCATATGATAATATCCCTCCAAATGAGACCCATGTTGAAAATGAAAAGTTCATAGGAAAAGAAGGGCGAAATGAGACATCCAGGAAGCTGAAAGGTATAGAACATTCCTTAAGGAGCATGCAAGGGATGGGAAATCAGATTAACATGTCTTACAATGACTTGTGTACGTTCCCTGATGTTTATCCGCCCACAGGGTTTAAAATGCCGAAGTTTAACTTGTATGATGGGTGTGGAGATCCAGTAGCCCATCTGAGGGGTTATTGCGGTGAAATGAGATGTGTTGGCGGGAAGGATTATTTGTTGATGGCGTATTTCAGTGAGAGTTTGAGTGGGGCAGCCTTGGAATGGTATACTCGTCATGATTTCAAGAAGTGGCATGCATGGGATGACATGGGTCAAGATTTTGTTCGACACTTTCAGTACAATCTAGACATTATCCCAGACCGCTCCTCCATGTCTAAGATGGAAAAGAAACCCGAGGAAAGTTTTAGGGAGTTTCGGCTTAGATGGAGGGAACAAGTTGCTCGGGTCAGCCCCCCGGTTGGTGAATAAGAAATGGTTGAGCTTTTCCTACAAGCCTAGGATCCCACCTACTTCAGTCATTTGATCCTGGACTTAGGTAAACCTTTCAATGATGTGGTAGAAATGGGGGAGATGGTAGAGGAAGGAATCAAGTCAGGCAAAATCATGAGTTATTCTGCATTAAAAGATACTACAGAAGACAATCATAACATCTCAGTAAGTTTGGGTGGAAGAAAGAGAAATAGAAAAGATGTTGAGCCACGCCGATGACAGGATCCAACGGGCATTCCTGCTCAACGCTTTCAGCCTCAATATCGACCCCGTGGATATCCCTATGCTCCAGAGAATCCTTCCCAATGCTACTTGTCTCCACAAAGTCCCCAAATTCATACCTCACTTTCCCAGTACTCCATCCACAATGCACCGCCATATACTCCACATCCACAAGACCCGCAAAGGCTTGAACCGTCTCCATAAATATCTTACCTACCTCTACAAACATATCAACCACCTGCTCGCAAGAGGTTCCAATCGAGGTCGGAGTACAAAATGAAAAGGCAGCAATAAAAAGAAAATACTTTCACTCCTATTGGAGAATCATGTGCGAGTTTTTCCAAATTTTTAGGCAATTGGGCATGTTGAAGCTGATTTAGATAAAAATCCCGAACCCCCTTCCAGAGAATTTTGATTATCCTTAGAGGTGCACATATTGCTCAAATTCCCCAGGGCACATCGTAGAAAAGTGTTGGAATCTAAAAAAGCAGTCCAAAAGCTTATTGATGCAGGTGGCATTACCGTGCAAAATCCAGATGCAGCGGATGCTAGCCAAAGTTCATTGCCTGTTCATAATGAGACGCATATGGTGGGCATGATTTGTGTTGAAAAATGAATATGAGAAATCTTCTGAGCTTCTTGGAGGGCCACTTGTTGCAAAGTTTTCAGCGTCATCAGTCTCGGTTTCAAAAGTTGATCTTAAGAACAAGTTGGCAAAAGGGACCCAAAATCTATTTGCTGAGGTCAATATTATTGAAATTGGTAATGGTATTGGTAATATTGATATGGAAATTAGTGGCTAAGATGTCGAGCTTGGTAATTGGAAAGACGCTCCTTTCTTGGCTATTTAGGGAGGAGTCTTGGTGGTTCATCTTGTTGTCATTTCTGTTGTTCGGGTTATTTCAGGGTTGTAATCCGGATATTGTCTTGTGACTCAAACCCTTCTATCCTTTTATTTTGCCTAGTTCCTTTATTCGTAGTAACTCATTTAGTCTTATCTAGGTTTGTTCCAGGGTTGTAACCCCAGTTTTGTCCGCTTGTTTCGTTGTTCAAACGCTTTCACCGTCTGTCTAATGCAATTTTCTGTTTTTTGTTATTTTTAGTCATTTATTGTTTAGTTCTCTTCTCCTTTTATAGTTCTTTTCATGTTGGCTCTAGTTACATAACATGCACGCATAATTCTAGGCTTGGTCTTAAAAGTTAGTTTAATCACGAAGCAATGAAATAATTTTGAAGATGATAGGGACATTTGAGGGAAATAAGCATAGATTTGGACATTTTGAGATCATTTAAAGCCCGAACTGTGTGAAAATAGGACAGATAATTTTGGAAGTTAATAAGATGACAAGAATTTGTTAAAGGAGAGTGCATCCCAGACAATTTGAAGCGAGCAGTTTTGAGTTCAAGTACACCTCAATTTACAAGATAAAGTCAAGAGAGTTTGCTCCGAATTGACGGAGGATATCCATTGTAAAGAGGGAATCACCCAACGAGAGTTTTATACTTGACAAGGCACTAAAAAGTGGAAGGCATATCAATGATATCAATGCCGAAGCTGCAAAAGAAATATTGTGCATGATCTTTAATTTTCATCCTTAAGTTGCAGGTATTGTACTTGGCATTTTCAGATATTGGGAGGCCCTCTTTCAGCTACCCAAATATTTTATACCACTTGGTACCCTTTTTGAGCATGTGCTAATTTTCTTGACCTCCCCTCTTTTGGAATCAAGTCGAAGTCACAAAAAGAAAAGAAAAAAAAATTCATGTCCCCATAGATTTTTTTTAGAAAGTTCATTCTAAAAGAAAAGTCATAAAGAAAAAAATCAAAAGAGAAAATAGAAAAAGAAGAAGAAGAAAAAGAAAAAATACGAAAAAAACCAAAAAAAAAAAAAGAATAGCAACGAATAGAAAGCATCCCTGCGAACTACATTCGACCTGATTCTTGTCATCACAAGATACGTAGGCAGCCTTACGGTTTAGTCGCACCAAATAAAATATTTCATAATCCCATAAAGTCGAGAGTGGGGCAGTCACTCTTAGAAATTCCATCTCAAAAAGAAAAACAGAAAAAAGGAGAATCAAATTCCATTGTTTTACAAATTGGGGCAAAGTTTTAGAATGGATTCCAAAAGTTGTAAATAAATTAACCCCGTTGTCTTAGTTATTTTGAGCCTTTATGATATCATTTCTTTATAACCTTGCCCAATAGCCATATTACAGTCCAAAAAAGACCTCCTAGATAATCTTTGAGAGTGCTGAGTTTATACATGCCAAGAGCATATGATATCTTTACCATGGTTAATGCCTTATCGTCTGTAGAATTAGAGGAAATAAGAAGAAAAGAACAAAATAAGAGAGTCTTATTGGTAAAAACCTTCACTGGCATCATAAGGCGACAGTGAGTTGATAGAAAAAACAAAATGAGAGAGGATTGATGGTGGAAAACCTTCGGGCACTACAAGTCGAATAAGGATCGTGAATCAGATAGGATAATCGGAGCATTGAAGCCCAGTTTCACGGCGAAGAGGTACAACAAGAGTTGAATAAGACTTGCTTGACAGATTAGGCCACTTAATCCAAAGGTGCATGTCATGGTCATTAGAGTTGGTATCCACATCTAATAAGTTTCTACTTTATAGTTTTCTTGTTAGGAATTATCTCTTCCCATTGTCCTTTACTCTGTTCCTTTTGTCTTGTTCACTTCCCCTTCCCAAGTCTGTTTGGTCAGAACAAGTGAGAAATGACTTCAAAATTTGCCACTAGCTTTCCAATTGCACAAAACGGAATCTGGCTAGCACATCAAAGCGGCATACATCAGGAAAGAATAGTATGCACACTGAGTTGGTAACAATCAACGTGCTTTGGGATTCATGTGAAATACAAAAGTTCATCATATGTAAATTCATGAGCACAATGCAACAGATAGAGGGTGTTGGGTTTGAACGGATCAGAGGTATTTTCTATGATAAGGGTGACAGAGAAAGTGGTTAGTCAATAAACAAGAAAGGTCTTTCGAGTTGAAATCAAAGTTATCATAGGAAGTGAAGGAGCGATCGGCCTCAAAGTCAAGGCCACAAACCAACTACCATGTTTGAACTAACAAGTTTTCTTTGTTTGAAACAGGGGCAGGAAATTTCGTTTCTTCCGGAGGAACCCTCCGTGAGGAAAGCATGTGCCAGACAGGTTCGGCCGTAAATTTTCATGGCCCTCCTGGATAATGGGATTTAAGTTCAAGTTTTCAGGACCCTCCTGGATAATGGGATTGAATTTAAAGTTCTCAAGAACCTCCTAGATAATGGGATTTTGTTTTAAGTTTTTAAGACCTTCATAGATAATAAGATTTAGCGTAAGTTTTACCTTTAAGAAATAGAATTTAGCTTTGAAGTTTTCACTCTTAAGATGAGATTTAAGTTTAAATTTTCAGGGCCCTCCTGGATAATGGGATTTAGCTTTTAAATTCTTAGAGCTCTTTTGGATAACATGATTTGATTAACACTCACAGACGATCCCGGTACCAAACTGGGGCAGAAAGGTTTCTTTTGTTTTTATTGTTTTATTCTAATTGCAGGCGTCCACCTGGAGAACAAGGGAATTTATTTCAAATTTAAGTCGGCATCAGGAACCCACCTAGAAAACAAGGGAATACATTTCAACTTTTGCATCAGACGCCCACCTAGAAAACAAGGGAATACATTTTAAGTTTTGGCATCAGGCGCCCACCTGGATAACAAGGGAATACATTTCAAGTTTTTGCATTAGGCGCCCACCTGGATAACAAGGGAATACATTTCAAGTTTCAGCATCAGGGCCCACCTGGATAACAAGGGAATACATTTCAAGTTTTAGCATCAGGCGCCCACCTAGATAACAAGGGAATACATTTCAAGTTTTTGCATCAGGAACCCATCTGGAAAATAAGGGAATACATTTCAAGTTATGGCATCAGGCGCCCAGCTGGATAACAAGGGAGTACATTTAAAGTTATGGCATCAGGCGCCCACTTGGATAACAAGGGAATACATTTCAATTTTTGCATCAGGCGCCCACCTGGAAAACGATGGAATACATTTCAAGGTTTGGAATCAGGCGCCCACCTGGAAAACAAGGGAATACATTTCAAGTTCTTGCATCAGGCGCCCACTTGGAAAACAAGGGAATACATTTCAAGTTCTTGCATCAGGCGCCCACCTGGAAAATAAGGGAATACATTTCAAGTTTTGGCATAAGGTGCCCACCTAGATAACAAGGGAATACATTTCAAGTTTTTGCATCAGGTGCCCACCTGGAAAACAAGGGAACACATTTCAATTTTTGGTATCAGGCGCCCACTTGGATAACAATGGAATACATTTCAAGTTTTTGCATCAGGCGCCCACCTGGAAAACAAGGGTATACATTTCAAGTTTTGGCATCAGGTGCCCACCTGGATAACAAAGGAAGACATTTCAAGTTTTTGCATCAAGCGCCCACCTAGAAAACAAGGGAATACATTCAAGTTTTGGCATCTGGCGCCCACCTGGAAAACAAGGAAATTTATCTCAAAGTTTAAGTTGCAGGCGCCCACCTAGAAAACAAGGGAATACATTCAAGTTTTAGCATCTAGCGTCCACTTGGAAAACAAGGGAATTTATCTCAAAGTTTAAGTTGCAGACGCCCACCTAGAAAACAAGGGAGTTCATCTCAAAGTTTAAGCATCAGGAGCCACCTGAAAAACAATGGAATTTATTTCAAGTTTCCAGTCAATAGCAGGAACCCACCTGGAGAATGAGGGAAGTCATTTCAGAATTCATTCCTAGTTTCAAATCGGAGGTAGCACGATTTGCTTGAAGAATAAGGTTTTTATCTCGAGGCACAGGGGTTTGAGATGACCAAAGAAGAAGTCTCAATCCAAGAAAAAAGAAAGAAAAGGAAAAAAGAGGGAAGTGAACCCAAATGCAGAAGCAGATGAAAGATGTGAGCTGCTCAAGACATGGCTGAAGTCACGAGCACTGCGTGTCCGGTCATGATCCGAAGAAGCCGTGGAAGAATGAACCAGCACCTGCAGCTAGCAAGCATCAAAGTTCAAATAAAAAGTCTGCATGAAGAACCATTCAAGACTCAAGATCAAACTTAGAAGACTTATAGATAGGAATCTTGTAACTCATAACTGACAGGCTTAGATAGTCTTTTTCATTTTTGATGTAATAACAGGACCACGGACTGGAAGCTCAACAGACCGGCACCTCAATCGGCTCTCCACCTCGGTATACTTCATTTCATAGTCACTCAGTACTTGGCACTCGACACTCACACTCAGTAGGTATATGTGCTCACTGGGGGTGTGTACAGACTCTGGAGGGGCTTCTTTAGCCCAAGCTCTATATCAAGCTAATAATGGCATAAATCAATGAAACATGTTATGGCGTGTAGCTCGATTCCATAAATATCCTCACAATAACGCTCTTGCCCACACTCAGCCATCAATCTCTCTAGTTTCTCGGGCTCTCAAAAATCATGAAAATCAACCCAAACAACAATGATATGATGTATCAACAAAGAAATAATAAAGATTGAGATATGATATGCGAGTAAAAACTAAGACTGAGTATAAATAGCATTTAGCAGGTAATTCAGTATGTAACACGACCTCTGTGGGTCCCAACAATACCAGCATATAGACTAAGCATGATTTCTAACATGATTTGCAATCCAATTTCTATGACACATTGAGAGCACATAGCCAACAACAAGTTATTCAACATTACAGTTCCACGGAATGGACCAAGTCACAATTCCTTCGATACACGCCAACACGCCCGTGACCTATCATGTGAGTCACCTCTAAACCAATCACATAACACATAATTTGGGGTTTTATACTCTCAAAACCAGATTTAGAACTATTACTTACCTCTATCCGAGCCAAAACTCTACTCCAATACGCTTTTGCCTTACAAATCAGCCTCCAAATGTCCCAAATATAGCCACAAGCAGTACAATACAATCAATACAAGCTAAAGGAATCAATTCCACAAGAGAGCACGAAATTATAGGTCAAATATGAAATTAGCTAAAAGCTGGCCTGTCATGACCCCAAATAGGACTCGGTCGTGATGGCGCCTATAGTGAAGACAAGGCCACCCGACACAATTCTCAAATTTATTTTTAACAATTTTAATAAGTTATTTAAGTCATTGATAAGAAATAAATCCCAAAATTTAGCGAAATAGAACAAGTGCGGAAATAGATATACCCCGACATTGGGGTGTCACAAGTCACGAGGATCTACTAAGGTTTAAATACAACGGAATGTCTGAAAAATGTACTAAATACAGTCTAATGAAATCAACAGGGAGTAAAGCTGTGCTGCGAACGTCGGGCAGCTACCTTGCTAAACTCCGATGACTCTGCCTGTGAGCAACCAACACCCGCTACCGTGTTTATAAATATCTGAATCTGCACACAAGATGCAGTGAGTAATGTGAGTACTCCGACTCAGTGAGTAATAACAATAAATGAAGACTGAGCAATAAGAAATCACGTAAAAGCACATCAACATGCTATAAAGAAGCAGTATAAAACCAATAAAAGTAATAAAACAGTGAGAACATATAAAGACACCCTAGTTCAGAATAAACTTCTTTAAAACACCTTTTTAACAATTAAACAATTAAATGAAAAGCAGCTAGAACAGATAAACATATAAAATTCGCCCCTCGGGCACAATGTCAACAGAATCCACCCCTCGGGCAATATCATGGAACAACACCAGCCCCTCGGGATATATCTCTTATCGCAATGGGTACATGCGCTCACTGGGGGTGTACAGACTCCGGGAGGGGCCCTTTACGGCCCAAGCACAATATCAAGTCATCTCGTGGTATAATCAATAGGCTCTCGACCTCATATCAACAAGCCACCTCGTGGTGTACAATCTCAGGCCTTCGGCCTCATAATCATAAATTAGTGTATCACTGCTTCGGCGTGCAGCCCGACCCAAAGTATCGTCACAGCACAAGCCCTCGGCCTTACTCAGTTAGAATCTTATAAGCCACTCGGGCAACAGTAAAACATGATGCTCAACCCAAAATATCATTTAAAATATCATTTAATGTGTTAAAGCAGAGTAAACATGGCTGAGTTATGGAAACAGTAGAATAAAGCATGATTGAGTACAAGTATATCGTCAAAACAGTGAGGAAATAGCAGTAAAAAATCCCCTAAAGGTTCAAATAGTTAGCACGAGGCCCAAATATGGTATTCAGCCCACAACATGATGATAACAAATAGTTTTCAATCAAATACGCGGTAAAACAATCATTCAGAATGGACTAAGTCACAATCCCCAACGGTGCACGACCCCATGCTCGTTATCTAGTGTGTGCGTCACCTCAATATAGCACAAAGATGTGTAATCCGGGGTTTCATACTCTCATGACAACATTTATAGGCATTACTCACCTCGATCTGGTTCAAACTCTAGCCCGCGATGTCTTTGCCCTCTCGAATCGACCTTCGGATGATCCAAAGTTAACCAAAATCAGTACATAACCATTAAAATATGCTAGGGGAATAAAGCCCACTCGAAAATATCCAATTCACATAAAAAATCCCATCGCACAAACCCGGTCCCTGGGCTCAT
The DNA here is from genome assembly GCF_000715075.1 of Nicotiana tabacum. NCBI lineage: Eukaryota > Viridiplantae > Streptophyta > Magnoliopsida > Solanales > Solanaceae > Nicotiana > Nicotiana tabacum. Next base: position 127,022,029 of record NC_134095.1, read on the forward strand.
GTCTCGGACTTCGAAAAAAGTCACATCAATAAAATCCTCATCCTCCCACGAGTTTATACATACCAAGAACATCAAAATCGGACCTCATATTTCCCTTCAAATTCTCAATTTATACTCTCCAAATTCAAGCCCTAATTTCCCCAATTTTACGCTATAATTTCCACATATTTCATGTTTTAAACAAGTAAGAATCAACATAGGATCGAGTATTGAGTTCAAAAATCTTACCTCCAAGTGTTATCCCTTGAATCCCTCTTCAAATCCTCTCAAAAAGCTTCAAAACCGTTCAAAAATGGTGAGAAATGGGCTAAAAATCGCAAAGGTGGGTTTTTATACATTCTGCCCAGACATCCTCTTTCGCGAACGCGGAATAACCATCGCGTTCGCGATGAACAAAAACAGCAGCCATCAAAAATGCACTATGCGTTTGCGGCACAAGCCTCACGAACGAGATACACGCAGGATACAGAACTATGTGAACGCGGCCCAAGATTTGCGTACGCGATGAAGAAAGGTCCTCCAGCACAGCTCCTAACTCTACTCTATGCGAACGCGATATCGTATACGTGAACGCGAAGAAGTCCTCCCGTAACACTATGCGAACGCGGGACATACTTCGCGATCGCGAAGAGCAATTTTCTGTTTCCATAAGAATACACTATGCGTTCGAGACACTTGCCTCGCGAACGCGATGAAGAACTGAGACACCAGATACCAGCAGAATACAGCAGTGCAACATGAAGGAAAAATAGCCCAGAATCAATCCAAAAACGTGCCCGAGTCCCTCGGAACCACAACCGAACATGACAACATATCCCATAACCTCATTCAAACTTGTTCCAACCTTTGGAACACTCAAAACTACATCAAACACCAAAATCACATCGAATTCAAGCCTAAGAATTCCAAGAACTTCTAAATTTTGCTTTCGATCAAAAAGTATATGAAACCTCATTTGAATGACCTGAAACTTTGCACAAACGTCACAAATGACACAATGGACCTACTCCAACTTTCGGAATTCCATTCCGACCCCTATATCAAAATCTCACCTGTCAACCAGAAAATACCAAAATTCTAATTTCGCCAATTCAGCCTAAATCTACCACGGACCTCCAAAATACATTCCGGACGCGCTCCCAAGTCCAAAATCACCTAACAAAGCTAACCAAATCATAAAAATCCAAATCCGAGATCGAATACTAAAAAGTCCAAACTTGGTCAAACCTTTCAAATTTTAAGCTTCAAAATGAGAACTGTTCTTCCAAATCCATTCCGATTACCCTGAAAACCAAAATCGGCGATTTACATAAGTCATAATATATCACACGGGGCTAGTCATGCCCGAGAACTGGAGAGAAAAGTAAAAAGCTCAAAACAACCGGTTAGGTCGTTACATCCTCCCTCACATAAACATATGTTTATCCTCAAACGTGCCCAGAGTTGTTTCAAAAGCCAACCAATCGCTGAATACCCTTACCATGCACATACCCGGGGGGTGATCCCACGTCACCCTATCTCATATAGGTCCGATAACACAATGTAACTCAAAATTTCACAATCCAACCTAGCCAATAAACCCTAGAACTACATTTCCACTCCTGAAATCATCCAAAAGATCAGAATCTCACATCTATACTCTGAATAAGCCCGAACAAGATGTAACAACCCATACCTGCAACCTCAGGTGCAATTACATGATATACCACATAACTCAAATACTTGTAGCGATAACTTCTAATCACAGCAGCTGCACAGAATAACCGAATACCGATAGTAAACCTTTTATCAACTAAAGTCTCATTTCAACACTTTCATATACTGCCTATGATAAATGAAACACGTAGAAAATCAATAACCATTCCTCAAATCAACCATTCATGAAGCCACTCCTCCTTTGGCAAGGACCCTAGCAAATTTCTGAGCCGAACATCGATATTATCCTTCCAACATGCCGAAACCGATTCCGTTTGTATTCATTTTAGATCCCGACGATCTTATCTAATCCAACATGACTACTTTGGTGATATGACACATCAATACAATCTAAAGCCACAACTTGTGCAACCCGAACGCCAATACGCAACAATCCGATCGTACTCAAAACACAAAAAAATGACTCAAATGAGAGAGTTGTACCACAAGCTCACCAGTACCACCACACACAATGTTGAGAACCCGTCAGACATCGTAGAAACAAAACACACAAATCTAACCCGAAGGGTCATACCTCCACATAACTTCGCTGCAATGCGCGACCCTATCTAAATACTGGTCCACATGAAATACCTCAAGTCACTAGGCTCAAAATCGACAACCACGCGCAATTTGATGTCTGGAACCAAAGCAAATCATCATACCCACTGTCTATAAACAACAAATTACAACGCCTCAAAGCACATAAAGGTACCAGGTCACTAATAAGCTCAACAACAATCAAATCAACACATCCCTCAATAATACAACTCGGAGTCAACCAAGCCGACTCAAGTTGGAACTCACATCCACATTGGCCTACCAATGAACCCATGAAGTTGTTTCTTCAATTCCTTTAACTCTGCCGGTGCCATACGATATGGTGCCCGACACCAAATCAATACCGAAATCAACAACCCTGTCTGGCGACATGCCCGGTAGCAGGATACATATCCGGAAAACCCCTCGTCATCGGAATTAAAACAATAGTAGGAGTCTCTGCACTGATATCCATCACGAAGGCCAAATAGGAAAGAAAACCCTTCCCAGCCATCCGTTGGGTCTTTAAAAATGAAACCACCCTACTAAGAACATAATCCATCGAACTTCGCCACTCAATCCATAGCATCCCCCGCATTGCCAACGCTGCTGCCTTAGCACAATAGTCCAGAATAACACGACACAAAGATAACCAGTCTATACCCAATATCACCTCCAAAACCTAACATACCAACAACAAAGATCCACTCGGGTCTCCAAACCTCCCATATTTACCACACAAGACCGATATACGCATCCTACAACCATGACCTAACCTATCTATGAGAACTCCCAATTTCCAAATCACGAATCACCATATCCGATCCCAATTCCGTCGTCCGAATACACAACACACCTCAACACCCAATCATCCTACGAGAGGTACTCCAAAAATTCTTCGGTGCCACAAAGCAAACTCAAATATCAGATGTAGATCCAACAAAAAAGTGTCGTAATACTAATGAAGTATCATTAACTCAATCACATTTCCCTTTTTCTGAAATGTATACCCTCATCGAGCCACATCAATTAGTAATATCATTTGCCTAATCATCTGAAGTTGTACATGCTACCTAGGAATTTTATGATCTTCCTTTCAGAACTGAACTATAACCTTTCACACGCAAATCTCAATCCTCCACAAGATACCGTATATTCCATACCATCCTAGGATAAACATGAGAACTTCATATCCCTTCCTAGCCACAAGCAGTTACGTACCCAACTGACCAAGAACTTTCCATTTGATCCCATCTAGAAGAAAATCACTATACATCACATGCTCCTCCTGCCAGTAGAAAATATATACCTCTAAACCGTGGTAGGAATCTTCAAGAACTTTCCGAGTCCCCTTTGCACAAAAACCAACCTTGTCAGGATTGAATCCTTCTAACTCAACCAAGCTACACAGGCCACTAAAATCCAAGAGCATTACCGTGAATCACTTGTATAAACTCATACCTCATAAACATCCAAAGAACTAATCATATTCTTACCATGCCGATCCGGCCTACTACCAAGCTATCTCATCTATCTGGGTTTCCTTCCGATTTACCTTCAACTTAATACTCCTTCTTGATATAACACCACAATTCCTCAACCCAGACTAACCACACGAGACCCAAGCATAAAACCATACCGTCTAAGGCTCATAATCCACCGAGTACTCTCTTAAATATTCCCCAAAGCACCACATTAAAAATACCTACCTGAAGAGACTTCCTGTGAATCCAAAGTCATTACCTTCACCTTCTTGACACTGCTATATAGAATCCCCTAATGATATAGAAATACCACGAGTCTTGACACCTTCCAATGCAAACCTCAGTTTCTAGCCAAATATACAACCTGAAAATCTCCAATTATTACATGTAAAATCTTGAATGCACTAGAACAATTCTCGAGAGTCATCCACTCTACTCAAACCTCAATTAGACTGATAAAATGAACCGAACAACCTGTGCCTCATTAGCACTCCGACACTTCAAGGTGTAACCTTACCTACAACTAAGCAATTTCCTGCTCTATGCACCGCACATCCCTTACCAATAACCACTCAAGACATTCTATGATTCTCATACACCTATGAAGCATAATATAACCTTTGTCAAAATTTTCCTTTACTCGAGTCATCCTCTGTCTCAATCTCCGTAAGCCATAACTGATTCACCAGCATGCCTCAAACTGGACATAGCACATAATCGTGCAATCAACTAATCAACAACAGACTCTCCCACTTGGCTCGAAGGCATAGATCAAAACACACACAATAACTCATAACGCATATACTCTATTGCATCCCTAATACCATAGTGAGATTAAACTCAATCCTTCATAAGCTCGTGAAACACAGACCATCTAGTACTTTAAATCGTCTGCAAATCTCGTATTCACTCTTGTAACAGTTAAACCCACTCTCTTAGGCGACCCAAATTCAAATTGCAACACATATATTTCCCTGGTAACAAAGATCTTCCAATAAACGACATAAAGGATTACACAAACTTCAGAACAATCCACAGGAGATAACCCACCAGCTTCGCCTTAGCTAACATCTCTTCATACCCTTCCATCGGTATAAAAATTTCGCAGTCACTTACTCTTCCTAAGTCTGAACTTATATCGCAACATGAAATTTACTTCGCTCCCTAACTAGAAAACATAAAAAGATTCTTCACACTCCCATGCCTCGGGTCTATACATCAATCAAGATGGAAATCAAGCGCCAAATAGTCTTTTCTATCCTCAAGCATACCCTTCTTGTCTCATTCAATTCATATGAACACATCTCGCAGTCACATCACACCCGTCACGTAGCTATCCACTCATCCCTCCCACTAATAAGGGCACTATCGGACATATTGATCTAAAAGCACGTGCTCACACGATCAACGCCTCAAAGCTCAAGCTATAGGCAAAATCCGGCCTCAAGTCCTCAGACTGGCCCAACATCAACACACAAAGATCACATCTCACACCTCGATAAAGGAATCACAAGCCGCCAATGCACAGCTGATACCGAGTGCTCATGTGCGCATACGAACGCATGGAAGGAATTCAAAGTGTTACATCTCAAGCTGAATCAAGGACGCACGATAAGAATTCAAGAATGTGAAGTTTTTCCTAAAGGTTCTGCAGCCTCCCGAGGATAAATACAGACGTCTCCGTACTGATCTGTAAGACTCTACTAAATCTGCTCATGACTCGTGAGACCTATGTAACCTAGGCTCTGATACCTACTTGTCACGACCCCAAACCGGACCCGGTCATGATGGCACCACTCGTGAAGACAAGGCCAACCAACACAATTCCCAAATTCATTTTTAGCAATTTTAATAAGTCATTTTAAGTGATTGACAAGAAATAAATTCCAAAATTAAGCGAAATAAAACAAGTGCGGAAATAGATACATCCCGACATCGGGGTATCACAAGTCACGAGCATTTACTAAGGTTTAAATACAACGGAAAGTCTGAAAAATATACGAAATACAGTCTAATAAAATCAAGAGGGGGAAAAGCAATGTTGCGAACGTCGGGCAACTACATTGCTAAACTCCGATGACTCTACCTCTGAGCAACCAACACCCACTACCAGGTTCAAAAATACCAAAATCTGCACACAAGGTGCAAGGAGTAATGTGAGTACTCAGACTCAGTGAGTAATAACAATAAATGAAGACTGAGCGATAAGAAATCACGTAAAAGTACATCAACATGCTATAAAGAAGCAGTATAAAACCAGTAAAAGCAATAAAATAGTGAGAACATATAAAAACACCTTAGTTCAGAATAAACTTCTTTAAAGCACCTTTTTGACAATTAAACAATTAAATGGAAAGTAGCTAGAATAGATAAACACATAAAATCCGCCCTTCAGGCAATATCATGGAACAACACCAACCCCTCGGGCTATATCTCATATCACAATGGGTACCCACGCTCACTGGGGGTGTACAGACTCTAGGAGGAGCCCCTTACGGCCCAAGTGCAATATTAAGCCATCTCGTGGCATAATCAAACAGGCTCTAGGCCTCATATCAACAAGCCACCTCGTGGCGTACAATCTCAGGCCCTCAACCTCATAATCATAATCAGTGTATCACTGTTGCGGCGTGCAGCCAGACCCAAAGTATCCTCACAACACAGGCCCTCGGCCTTACTCAGTCAGAATCTCATAAACCACTCAGGCAATAATAAAACATGATGCTCAGCCCAAAATATCATTTAAAATATCATTTAATGTGTTATAACAGAGTAAACATGGCTGAGTTATGGAAACAGTAGAATAAAACATGACTGAGTACAAGTATATCGTCAAAATAGTGAGGAAATAGAAGCAAAAAATCCCCTAACGGTTCAAATAGTTGGCACGAGGCCCAAATATGGCATTCAGCCCAAAACATGATGATAGCAAATAGTTTTCAATTAAATATGCGGTAAAACAGTCATTCGGGATGGACAAAGTCACAATCCCCAACGGTGCACGATTCCATGCTCGTCATCTAGCGTGTGTGACACCTCAATATAGCACAACGATGTGTAATCCGGGGTTTCATACCTTCAGGACAACATTTACAATCATTACTCACCTCGATCCGGTCCAAACTCTAGCCCGCGATGCCTTTGCCCTCTCGAATCGACCTCCAGATTCTCCAAATCTAAGCAAAATCAGTACACAACCATTAAAATATGCTAAAGGAACAAAGCCACACGAAAATATCCAATTTACATGAAAATTCCCGAAATTGCTCAAACCCGCCCCCCAAGCCCACATCTCGGAATCAGAAACAAGTCACATCAATAAAATCCTCATCCTCCCACGAGTTTATACATAACAAGAACATCAAAATCGGACCTCAAATTCCCCTTCAAATTCTCAATTTATACTCTCCAAATTCAAGCCCTAATTTCCCCAATTTTAGGCTATAATTTCCACATATTTCATGTTTTAAACAAGTAAGAATCAACATAGGATCGAGTATTGAGTTCAAAAATCTTACCTCCAAGTGTTATCCCTTGAATCCCTCTTCAAATCCTCTCAAAAAGCTTCAAAACCATTCAAAAATGGTGAGAAATGGGCTAAAAATCGCAAAGATGGGTTTTTATACATTCTGCCCAGACATCCTCTTTCGCGAACGCGGAATAACCATCGCGTTCGCGATGAACAAAAACACCAGCCATCAAAAATGCACTATGCGTTTGCGGCACAAGCCTCGCGAACGAGATACACGCAGGATACAGAACTATGCGAACGCGGCCCAAGATTTGCGTACGCGATGAAGAAAGGTCCTCCAGCAACAGCTCCTAACTCTACTCTATGCGAACGCGATATCGCATACGTGAACGCGAAGAAGTCCTCCCGTAACACTATGCGAACGCGGGACATACTTCGCGATCGCGAAGAGCAATTTTCTGTTGCCATAAGAATACACTATGCGTTCGAGACACTTGCCTCGTGAACGCGATGAAGAACTGAGACACCAGATACCAGCAGAATAAAACAATGAAACATGAAGGAAAAATAGCCCGGAATCAATCTAAAAATGCGCCCGAGCCCCTCGGAACCACAACCAAACATGCCAACATATCCCATAACCTTATTCAAACTTGTTCCAACCTTCGGAACACTCAAAACAACATCAAAACACCAAAATCACATCGGATTCAAGCCTAAGAATTCCAAGAACTTCCAAACTGCTTTCGATCAAAAAGTCTATCAAACCTCATCCGAATGACCTGAAACTTTGCACACAAGTCACAAATGACACAAAGGACCTACTCCAACTTCCAGAATTCCATTCCAACCCCTATATCAAAATCTCACCTATCAACCGGAAAACGGCAAAATTCTAATTTCGCCAATTCAAGCCTAAATCTACCACGGACCTCTGAAATACATTCCGGACGCGCTCCCAAGTCTAAAATCACCTAACAGATCTAACCAAATCATAAAAATCTAAATCTGAGATCGAACATTAAAAAGTCCAAACTTGGTCAAACCTTTTAAATTTTAAGCTTCAAAATGAGATTTGTTCTTCCAAATCCATTTTGATTACCCTGAAAACCAAATCGATGATTTACATAAGTCATAATACATCACACGGGGATAGTCATGCCCGAAAACTAGCGAGCAATGTGCAAAAGCTCAAAACAACCGGTCGGGTCGTTACACAACCCCCGAGCCCCCGTCTCGAAATCCAACAAAAGTCACAAAACCCGAAAGCAGATTCAATCATGAGTCTATTCCTACCAAATTTATCAAAATCTGACATTAAATCAACATTCAAATCCCCAAAATCAACTTTCCAAATTCCTAACCTCAAACCCCCAAATTACACCTCAAAAATACACCAACTAGGTGGAAAAATCAATGGGTAAACATAATTATTGAATTGAAACGAGAACAGAACTTACCTCAAGAATCCCCTCAAAAATCCTCTAAAAATCTCCAAAACCGACCTAAAAAACATTAGAAATGATGAAAATCCAGGAAACCCTCATTTTTAAATCTTTTTATACTGCACAATGATGCCTTCATCGCGACCGCGACCTTCCCCTCGCGTTCGCATAGAACACTCTGTCTGCCCCTCAAATTAACCCTTCGTGAACGCATCCACTGACTTCCAAACGCAAACTTTTGCAGACCTTACTCTTCGCGAATGCGACCTCACCCTCACGAATGCGTAGACTAAAAGTATGGGGTCCCTAGTTGCCTCCTCTCTTCTTCGCGGGTGCGTACCCAATATTGCGTTCGCGATGCATACTCTGCCCAACCTTCGCGAACGTGTCCTCTCCTTCGCGAACGCGGAGAACAAATTCTCCTCAGCCTCAAGGTTCACTTCACAAACACAAGACTACTCTCGTGAATTCGTAAGAGCAAACCAGAACAATTACACCCGCAATCTTTAGCCATCAAGTTAAGTCCAAAAATGATCCGTCAACCATCCGAAACTCACCGAGGCTCCCGGTGTAGACAAGTAATTTTTTATCCTCCCCAAGATTTTACATAGTTTAGCATTTAAATATTTAGTTTAGGCCTAATATAGCTATTTCAACTAATTTTGACTCTTTTACTTTATTTTATCACAAAATAAAAACTACAAAAAATATTTTATTTTATTTAGCTAATTAATATTTTATCTAGTTACTTTTATTTTATATACCTTTCATAAAATTAAAAATAAAAAAAATAGTTTCACTTTTAATAGTTAATTCTATTTTAGAAGTTTATTTAAATTAATTAGGAGTAGTCTTACATTCTTGTAAATATTTTCGATGAGCAAAACTTAGGCTTTTAGTTAATGAAATTCAGATTTTCTAAGAAGCCCAATTGTTATTTAATTCAAGACAATTTTGGCTCAATTTTGGGCAAGAAGATGGCCCAATTTCGCACTAGCCCTTGAGCCCAAACTCCCAATTTCCCCAAAATTAACCCTTAGCCCAACACCGTTTCCCTTTAATTAAACCCAAACCGGACCGACCCAAGACCTGCCTCCCATTCGCCTGACCTGCCCCACTTTCCTCAAACCATCAGCAACCTAGAATCCCTAGGTTTAAGTTTTTGCCGCAGAACCCTAGACCAAAAAATGACAGTAGCAGTTTTTGATCTTGAAAACACACCCTAAAAATTGTCCATCCACAACTCCAAATATCATCAACACTCTCTAACAACACATCATCTCTCTCTCTTGATTCCTATCCAAAAACACACACTGATAAAGAAAGGGACTTCACCCCTAAATTCCCAAAAAAAGAACGCGCACACACACATAAAAGAGAATAAATAGAAAAATCACCCTCATTTATTTAAGCTTCTTCTTTGAATTTGTTTTCATCTAATGAAATATGGTTGAGTCGCCTAGTGGTATTCAGTTTCGCCGTCGCTGCTGCTTCGTTTCTTGTTCAAGAGTTTGAGCTCATTTTTTAGATTTACTGGGTGAATTAAGAGCTTCTGTAGTCTTGCCTTGGCCATAAACCACATCCATTTCATTTTCAATATCTGTTCAATCTATCGAGGTCACTGCCTTGCCAGCACTTCGCCAAGAGTTTCGCCATTTCCAGCTAAACACCTCCCTGAACATCGAGCCCTCAGCCGTTTTAGACTAAAAAGAGACCCTTGGAGCTCCAAAATCTTGCATTGAAGTTGTGGTCGAAGTCGAGCTTCGCCGGAAACTGTGCTCACTGGAATTGCTTAGTTGCGATTGAGGTTTGATGCACCATTGTATTGAGGCTGTCTTTCGAGGTGTGGTTCGGGAGCCCATTTGAGTTTGATAGATGTCTCGAGTTCCGTAGTTAGCGAGTCACTCGAATCTATCAGTGTAATTACTGGAATTTCCGTTAATTAAAACTATTTCAGGTTCATCTTTTCTCCTTTTTCTCTGTTACTTATGATGTTAATCTCATGTGCCGTGATTGGAATATGTTGCTGGCCTATTCTCTTAGTTTTTTGTTGATTTCATATATGTTCAGTCGTACGTGTTCATTGAGTTCGTTACGTGAATCAGTTTTGATTTTGGATTTAGTTTCTACTATGTCGGATTTGTGCATTTGGACTCATTCCGGTTTAGAGAAAGTAGTTGAGTCAGTTGATCAAGAGCAGTCAGCTTTGGATGAGATTTATGTTGTGAAGTTCTGAAAACTAAAGTTTCATAACTATAACACTTTCAAGAAAAAATATAAAAGATTGCAGCAGAGGTTGTATCATTGCTAAATTTTTGTGTGACATATAACAAAAGTTAGCAATTTTTCAACTTCTTGATAGTAGCTTTTTCATTTTAATTTCAAGGCTTATCCATCGACAGAACAATGGACAGTAAACTTATGCTATCTTTCAAGCTTTAATGGTAACTTGGGAATCAACTTATGTTACATATTTGATCACATTATTTGATATTCCCTTGTGCTTAATCTCATTTATGTGTTATTGATGAGTTTTGGTTTTTGATCTTTTAGAGTCATTTGACAAGTGTTCATATAGAAAATGGGTTATGTTGTTCTACTTTTTTACTAATTTAAATCAGCTTGGGTAATTTAATTGGGTTTCTAAAATATGCAATTTTAGTTTGGGTCGGTAAAGTTTCGCGAACTTGGCACCAAGGAAGAGTAATAAAGAACTGAGGGATTGGACATCTTTAAATAGCATTTTCAATCCTTTAGGAATTGGGTTTGGCCAAATGCATGAAGTAAGAAATTAAGAGAAATGGAGAATGAAATGAGTTTTTATTTATTTATTTATTTTAGTTTTGTTTTTATTTTCTTATATACTCGTAGTTTGCTTTAGGAGCGTTTAATAAATTATCGTGGCTATGGGTACGGCTCCCGTGGCATGGTCACGGTACATAAATCCAAATTTGGGTGTGCATTTCATGTGACCTAATCATAAAAACTTCAAACATTAATAAAATAAACATGTTGCGAATCGCGGGTGTATTTTATGTAGTGTGGTTTGTGGCGTGTTCCAAAATAAACAAGTGTACGACAATCGTAACTTGTTCAAGAACTAATTACATAAATCCTAAAAGCGGTTAAATAATTAAAATTAAAGGTTAAAATGCACAATAGGGATAAAATATGTAATTAATTAGATAATTAGGCCAATATTAAAAGTTGAGCGACCGTGCTAAAACTACGAAACCCGAGAATGCCTAACACCTTCTCCCAGGTTAACAAAATTCCTTATCCGGATTTCTGTGTTTTGCGGACTATAAAACAGAGTCAAACTTTCTCGATTCGGGATTTTAAACCGGTGACTTGGGACACCATAAATCATCCCAAGTGGCGACTCTGAATTTTAAATAAATAATCCTATTTCGATTATTGTTACTTTAATTGGAAAAACTCCCCTATACTCCCTTCCGGGGTAGAAAAAGGAGGTGTGACATCCAGAACCTTAACCAAACTTACCATCAAGTCGCAAAATATTATACAAACTTAGTCTAACCCTCAAATTACCTCAAACAACAGGAAAAACACGAATTGCTCATGTATACATGTGATTTTTGACCCTCCCCAAGATTTTTCATATTTTAGCACGTAAATATTTAATTTAGGCCTAATATCGTTATTTCAACTAATTTTGACTCTTTTACTTTATTTTATTACAAGAAAATAAAAATTACAAAAAAATAGTTCCATTAATGTTTTGTAGTCATTTTTAATCTTGAAAAATACCAAAAATAGTTTTGTTTTAATGGTCAGTCTTATTTTAATAGTTATTTTTACTTAAATAGGACTAATTAATAAATGAGATCGTATTTTAGTCTCGTTCGCGGGGAAAGAATAAAAGTCGGGCTCAAATGACCCATTTTTAGGCCTAATTTTCGGACCTAGCCCATAATTCCTAGGCCCATACCCCTTAACCTAAAAAACCTACAAATACCTAGACCCCTAGACCTAAGGCTATCAGCTAAAAAACACAAAAAAATCAGACCCCCATCGGATTTTTCTCTTCATCTCCTTCACATCTTGAAGACCTAAGTTTGATCTCCTTCAAAACAAAAAAAGAAAAACGACCCTAACCTAGAGATAGAGATATGAAATTAGTCGTTCTTTACAAGGGGTGACTAACCTAGTTGGGAATCATGAAATAAAAGAAGATCAACTTCTTCAACCAGCGACAAACAAAAAGAAATCCCCGCCGCTCACACCACCCATCAGCCATACGACCCCTATGCGACAGCTGCCAGAAAACACACACAAACCAGCGCTGCAAACCACCATTGCTCAACCCTAAAAATCAGTCGTTCCCCACCCCTCTTCACACTTAATTCAACCTTAATTAAGTTTCTGATTTTGGTTGTCTATCTTTGATTTCAGTTCTTTTATAGTTTGATTTAATTTGAAAATCAAAAACAAAAGAGATTCAGTCCTGTTTTGATTTTTCGTTCGTGAAAATTGATTGAGAGGCCGTTGAGTTTGGAGTTTCGGCCGCCGTTCAGTCCGATTGAGTTTACGATTTGGGTATTGAGGTGAGGTCTATGGTTCCAGCTGAGTTTTATTGCTGTCTCGAGGCCGATTGTAATCGTGGCTTTACTCTGTTGGTGTAACTATTGGAACTCTCATTAAAGGAAAGCACATTTCAGGTCCATCTTTTCCTTATTGTTTCTTTTCTTAGTGTTGATTCGTGCTCAGAAAAAGGTATTCGATACTTTCCTTGGTTGCTTGATGCCCTGTTGTGTTGATTAATATTCATTCATGTTTTGTCCTATGGTTCGATATATTTTAACGCAAGTGGTTGGAAAAAATGAAATGTTTAGGTAATGGCTTCATTCTGAGTTTGACCGATTAGCCTTCGACTCATTGAAACTCTGATTTATTTGTCTTAGCTAGTTTCTTAACATCTGATGCGATAAAGGTTTTAGTATTCTACTGCGCTATCTCACAAAATTGAATGTCGTCGTGATCAATCGGACGTAACCATCGTATTTGCTGAATGATAACATCGGGTATATCATCTTTGTCCATACTTAGCTTCATGTTAGTTTAACGGCACTATGATTTAGCATGTTATAGTTTGTATAGTATTTTACTGTGAGTTAATAAATGAGTTGATGAAACACTTGATTTTGTTTAAACGGGAGTGAATTTGGTTTGTTTGGTTTGGACTTTCAGTAGGTTTGAAATTGGCGTAATTCTACATTTAGATTAGAATATTTTATTTTCTTTCTTAGTTGATTGTTTGATGGTCTACAATGATGATGAGTAAGATGAGTAAAATAATCCCGTTTCGATTTTCACTTAAATTGGAAAAACTCCCTTATACACTTTGGGGGTAGGAAAAAGGAGGTGTGACAGTTCTGGCGACTCTGCTGGGGATAAGAACCTAGAACTTCTGGTTCAGGGTTCAGAATTCGAGCTTAGAATAATTGTTATATTTGGCTTTATTTATTATCTGATTTTACTTACATGTTTGTGCCTAATGTGCTAAATGTTGCTTCTTACCTCTTTGATATTATCTGAACTGTATGTAAACTACTACGAAACCCTTCTCTTCTCATCTTCGGGGATGTGTACACTGGTGTGACTCCTTTTCAGTTAGTGTCATACCTTAAATTAGGAAGAGGGTCGAACAAGTTACAAAGCCGGATGGCCTTTTGGTTCCTGGTACGTAGCCCCCCCTCCTCGGCTCGAGTTGTTCGCTTGGGTACACAAGTCTAGAACAACATACCCAGGTTTTGAACCTAGAATAACTCAACCTCATGCCGGATCCCTAGTAGGAACGCTTATTTGCATCATGTGCATTTGGCTTTGGGGACTCAACACAGGGGTTGGGTCTGTCTACGACAAGTGTACCCAAAAATAAAAGATCATCCTAATGCATCCTATGTGCTACATGTTGCATTTATTCAAGGGTAAAAGGGTTATTTGGCAGACCAATGATAGTTGAGGGCAAATGAAAAAAAAAAAAAGAGAGTGAAGTGTGAAAATAAAACAAGTATGACCCAGTTATGTTTTCTGTCACATATTTTAAGAAAAGATAAAAAATGAAAAATTCAAAAAAAAAAGGATTTTGCACTTTTTCATCATTTTCCGAAAATCAAAAATCAAAAAAAAAAAAAGGAAAACAAAATCCAAAAAGAGTTTACATGTTTCATCATTTTTGAAAAAAGACAAAAAAATATATTTTCTCTAAATTAGTTGTTTTTTTAATTCTCGCCCTTAACCAATCTGCCCGAACTACGCAATAGGGATTAAGCCATTTTGCAAAAATAGCCTCAATCGTGCCTTGCATGCGTCCAATAGGGAGTGTTATTGTCTCACCTAGTGTTGGTTTGAGTTTTTTTCATACAGGTATGGATCTACTTACCAGAGTTTGAGCATGACAGATGCCCTGTGACCATCCAGTCAGGATCGCTCATTCAGGAGTTGCTTAAGGAGATTTTTTTTTATGTTTTCAGTCTGTTTTTCTTTTTATGTCGTCTTTTACCTTCTAGTTTTGTACAGTAATGTCGAGTCGTTTGGTATTGTATTTCCTATTTTTTATTAAAAAAAAGATGTTTAATAAATCAAAATTCCAAAAAAAGAGATTTTGCGTTTTTATATTTCTGTTAGATGTTTTCTTTAGAATACTAACTCTAGAAGTTCAAAAAAAATCTTTTGTGGTTTTCCTTAGGAATTAATATTTAGAACTCAAAATACAAAATTGTTTTTATATTTCTTTTAGTGTATTAGGACTAAAAATTCAAAAAAAGAAAATTTTCTTTTAATACCAAATTAAAAGTTTTCTGTAAGATATTAATTCCAAAAATCCAAAAAGATTTTCTTTTGAGGTTTTTGCTTTGGGAAATATATTAAAGAAAAAAAAAACAAAAATGTGTATTCTTTTTATTTTTACTAGAACTTTAAGATATTGTACATAGAAAAAAAATATACTTTATCTTTTGTTTATTTTCAGATTTTCTCCCTTAGGTAATCAAATTGAAATCAAAAAATATTTTTTTTATCTTTTTCATTTCTTGGTTTGAAATTTTTCTTGCTCGTTTAAGCTTGAGTTGTCACGACCCGGATTTTCCACCCTCAGGAGTCGTGATGGTGCCTACTAATGGGAGCTAGGCAAGCCAAACCTTAACTACTTGCTACACTTTCATTTTTGCTTCTTTTAACGAACAAAAGTCGATAATATGATAAAAGTGGAATTTTAAATAAATAAGCGGAAGTCAATAATTATATATCTTAAGGCTACGTCTATTACAACTTTTAGAACCTCAAATACCCCAAAACCTGGTGTCACAGACTGTCTAATAGTTACTACATATAAGGTCTGAAGAAATACAATACACTGTTTCTGATCAAAAAGAAATGAAACAGGAAATAGAGATAGAGGGAGACGTCAGGGCCTGCAGAAGCCTGCAGGTCTACCTTGGGTCTCCGGGTGGACTGAAGGAAGCACTCCAACTACTGTCCGAAAGCTGTTCATGGATCTGCACATAGTGCAAAGTGTAGTATCAGCACAACCGACCCCGTGTGCTGGTAAGTGTTTAGCTTAACCTCGGCGAAGTAGTGACGAGGCTAGGACCAGACTACCAAATAAACCTGTGCAGTTCATATATATATATACAGCAGAAAAGAAATACATAAATAACCAGTCAATGTGGGAGGGGGAAACATGCTATGGGGGAGATAATAGTTCTGAATAGCAAGGCATCAAGTAAGGAAAGAAGCAGCACAACTAGAATATCAACAAGGAAGAAGAAATCAACAATTGCACGACATCACCCTTCGTGCTTTTACTCTCAGCCTCACCAAAGCAGTTATATAATAAAAATGTGCACGGCATCACCCTTCGTGCTTTTACTCTTGTCCTCACCAAAACAATCATAGAATCAAAATGTGCACGGCATCACCCTTCGTGCTTTTATTCTCTTTCCTCACCATATAATCAATAGAATCAGCACGGAATGGTACGTCGTGTGGCACGACATCACCCTTCGTACTTTATACTCTTTCCTCACAATAACAAACAATTCACGGCATCACTCTTCGTGCTTTAACACTCTTCCTCACCCAAACAACAATCACAAGCAAAGGGGCAAGGGAATAAACAAAATAGTAATAGAGATCTCGGCAAGGGAACAACAGTTAAACAATTAAATCCCGCCAAGGGAAAAACAATTAAACAATTAAATCCCGGTAAGAGAACAACAAATAAATCAACAATAGCCCGGCAAGGGTTACAACACAATGATCTCTTCTCTTTCTCAATTTTACTTCACAATTCACATCACAACTCGAGCCAATGCTCTAGAGGTTCGATTATCACTTATACTTTCACAATTCATTTCACAACTCGAACCAATGCTCTAAAAGTTCAATTGTCACTTATACTTTCATAATTTCGCTATACAACTTGAGCCAACGCTCCTCAATGTTCATAGGTCACAATTATTTCCACAAACTTTATACAACAATTAGAAATCTTCACCAAGGCATGAATAATACAACGAAATCATAAAAATCACTATATAAGACCCAAGGTCATGCTTGACACCAACGTATATATACTCGTCACCATGCCTATACGTCGTACTCGACAATAAGAAAATAGCAAATAGGACACAACTCCTTATCCCTCAAGATAAGGTTAGACCAAACACTTACCTCAATGCCACGAACACAACTCAAGGTTCAATTATAGCTCAACCCCTTGATTCCACCGCCAATTTGCTCGTATCTAGTCACAATTTACTTAATTACATCAATAAACACTAAATGAATCAATTTCGAATGCATGAAAATGAGTTTTCCAAAGTTTTACCCAAAAAGTCAAAATTGCCCCGGTCCCACGTGGTCAAAACCCAAAGTTCGAACCAAAACCCGATTACCCATTCCCCCACGAGCTCAAATATGTAATTTGTTTTGAAATCGGACCTCAAATCGAGGTCCAAATACCCAATTTTTGAAAAACCTAGGTTCTACCCAAAACACCCAATTTCCCCCATGAAAATAATTGATTTGAAGTTGAAATCATGTTAAAAGATGTTAATGATGAAGAAAACTAGTTAAAAATGACTTACAATTGATTTAGAGAAGAAAGGTTGTTTGAAAAAATCGCCTCTTATGTTTATGGGGTTTTTGAAAAGTGCAAAATAACTGAAAATCTTGTCCATTTATACCCCTCTCAGACCCTCTCCGCGGACCGCATAAAAAGGACTGCGACCGCGGAGCTCCACCACGGACCGCAAGAAATCGAGCGCGGCCGCGAAGGATTGGTCTTGCTCACCGCGGACCGCACAAATCCCACCGCGGTCACGAAGTCCCCACTGTGGACTGCGAGACCTGGCTTTAGAGACCTGCAACTTTCTGAATTTGCAACTTTTCCCTAAGTGTAAAAACATCTCGAAACTCACCTGATCCCTCGGGGCTCCAAACCAAATGTCATAATAACTCAAAAACATTATATGAACCTACTCGTGTAATTAAATCATCAAAATAACATCATGAACATCAAATTAAGTCTCTAGATCAATAAAATTTTCTCCAAAACTTTTTTAAACATAAATTTTGCAATTTAAGTCCGAATCATGTCATATGACATCCGTTTTTCACCAAATTCCACAAAAATGTCTTAAATCATATATAAGACCTGTACCGGGCACCGGAACCAAAATATGAGCACGATACCATCACGTTCTAATCAAATTTCATTTCATTTCAAATTTCTTTAAACAAATTCTAGAAAACAATTTCCTTTAAAAATTTATTTCTCGGGCTTGGGACCTCGAAATTCGATTTCGGGCATACGCCCAAATCCCATATTTTCCTACGGACCCACTGGGATAGTCAAATTACGGGTCCGGGTCCGTTTACCCAAAACGTTAACCTAAGTGAAATTAGCTCATTCTATAATCAAAACTTGTCATTTTCCACAGATTATCATGTTTAAGCTTTCCGGCTACGCGCCCGGATTGTGCACGCAAATCGAGGTGATTTTAAATGAGATTTTCAAGGCCTCAAAACACATAAGTTTTGTTTTAAAACAAGTGATGACCTTTTGGGTCATGACATGAGTTTAGAATAGGTTATAGAACATTAAGTCTAGAAAACTCAAAAAAAATAGAAAAAAAAGAGATTTATTTCTTTTATTTCCCTTTTCTCGTCAGAGTAGTCATTAAGGGAGTAAAAAAAAAGAAAAAACGTTAGTTTGTTTACTTTATTTCTAATCTTCCCGAACTTCGCAAAGATCTGATTCATGCGGTGTCATGATATGTAGGCAACCTACATAGGGTTCGATCAAATCATTTTTTTATTATTAAAAGAAAAAGAAAAAAATAAAAAAGTGATGAAATTATGGGATGTGAGAAATGAGAGGAAAAAAAGAGTGATAATTAGAAAAAAAAGAGGAAGGAAGATGAGCAAGCAAGTGCTAGAAAAGGAAAGAAAAGAGAAGATTGAAATGAATAAATTGGGATGATTCCGTATGACCTTCAAACCCACGAAGTCATGTTAGAACCGATAACTGTGACTAAGTGCATTGCACATAATGTGAGATTATCTTATGTTAAATGCCCTAACGCTAACGTGATGACTTCATTTGTTCCTTTTGTTATCTTCATTATAGCAAAAGGGTGGTTGGTTTGTGGTTCTTAAAGTGGTAACTCTTCTCTACAACATAAAGTCGAAAGGCAATGGCAGACGGCAACGCAATTGAGTTGGTTGGTATTGGTGCCCAAAAATAATTGGTTGAACATGGCAATGGGTTGGTTGAAAAGGTAAGGATGTTAAGACAACACATTGCGGACATGTATCAGGCTTGGATGACTGGGAAGGCACAACCCCTGCCACCACCTAGCTTCTTAGATGCTACCCTTACCCAAACTCCGGCCATAGTGCCAGATGATCCCCCATACGCTCCAGATCCACCCGCTTATCACAGCTTTCCCAACCACCCTAGTAGCTCCATCACTAATCCTCCAATTACCTCTCCCCAAAATTGCCCTCATGTCATATCCACTATCCCTATGATCAAAACTTCTTAACAATCTTCACTTCATAGATCCGACAATGAACATCCACCCAAAGCTCATGATGCCCAATATTACCCCTTAGAGATTGCCCACAAGGTTCCTAACTCATACAATCAGAGCCTTCGGAAATGAGCCTCGTGTTAAAAATGAAAAGTTCACATGAAAAGAAGGGCGAGTTGAGCTATCCAGAAAGTTGAAAGGGTCTAAAACGCCAAAGCTTAATTTATATGATGGACGTGGAGATCCAGTAGCCCATCTGAGAGGTTATTGCAGTGAAATGACAAGTGTTGGCGGGAAAGATAATTTGTTGATGGCGTATTTTAGTGAGCTTGACTGGGGAAACCTTGCAATGGTATACTCATCAAGATGTCAATAAGTGGCATGCATGGGAGACATGGCTCAGGATTTTGTTCGACATTTTCAGTACAATGTAAACATTATCCCAGACCGCTCCTCCCTATCTAAGATGGAAAAGAAACACGAGGAAAGTTTTAGGGAGTTTGGGCTCAGATGGAGGGAATAAGCTGCTCGGGTCAGCCCCCCGATTGGTGAAGAAGAAATGGTTGAGCTTTTCTACAAGCCTAAGGGCCCACCTACTTCAGTCATTTGATCCCGGCCTTGGGTAAACCTTTCAATGATGTGGTAAAAATGGGGGAGATGGTAGAAGAGGGAATCAAGTCAGGCAAAATCATGAGTTATTCTGCATTGAAAGACACTACAAAAAACATTCAGAACATCTCAGTAAGTTTGGATGGAAGAAAGATAAATTGGAAAGATGTTGTTGAGCCGCGCCAACGACAGGATCTAGTGGTCATTCTTGCTCAATGCTTTCATCCTCGATATCGACCCCATAGATATCCCTATGCTCCAGATAATCCCCCCCAATGCTACTTCTCTCCACGAAACCCCCAAAGTCGTACATCACCTTCCCAGTACTCCGTCCACAATGCACCACCATATGCTCCACACCTACGATACCCGCGATGGCCAGCACCACTTCCACAAATGTCTTACCCGCCCCCTCAAGCATATCAACCACCTACCCGCAAAAGGTTCCAACTGAGGCCAGAGTACAAGATGAAAAGGCAAAAGCAAAAGGAAAAAACTTTCACTCCCATTGGAGAATCATATGCCAGTTTGTTCCAAAGGTTGAGGCAATTGGACATGTTGAAGCCGATTCAGATAAAAATGTCTAACCCTCTTCCAAAGAATTTTGATTATTCTCAGAGGTGCGCATATTGCTTTGATGCCCCGGGTCACAGCACAAAAAATAGTTGGCATCTGAAAAAAGCAATTCAGAAGCTTATTGATGCAGGTGACATTGTCGTGCAAAATCCAGATACAGTAGACACTAGCCAAAGTCCATCGCCTGTTCATAATGAGACGTATATGGTGGGTATGATTTGTTTTGAAAAGGAATATGAGAATTGTTCTGAGATACTCGGAGGTCCACGTGCTGCAAAGCTTTCAGAGCTATCAGGGGTTGATCTTAAGAACGAGCCGGTAAAAGGGACCCAAACGCAATTTGCTAAAGTCAATGTGATGGAGACTTGTGAAAGTCCTAGTAATGTTGATGCGGAACTCAGTGGCTAAAATGTCGTGCTTGGTAATTGGAAAGACGCTCCATCTCTTGGCTAGCCAGGGAGGAGTCTTGGTGGTTTATTTTGTTGTCATTTCTATTGTCCGGTTTATTTTCAGGGTTGTAATCCGGATATTGTCTTGTGACTGAAACTCTTTTATCCTTTTATTTTGCTTAGTTTGTTTAGTCGTGGTAGTTCATTTAGTGTTGTCTAGGTTTGTTCCAGGGTTGTAATCCCAGCTTATTTTACTTATTTGTTTTTGTGCAAACCCTTTCAACATCTATCTAATGCAATTTTCTATTTTCTATTATTTCTAGTCAGTGTTTGTTTAGTTCTCTTTTCCTTTTATAGTTCTTTTCCTGCTGACTCTAGTGACATGAAATGCACGCATAATTCTAGGCCTGGTCTTAAAAGTTAGTTTAATCGTGAAGCAATGAAACAATTTTGAAGATGATAGCGACACTTGAGGGAAATAAGTATAGATGTGGACATTTTGAGACCATTTGAAGCCCGAACCATGTGAAACTGGGGCAGATAATTTGGGAAGTTAATAGGATGTCAAGAACATGCTGCAAAAGAGTGCGTCCCGGACAATTTGAAGCAAGCAACTTTGAGTTCAAATGCATCTCAAGTTACAAAATAAAGTAAGTTTTCTCCAAATTGACGAATGATATCTACTGTGAAAAGAGAATCACCTAACGAGGGTTCTGTAGTTGACAAGGCACTAAAGAAAAGTGGAAGGCATATCGGTAATATCAATGCCAAAGCGGCAAAAGAAACATTGTGCACGATCTTCAATTTTATTTCAAGTTTCATGTGTTATACTTGGCATTTTCAAGGATTGGGAGGCCCTCGAGCCTGTACTAATTTCTTTGACTCCCCTCTTTTGGAATAAAGTTAGAGTCATACGAAAAAAGAAAAAAAAATTACGTCCCCATAGGTTTATTTTAAAATATTCATTCCAAAAGGAAAATTCAAAAAAGAAGAAGAGAAAAATAGAAATAAAAAAGGAAATAGAGAAAAAAGAGAAAAAAGGGAAAAGAGAAAAAAAAAGAAAAAAAAAAGAAAACAAAAAAGAAAAAAAAGAAGAAAAAGGAAAATTGTAACAAGAAAGTATCTTTGTGAACTACGTTTGACCTGATTCTTGTCACCACAAGATACGTAGGCAACCTTACGTTTCGGTCATACCAAATAAAATATTTCATAATCCTACAAAGTCGGGAGTTGGAAATTCCAAAAAAAAAAGGGAAAAATAGATTCAAATTCCCCCATTTTTAGAAATTGGGGCAATGTTTTTAGAATGGATTCCAAAAGTTGTAAATAAATTAACCTCGTTGTCATAGGTACTTTGAGCCTTTATGATATCCTTTCCTTCTAACCTTATCCAAAAGCCACATTACAATCCAAAAAAGACCTCTCGGATAATCTTTGAGAGTGTTGAGTTTAAATGTGGCAAGAGTATATGATGTTTTTACCATGGTTAATGCCTTGTCATCTGCAGAATCAGAGGAAATAAGAAGAAAACAATAAAATGAGAGAGTCTTATTGGTGAATACCTTCACAGGCACCATAAGGCGATAGTGAGTTGAGAGAAAGAGCAAAATGAGAGAGGCTTGATGGTGAAAACACTTTCGGGCACTACAAGTTGAATAAGGATCGTGAATTAGATTGGATAATCGGAGCATTGAAGCCTAGTTTCACGGTTTAGGGGTATAACAAGAGTTGAACATCAGGCTTGCTTGACAGATTAGGCCACTTAATCCAAAGGTGCATGTCATGGTCATTAGAGTTGGTATCCACATCTGATAAGTTTCTACTTTGTGGTTTTCTTATTAGGAATCATATCTTTCCATTGTCCTTTACTCTGTTCCTTTTGTCTTGTTTACTTCCTCTTCTTGAGTCTTTTTGGTCAAGAACAAGTGAGAAATGACTTCAAAATTTGTCACCAGCTTTCTCATTGCACAAAACAGGATCTGGCTAGCACATCAAAGTGGCATAAGTCAGGAAAGAACAACATGCGCACTGAGCTAGTAACAATCAACGTGCTTTGGGATTCATGTGAAATACAAAGGTTTGGTATATGTCAATTCATGAACAATGCAACAGATAGAGGGTGTTGGGTTTGAACAGATCAAAGGTATTTTCTGTGATAAGGTTGACCGAGAAAGTGGTTGACCAACAACAAGCAAGGTCTTCCAAGTGGAAATCAAAGTTATCACGGCAAGTGAATAAGCAACAGACCTCAAGGCCAAGGTCAGTGGCATACGTCAGGAAAGAACAGCAAGCACATTGAGTTGGTAACAATCAACGTGCATTGGGATTCATGTGAAATACAAAGGTTCAGTATATGTCAATTCATGAGCACAATACAACAGCTAGAGGGTTTGGGTTTGAACAAATCAGAGGTATCTTCTGGGATAAGGGTGACAGAGAAAGTGGTTAGTCAATAAACAAGCAAGGTCTTTCGAGTTGAAATTAAAGTTATCATAGGAAGTGAAGGAGCAATCTCCCCCAAAGTCAAGGCCACAAACCAACCACCATGTTTAAATTCACAAGTTTTCTTTGTTTGAAACAGGGGTGAAGACTGTCCAAATCAAAGCTTGGAAGCTTGAATTTTTCAAATGTCGTGCCCAATTTATGTCAGCACAAAGGCGGTATGAGAAGGGGAAAGAAATTTGTTCGATCTGCAGGAACCCTCCATGAGGAAAAGCATGGTTTAGGGGCAAGGAATTTTGTTCGTTCTGCAGAGATCCTTCAGGAAGAGAGCGCGGCTCAGGTAAGTTCATTCTCGGCTTCTCAGGACCCTCCTGGATAATGGGACTTAATTTAAATTTTTCAGGGCCCTCCTGGATAATGGGATTTAATTTGAATTTCTCAGGACCCTCCTAAATAATGAGACTTAGTTAAAATTTAAAACATTCATGAGTAACAAGATCTAGCATAGGCTCTACCTTGAGGAAATATAAGCTGGCTTTGAAGTTTTCATGCTTAGGATGAGATTCAATTTGAGTTTTTCAGGACCCTCCTGAATAATGGGACTTAGTTTAAGAACTCCATTAGATGATGAGATTTAGCATAAGTTTCACCGTTAGGAAGTTGAATTTAGCTTTGAAGTTTTCACCCTTAAGATAAGATTTGATTTTAATTCTCAGGACCCTTCTGGATAATGGAACCTAGTTAAATTTCAAGACCTTCATAGATAACAAGATTTAGCGTAAGTTCTACTTTGTAAAATGTAATTCAGCATGTGAAGTTATTCACTTTTAAGATGAGACTTGGTTTGAAATTTTCACGATAGAGGAATTTAGTTAGAATTTAATTTTGATAACATGATTCGATTAACACTTACAGATGCTCCCGATGTCAAACTGGGGCAGAAAAATTTCTTTTGTTTTGTCTGTTTTGTTGCAATCAGGTTCAAAAGAAAAGCAGTTCAAGTGTTGGAAATCAGGAGCCCACCTGTAGAACAAAGGGAAAGCAGTTCAAATTTTGGAAATCAGGAGCCTACCTGGAGAACAAAGGGAAAAAAGTTCAAGTGTTGGAAATTAGGAGCCCACCTGGAGAACAAAGGGAAAGCAGTTCAAGTGTTGGAAATCAGGAGCCCACCTGGAGAAATCAGGAGCCCACCTAGAGAACAAAGGGAAAACAGTTCAAGTGTTGGAAATTAGGAGCCCACCTGAAAAACAAAAGGAAGACAGTTCGAGCTTTGGAAGTCAGGCGTCCACCTGGAGAACAAAGGGAAAGCAGTTCAAGTGTTGGAAATCAGTAGCCCACCTAGAGAACAAAGGAAAGCAATTCAAGTGTTGGAAATCAGGAGCCCGCCTGGAGAACAAAGGGAAGTAGTTCAAGTTTCAAGGAGAAACAGTTCAAGTTCAGCAATCAGGAGTCCACCTGGAGTTCAAGTTCAAGTCGGGCTCAAACGACCCACTTTTAGGCCTAATTTTCGAACCTAGCCCATAATTCCCAAGCCTATAATTCCTAGGGACATACCCCTTAACCTAAAAAACACAAAAAAATTAGACCCCCATTGGATTTTTCTCTTTATCTCCTTCACATCTTGAAGACCTAAGTTTGATCTCCTTCAAAACAAAACAAGAAAAACGACCCTAACCTAGAGCTAGAGATATGAAATCAGTCGTTCTTTACAAAGGGTGACTAACCTAGTTGGGAATCAGCCGTGAAACAAAAGAAGATCATCTTCTTCAACCAGCGAAAAACAAAAAGAAATCCCCGCCGCTCACACCACTCATCAACTATATGACCCCTGCACAACAGCTGCTGGAAAACACACACAAACCAGCACCGCAAACCACCATTGCTCAGCCCCAAAAATCAGTCATTTCCCACCCCTCTTCACACTTAATTCAACCATAATTAAGCTTCTAATTTTGGTTGTCCATCATTGATTTCAGTTCTTTTATAGTTTGATTTAATGCGAAAATAAAAAAGAGATTCAGTCCTGTTTTGAGTTTTCGTTCATGAAAATTGATTGAGAGGCCGTTGAGTTAGGAGTTTCGGCCGCTGTTCAATCCGATTGAGTTTGTGATTTGGGTATTGAGGTGAGGTCTGTGGTTCCAGCTGAGTTTTATTGCTGTCTCAAGGCCGATTGTAATCGTGGCTTTACTCTGTTGGTGTAACTATTGGAATTCTCATTAAAGGAAAGCACATTTCAGGTCCATCTTTTCCCTTATCGTTTCTTTTCATAGTGTTGATTTGTGCTTGGAAGAGGTATTCGATACTCTTCTTGGTTGCTTGATGCCCCATTGTGTTGATTAATATTCTGTCATGTTTTGTCTATGGTTCGATATATTTGAACGCAAGTGATTGGAAAAAATGAAATGTTTAGGTAATGGCTTCATTCTAAGTTTGACCGATTGGCCTTCGACTCATTGAAACTCTGATTCATTTGTCTTAGATAGTTTCTTAACATCTGTTGCGATAAAGGTTTAGTATTCTTCTGTGCTATCTCACAAAATTGAATGTCGTCGTGATCAATCGGACGTAACCATCGTATTTGCTGAATGATAACATCGGGTATATCATCTCTGTCCATACTTAGCTTCATGTTAGTTTAATAGTATTATGATTTACATGTTATAGTTTGTATAGTATTTTACTGTGAGTTAATAAATGAGTTTATGAAACACTAGATTTTGTTTAAACGGGAGTGAATTCGGATTGTTTGGTTTGGACTTTCAGTAGGTTTGAAATTGGCGTAATTCTACATTTAGATTAGAATATTTTATTTTCTTTCTTAGTTGATTGTTTGATGGTCTACAATGATGATGAGTAAGATGGGGTTTGCACTTTTCAGGGCATGAACCTCGTAGTTTGCTTTAGGCTCGTAATAAAATTATCACAACTACGGGTACGGTTCTCGTGGTGTAGTTGTGATGCCTAATTTCAAATTAGTTTAAACATGATTATTCATGGTTCACTTAGTTGAATGATTTTTCCTTTAATAAAATTGTGGTGTGTCATCCAATCACCTAGTTTATGGCCCTCACATCGGTATCTTAACTAGTGTAGAAAAATGCCCTGAACTTTCGTAGTTTGCTTTAGGCGCATTAATTAAATAAATTGTCATAGCTACGGATACGGTTCCCGTGACGTAGTTGTGATGCTTTAATTTCTAAATCCGGGGTACATTTATGTGACCCAGCCATAATTTAATCTTGTTAATAAAATAAACACGTTGTGTGTCGTGGGTACGGTTCCCGTGATATGATTCGCAACGTGTAATCATATAATTAGTTGTAAAACAAATTGGATTATTAAAAGCGGTTTAAAAGAAATAAAATGCACATAGGCTTTTTAAATATGTACTTAATCAGATAAATACGCCAATAATAATAATTGAGCGACCGTGCTAAAACCACAGAACCTGGAAATGCCTAGCACCTTCTCCCGGGTTAACAGAATTCCTTACCCAGATTTCTGTGTTCGCGGACTGTAAAACAGAGTCAATCTTTCCTTGATTCAGGATTTTAACCGGTGACTTGGGACACCATAAATTATCCCAAGTGGCGACTCTGATTTTTAAATAAAATAATCCCATTTCGATTGTCACTTAAATTAGAAAAAACTCCCTTATACCCTTTGGGGTTAGGAAAAAGGAGGTGTGACACCACATGGTTTCAAGTCTAGTGAACTTTGAAATTTCCAAATTCTATAAACGACGTCGAAACCTATCAAATCAAGTCTGATTGACCTCAAATTTTGCACACAAGTCATAAATGACACCAAAAACCTACTCCAACTTCCAGAAATCCATCCCGATTCCGATATCAAAAAGTCCACTCCCGGTCAAACTTTTCAAAATTTCAACTTTCACCATTTCAAGCCTAATTCTACTACGGACCTCCAAATAACAATCCAGACGCGCTCCTAAGTCCAAAATCACTTAACGGAGCTAACGAAATCATCAAACTCCATTCTGGGGTCTTTTACGCATAAGTCAATATCCGGTCAACTTTTAAAAATTAAGCTTTCAATTATGAGACTAAGTGTCTCAATTCACTCTGAAATCTCTCCAGACCCGAACCAACTAACCCGGTAAGTTATATAACAACTGTAGAGCATAAAAGAAGCAAAAAATAGGGGAATAGGGCTACAACTTTCGAAACGACCGGCCGGATCATTACATTCGAGTACCTGAAAATATGAATAGAGAGATCTCTATGTTATGTCTTTATGAAAAAATATTGGAACCGATATAAAATGTTCGTCGACGAAATCTATCATGGAGATAAGTATAGATGAGGACGTCAAGTATGTCGAATACAGACACAAAAATATTGGCCAAATAGAAGAGACACAATTCAAATATAATTGGTTTCATATGAAAAACATGTAGTTCAAACACTTGAAAGTATAAAGTCAATGATATGTGCAATCAGTTTTCGATATCTTATTTGTCTAGAATTGTCACGACCCAAATTCCATCATAGGTCGTGATGACACCCAACATCGTTGTCAGGCAAGCCAGTCATAATTAACTAGTGAGTTCTCAATTGTTTTATTTAAACATTTTCAATATTCACTTAACTTTTATTTTAGCAGATCAAAAATCAACAGTTTCATAACAATAGAAATACAACCCAAAATGATAGTCTAAAGTGTCTGCCAAGAACTAGTGTCACAAGTACAAGTGCAGCTAGTAGAATATACAAAATACCACTATCCTACTGCCTGAAACAGAGTAGACAGTACATAATCGGCTACAAAAAAAATCAGGTATGATGTACAATGGCTCAAAAGGGGCACATCACCGTGGGATCTCGATTAGGAGTCAGGAACGCGCACCGGAGGGGTAACTAGATGCACCTACCTCAGATCCTGTATAGTTGTGATGACCCAAAAGGTCATCACTTGTTTTAGAAATGAATTTTTCATTCTGAAGCCTTAAAAATCCCTTTCAGCATCACCTCGATTTGCGTGCATAGTCAGGCGCGTAGCCAGAAAGCCAATATGTGATAATCTGTGAAAAATGATGAATTTTGACTATAAAATGAATT
Organism: Nicotiana tabacum; assembly: GCF_000715075.1. Classification (NCBI taxonomy): domain Eukaryota; kingdom Viridiplantae; phylum Streptophyta; class Magnoliopsida; order Solanales; family Solanaceae; genus Nicotiana; species Nicotiana tabacum. The sequence continues at coordinate 127,050,825 of NC_134095.1, forward strand.
AATTTATCTTCGGTCAACATTTTGGATAAACATACCCGGACCCGTGATTTGACGGTCCTGGAGGGTCCGTAGGAAAATATGGGACTTGGGAGTATGCCCAGAATCGAATTCTGAGGTCCCAAGCCCGAGAAATTAATTTTTGAAAGTAATTGTTTTGCTGAATTAATTATGAGTTTTTGAAAGAGAAATGTTTTGAAACCATTGGTATCGGGCCCGGTACAGGTCTTATATATGATTTGAGTCGAGCATGTGAAAATTGGTAAGAAACGGATTTGATATGATGTGAATCGGACCTTATTTGAGAAATTTGGCAAGTTTGAAGTTCTTAAGAAATTTCATGATTTTTTATGCTAAATTCATAGTTGTTGATATTATTTTAGTTATTTGAATGCATGAGCGAGTCTGTATGCTGTTTTTAGGTTGGTGTGCATATTTGGTTTGGAGCCCCGAGGGCTCAGGTGAGTTTTGGATAGGCCATGGGAAAGATTTTGCACTTGGTGAATTGCAGGTTTTTAGCTGGTGTGATCAGGCCTGCAGGCTTCGCATTGGCGAAGCCTGACTCGCAAATGCCAGTTTGCAAATGCGAAGGCTGAGTCGCAAATGCGAAACAGCCCAGGCCAGCTCTTCCTCGCAAATGCGAGATTTCCTTCGCAAATACGATACGCCCTTTTTAGGCCTGTTATCCCAAATGCGATCCTTTGTTCGCATTTCCCAACTCGCAAATGCGAGAGCCCCTTCACAAATGCAAACATAGCAAAGGTCGAGGGTTGCAATCGCAAACCCTGGTCGCAATTCCCATATCTGCAACCTGCAATTTTATAACTTAGCTCATTTTTCAAACTCTTTCAAAACAAAAACACTCTTGGGCGATTTTTCAAAGACAACTCTTCTTCCAAATCGATTGTAAGTAAATTTTAACTCGTTTCCTTCAATCATTAACATCTTTTCACATGATTTCAACTCAAAATCAATGATTTTTATGGGGGAAATTGGGTGTTTTGGGTAGAACCTAGGTTTTTCAAAAATTGGGAATTTGGACATCGATTTGAGGTCCGATTTCAAAACAAATTATATATTTGGATTCGTGGGGGAATGGTTAATCAGGATTTGGTTCGATCCTCGGGTTTTGACCATGTGGGCCCGGGGGCGATTTTTGACTTTTTGGGTAAAACTTTAGAAAACTCATTTTCATGCATTGGAGTTGATTCATTTAGCGTTTATTTATGTAATTACATTAGTTGTATTATTCATGCTTTGATGATAATTTCTATTGTTGGGAAAGTTTGTGGAAATAATTGAGACATTTGAACATTGAGGAGCGTTGGCTCAAGTTGTACAATGAAATGTGAAAATTGAACCTTTTAGAGCATTGGCTCTAAGTGGTGAAGTGAGTTGTGAAGTGAAAGTGAAAAAAAAGAAGAGAATCATTATATTATCTCCCTTGCCGGAATATTGTTGCTTTTCATGTTATCTCCCTTGTCGGGATGTTGATGTTTCTTTTGATGTTATTCCCTTGCCGGGACTTGATTGTTGAACTATTGTTCCATTGCCGGGATTCTTAACATAATTTCATTTATTCTCTTACCCTATTGTTTGTGATTGTTGTTTCGGTAAGGAAGAGTGCTAAAGCACGAAGGGTGATGCCGTGCCGCACGATGTACCATTCTGTGCCGATTATATTGATTATATGGTGAGGACGAGAGTAAAAGCACAAAGGGTGATGCCGTGCACATTTTCATTACTTGATTGCTTTGGTGAGGACGAGAGTAAAAACACAAAAGGTGATGTTGTGCACTTATTGATTTTTGTTTTTTTGCTGATATCTGAGATATGTTGTTTCTTTTAATTACTTGTTGTCTTTCTATTTTAAATTGATAGCTCCCCCGTAGCATCTTACCGCTCTCAAACTTGACTGTATATTAATGTTCTTCTTTTTCGCTGTATATAGTTGAATTGCACAGGTTTATTTGGAGTCTGGTTCTAGCCTCATCACTACTTCGCCAAGGTTAGGCTAGGCACTTACTAGTACATGGGGTCGGTTATGCTAATACTACACTCTGCACTATGTGCAGATCTCGGAGTAGCAGCATTTGGACCATAGATTGGGTGGCTGCCTTCTGTCCATGCGGAGATCCAAGGTGGACTTGCAGGCGTCCACAGGCTCTGGCGTCTCCCTCTATCCCTTTATTCCTGTTTCATTTCCTTATTTTAGACACAGTGTATTGCTTATTTTTGAACTTTGTATGTAGCATTCTTAGATTGTCTGTCGTATTGTGACACCAGTTCTGGGTGGTCGAGGTTCAAACAGTTGTATTAGATATATATATATATATATATATATATATATATATATATATATATATATATATATATATATATATATATATATATATATTTAGATAATTTACTGCATTTCTTCCGCTTATTGAAATTTTCCGTTGTCCACACGCTTTGGGTGTATAATTGTTAAAGAGTATAAAATGGGTAAAAAGGTAATTTATTCAATAGTTGGCTTGCCTAGCTCATATTAGTAGGCTCTATCATGACTCTCGAGGGTGGAAAATCCGGGTCGTGATAAGTTAGTATCAGAGCCCTAGGTTACATGGGCCTCACAGTTCATAGACAAACTTAGTAGAGTCTGAGGGATCGGTGCGGAGACGTCTGTATTTATCCTCTAGCGGCTATAGAGTTAGGAAAAACTTTACATTTATTCCTTCCAGTCGTGCGGTTTGGTTTCTCAATGCTAACTGAATTTCTACTATGTTCTTTCGCAAATGGCGAGAACAAGTGCTTCCTCATCCACTAACCAGTAGCTCGAGCCCCCAGCAGCAGCTCCCACTAGGGGAAGAGGGCAAGGCCGAGGCCGTGCTAGAGGCCGAGGTAGGGGCAGAGCTCAACCCAAAGCAGTTACACTAGCGGCGGAGCCTCAAGTTGACTTTGATGATGAGGTTCCGGCCCTGGAAGTTCCGGTGGGCCCGGCTCAGATCCCAGAGGGGTTTATTGCTATCCCAGTACTCCAGGATGCTCTAGTCCATCTAGTGGGCCTTATGGAGAGTGTCACCCGGGCAGGCTTTCTTCTTGTAGCCCCAGTCGTCTCTCAGGCTGGAGGAGGAGCTTAGACTCCAGCTACTCGCACTCCGGAGCAGGTAGTTCCCAGTTCCAGACTCCAGCAGTTCATCTAGTTGGAGCAATTTAGCCAGGTGTGGTAGCTCAGACCAGTGATGCAGCAGCTATGTTTGTTGATGCTTTGTGGAGGTTGGGCAGGTTCACCAAGCTCTTTACTACTACTTTCAGCGGTGCATCTTTTGAGGATCCCCAGGATTATCTAGACAGTTGTCACGATGTTCTCAGGAACATGGGAATAGTGGAGACCAATGGGGTCGATTTTGCTACTTTACGCTTGTCTAGATCTGCCAAGACTTGGTGGAGAGATTATTACTTGGCTAGACCAGCCGGATCATCAGCTTTGACTTGGGAGCAGTTTACTCAGTTATTCTTGGAGAAGTTTCTCCCCATCACTCAGAGAGAGATCTATCGGAGGCAGTTTGAGCGTCTCTAGCAAGGTTCTATGACTGTTACTCAATATGAGACCCGATTCATCGACCTGGCTTGTCATGCTCTTATCATACTTCCCACCGATATAGAGGGGGTAAAGAGGTTCAGTGAGGGACTTATTCAGCCGATTCGACATCAGATGGCCAAAGAGACTGGGATTGAGATTTCTTTCCAAGAGGCGGCCAATGTGACTAGGAGAGTTGAGATGGTTTTATCGCAGGGAGATGGTCAGGGGTCTAACAAGAGGCCTCGTCATTCAGGCCGATTTAATGGTATCTTGTCTGGAGGCAGGGATTCGTATGGAAAAGGCCATCCTTCTAGGCCTTTTCAGTTAGCAGTTCAAGTTTCTCACGGTGTTTTAGGTGGTCGTGGTTCCTACAGTACACCACCAGCTCCTATCAGTGCACCGCCACTTTAGAGTTTTTAGGGTGGTAATTTAGGTCATCAAGGTCAGCAGTCTCAGCAGCCAAGGGCTTGTTACACTTGTGGTGATATTGGTCACATTGTTAGGTTTTGCCCTCGAGTAGCTCTAAGCATCAGGGTTCTCGTGCCATGGTTCAGACACCGAGTGTTCCACAGCCCGCCCAGCTAGCTAGAGGTGGGGGTAGAGGTACTAGAGGTGGAGGTAGAGGTATTAGAGGTGGAGTTCAGGCCGCTAGAGGTGGAGTCCAGTCAGTAGCAGGCTATCCTAGAGATGTTGTTCAGGGTGGTGGGGCCCAGCCCCGATGCTATGCCCTTCCAGCCAAGCCCGAGACTGAGGCTTCCGATGCGGTTATCACAAGTACTATTCTGGTTTGTGGCAGAGATGCTTCAGTTTTATTTATTCGGGATCTACGTACTCCTATGTGTCATCTTATTTTGCACCATATCTGGTCATGCCTAGTGATTATTTGAGTGCTCCTGTTTATGTATCTACACCGGTGGGTGATTCTATTGTGGTAGAGCGAGTCCATCGTTCTTGTATAGTTGTGATCGGGGGTCTTGAGACTCGTGTAGATTTACTTCTTCTGGACATGGTTGATTTCGATGTCATATTAGGGATGGACTGGTTATCACCTTATCATGCTATCTTGGACTGTCATGCCAAGACTGTGACCTTATCCTTGTCGGGTTTACCTCGTTTAGAGTGGAGAGAGACTCTTGGTCATTCTACCTGTAGTGTTATCTCATATATAAAGGCTCGGCGTATGGTCGAGAAGGGGTGTTTGGCCTATTTGGCCTATGTTCGTGATTCTAGTGCTGAGGTTCCTTCTATTGATTGTGCCCATTGTTCGTGAGTTTCCTGAGGTATTTCCTTCAAACCTGCCGGGTGTGCCACCCAACAAAGATATTGACTTTTGTATTGATTTGGCTCCGGGCACTCAACCTATTTATATCCCGTCGTATCGTATGGCCCCACCTGAGTTGAAAGAGTTGAAGGAGCAGTTGCAAGACTTGCTGGAGAAAGGTTTCATTAGACCTAGTGTTTCACCTTGGGGTGCGCCGGGAGGAGCACGAGCAGCATCTTAGAGTGGTTCTTCAGACTTTCAGGGACAGTCAGTTGTATGCTAAGTTTTCAAAGTGTGAGTTCTGACTGAGTTCATTTGCATTCATGGGTCATGTTGTATCAACAGAGGGTATTCAGGTTGATCCGAAGAAGATTGAGGCTGTCAAGGACTGGCCTAGACCAGTATTAGCTACAGTGATCTGGAGTTTCTTGGGATTGGCAGGCTACTATCGCCGGTTCGTAGAGGGGTTCTCATTTATTGCAACCCTGATAACCAGGTTTACCTAGAAAGGTGCCCAGTTTAGATGGTCTGACGAGTGTGAGGCGAGCTTTCAGAAGCTCAAGACAGCTCTGACTGCGGCACCGGTGCTGGTTTTACCCATAGGTTTAGAGCCTTATACAGTTTATTGTGATGTATCTCGTATTGGACTTGGTGCGGTGTTGATGCAGGATGGTAAGGTTATTGTCTATGCTTCACGATAGTTGAAGATTCATGAGAAGATCTATCTGATTCATGATTTGGAGTTAGCATCCATCGTTCACGCGTTGAAGATTTGGAGGCATTATCTGTATGGCGTGGCATGAAAGGTGTTCATAGATCACAAGAGTCTACAGTATTTTTTCAAGTAGAAGGAGCTATATTTATGGCAGAGAAGGTGGTTGGAGCTATTAAAGGACTATGATATCACCATCTTATATCATCCGGGAAAGGCCAATATGGTGGTCGACGCTTTGAGTAGGAAGTCAGCCAGCATGGGCAGTCTTGCTTATATTTCGGTCAGTGAGAGACCGCTTGCCTTGGATGTTCAGGCTTTGGCCAATCAGTTCGTGAGGTTGGATGTTTCTGAGCCCAGCCGTGTGTTAGCTTGCACTGTCGTTCGTTCTTCCTTATTGGAGCGCATCTGTGATCGGCAGTATAATGAACCCCATTTGTGTGTACTTAGAGACATGGTGCAGCACGGAGGTGCCAAGCAGGTTACCTTAGGTGATGATGGAGTTTTGAGATTGCAGGGTCGAATTTGTGTGCCTAATGTGGATGGACTCTGAGAGTTGATTTTAGAGGAGGCCCATAGTTCCCGGTACTCTATTCACCCGGGCCCCGCTAAGATGTATCAGGATTTGTAGCAACATTACTGGTGGTAGAGGATGAAGAAGGACATTGTCGCATATGTGGCTCAGTGTTTGAACTGTTAGCAGGTTAAGTGTGAGCATCAGAGGCCTGGTGTTTTGTTTTAGAGGATTGAGCTTCTCGAGTGAAGTGGGAGCGGATCACTATGGACTTCGTTGTTGGACTCCCACGGACTCAGAGGAAGTTCGATGCAGTGTGGGTTATTGTTGATAGGCTGACCAAGTCAGCACATTTCATTCATGTGGTAGTCTCTTATTCTTCCAAAAAGTTAGCTGAGATCTATATCCGAGAGATTGTTCGGCTTCATGGTGTACCCATGTTTATCATATCGAACTGAGGTACGTAGTTTACCTCACATTTCTGGAGAGCAGTTCAGCGAGATTTGGGCACACGGGTTGAGTTGAGCACAGCATTCATCCTCAGACGGACGGGCAGTCCGAGCGGACTATTCAGATATTGGAGGATATGCTCCGAGCTTGTGTCATTGATTTTGGAGGTTCGTGGGATCAGCTTTTGCCTTTAGCAGAGTTTGCCTACAATAACAGCTACCAGTCGAGTATCCAGATGGCTCCTTATGAGGTTTTGTATGGTAGGCGATGTCGGTCGCTGGTAGGATGGTTTGAGCTGGGAAAGGCTCGGTTGTTGGGTATGGATCTAGTACAGGATGCCTTGGACAAGCTCAGGATTATTCAGGATAGGCTTCGTACAGCTCAGTAGAGGCAAAAGAGTTATGCTGACCGTAAGGTTCGAGATTGGCATTCATGGTCGGTGAGCGAGTAATTCTTCAAGTGTTGCCTATGAAGGGCGTGATGAGATTTGGGAAGAATGGCAAGCTTAGCTCTAGGTTCATCGGCCCGTTTGAGATTCTTGATCGAGTATGAAAGGTGGCTTACAACCTTGCATTGCCGCCAAGCTTACAGCCGTGCATCCAGTGTTTCATGTGTCCATGCTTCGGAAATATCACGGCGATCCATCCCACGTGTTAGATTTCAGCACTGTCCAGTTAGACAAGGACTTGTCTTATGAGGAGGAGCCGGTAGCTATTCTAGACCAGTTGGTTTGCCAGTTCAGATCAAAGAGTTTTCCTTCTATTCGTGTTCAGTGGAGAGGTCAGCCCGCCAAGGCATCGACCTGGGAGTCCGAGTCCGATATGCGGAGCCGTTATCCCCATCTTTTCCCTGACTCAGGTACTTCCTTCTTATGTCTGTTCGAGGATGAACGATTGTTTCAGAGGTGGAGAATGTGATGACCCAAAAGGTCATCACTTGTTTTAGAAACGAATTCTGCATTCTGAGGCCTTAAAAACCTCTTTCAGCATCACCTAGATTTGCGTGTACAGTCTAGGCGCTTAGCTAGAAAGCCAATATGTGAAAATCTGTGAAAAATTATGAATTTTGAGTTTAAAATGAATTAATTTGACTTCGGTCAATATTTTAGGTAAACGGACCCGGACACGTGATTTGACTGTCCCAAAGGGTCCATAGGAAAATATGGGACTTGGGTGTATGCCCAAAATCGAATTCCGAGGTTCCATGCCCGAGAAATGAATTTTTGAAAGAAATTATTTTGCTGAATTAATTATGAGTTTTTGAAAGAGAAATGTGTTTGAAACCATTGGTATCGGGCCCATATTTTGGTTTCGATGCCCGGTACAAGTCTTATATATGATTTGAGTCAAGCCTGTGAAAATTGGTAAGAAACGTATATGAAATGATGTGAATCGGACCTTATTTGAGAAATTTGGCAAGTTTGAAGTTCTTAAGAAATTTCATGATTTTGATGCTAAATTCATAGTTGTTGATGTTATTTTAGCGATTTAAATGCATGAGCGAGTCCGTATGATGTTTTTAGGTTGGTGTGCATATTTGGTTTGGAGCCTCGAGGACTCGGGTGAGTTTTGGATAGGCCACAGGATGGATTTTAGACTTAGTGACTTGCAGGTTTTTAGCTGGTGTGATCAGGCCTGCAGGCTTCGCATTTGCGAATCCTGGCTTGCAAATGCCAGTTTGCAAATGCGAAGGCTGAGTCGCAAATGCAAAATAGCCCAGGCCAGCTCTTCCTCGCAAAAGCGATAAGCCCCTTTTGGGCCTGTTATCACAAATGCGATCCTTTGTTCGCATTTACCAACTCGCAAATATGAGAACCCCTTTGCAAATGCGAACATAGCAGAGGTCGGGGTTCGCAATTGCGAACCCCGGTCGCAATTCCCATATCTGCAACTTGAAATTTTATAACTGAGCCGAAAATCTCTCATTCTTTACACTCTTTCAAAACAAAAACACTCTTGGGCGATTTTTCAAAGACAACTCTTCTTCCATATCGATTGTAAGTCAATTTTAACTCGTTTCTTTCAATCATTAACATATTTTCACATGATTTCAACTCAAAATCAATGATTTTCATGAGGGAAATTGGGTGTTTTGGGTAGAACCTAGGTTTTTCAGAAATTGGGGATTTGGACCTAGATTTGAGGTCGGATTTCAAAACAAATTATATACTAGGGTTCGTGGGGTAATGGATAATCGGGATTTGGTTCGAACCTCGGGTTTTAACCATGTAGGCCCGGGAGCGATTTTTGACTTTTTGGGTAAAACTTTGGAAAACTCATTTTCATGCATTGGAGTTGATTCATTTAGCGTTTATTCATGTAATTAAGTAACTTGTGGCTAGATACGAGCGAGTTGGTGGTGGAATCAAGGGGTAAAGCGATAGTTGAGACGTGAATTGTGTTCGTGGCATCGCGGTAAGTGTTTTGTCTAACCTTAACTTGAGGGATTAGGAGTCGAGTCCTACTTGCTATATGGTATTTGTCGAGTATGACGTATAGGCATGGTGACGAGTATCTATACGTTGGTGTCAAGCATGCCCGTGAGTCTTATATTGTGACTATTGTGGCTTCGTTGTATTATTCATGCTTTGATGATGATTTCTATTGTTGGGCAAATTTTCTGGAAGTAATTGAGACATTTGAACATTGAGGAGCGTTGGCTCAAGTTGTACAATGAAATTGGAAAGTATAAGTGGAAATTGAACCTTTTAGAGCGTTGGCTCAAAGTGGTGAAGTGAGTTATGAAGTGAAAGTGAAAAAAAAAGAATCATTATATTATCTCCCTTGCCGGGATATTGTTGCTTTTCATGTTATCTCCCTTGCCGGGATGCTGATGTTTCTTTTGATGTTATTCCCTTGTCGGGACTTGATTGTTGAACTATTGTTCCCTTGCCGGGATTCTTATCGTAATTTCATTTGTTCCCTTGCCCTATTGTTTGTGATTGTTATTTGGGTGAGGAAGAGTGTTAAAGCACAAAGGGTGATGCCGTGTATTATTTTGGTGAGAGAGTGTTAAAGAATGAAGGGTGATGCCGTGTATGATTTGTGTGGAAAGATTGTAAAGCACGAAGGGTGATGCTATGCCGCACGATGTACCATTTCGTGCCGATTATATTGATTATATGGTGAGGACGAGAGTAAAAGAACGAAGGGTGATGCCGTGCACATTTTCATTACTTGATTGCTTTGGTGAGGACGAGAGTAAAAACACAAAGGGTGATGATGTTCACTTATTAATTTCTGGTTCTTTGCTGATATCTGAGATATGTTGTTTCTTTCAGTTACCTGTTTTCTTTCTATTCTAAATTGATAGCTCCCCCGCAGCATGTTACACCTCCCATACTTGACTGTATATTATTGTTCTTCTTTTCCACTGTATACAGTTGAATTGCAAAGGTTTATTTGGTAGTCTGGTCCTAGCCTCGTCACTAGTTCGCCAAGTAGGCTAAGCACTTACCAACACATGGGGTCGGTTGTGTTGAGACTACACTTTGCACTATGTGCAGATCTCGGAACAGCAACATTTGGACCATAAATTAGGTGGCTGTCTTCAATCCACGCGGATATCTAAGGTAGACCTGCAGGGGTCCGCAGGCTCAAACGTCTCCCTCTATCCCTTTATTCCTGTTTCATTTCTTTAATTTAGAAACAGTGTATTGCTTATTTTCGGACATTGTATGTAGCATTCTTAGATCGTCTGTGGTACTGTGACACCAGTCCTGGGTGGTCGAGGTTCAAACAGTTGTATTAGACATATATTCGGATAATTTACTGCATTTCTTTCGCTTATTAAAATTTTCCGTTGTCCACACGCTGTGGCTATATAATTGTTAAAGAATATAAAATGGGTAAAAAGGTAATTTGTTCAATAGTCGGATTTCCTAGCTTACATTAGTTGGCGCCATCACGACTCCCGAGGGTGGGAAATCAGGGTCATGACAACAGTTAAGTACAGAAGCATAGTATGAGTACATAAACAACATGTACCCAGCAAGTATCCAGTCTAACCTCGAAGAAGTAGTGACGAGGGGTCGACTTGACACTTACTAAGGTCAATATCAATAATAATATGTAAGTCTTAAGCTAAGCATGATTAGTATGAATATAATAACAAATCTCAGAATTTAGAACAAAATGATATATCAATTTCAGTCATGTCATATAATAATTTGCACTTCAAGCATTTAAACAGTGTAAATCATTAATTTATTTCCACATATATATCATGTGCATATTATGCTGAGGTCGTACAGCCTGGTCCAACATAATAATAATTGTGCACTGCCAGAAGGTCGAATGGCGCGAACTATAGATGCATCTATTTCTACCGAGGCGATCGGCCCGATCCACAAATATCATTTATTATCAAGAAAGCACATAAAGATACATTTATAGTCAAATAAATTCATACAAGTTATCAAGTAAGTGCATACGTTTGTTTATATTTATTTTCAATCCCTAACATGTCCTAAGTGATCTCATTAACAAGTAAGAACATAAGCATTTGATAGTATGGCATGCTACGGATCCTAAACTACCCGGACAATTAGCATAATAGTAGCTACGTATAGACTCTCATCATCACGTATGTACGTAGCCACCACAGACAATCTCATACATTTTTTAGATTCACCAAGGGGTTTATTTCCCTCTTACGAGGTTAGAAAAGAGACTCACCTTGCTCCAAAGCTTACTTCCAATATCAAGAACGTGCTCAAACCCTTAATTTGGAGTCGAACGATCTAAAACTAATTAAATGGGGTAAGAACTAGTCAATACAAGATCAAAAGTTCATATTCTAACTATTAATGTAATTTCCCAACCCTAAATACAAGTTTCCTAAAATCCATCCACGGGCCCACGTGCCCGGATTCCGAAAAGTTTTTAGGGAAGTTGTTACCCATAACCTAAGGATCAAGAATATATGATTTTTGCTTTATTCCATAAAAAAATTCGTGGTAAAATCTTATTTTTATCAAAACACTAGGTTTTACTCTAATCCCATGATTTTCACTAATTTTGGTGTGTTAATCTACCCATAAACCAAGTATTGAAATCACATTAAGTAGAAGTAACTTACGTTACAGGTGCTAGGTTGAAATCCCTCTTTGGAGGCTCCCAATTCGCCCAAACAATGAATGAAATGTGTAAACAATGACACATTCCCGTATTAAATGAAGGCACTGCCTTCAGCGATTTCCGCACCTGCGGTTAAGGGACCGCATCTGTGGTCTCGCTTCTGCGAGAGAACACCTGCATCTACGGAGTTGGGGTTGGCTGGCTTGACCGCTTCTGCGGTCTGGGGGCCGCTCATGCGGTTCCGCTTCTCCGGAAGAGGAGCCGCATTTGTGGTTCCTGGGCTCCTCCCCTGGGCCTCACCTGCAAAGGCTGGACCGCTTCTGCGGTCTCGCACTTGTGGCTGACCAACCGCAGGTGCGGTTATGATAGATACCAGGAGCTTTAGCTCCTTCCAAAACTTTCCAACTTCACTCGAGCCTCGTCTGATTGATGCTCGGGGCCCCCGGGCCCCGCCGAAACATAGCGACAAGATTGAAATCATAAAACGGACTCGCTCGAACCCTCAGAACACCTGAAACAACGCTAAATCTAAGAAACACCCCCTAAGACCAATTGATCCAAACTTATGAACTTCAAGTTCTTCAATTTATATCCAATACGACGAAACACACTTATACTACTCGGATTAACACCAAATTTTGCATGCATGTCTTAAATGACAATACAGAACTATTCCCGGTCTCAGAACTCCTTTCGAACCTTGATAACACAAAAACCTTCTCCAAACCAAATATTTAAGAACTACAAAATCCTTATGGAATCAACTTTCACTATTAGGTGCCAAAACGCTCCCGGTCATCCAAAACCCGTACGAACATACGCCCAAGTCCGAAATCATCATACGAACCTGTTGGAACCTTCAAATCCGGATTCTAAGGTTGTTTACTCAAAACATTGACCGAAGTCAAACTTTGCCTTTTAAGCCAACCTTAAAGAACCAAGTGTTCCTATTTCAACCCAAACTGTTTCAAATCCCGAACCAACCATTCCTACAAGTCATAAATCATTAAAAGCAAGTACGGGAAGTCCTATCTAGGGGAACGGGGTTCTAAAAAGCAAAAGGACCAGTCAGGTCGTTATATTCTCCACCTCTTAAACAAATGTTTGTCCTAGAGCTAGTTTAGATTTATAACTGAAGTGCCAAATAAGCGTGGATATCTGCTCTGCATGTCCTCCTCAGACTCCCAGGTCACCTCCTTGACTGGTTGGCCCCTCCACTGGACCTTTACCGTAGAAATCCTCTTGGATCTCAACTGCCGATCCTGGCTATCAATAATGTCAACTGGTTCCTCCTCATAACCCAAACTCTTATCTAGCTAAATAGTACTGAAGTCTAACACATGGTATAAGTCGGCGTGATACTTCCGCTGCATAGATACGTGAAAATCTGAATGAACTCCAGATAAGCTAGGAGGGAAAGCAAGCTCATAAACAACCTCCCTAACTCGCCTCAATACCTCAAATGGGCCAATAAACCTTGGGCTCAACTTGCCCTTCTTCCCGGATCTCACAATACCCTTCATCAGCGAGATTTTTAAGAGAACCTTCTCACCGACCATGAATGATACATCGCGCGCCTTCTGATCTGCGTAACTCTTCTGTCTGGACTGAGCTGTGCAGAGCCTTTCTTGAATCAACTTTACCTTTTTCTAAGGCATCTTTCACCAAATCTGTACCATACAACTTAGCTTCACGGGCTCAAACCACCCGATAGGAGAACGACATCATCGGCCTTATAAAGCCTCAAATGGAGCCATCTTGATGCTGGACTGATAACTGTTGTTGTAAGCAAACTCGACCAAAGGCAAGAATTGATCCTACTGTCCTCCAAAGTCAATCACACATACTCTAATCATGTCCTACAAAATTTGAACTGTCTGCTCCGACTGTCCATCGATTTGAGGATAAAATGTTGTGCTGAGCTCCACATGGGTCCCCAACTCACTCTGAACTGCTCTCCAGAAATATGAAGTGAACTAAGGGCCTCTATCTGATATGATGGAAATGGGCACACCGTGCAATCAAACTATCTCCCGAATGTAGACCTGTGCCAACCTCTATGAAGTATAAGTAGTTACCACTGGAATAAAGTGCGCCGACTTGGTCAACCTGTCGGCAATGACCCAAACCTCATCAAACTTCCGCAATGTACGCGACTACCCAACTACAAAGTCCATAGTAATGTGCTCCCACTTCCACTCAGGTATAGGCATCTGTTGCAATAGTCCACCTAGCCTCTGGTGCTCATACTTAACATGGTGACAATTCAAACACCGAGCCACACACTCAACTATATCTTTCTTCATCCGCCTCCACCAATAATGTTGTCTCAGGTCACGATCCATCTTTGTAGCACCTAGGTGAATGGAATATTGTGAACTGTATGCCTCCACTAAAATCCTCTCCCTCAAACTATCAACATAGGAACGCATAGGCTACACTGGAGTCGCAAAAAACCATCCTCGCCAATAAAAACCTCCTTGGCACTACCCTGTAGCACCGTCTCTCTGAGAACTGCCAAATGCAGATCATCGAACTGTCGAGCCTTGATCTGCCCCAAAAGTGAAAACTGAGCAACAACACACGCAAGGACTTGGCTGGGCTCTAAGATGTCCAACCTTACAAGTCTATTATCTAAGGACTGAATGTCCAAAGCTAGTGGCCGCTCCTCCGCTGAAATGAATGCCAAGCTACCCATACTCTATGCTTTCCTACTCAAGGCATCCGCGAACACATTTGCCTTGCCCGGATGATAAATAATGGTGATGTCATAATCCTTTAGTAACTCAAGCCATCTATACTGCCTCAAATTAAGATCCCTCTGCTTGAACAAATGCTGCAAGCTGCGATGATCGGTGTAAAAATCACAGGACACCCCATATAGATAATGCCTCCATATCTTAAGAGCATGAACAATCGCTGCTAACTCCAGGTCGTACACAGGGTATTTCTTCTCATGAATTTTCAGCTGACGTGAAGCATATGTAATAACTCACCCATCCTGCATCAACACACATCCCAAACCAATGCGTGAAGCATCACAATATACGGTATACATCCCCTAACCGGAAGGCAACACAAGAACCGGTGTTGTAGTCAAAGCTGTCTTGAGCTTCTGAAAGCTCGTCTCACAATCATCGGACCAACAAAAAGGACACCCTTATGGGTCAATCTAGTCAGAGGTGATGCAATAGATGAAAATCCCTGCACGAATCGACGGTAATAACCTGCTAACCCTAGGAAACTCCTGATCTCGGTCACTGAAGTAGGACGTGGCCAACTCTGAACTGCCTCAATCTTCTAGGGATCCACCTTAATACCCTCTCCTGACACAATATGCCCCAAGAATGCCACTGACTCTAGCCAAAACTCACACTTGGAGAACTTAGCATATAGTTTCTGCTTTCACAAGGTCTTAAGCACTACTCTCAAATGATGCTCGTGCTCTCCCAGGCTAGGTGAGTATATCAAGATGTTGTCAATGAAGACGATAACAAAGGAATCAATATAATGTCTTAACATCCTGTTCATCAAGTCCATAAATGTTGCTGGGGCATAAGTTCAGTCAAAGGACATCACCAGAAACTCATAATGACTATATCTAGTATGGAAATCAGCCTTCGAAACATCTGAGTCCTGAATCTTCAACTGATGGTACCCTAATCTCAAGTCGATATTAGAGAACACCCTAGCACCCTGCAACTGGTCGAACAAATCATCAATGCATGGCAACGAGTACTTGTTCTTGATGGTAGCCTTGTTCAACTAGCGGTAATCAATGCACATCCGCATGGTCCTATCCTTCTTCTTTACAAACAACACTGGTGCACCCCAAGGTGACACACTTGGTCTAACAAACCCCTTTTCTAACAACTCCTCAAGCTGCTCCTTCAACTCCTCCAACTCTTTCAGAGCCATATGGTATGGTGGAATAAATATAGGTTTGGTACCTGGAGCGAAATCAATGCAGAAATCAATATCACGGTCTGGTGGCATGCTAGGATGGTCAGAAGGAAATACATCGGTGAACTCCCGGACTATTGGTAATGAATCAATCGTCGGAGACCCTGCAGTGGTGTCCCAAACATAGGCTAGATACGCCAAACAACCCTTCTCGACCATATGTCGAGCCTTCAGAAAAGAGATCACCCGACTAGATGTACTAACTGAGGAACCCTTCCGCTCTAACCTTGGCAACTCTGGCATCGCTAAAATAACAGTCTTGGCATGGTAATCCAAGATGGCTGGTATGGGGATAACCAATCCATGCCTAGGATGACCTCAAAGTCGGTCATATCAAGCAATAGGAGATCTGCTCTAGTCTCAAAACAATAGAATATGACCAAACAGGACTGGTAGATCCGATCCACAACCACAAAATCGCCCATAGAAGTGGACACATGAATGGGAGTACCCAAGGACTCACGAGGAATATCCAGGAAATGAGCAAACATATATGAAACGTATGAATAGGTAGACCCTGGATCAAATAACACTGAAGCATCCCTACCGCAGACAGAAATAATACATGTGATAACGGCATTTGCGGCCAATGCATCTAGTCTGGCCGGAAAGGCATAGAATCTAGTTGGAGCATCGGTTGGCTGGCCTCTACCTGACTGAGCAGTAGCTGGCTGACCTCTCCCTGTCTGGCCTCCACCTCTAGGACGCCCCTTGCCAGTCTGCCCCCCGCCTCTAGGCGACTGGGCAACCGGTGCTGAAATCATGGGTTGCTTACTCTACTGTACTACCTTGCCCCGAAGCCTGGGGCAGTGTCTCCTCATATGACAAAGGTCTCCGCACTCAAAACAACCCCACAGTGCGGCGACCTACTGCCCTGATTTCTAACCCTGATGGCCTGTAGACCCACTAGAAGAAGCCTGAATAGCTGGTGGATGGTAGGAACTCTCTAGTATA
The DNA here is from genome assembly GCF_000715075.1 of Nicotiana tabacum. Classification (NCBI taxonomy): domain Eukaryota; kingdom Viridiplantae; phylum Streptophyta; class Magnoliopsida; order Solanales; family Solanaceae; genus Nicotiana; species Nicotiana tabacum. The sequence continues at coordinate 127,067,319 of NC_134095.1, forward strand.
GCACTGAAATAGGAACCAGAAGAACCCTGTGGACCTGAATACCCGCTGGAGGAACCATAAATAGCTGGTGGGCGGTAAGAACTCTCTGGTATGGTATTGAAATAGGGGCGCGCTGGAGCACCTCGAGGAGGAGGTGGTGCTGAATATGGGGGCCTGCTAGGCTGACCCCTCCCAAACTGACCTCTGCCCCTAGCGGGGCACCTCTGAACTCTCCGGATAATCTAGCCCTCTTGTCCTACTGCATCTTCTCCTTACCTCTCAGACAGTAGCCCTCAATCCTCTGAGAAATCTCCACCACTAACTGATAAGGAGTCCTCATCTCCACCTCTCGGTCCATGTTGGCCCTAATGCCAGAATGCAACTCTGCAATGAAACTCTACACCCTCTCTGCGTCAGTTGGAAGTATCATCACTGCATGGTGGGATAACTCAGAAAACCTCACCTCATAGTCGGTCATTGACGTTTGACCTTGCTCAAGTTGCTCAAACTAATACCGCAGCTCTTCCCTCTCAAAGGGTGGAATATATCTGTCCTGGAATAACTGTGTAAACTGACCCCAAGTGATGGGAGGAGAACCTACTGGCCTGCCTAGAACATAAGACTGCCACCATCTATGAGCCCTGCTCTCCAGCTGGAAAGTAGTGAAGTAAACCCCATGAGACTCCAATATCCTCATGTTGTGCAGTCTATCCCTGCACCTATTAATGAAATCCTGGGCATCCTCATAATGCTCACCCCCAAAGATAGGAGGGTGTAGCCTAGTCCATCTGTCCAATAACTTCTGTGGATCGCCATCCGCAGCTGGTCTGGGCTCAGGTACTACTGTAGTAACTGGCGGAGCCCTATCTGTGGGTGGTGAAATCGGAGTCTTATACACTGCAGCTGTACGACCAGGAACCTAAGCAGTAGGGGTATGTGCTCCCCCTTCCGCCTGGGATATAGTTGGATCCGCTGGAACTAAACCAGCCTGAGTCATGGTGTCCATGAACCACAATATATGACCCATGACCTCCTGGAAATCTGGGGCTGTCACGAAGTCCATCGGGGTAGGCTCAACTGTAGGCACCTCGCCCTGCTCCTAAATGATAGGATATCCCCCACAGTATCTGCTGGTGGTGCTACTGGAACAGCTCTAGGATGCCCTCGTTCCCTACCTCGGGCCAGTGCCCTCCCCCGGCCTCTGCCTCAGCCTATAGCAATGGGGGGAGCAGCTCCTCCCGGGTCTGGAACATCTATCGTGTGTGTCCTCACCATCTGTGAGAGAATAGAAGGAGGAAATTTAGTATACCAACCACTGCACGATAAGAAATGAATAAAGAGTAGTTTCCTAACATCCTATAGCCTCTTGAAGATAAATACAGACGTTTCCGTACCGATCTACAAGACTCTATTAGGTTTGCCCATGATGTGTGAAACCTATGTGAACCTAGTGCTCTGATACCATATTGTCACGACCCAAATTCCATCGTAGGTCATGATGGCGCCCAACACCGTTATCAGGTAAGCCAATCCTAATTAACTAGTGAGTTCTCAGATATTTTATTTAAACATTTTCAATATTCACTTAACTTATATTTTAGGAAATCGAAAATCAACAATTTCAAAACTATAGAAATGCAACCCAAAAATGATAGTCTATAGTGTGTGCCAAGAACTAGTGTCACAAGTACTAGGACAACTAGTAGAATATATAAAATACCAATATCCTACTGCCTAAAACAGAGTAGACAGTACATAATCGGCTATAAAAGAAGAGAACTCTAGTATGTTGTACAACGGCTCAAATGGGGCAGCTCACTGTGGGATCTCGATCAGGAATTAGGAATGCCCGTTGGAGGGGTAACTAGATGCACCTGCCTCAGATCCTGTACAGTTAAGTACAGAAGCGTAGTATGAATACATAAACAACATGTACCCAGCAATTATCAAGTCTAACCTCGAAGAAGTAGTGACGAGAGGTCGACTTGACACTTACTAAGGTCAATATCAATAAAAATATGTAAGTCTTACACTAAGCATGATTAGTATGAATATAATAACAAATCTCAGAATTTAGAAGGAAATGATATATCAATTTCAGTCATGTCATATAATAATTTACACTTCAAGCATTTAAACAGAGTAAATCATGGAGTTATTTCCAAATATATAGCATGCGCACATTATGTCGAGATCGTACGGCCCGGTCCAATATAATAATAAATGTGCACTACCATAGGGTCGAATGACGCGAACCATAGATGCATCTATTTCTACAAAGGGGATCAACCCGATCCACAAATATCAATTATTATCAAGAAGGCATATAAAGACGCATTTATAGTCAAACAAATCATACAAGTTCTCAAGTAAGTGCATACATTTGTTTATATTTATTTTCAATTCCTAACATGTCCTAAGTGATCTCATTAACAAGTAAGAACATAAACATTTGCAAGTATGGCATGATACGGGTCCGAAACTACCCAGACAATTAGCATGATAGTAGCTACGTACGGACTCTCGTCACCACGTACGTACGTAGCCCCCATAGACAATCACATACATTTATTATATTCTCCTAGGGTTTATTTCCCTCTTACGAGGTTAGAAAGGAAACTCACCTTGCTCCAAAGCTTACTTCCAATATCAAGAACGTGCTCAAACCCTCAATAAGGAGCCGAACAATCCAAAAGTAATTAAATGGGTTAAGAACTAATCAATACAAGCTCAAGAGTTCATATTCTAACTATTAAAGTAATTTTCCAAACGTAAATACAAGTTTTCTAAAATCTATCCCCGGGCCCACGTGCCTGAATTCCGGAAATATTTTAGGGAAGTTGTTACCCATAACCTAAGGATCAAGAATATATGATTTTTACTTAATTCCATACAAAATTTCGTGGTAAAATCTTGTTTTTATCAAAACTCAAGGTGTTACTCTAATCCCATAATTTTCACTAATGTTTGTATGTTAATCTACCCATAAACCAAGTATTGAACTCACATTAAGTAGAAGTAACATACCTTACAGCTGATAGGTTGAAACTCCTCTTTGGAAGCTCCCAAATCGCCCTAACAATGAATGAAATGTGTCAAAAATGACATATTCCCGTATTAAAGGAAGGCACTGCATTCAGCAATTTTCGCGCCTGCAGTTAGGGGACCGCATCTGTGGTCTCGCTTCTGCGAGAGAACGTTCGCATCTGCGGAGTTGGGCTGGGCTGGCTAGGACCGCTTCTGCAGTCTGGGGGTTGCTCCTGCGGTTCCGCTTCTGCGGAAGAGGAGCCACATCTGCGGTTCCTGGGCTCCACCCCTGGGCCACACTTGCGAAAGTTAGACCGCTTCTGTGGTCTCGCACCTGTGGCTAACCAACCGCAGGTGCGGTTATGACAGATACCAGGAGCTTCAGCTCCTTCCAAAACCTTTTAACTTCACTCGAGCCTCGTCCGATTGACGCTCGGGGCCCCCGAGCCCTGCCCCAACATACCGATAATGTTGAAATCATAAAACGAACTTGGTCGAACCCTCTAAACGCCCAAAAAACACTAAATCTAAGAATCACCCACTAAAACCAATTGATCCAAACTTATGAACTTCAAGTTCTTCAATTTACATCCAATGCGACGAAACACACTTATACTACTCGGATTGACACCAAATTTTGCGTGCAAGTCTTAAATTACAATACAAAACTATTTCGATTCTTAGAAATCCATTCGGACCTCAGTAACACAAAAACCCGCTCCAAAGAAAATATTTAAGAACTTCAAAATCCTTAAGGAATCCACTTTCACTATTAGGCACCAAAACACTCTTGGGTCATCCAAAACTTGATCCGTACATATGCCCAAGTTCGAAATTTTCATACGAACCTGTTGGAACCTTCCAATTCGGATTCCGAGGTTGTTTACTCAAAATGTTGACCGAAGTCAAACTTGGCCTTTTAAGCCAACCTTAAGGAACCAAGTGTTCCGATTTCAACCCAAACTCTTCCAAATTCCGAACCAACCATTTCCGCAAGTCATAAATTAGTAAAAGTAAGTACGGAAAGTCCTATCTAGGGGAACAGAGTTCTATAAAGCAAAAAGACCAGTCGGGTCATTACAAGCATAACATGAAAACTTGATATGCATCTAACTAAAGTCTATTATATGACTTATATGACTTAACTTATATGACAATTCTTGAAGGATTTAACTCGCTTAAAGCATATACAATTCTTGGTCTTGAAGTACTATATCCTAAGTGCTATTTGCATACATATGTATCTTGCTATAACTATAAGCATGATAATGTGATAGCGATGATTTTTAAGGTGCAACATATTCATTGGAGTTAATATGGCTATTTTATTCATCAAATCTCTACCGACGTCAACCTTTAAGAAGCTAGTGCATAAGATTGGAATGTGAAGGCTCAAGGATGTGAATTGATGCTCTCATCAAAGGGAGTTAATACGCGTTGTACTCTTTTTCCCTTACGAGGTTTGTCCTAATGAGTTTTTCTTGCAAGGTTTTTAACTAGGCAACCAAAAGGCGTATTGTTTGATATGTGTACTCTTTTTCCTTCTTTAACGACCAGACCGGTCGTTTTGAACTTTTGCACTTTGATCGCCAGTTCCCGGGCATGACTTTTCCTATGTAATATATTATGACTGATGTAGATTGTTGGTTTTGGTTTTCAGGAAAAATCGGAATGAATTTGAAGGAACAGTCTCAGTTGAAAGCTTTGAATTTGTAAGGTTGACTAAGAGTTGACTTATTTGTATATGAGCTCGGATCGGAAATTTTATGATTTGGATAGTTTTGTTGGCTGATTTATGACTTAGGAGCATGATCGGAAGTGATTTTGGAGGTTCGATGTAGAATTAGGCTTAAATTGGCGAAGTCAGTATTTTGGCGATTTCCGGTTGATGGGTGATATTTTGATCCGGGAGTCAGAATAGAATTTCGAGAGTTGCTTTAGCTTCGTTAGGTGATTTTGGATGTGTGTGCAAAATTTCAGGTCATTCGGACGTGGTTTGGTTGGGTTTTTGATCGAATGCGTGTTTTAGAAGTTTTAAAAGAACTTAGGCTTGAATTCGATGATTTGTTGTTAGTTGAGGCGTTGTGATTATTAGAACAAGTTTGGATGATGTTTTAAGATATGTTAGTGCTTTTGGTTGAGGTCCCGGGGGCTTCGGGGTGATTTCGGATGGCTAACGGGAACTTTGAGGTTGGAAAATTTCATAATAGACGAAAGTTGTAAATGAGTGCGCACAAGACCTCATTTTGGACAATCATATCTCCAGTTATATAAGGAGTTGTGTGATCCACAACCTATAAAATTAAATCCATTTAGGTCTAGTTTCCAACGCCACACCATTCGTCATTTAGAGGTGTATACAGAATGTTATGACCATTTTACTAAGCATGTGTCACTAGCGCGCCCTGATGCGCGATCGCGCTAGTGAACGCACATATTGCGAAGTTTTCTTCTTTTGTCGCGCTACTTTAGCGCACCCAGGTGCGCGACCGCGCTAGTAGCAGGCCCCTAAATAACCCAAGACCGGGTATAGAGAGTTCTAAAGTCATTTTTGGAGCAAGGGCTTGCTCTCTCAAGAGGAATCCGTCCCACTCTTCATTTCTATGATCCAAGGTAAGATTTTTGGGATATTTTGAGTTGATTACTACTCCTTATATTAACATGGATTGATCTTGAAAATCCTTAGATTTTCCTTCAAATCCTTGAATTTATCAAGAATACCACAAGTGGGGATTCTTAAAATTCGTTATCATCTCCAACTACTCTATGGTGATTATTTATGTATGATATATACATTAGAACTTGGGGTATGGTGATTGGAGGCCATAAATTTCCAATTTAAAAACATTATCATGGTAGGGATTTAAAGGTGATTAGTTGATGGAATTTTGTTGGTTGGGTGTGAATGGTTGATCACACATATGATGTTAGGAGTATAAATTGTTAAAGACTAATTGTGAGATGAAATTGTTGGTTAATGGTGATAGTTGGAGGAACCAGTACTATAGTTATGAGGTGTAAATATCTATGCCTACAAGATGTTTGATAATAGGCCTAATTGGCATAAGTTATGGGAATTATTACTAATATTGGTCCTATTGAATGTTGTATTGTAGATTGAAGTTACCTAAGAGTAGTGAATCATTGTAGTACCATTAAGGGGCAAGTCCCAGATATGTATGGCTAAAACCCTGTCTTTTAAAAATCGAGCTTCATCGATGTTTGTGTGATTTTGGATAGATTCGACGCGCGTGGAGGCCAATGTGAGGGTCAAAGGCGCCGCGAGCTAGAGATTTTACCGGTTCGAGGTAAGTAATGATTGTAAATACTGTCCTGAGGGTTTGAAACCCCAGATTATACGTCGTTGTGTTACTTTGAGGTGACTTGCAAGCAAGATGACGAGCGTGGGGTAGAGCACCATTGGGGATTGTGACCTAGTCCATCCCGAACAAATATTTTAATGCATATTTGATAGTTAATTGTTTGACATTATTATATTTTTGGGTTGTATGCCATGTCTGGGGCCTTGTGCCAACTTGTTGAGACCATTAGGGGCATTTTTACTATATTTCCTCACTCTATTTGTTTGAAAGCATATTCTCAGTCATGTTTACCTGTTTACTGCTCAAATCTGGCTTTATCACTATATTCTTAAAATGTGGAAATTGTTTTGGGCTGAGTTCCCTGTTTTACTGAGATAGACCGAGGGTCTGATTGTGAGATTGATGACTGAGATAGACTGAGAGTCTGATGGTGAGGTTAATGACTAAGAGAGGCCGAGGGACTAGTTGTGAGGATTATATATCTATGGATCGGGCTGCACGCCGCAGCAATGTATATATATATGAATATGGATCAGGTTGCAAGCCGCAGCGATACTTATATGGATCGGGCTGCGCGCCGCAGCAATATAGAGCTTGGGTTGTAGGAGCCCTTTCGGAGTCTTCACACCCCCAGTGAGCACAGTCGACTATTTATATGGATCGGGCTATGCGCCACAGCGATGCATGGATCGGGCTGCACCCCGCAGTGGTTACTTTGATTTCAGTTATTGTGAGAGATATACGGATCGGGCTGCACGCCGCAGCGGTTACTATATGGTACCAATTGAGCGTGAATGTTGAGTGCGAGTACTGATTGGTAAGAGTTGAGTCACGAGTGACAGAGAGGCTAGCCCGAGGGGCGATAGATATATACATGCATATGAGTGATGTTTTTGCCTGAGAGGCCTGTTTATGGACTTATTGATTTCACTCCTCTTTAAAGTGAATTTCTATCGAATATGTTGATTTATCGACTGTTTTCACTCATCTTTATATTGAGACTCTGTCGGAAAGTTGAACAAATATTTTAAAACAACTTTTATTTAAACTGGGGTTTATGAGATGTCCAGAAATTAATCACTAATTTGGCATTGGTTATTTCCACTGAGATTTTTAAGTTATGAAGTGTTTATGATTACTGTTTTGCCTGAGGGGCTGTTTTACAAACTATGTTTTGCCCGAGGGGTCGATTATGGCTTTAATCTCTACTATTATCTTAAATGGTATTGAACCCCTACTGAAACTGCTGGAAAGTATTTCAAAATGATTTTTACTAAAAGCTGGATTTTTAAAAGGGAAGATTGACTCGTATTATGATTTGAAGGCCTGTTGTGTTTATTGAGCCTAACGTGAATGTGGATTCATTGTTTCCTACTGCTCAGCCTTTATTTACTCTTATTACTTATTGAGTTGGAGTACTCACATTACTCCCTGCACCTCGTGTGTAGATTCAGGTATATCGGAACCCGGTAGCGGGTGTTGATAGCTCAGCCACGGAGTCATCAGAGTTAGCAAGGTGGATGCATGACGTTCGCAGCACCGCTTCCTTCCCCTTATTGTTGTTACTGTATTTAGTACATTTTTAGACTTTTGTTGTATTCAGACCTTGATAGTTGCACATGACTAGTGACATCCCGATGTCGGGCTGGTATTTTATTCCGCACTGTTATTCCAGGATTTTACTATAAAACATTGTTTAATTTAAAGACTTAAAAATGACTCTTAATGCTTAAAGGGTTAAGGTGAGTGTTGTGTCGGCTGACCTTGTCTTCACGAGAGGCGCCATCACGACCGGGCCGGTTTGGGGTCGTGACACCTTCACTAAAAAAAAAATATTCCCACTAGATTTTATTTTAGTTATAATTTTAACGAGGTAAATTATCTATTGAATAGACATTCAAGAGGGAGTGTTATAAATAGAGTTTTATTTAAGGTGAATGTCTATATTTTAGAGAGATTGTAGGGATTTTACTTGGTAGCTAAGTCGCTCTTTCTCTATAAATAGAGGGGTCCTATTCCATTGTAATTCATCCCAAATCAATAAGAATTCTCTTTTCGTACTTTTCTCTGCAATACGCTTCTTTTTCTTTTATTTTTTTATAACAATATTTCTATTTCTTTCTTCTTATTTTTTTGCATTTAAGGACCTTTAAAATGATGGCCCAATCCAACTCTATGCGAGCCATGGGTTAGCCATAGGCTGCTATCCTAAAGGCATAGTTGTTATATCAATTAAAAATTGATGCCTGCTCTCCTCAAGGCTGAAATTCTCTGGAAGGGTGATTAAAATGTCATATAAGTAGTTAAATACATTCATATATTATTTCTATAATTGCATGAGGAGAAACTTATGACATTTGCTAAGTAGCATAAAATTCTGCATCTCTGATAAATTAAACAAAGTATTACTTTAGGCAGCACCATAATAAATTTAACCAAGAAAGTATATAGGCACCACCTAGAGGTGTCAATCATGACGGTTTCACTTCGGTTTTTGTACGATTCGGTTAATTTTTAATATTTTTTTAAATTTCATATAAAAATCACTAGTAGAAGTAGAATACAATAATATACGTACTTTTATAGGACTTAGCAAAACTTTCTAGACATTTTTACTGTTTAAAAGGTGATGAATTAAAAAATATGAAAGATGTCCAGAGTGTAGATCCATCAACTATTCTACAATAACGTAAAATAAACTAAGCAAAGACAGAGAAAATATAAATTATACGAGAGGAAAGATATTAACTAAGTTGGGACTCAAGAATAAAGTCTATAGAAGATTAAATATTTAAAAAGATAAATCTGAATCATACGAAACGAAACACATTCAATACATTATAGGTTGATACTCATAATAGCTACAATACTTTGTGTTTTGCTAGTGAATATGCAGAAAATAATTTAGTAACAATAGGAGTAGCATACTAGGTTTTGGAATTAGGATTTTGAGTTTAATTACTTGTTGGTTTGTAACCGTTTTCATAATTCGAAAGACCAAGGAAAAAATTAATGCTTCATTAGTATTAAACTTAATATGTAAATTATATTTTTCACTTGTCAATTATTCGGTACGGTTCGATAATTTTTTGATTTACTTTCATAAAATTAAAAAAATGTATCCTAATTATCAGTACGGTTATAGATTTATATGAAAATCTATGATTTTATTAAAATAAATCTAAAAATCGATTCGATACAGAACGGTTTAATCAATTTAGTTAGTTTTTAAATATTCATTAACACCCCTAGTACCACTCATAAACTTTATCCTAATGTTTTGATGATGCATAATTTTGAGCAATCCAACTAGACAGCTAAGAATGAAAATAGCATATGGTTTTTCTGCTCCGGCAAATTAAATTAACTACTAGTTTATATACCGCCCATGAAATTTACCCAAGAAAATATTACTTTAGATGTCACCCATGAAACTTACCCGAGGAAGGTGCATAAACCATTATACTGTAGCTATTTTAAGTTGAGAGGTATCTTAGTACAAAAAAATTTCATTAAACATAAAAAGAGCATTTTTAATATAACTTTTTAAACGGGAAAAAAATACGGGAAACTATCATATTTGTCCAAATCTCCCAAATCACTTCGATTTGGGAGAAATTCAAAAATAGCTAGATTTATAAGTAGTCATTCAAAAATAGTCACAATTTCAAAAATAATCAAAATTTAACCACTTTTCATGTAAAGATAATCTGAACGAAAATACTGTTCAAAATCCGAAAAAATACTCCAGTATAATATACTGGAATTCCAGTATAATATACTAGAGGTCTAGTATAATATTGTATTGAGGAAAATCAAGTTATTACATCGAGTTAATTATGTGCTGATGTGTCATGACACGTGGATCAACAAAGGAATGACAGTTGGCGAAGAATAGTTGAAGAGGCACGAGCTTTAACAGGCACGGGCAAAGATCCAAGAAAACCAGAAGGAATGGGTGCTCGAACCTCTTAATAATTTGAAGAAGCATCGGGAGAATGAACCTAAATAGCAAAAGAGTATAGATACGTATTATTGGTAATTAATGAGAATTAATTACGGAAAACGTTATAGAATCTGTATCGAAACAGTTACGATTGTCAATTATAACGTTACATTGCATGTCATTAATTGTCCATAATAACTCCATCATGGAAGGAGAGAAACGCATTACTTAAAAATAGCTATAAAAGGTGAGGAATGAACAGTTGTAAGGGCACGAAATACTATTGGAATATTCTGATTTACTTTGCTTTTTATCCAGCTATAATTACATCAATTATACTTATTTCTATTTGATTATCAGTAACCCGAGTTTTTCTAAAAAATAGTTTTGACCGAAAATCTTATTTTTGGTTAAACAAATATACTGGTCCAGCATAGTGCTCCAATCTCCAGTATATTATACTGGAACTTTCTGCATGTTGGAGTTCCAGCATAATATGCTGGAAGTTCATACACAGGTGCACCGATCTTCAGTATATTATGCTAGAACTTTCCGTGTTGCAGCAAAATACTGTCTATTTTTGAATGACCAGTATGAAAACTGGCTAGCCCGTGCTATTTTTACCTTCGATTAGTCTATTGATTAACCAGTTTCAAGAGGTTCACTAAGGTTATATAACAAAGGGGATATTTACGTAAATAGTCGTTCGAATTTATTATTCACTTTTTCTATCTGATAAATAGATTATGCACTGATTATATGCAGTTATACACATATTATATATGAATTACATATATATTATACATCGGTAGTTTAAGCGATTGGGTGGGTTGCTATTTAGAAACTTAATTTGTAGCAATCCGGGAAAAACTAATGACAATAGCTAGTCATAAAATAAACCATACAACTAACAGCCCAAAACTAATTAAAAGGCTAGCCCAAGAGCACTGCCATTCTTCCCCCTCTCTATGGCATCCTCCTCTGCTCTCTCTGTCGTTCCTCCGCCGCTGTCAAAATTCAAATCACACCATCCGTTTATCCTCACCCAACACCACAACCACCACCTCCTCAAAACCCTAACTTCCATTTCCCTCACCGATTATACGTATTTTCCTCAACCGAAGAAGCCATTGCCGAATGTCGCAGTTGCAAGCCCCGCCTCCGTATTGAACCACAAATCAACGTCCTCCATCGTGATCCACTCCCGAGGGGACCGCCTTTACCTGACGACATTCGTCATATCACTTTTTTGTTCTTCTATGATTCAATCTTTGTCCATTCTTCTCTCTTTTCTTACATAAGCAGTGGACATTCCCATAATATTTCTTATTCTTCAAGAATGCTCCAAATATAAGGGATATATACTGTTCGAAATTAATGTTTATTATTTGGTTAAAAAATAAAATTATTCAGTTAACAAATAAATTTGGGAAATTTGCACTATTAATCCCTTAATCTCTCTATCCTCTGTTGCAACTCGTGCATATCAAACATGAATATTTTATCAATCTCTTTTTTGGACCAACTTTTTCATAAAAAATTGTATATGAGGCTAATATTTAAAAGTCATTTTAGATTATGTATTAGACTGGAGAGCATTTCTTTTAAATATTGATATATTACAAAATATATATACAAAATAGAATGTCACTATACAAAAATTATTAAATAGACTATCATTATACAAAATATATACAAAAATAGACTGTCATTATACAAAAAATATACTAAATAGACTGTCACTATACAAAATATATACAAAATAGACTGTCACTATATAAAAATATACTAAATAGACCGTCACTATATAATTTATATACAATAGACTGTCATTCTACAAAATACATACAAAATAGGCTATCACTATACAAAATATATACTAAATAGACTTTCACTATACAAAATAATATACAAATATATACAAAATAGACATTTCGGGCTATTAGATGTAATATGTTTGGGCGGGAAGGCCATTTCTGTCAACGAGCAAAAATATGGGCTATTAAAATTTGGAGATTTTACCTCCTATAGCAAAGGTGGATACCTTATTTATTATAAATAAATGTCATTTTAAAACATTATCTCCTATAGCTGCCTTTTAATTTTTATAGCAAAATATCAATTTATGGCAACTTCCTACCTTTAAGCCATTAAATAGGCTGTGTATTATTTTTCTCTCTCCCTCTCTTTTCCCTCTCTCTTCCTTATTCTTTTCTCTTACTTCTCTTTTTCCCCCTGTTTTTTCCTCCCCTGCTTTTAGAAACCCTAGCAGGGGTTGTGTTCTGCCAACGATGTCGGCGACCACTTCTCCCCCCCCCTCCTTGTTGTGTCATCCCTAACCCCCTCCTCCGTCCGGCGATTTCTTTCGCACAATTGTGTTACACATTCTAAATTTTTCTTAAATTTTGCATTGAGTGTTCGTGTTTGCCTTATGAGATCTGAAGAAGTTATGTCTCTAGTTTCCGTTTGATCCTTTAAATTGGTGCTTCTTCAACAACTGTCTACATTTAACCGACGGCGACGCCCCACATGGCGGAGGCCTGGATACGGTGGATTGGGGACGGAGTTTGGGGCTGAGGAACTTGAAGAGTCTGTTACCTTTTTTCATTGTATTTCAATGTATCTCGTTGTATTCCATGTATTTTATTGTATTCACTATCTTTTATTTTATTGTATTTCAATATGTCTCGCTGCATTCCATGTATTTCATTGTATTCACTGTCTCGTTGTATTCCATGAATGTATTCATATTGTTTGGGTCATCACTTGTTTTAAATAAAATTTTGCATTCCGAGGCCTTAAAACTCTCTTTTAACATTACCTTAATTTGCGTGCGTAGTCCGGGCATGTAGTGGGAAAGCCTAAATGTGAAAATCTGTGGAAAATGATAAATTTTGACTACAAAATATTTAATTTGACTTCGGTCAACGTTTTGAGTAAACGGACCCGGACCCATGATTTGATGGTCTCGAAGGGTCCGTAGGAAAATATGGGACTTGGGCGTATGCCCGGAATCGAATTCCGAGGTACCAAGCCCGAGAAATGAATTTTTGAAAGAAATTATTTTCTGAAAATATAAAGGTTTTTGAAAGTGAAATGTTATGTGAAACCTGTGGTATTGGACCCGTATTATGGTTCCGGAGCCTGGTACGGGTACAATATGATTTATATGTGTTGTCGATAAAGTTTAGTAAGAAACGAAACCCGTTTGGCGTGATTCGGACCTTAAATGCAAATTTGATGTTTAAAGAAATTTTGAGAAATTTCATTGATCTTGAGGTTAAATTCGATGTTCGTAATGTTATTTTGGTGATATGAGTACACGAATAAGTCCGTGGGATGTTTTTGAAGTTGTGGGTATATTTGGTTTGGAGCCCCGAGGGCTCGGGTGAGTTTTGGATAGGCCACGGAGTGCATTTTGAACTTGGAAGAATTGCAGAAATTTTAGTGGTATGATTAGGCCTGCAGGCTTCGCATTCGCAAATGCGAACCAGCCCAGGCCTGCCTTATCTCGCAAATGCGAGCTATGTTTTGCAAATGCGACCTCGCAAATGCGAGGATCCCCTTCGCAAATGCGACATATGCTGGGAAGGCTTGAAGTCGCAAATGTGACTTATTGTTCCCAAATGCGAAAAGCCCAGATTTCCTAAGGGTTCGCAAATGCGAGCTTCCCTTCGCAATTCCCAAGCCAGCAGAGGTCGGGGTTCGCAATTGCGATCCCCTGTTCGCATTTCTCATACATGTGACCTGCAGCTTTATACTTAGACGATTTTAAACCCATTTTTCACATCTTTTCAAAAAATAAACTCCTTTGGCGATTTTCCAAGAACAATTCTTCTTCCAAATCGATTGTAAGTTAATTTTAACTCATTTCCTTCAATCATTAACATCTTTTAATATGATTTCAACTTAAAATCAATAATTTTCATGGGGGAAATTGAGTGTTTTGGGTAGAACCTAGGTTTTTAAAAAATTGGGGATTTAGACCTCGATTGGAGATCCGATTTTAAAATAAATTATATATTTGGGTTTGTAAGGGAATGGGTAATCGGATTTATGTTTGAACCTCGGGTTTTGACCATGTGGGCCCGGGGGCGATTTTTGACTTTTTGGGTAAAACTTTAGAAAACGCATTTTCATGCATTGGGTTGATTCATTTAGCGTTTATTGATGTAATTAAGTAACTTGTGACTAGATACGAGCGAATTAGTGGTGGAATCAAGGGGTAAAGCTATAATTGAATCGTAAATTGTGTTCGTGGAATCGAGGTAATCGTTTGGTCTAACCTTAGCTTGAGGGATTAGGAGTTGAGTCCTATTTGCTATGTGGTAAGTGTTGAGTACGACATATATGTATGGTGACGAGTATCTATACATTGGTATCTTGCATGTCTGTTAGTCTTTATATTGTGATTATCATGAGTTCGTTGTATCTTTCATGCCTTAGTGGTGATTTCTATTTGTGGTATAAAGTTTGTGGAAGGAATTATGATCTATGAACCTTGAGGAGCGTTGGCTCAAGTTGTATAACGAATTGTGAAAGTATAAGTGATAAGTGAACCTCTAGAGAATTGGCTCGAGTTGTGAAGTGAATAGTTAAGCAAAAGTGAGAAAGAGAATAGATCATTATGTTGCCACCCTTGCCGGGATATTGTTGATTTATTTGTTATCTCTCTTGTCGGGATGTTGATGTTATTGATGTTGTTCCCTTGACGGGATTAAATTGTTGAATTGTTGTTCCCTTGATGGGATTTTTATTGCAATTTCATTTGTTCCCTTGCCCTATTGTTTATGATTGTTGTTTGGGTAAGGAAGAGAGTTAAAGCACGAAGGAGTGATGTCGTGCATTGTTTGTTTTTGTGAGGGAAGTGTGTAAAGCACAAAAGGTGATGTCGTGGATTATTTGTTTTTGTGAAGAAAGAGTGTAAAGCATGAAGGGTGATGCCGTGCATTGTTTGTTTTGTGAGGAAATAGTGTAAAGCACGAAAGGTGATGTCGTGCCGTACGATGTACCATTCCGTGCCGATTATGTTGATTATATGGTGAGGAAAGAGAGTAAAAGTACGAAGGGTGATGTCGTGTACATTTTTATTATATGATTGCTTTGGTGAGGACGAGAGTAAAAGCACAAAGAGTGATGTCGTGCATTTGTTGATTTCTGATTCTTTGTTGATATCCGAGTTATATTTTTTCTTTCATTACATGATGTCTTTCTATTCGGAATTGTTATCTCCCCCACAGCATGCTCCCCCTCCCATATTGACTGGTTATTTCAATATTTCTTTCCGTTGTATATGTATTTGAAATGCATAGGTTATTTGGTAGTCAGATCCTAGCCTCATCGCTACTTCGCCGAGGTTAGGCTAGACACTTACCAGTACATGGGGTCGGTTGTGCTGATACTACACTCTGCACTATGTGCAGATCCCGAAGCAGCTTTTGGACTATAGTTTGGAGGCTACCTTTAGTCCACGCGGAGATCTAAGGTAGACCTACAAGCGTCCGCAGGCCCTAGCGTTTCCTCTATTCCTATTTCCTGTTTCATTTTTCTTTTATTCAGAAATAGTGTATTGTCATTTTCTTCAGACTTTGTACGTAGTAAATCTTAGACCGTCTATGACACCAGGTTTTGGGTGCTTTAGGTTTTAAGAGTTGTAATAGATGCAGATGTCAGACATTTAATTGTTATCTTCCGCTTAATTATTTGAATTTCCGCTATTATCACGCCATCGCCTTATATTTGTTATAAATAAATAATCGCTCAATGAAGTAATTAGATCAAAGGTTTGGCTTGCCTAGCTCACATTAGTAGGCGTCATCATGACTCCCGAGGGTGAGAAATTCGGGTCGTGACAAGTTGGTATCAGAGCTCTAGGTTACATGGGTCTCACAATTCACAGACAAGCTTAGTAGAGTTAGAGGGATCAGTATAGAGACTTCTGTATTTATCCCCCAGAGGCTACAGAGTTAGGAAAAATTCACATTTATTATTTCCTGTCGTGCGGTTTGGTTTCTCAATGCTAATTGAACTTCCACTATGTTCTTTCGCATATGGCAAGAATACGCGCTTCCTCATCCACTGACCAGCAGCCCGAGCCCCCAGTAGCAGCTCCTATGAGGGGCAGAGGGCGAGGCCGAGGCCGTGCTAGAGACCGAGGTAGGGGCAGATCTCAGCCCCGAGCAGCAGCACTAGCGGCGGAGCCTCAAGTTGACTTCGATGATGAGGTTCCGCCCCCAGCAGTTCCGTTGGGCCCAGCTCAGGTCCCAAAGGGGTTTTTTGCTACCCCAATTCTTTAGGATGCTCTGGTCCATCTAGTGGGCCTCATGGAGAGTGTCACCCGAGCAGTCTTGCTTCCTGTAGCACCAGTCGTCTCTCAGGCTGGAGGAGGAGCTCAGACTCCTACTACTCGCACTCCGGAGCAGGTAACTCCCCAGATTCAAACTCTAGTGGTTCAGCTAGTTGGAGCAGTTCTGCCGGGTATGGTAGCTCAGACCGGTGATGGAGCAGTTATGTCTGCCAATGCTTTAGGGAGGTTGGATAGGTTCACCAAGCTCTTCACTACTACTTTCAGCGGTGCATCTACTAAGGATCCCCAGGATTATCTAGATAGTTGTTACGAGGTTCTTAGGAACATGGGGATAGTTGAGACCAATGGGGTCGATTTTGCTACTTTTCACTTATCTGGATCCGCCAAGACTTGGTGGAGAGATTATTGCTTAGCTATACTAGCCGGATCGCCAGCCTTGACTTGGGAGCAGTTTACGCAGCTATTTCTGGAGAAGTTTCTCCCCATCACTCAGAGAGGGGCCTATCGGAGACAGTTTGAGCGCCTCCAGCAGGGATCTATGACTGTTACACAGCATGAGACCAGATTCATCGACTTGGCTCGTCATGCTATTATCATATTTCCCACCAAGAGAGAGAGGGTGATGAGGTTAATTGATGGACATATTCAGCCGATTCGTCTTCAGATGGCTAGGGAGGCAGGGAATGAGATATCTTTCCAGGAGGCGGCCAATGTGGCCAGTAGAGTGGAGATGGTTTTGTTGCAGGGAGGTGGTCATGGGTCAGACAAGAGGCCCTGTCATTCAGGCCGATTTAGTGGTACCTCGTCTGGAGGTAGGGATTCATATGGTAGAGGACATCCTCCTAGGCCTTTTCAGTCAGCACTTCAGGTTTCTCACGGTACTTCAGCTAGCCGTGGTCCTTAGATGCAGTATTCTAATCAGCAGTCCTACAGTGCACCGCCGCTTCAGAGTTTCCGGGGTGGTTATTTAGGTCGTCAGGGCCAGTAGTCTCAGCTTCCGAGGGCTTGCTACATTTGTGGTGATATGGGTCACATTGCTAGGTTTTGCCCTCGAGCACCGAGTAACTCTCAACATCAGGGTTCCCGTGCCATGGTTCAGGCACCAGGTGTCCCACAACCCGCCCAACTAGCTAGAGGTGGAGCTTAGGCCTCTAGAGGTGGAGGCCATCCAGCAGTATGTCGTCCTAGAGATGTAGTCTAGGGTAGTGGGGCCTAGCCCCGATGTTATGCGCTTCCAGCCAGGCCCGAGGCTAAGGCTTCAGATGTAGTTATTACAGGTATGGTTCTGGTTTGTGATAGAGATTTTTCAGTGTTATTTGATCCAGGGTCCACATACTCGTATGTGTCATCTTATTTTGCAACGTATCTAGTCATGCCTAGTGATTCTTTAAGTGCTCCTGTTTATGTGTCTACACCGATGGGTGATTCTATTATGGTAGATCGAGTCCATCGTTCATGTATAGTTGTGATTGGGGGTCTTGAGACTCGCGTAGATTTGCTTCTTCTGGACATGGTTGATTTTGATGTCATATTGGGGATGGACTGGTTATCACCTTACCATGCTATCTTGGACTGTCATGCCAAGACTATGACCTTAGCCTTACCGGGTTTACCTCATTTAGAGTGGAGAGGGACTCATGGTCATTATACTCGCAGTGTTATCTCTTATGTGAAGGCTCAGTGTATGGTCGAGAAGGGGTGTTTGGCCTATTTGGCATATGTACGTAATTCTAGTGCTGAGGTTCCTTCTATTAATTGTGCCCATTGTTCGTAAGTTTCCTGAGGTTTTTCCTTCAGACCTGCCGGGTATGCCACCCGACAGGGATATTGACTTTTGCATTGATTTGGCTCCGGGCACTCAGCCCATTTCTATTCCGCTGAATCGTATGGCCCCGCCGAAGTTGAAAGAGTTGAAGGAACAGTTGCAAGACTTGCTTAAGAAGGGTTTCATTAGGTCAAGTGTTTTGCCTTGGGGTGCGTCGGTGTTGTTTGTTAAGAAGAAGGACGGATCAATGAGAATGTGTATTGATTACCGGCAGTTGAACAAGGTTACAATCAAGAAGAAGTATCCATTGCTGAGGATTGATGATTTGTTTGATCAGCTTCAGGATTCCAAGGTATTTTCGAAGATTGACTTGAGATCTGGCTACCATCAGTTGAGGATTAGAGCATCCAAAGTCCCTAAGACAGCTTTCCGTACTCGGTATAGGCATTATGAGTTTTTGGTGATGTCATTCGGGTTGACAAATGCCCCAGCAGCTTTTATGGATTTGATGAACCAAGTGTTCAAGCCTTATTTGGATTCGTTCGTGATAGTCTTCATTGATGATATTTTGATTTATTCCCGCAGCCAAGAGGAGCACAAGCAGCATCTTAGAGTGGTTCTTCAAACCTTGAGGGATAGTCTGTTATATGCTAAGTTCTCGAAGTGTGAATTCTGGTTGAGTTCAGTTGCATTCCTGGGTCATATTGTATCAGCAGAGGGTATTCAGGTTGATCCGAAGAAGATTGAGGCAGTCAAGAACTGGCCTAGACCAGCTTCAGCTACAGAAATTCGGAGTTTCTTGGGATTGGCAGGCTACTATCGTAGGTTAGTGGAGGGGTTTTCATCTATCGCAGCCCCGATGACCAGGTGGACCCAGAAGGGTGCGCAGTTCATATGGTCGAATGAGTGTGAGGCGAGCTTTCAGAAGCTCAAGACAGCTCTGACTACGGCATCGGTGTTGCTTTTGCCCACAGGTTTAGGGCCTTATACAGTTTATTGTGATACATCTCGTATTGGGCTTGGTGCAGTGTTGATGCAGGATGACAAGGTCATTGCCTATGCTTCGCGGCAGTTGAAGATTCATGAGAAGAACTATCCGATTCATGACACGGAGTTGGCAGCCATTGTTCACGCATTGAAGATTTGGAGGCATTATCTGTTTGGCATGGCATGTGAGGTGTTCACGGATCACAAGAGTCTTCAGTATTTGTTCAAGCAAAAGGAGTTGAATTTGAGGCAAATGAGGTGGTTGGAGTTGTTGAAAGATTATGATATCACTATCTTATATCACCCGGGAAAGGCCAATGTGGTGGTCGATGCTTTGAGTAGGAAGTCAGCCAGTATGGGCAGTCTTGCTGATATTTCGGTCGGTGAGAGACCGCTTGCTTTGGATGTTCAGGCTTTGGCCAATTAGTTCGTGAGGTTGGATGTTTTTTAGCCCAGCCGTGTGTTAGCTTACATGGTCGCTCGTTCTTCTTTATTGGAGCGTATCCGTGATCGGCAGCATGATGATCCCCATTTGTGTGTCCTCAGAGACACGGTGCAGCACGGAGGTTACAAGCAGGTTACCTTAGGTGATGATGGAGTTTTGAGATTGCAGGGTCGAGTTTGTGTGCCTAATGTGGATGGGCTTCGAGAGTTGATTTTAGATGAGACCCATAGTTCCCAGTACTCTATTCATCCGGGCGCCGCGAAGATGTTTCAGGATTTGCGGCAGCATTATTGGTGGCGGAGAATGAAGAAGGATATCGTTGCATATGTGGCTCGGTGTTTGAATTGTCAGCAGGTTAAGTACGAACATCAGAGGCCCGGTGGTTCATTTCAAAAGATTGAGATTCCTAAGTGGAAATGGGAGCGAATCACTATGGACTTTGTTGTTGGTATCCCACGGACTTAGAGGAAGTTCGATGCAATGTGGGTTATTGTTGATAGGCTGACCAAGTCAGCGCATTTCATTCATGTGGCAGTCTCTTATTCTTCCGAGAGGTTAGTTGAGATCTATATCTGGGAGATTGTTCACCTTCATGGTGTGCCCAAGTATATCATTTCGGATCGAGGTACACAGTTTATCTCCCATTTCTGGAGAGCAATTCAATGAGAGTTGGGCATACGGGTTGAGTTGAGCACAGCGTTTCATCCCTAGACGGACAGACAGCCCGAGCAAACTATTCAAATTTTAGAGGATATGCTCCAAGCTTGTGTCATTGACTTTGGGGGCTTGTAGGATTAGTTTTTGCCTTAAACAGAGTTTGCCTACAACAACAGCTACCATTCGAGTATTCAGATGGCTCCGTATGAGGCTTTGTATGGTAGGCGATGTCGGTCTCCGGTTGGATGGTTTGAGTCGGGAGAGGCTCGGTTGTTGGGTACAGATCTAGTTCAAGATGCCTTGGACAAGGTCGGGATCATTCAGGAAAGGCTTCGTACAACTCAGTCCAGGCAAAGAGTTATACTGACCGCAAGGTTCGTGATTTGGCATTCATGGTCGGTGAGCGGGTATTGCCTCGAGTGTCGCCTATGAAGGGCGTGATGAGATTTGGGAAGAAGGGAAAGCTTAGCCCTAGGTTCATTGGCCCGTTTGAGATTCTTGATCGAGTGGGAGAGGTGGCTTATAGACTTGCATTGCCTCCGAGCTTATTAGTCGTGCATCCAGTGTTTCATGTGTTCATGCTTCGGAAATATCACGGCGATCCATCTCACGTGTTAGATTTCAGCACTGTCCAGTTGGACAAGGACTTGTCTTATAAGGAAGAGCTAGTAGCTATTCTAGACCGGCAGGTTCGTCAGTTGAGATCGAAGAGTTTTCCTTATGTTCGTGTTCAGTGGAGAGTCAGCCTCCTGAGGCATCGACCTGGGAGTCCGAGCCCGATAGGCGGAGCCGTTATCCCCATCTTTTCCTCGACTCAGGTACTTCCTTTTTTGTTCGTTCAAGGACGAACGGTTGTTTTAGAGGTGGAGAATGTGGGGGTCATCACTTATTTTAAAATGAAATTGTACGTTCCGAGACCATAAAAACCACTTTTAGCATCACCTCGATTTGGGTGCGCAGTCCGGGTGCGTAGCCAGAAAGCCTAAATGTGAAAATCTATGAAAAATAATAAATTTTGACTATAAAATAGATTAATTTGACTTCGATCAATATTTTAGGTAAACGGACCCGGACCCATGATTTAATGGTCCCGGAGGGTCCGTAGGAAAATATGGAACTTGGGAGTATGCCCGGAATCGAATTACGGGGTCCCAAGCCCGAGAAATGAACTTTTGAAAGAAATTATTTTCTGAAAAGTATAAAGGTTTTTGAAATGAAATGTTATGTGAAACCTGTGGTATCAGGCCCGTATTATGGTTCCGGAGCCTGGTACGGGTTCAATATGATTTATATGTGTTGTCGGTAAAGTTTAGTAATAGATGCAGATTTCATACATTTAATTGTTATCTTCCGCTTAATTATTTGAATTTCCGTTGTTATCACGTCATCGCCTTATATTGCTATAAAGAAATAATCGGTTAATGAAGTAATTAGATCAAAGGTTTGGCTTGCCTAGCTCACATTAGTAGGCGCCATCACGACTTCCGAGGGTGAAAATCCGGGTCGTAACACATATATTTTTTAATTAATATAGTTTATGTATTCAAATGTATTTGTAATATTTATTCATATGTTTTTGCACTATAGATGACTTGTTATACTTCATGTATTCAATGTATTTTTATGTATTTAAATGTATTCAATGTAATTATATAATTTCAATATATAAATCTATTTGTAAAGATACCACTAATTTTTTTTAGTAAAGATACCACTAAAACAAAGAATGGATGGATTAAATCTCTGAAGATTGCTCTATTTTTTGGATGTTTTCGGCTAAGAATCTTTTCTATAACTGAAAATACAAATTGTGCGTGTTATAATTGAGTTTGTAGAGTTATATTAGGAGTCTATCGCGTTGATTGGTTCACTTACCGTTTTTAAACAGTTGAAGACCTTTTTTTCGCAAATTCCGTTACAGTATTCACGAATACAGTTTGCGAATACCAGTCGAATACATTCTCTGTTTAGCTGGACTCCCTTGCTTTTCGCGAAGTTTTTCCACTGTATTCATGAATACAGTAGTAAAAATACATCGAATACAGACTGTAATAACTAAAGACATAGCTATAGGAAGTAATTTAGTAAATGGTAGCTATAACAAGCTAATAATCATTACTCCCTCCGTTCCAGTTTATGTGAACCTATTTAATTTTTGGTCTGTTCCAAAAAGAATGACCCCTTTCTAAATTTGGAAACAATTTAGCTTAAACTTACAATTCTACCTTTAATGAGAAACTTTTATAACCACACAAATACTCTAGGCCCCTTTTTAACTTGTTTATATGACCACAAATTCCAAAGTCTTCATTTTTTCTTAAACTTCGTGCTAAGTCAAACAGGTTCACATAAATTGGAACGGAAGGAGTAAAACATATTGGTTTCTGAAAATTTCTCTTAAAATTTTGAGGGGCTATAACGGGTAGTTTTCTCTTATTTCTTCTATAACGAATCTGGCCCAATTAAAGTTTGTCGTTTTGTTGGTAAAAATAGCACGGTATAGCCAGTTTTCGGACTGATCATACAAAAATAGTCAGCATTTACCAAGTCAATAAAAAATAGCCACTATTTTGCTGCAGCAGAGATCGGTCCAGCAGAATATACTGGAGTTCGGTACACCTGCGTATGAACTCCAGCATATTATGCTGGACCGATATACTTTGCTGGATCCAGTATAAAATACTGGAGACTGGAGCACTGGTGCTCCAAACTCCAGTATATTATGCTGGACCGGTATACTTGTTGGAACTCCAGTATATTATGTTGGAGTTCTAGTGTACTTATGCTGGAACTCCATCATATTGTGTTGGAGTTCCAGCATACTTATCCTGGAACTCCAGTATAATATGTTGGAGTTCAAGTATATTTATGCTGGAACTCCAGCATAATATACTGGCGTATTTTTCAGATTTTGAACAGTATTTTCGCTCAGATTTATTTTTACATGAAAAGTGGCTAAATTTCGATTACTTTTTGAAACTAGGCTATTTTTGAACTACCAGTCGTAAATCTGGCTATTTTTTAATTTCTCTCGTTTTGTTGGGCTTCATTTGACCACAGAGCTGAGCCAGTAGTTTGATCCATTTTTCTTTGGCCCGGTATCAGACGAGCTTTTGACTTTTTGGGGAGAAATTCAAAAACAGCCAGATTTACAACCAGTCGTTCAAAAATAGCTCAGTTTCAAAAGTAATCGAAATTTAGCCACTTTTCATGTAAAAATAAATTTGAGCGAAAATATTGTTCAAAACTCGGAAAATACGTCAGTATATTATACTAGAGTACCAGCATAAGTATGCTTGAACTCCAGCATATTATACTGGAGTTCCAAGATAAGTATGCTGGAATTCCAGCATAATATGATGGAGTTCCAACATAAGTACACTAGAACTCCAGCATAATATACTGGAGTTCCAGCAAGTATATCTGTCAAGCATAATATACTGGAGTTTGGAGCACTGGTGCTCCAGTCTCCAGTATATTATACTGGAGCCAGCAAAGTATATCGGTCCGGCATAATATGCTGGAGTTCATACACAGGTGCACCGAACTCCAGTATATTATGCTGGACCGCTCTCTGTTGCAGCAAAATAGTGGCTATTTTTCATTGACTTAGTAAACGTTGGTTATTTTTGAATGACCAGTCCGAAAACTGGCTATACCGTGCTATTTTACAACTTTTTGTTGAGAAATATGGATTCATTTGATGATCCATTTGCATTTGTTATCAACTAAACCTGACACGGTTCAAAGATCAATCAGTATTCAAAGCACCAAAGCTTGAAAGACCGAATAGGGTGCATTAAAAAAAAAATAGGTGCATTAATCGTACCTTTTTATTTTGATCATGTTTTATGTGCACCTTTTATGGTTTTATTCTTTTAATTGCCATTTCTTCCACGTTATGTCTACGTGCAACACAATATAATGGTCGTAACTACATTTATTCTCGATTAATATGAGAGTGTCTTCACTTGACTGTTGAGTTATTACCCTAGTAACTAGTTAGTTAAATGAGGGTGAAAGATAAACAGCTATCTGCACAAATGTACACCCAGTTTTGAGGGGAAGATCAATTTTATGGCCATTTCAAATGTCCTTTTATAATATTATGATTATTTTATAGGAAATTAGTAAAAACAAAACACAAGTGATCTTTGTGTAAGATCATTTTCTTGCATTCAAATTACAACGAGATCATTTCCTCTATTTTAAGCACGGATGATTTGAGTTTCTTATTGTTGATAGTAATTGTGGAGCATATGAAGTTTGATACATGCTTGTTATATCAATTTCTATGATTTTGATCTGGAAATGATTTTGTCTGCTTCATTTTGTCATTCAACCTAGCTTGTCAAATTGTTACCCTTCATCACTTTTTTGTGTTTACTACAACATTACTCCCTTAAGTTTCTTTTTTAATATATTAATTGTATAAAATTACTAAAAAGGAATACCCTGTAGTATATCATTATTAATATTTATTTCTTTTTTAAAAAGAAAATCTGTTCTATTGAAATTCAAAATAGCATTGTTCTGCCTCCCAAATTTTCTTCAGTGTATGATGTAGCTAGCTGCAGGGCAGGGAATGACATGAAATCCGGGGATATGTTGATAGATTTAACAGACAAGCATGAATATTTCTCTCTTTTATTCACCTTAAATTTTCTAATACTATAATTCTTTTCATGCCTATAAATGAACTTTTCATAACCTTACTAGTCATACATTACCAGTACAATAACAATAATGAATTTAAAGATATTCTGCCATGGTCTACTACTTCCAACACATCACGCAACTTATAAAAACCTACCAAAAATTCGAATAAGAATAGATTTTCAAAAGATTTGGCCAGATTAAAAAATCAAGCATAGCCACCAGCTATTCTTGTGTTTAGTACATTGACCATCGATTTGTCATCATCAACAACCACTTTTTTTTTTCACAGAAACATATCTAGGGCGAGTTGGATAAATTCAATTGACCTTATTGTTTTCGAATCAAGAAAATCAAAGTGATTTTAAGTCGAATCACTTTGATTCAAGAAAATCAAGATATAAACTTCGATTCGACTAAGTCCAATTCCATATTTTTATTTTTCAAGTCATTTATCAGTCTCATAGTGATTTTAATTTCTTCCTAGCTAGAGGATATATATGGGAACTTTGTGTTTTATTTGCATTATTATACATAAGTGCTTAAAGTTGTCTAGGGAAGTCCATCTAACCCACAAATATAAATAATGAGATTATATTCAAATTTCAAACCATTATAAATACCACTAGTCTTTGTTGGGTTTTTGTTATTATTTGTTATTTATAACAAAAGAGGTGTGAATGGAAAAAGGTGGGAAAAGAAATAGAAGGAAGTGAAATTTTGAATTAGTTCACTTTATTAATGCACTTTGTCCCTCATTGGTAGAAGGAAAGAAAATCTTTGTGTATATATAGAGAAGCTCATCTTTTAGTTCTTAAAGAGCTGCCTCGCGCCGTCGTCGTCGCTCGCTCGGCTTCGGCGGATTCGGATTTGGTCAAAGATTGATTGATTAATCTTTTTGGACAAAATTCTTTTTAAATATTTAATTAATTAATTAAAATTAATTAATGAAAATTCAAATCATCCATGACCCGCGACCCGGTCCGGTCCGGTCCAATTTTTTCTCTTTCGGATTATTTTAAATCCGCCTAATTTTTCCGCAATATTTCCAACAGCTATGGCTGTTCTGAAACAGTGTCAAACCTATTCCAACAGCTATGGTTGTTTTGAAAGGTTGCAAACCTTTTCAGAAACAGTACCAAATTAGCTATAAATATTCCTTCAAATCCCAGAATATTTACTTACGAAATTTTCGAATTATCTTTTTCTTCTTCTACACAAAAATTCCAGTGTGTTTTACAGCCTTCGAGTGGTTCGCCGTTCATCTGCATTTTGGGTACCGATACGCTGGTTAGTTAAATTGTTCTATCCTGGGAGGATATATTCCAGAACCTCGGGTACTTGAGGGAAATAATTTCCTTAAGGACACACTGTGTAATCAGTGGGCTCAATTTGTTCCTATTCTATTTTTCAAAATTTCTTTTGAAGTTACCATACTGTTTTCAGAACTTATTTCTACTAACTTTTTGTTTCTATTTTCAAAACGTTTATTGTTTTATTAATTTTACAGCAATACAGATTTTATTAATAATCTTAAGGAAATTATTTTATTATATTATGTATTCTGTTTGTGGAGATTAAAACCTTTGTGGTTTTCTACTCCTTCTGAATTTTACTATTCTGATTTGAAGATATAATAACTTCATCAGAATATTGAAATTCAAAAAACGATTTGAAGAACATAAAAGCTTCATCATTTTCTGTGTAACAGTATATAAAACCTTCAGTTTCACGTACTATTTCTGAATATAGTATTGTTTACTATTCTAATTTTTTCCATTAATTGAACTCTTCTGTGTTTGACAGTGAGAAATGGCAATTGATAACGGAAATTCTTCTGCGACCGTTGCTGCAACGATGATAGCCTCATCAAGTCGCACTGCTGTTCCTCCGGCCGAGAAACCAGGGAAATTTTCTGGAGCCAACTTCAAAAGATGGCAGCAAAAGGTGTTCTTCTGGCTTACCACACTTGGTATGCAGAAATTCACTAGTTAAGAGCCTCCAGCGCATGCTGCGGATATGCCGGACAATGAAAAGTTCATGATTGTTGAGGCGTGGAAGCAGGCAGATTTTCTTTGCAAAGGATATATCTTAAGCGCTTTAGAGGACGACTTGTACAATGTGTACAATGCGATGAATACTTCGAAAGAATTATGAGACACACTTGAGAAGAAGTACAAGACAGAAGATGCATGCTTGAAGAAGTTCTGTGACGACCCGACTCGTTTTCACGTGAGTTACTGCCCCGTTTCCCCCATTTTATGCTTCTTCATGTTTCGTTATCGGTATTCGGTGTGTTAGAGTTAAATCGGATTGGTTTTTGATAGGAAATGAGACACTTAGTCTCTTTAAGGAAGGCTTGTCTTGGAAAAAGTCAACCGGATGATGACTATTGAGTTAGAGGGCTCGGATGTGATTTCCGGTGATTCGGTTAGCTTCAGGGGTTGATATGTGGCTTAGGAGTGTGATCGGAATTGATTTTGGAGGTCCGGAGTGGAATTAGGCTTGAATTGGCGGAGTTAGTATTTTGGCAAATTCCGGTTGGTAGGTGAGATTTTGATACGGGGGTCGTAATAGAATTCCGAGAGTTGCAGTAGCTTCGTTAGGTGATTTTGGATGTGTGTGCAAAATTTCAAATTATTCGGAGGTGTTTTGGTCAGGTTTTTGATCAAATGCGTATTTCGGAAGTTTTTAAGAAATTAGGCTTGAATCCGATGTAATTTGATGGTTTTGGTGTTATTTGTGGTGTGTTGATGATTGGAGCAAGTTTGAATAATGTTTAAGATGTGTTGGTGCTTTTGGTTAAGATCCCCGGGGCCTCGGGGTGATTTCGGATGGCTAACGGATGATTTTTGGGACTTAGGATGTTGCAGAAATCTGCAGATCAGTGCTGCAGGGTTTTGCTCTATGCGATCGCAGGAGTGGCATTACAATCGCATAGAAGCATTTTTGAGAGGTTGTTTGGTTGTTCAATGCAACCGCATAGGGAGGCATGCGATCGCACAGTATAAGGTTAATCCGGGATTTTCGTGGAAATTTGTTCAATGCGATCGCAGGAGCAGGTGTGCGATCGCATAGGGTAAGGTCATTGTTCTATGTGATCGCAGAGGATAGGATGTGATCGCATAGGGTTAATTCTGGAGCTGTAGATTTGTATGCTATGCGATCGCAGAGTATTGGGCCGCGATCGCATAGAAGGTTTTACTGTAGCTGGGCAGAATGTTTTAAGTTCTCTTGTTCGCGTTTTTGGGTCTATTTTCACCCATGACTGCCCGTTTTTGGAGATTCTTGGATGAAATGAGAGAGGGGTTCAAGAGGAATTGACTTGAGGTAAGAATCTTGGTCTCAATACTCGATTATATTGTGCAATTGGCCTAGAAATTCATGGAAATTAAGCCAAAAATTGATGAACTAGGGCTTGAGTTTTTGATATCCCAATTGGGATTTGATGGGTCATTTGAGCTCGGATTTGAGAGTTATTGGTATGTATGAACTCGTGGAGAAGATGAGGAATCCATTGATGTTAAATTTTCTGATTTCCGAGAAGTGGGACCGGGGCTCGGGTTTTGCTAATTTCGAGATTCTTGATATTTTTCGATTGTTTTCGATTGGGTATTGTTCCCTCAGCATATTGTGATGTATTTGCTCTGATTTTGGTTAGATTCGACGCGTATGGAGGCTGATTTGAGGGGAAAAGCCGTCGCGAGCTAGAGATTTCACCGGTTCGAGGTGAGTAATGAATGTAAATGATGTCCTGAGGGTTTGAAACCCCGGATTTGCACATCGTAGTGATATATTGAGGTGAGACACACGCTTGATGATGAACGCGAGTCATTTACTATTGGGGATTGTGACTTGGTCCGTCCCGAGTGATGCTTCTACTGCGTATTTGAATAAAGCTTATTTGTTATCATCATTATTTGGACTGATCGTCATATTTGGGCTTCTTGCCAATTCTTTGAACCCTCCGGGGAGTTTATTTACTATTTCCTCACTGTTTGTCTTACTACTTGAACTCAGTCGTACCGTTTTCTACTGTCTTATAACTCAACCACTTTTACTCGATTTTTGAAACCAAAAGATATATTAAAAGATGTTTTGGGCTGAGAACTACTATTTTACTATTGCCCAAGTGACTTATATGATTTCTGGACTGAGTACGGCTAAGGGCTAGATGTGAGGATACTTTGGGATCGGGCTGCGCGCCGCAGCAGTGTTATACTGATATTGACAAGAGGCTGAGGGCCTAGATTTGATGTCACGAGATGGCTTGATATTGCGCTTGGGCCGCAAGGGGCCCCTCCCGGAGTCTGTACACCCCTAGTGAGCGTCGTCGACGATAAATAAATGGAGCGGGTTGCACGCCGCAACGGGTACTATAGGGTACCGTTCTATGTGTTGATTTCTCTTTATATGTTTGTCAGTTAACTGCTTATTTGTTGTAGTATTTCTACATTTTGCTTCCATTGTTTTATTACTCTCATATTACTTTATTTTAAACTGCCGCAGTGTAGATTACTCTGTGTTTTCCGTGATTTCTTATTCTTAGTTATTATTTATGCTTATTACTCACTGGGTCAGAGTACTAACATTACTCCCTGCACCTTGCGTGCAGATCCAGGTGCATCTGAAGCTGAGTGAGGATTATTTTAGTTGAGCAGCGCATACCCGGGGGCATCAAGGTAGCTGCATGGCGTCCGCAACCCTGATCTCTCCCTTCTATCCTTGTTATTAATTAGTATTCCCTAGATGGACATGTATTAGGTTGTTAAACTTGTACTAGAGGCTCGAGACTCGTGACACCAGATCGGTGGGATTTATAATTATATTTTATGGATTTTCCGTACTGTTTATCTATTACTACAGAGTTATAACCATGTTAATTTGGCATTAAATCCTATTAATTAGTACTGAATTCTGCATAAGGGATTGTGAGTGACGAAATGGTCGGGCTTTCCTAGCATCGTGTTGGGCACCATCACGATCGGGGATTGGGGTCGTGACAAGTTGGTATCTGAGCCTAGGTTACTAGGTCTCGCGAGTCTGGAGCCGGTTTAGTAGAGTCTCACGGATCGGTACAGAGACGTCTATACTTATCCTCGGGAGGCTGCAGAACCTGTTAGGAAAATTCCACATTCTTCAAATTCTTATCGTGCGGACTTGTTGCTCTGAATACTAAATTTCTCTTTATTCCATTCTCTCACAGATGGTGAGGACTCGAGCTACCGGACGTGCCGGGCGACCACCAGTACCACCTACAGAGGTTACTAGAGGCCGTGGACACGATCGTGGTCGTGGTAGAGGCAGGGCAGTAGGGGCAGCACTTGTGAATCCTTTAGTTGCCCCAGCTCAGGACCAGGCTCCAGCAGCACTAGTGCAGGCACCAGCTGTGCCCATTGTGATACCGGGTCTCCAGGAGGCCCTGGCACAGATCTTGACAGTTTGCACAGGCCTGGCTCAGGCAGTTTCAGCCACCACAGCAGCAGCTACTTCACAGGCCGGGGGAGGCAATCAGACCCCCGCTGCTCGCACACCTGAGCAGGTAGTGCAGGGACTACAGACGCCAGGGGCACCTCCAACTCAGCCGGTTATACCAGTTCAGGAGTTCGTAGTACCAGCTATGTTGGACGATGAGCAGCGTCGTCTCGAAAGGTTTGGTAGGCTCCAGCCTCCGTCGTTTAGTGGTGCTGAGGGCGAGGATGCCCAGGGTTTTCTTGACAAGTGCCAGCGGATGCTCTGTACAGCAGGGATTCTTGAGTTTAGTGGTGTGGCATTTACCACCATTCAGTTCTCGGGGGCTGACTTTACTTGGTAGGAGGATTTTGAGAGGCGTAGGCCGGTTGGTGCAGCACCCCTTTCTTGGAAGCAGTTCTCCGCTCTCTTCTTAGAGAAGTATGTACCGCAGTCCCGCAGAGAGGAGCTGCGTAGGCAGTTTGAGTGGTTGACGCAGAGGGGTATGACTGTGACCCAGTATGAGATGAGGTTTTCTGAGTTGGCTCGTCATGCCATTTGGATGATTCCAACCGATCGTGAGAGGATCAGGAGATTTGTGGATGGCCTTAACTACCATTTCCGTATTCTGATGACTAGAGAGAGAGTATTGGGTGCTACGTTCGAGGAGGTGGTTGATATCGCTCGTGAGATTGAGACGGTTTGCCATCGGAAGCGAGAGGAGAGGGAGGCCAAGAGGCCTCGAGGATCAGGCAGTTACAGTGGTGCTCCTTCGAGAGGCCAGTTCCAGCATGGTAGAGGTCATTCTTTTAGGCCTGCTCATTCGGCCCGTCCAGAGTATCGTGGGGCATCTTCCGGTCATGGTCATCATGGGTCTCAGCAGGGCCAGCCTTCACTCAGCGCCCTTCTAGCTCAGAGTTCGTATCATGCCCCATTAGCTCAGGGTTCTTCTACGCCGAGTGCATCAGCTAGTCACTCCGGTGCGAGGGGTTCCCTTCAGTCCCCATCTCCAGTACCGGGTAGTTGTTATGAGTGCGAAGAGTTTGGGCATATGAGGAGGCAGTGTCCTCGACTTCGCGGTGGTCAGTATCAGCAAAGGGGTCAACCCTCGACTTCTTCTCCAGTTACTTCCCCACCCGCCCATCCAGCTAGGGGTGGAGGTCAGGCAGCCAGGGGTCGCCCTAGAGGGGGCGGTCAGGCCCGTTTCTTGCACTCCCAAGCAGACTCGATGCCATTGCTTTGGATGCTGTCATTACAGGTATTGTTTCAGTCTACCACAGAGATGCCTTAGCTTTATTTGATCCCGATTCCACCTTTTCTTATGTGTCATCAAACTTTGCTCATTATTTGGGTACGCCTCGTGAGTTTCTTGCTTTACCTATTCATGTATCTACCCCGGTGGGCGATACTGTTGTTGTAGACCGTGTGCACCGGTCATGTGTGGTGACTATTGGGGGTCTGGAGACCCGAGTAGATCTATTGCTATTGAGCATGGTGGATTTTGATGTCATTTTGGGCATGGATTGGCTATCCCCGTGTCGTGCTATTCTAGACGGTCATGCTAAGATAGTCACTTTGGCTATGCCGGGTGTACCACGGATCGAGTGGCGTGGTGTGACTGATTATGTTCCTAGTAGAGTGATATCCTTCTTGAAGGCCCAACGTATGGTTGGGAAGGGTTGCCTTTCATATCTAGCGTTTGTGAGGGATGTTGGAGATGAGACTCCTAGTATTGATTATGTTCCGGTTGTGAGGGATTTTCCCGATGTTTTTCCTGCAGACCTGTCGGGCATGCCACCAGATAGGGATATTGATTTTGGTATTGACCTGGTGCCGGGCACTCAACCCATTTCTACTATGTCGTATCGTATGGCACCAATAGAGATAAAGGAATTGAAAGAGCAGCTTCAGGAACTCCTAGATAAGGGGTTCATTTGGCCTAGTGTGTCACCTTGGGGTGCGCCCGTTCTGTTTATGAAGAAGAAGGATGGCACAATGAGAATGTGCATCGATTATAGGCAATTGAACAAAGTAACAATTAAGAACAAGTATCCTTTGCCTCGCATTGATGATTTATTTTATCAGCTTCAGGGAGCGAGAGTGTTCTCCAAGATTGATCTCTGTTCTGGCTATCGCCAGTTGAAGATCAGAGATCCAGATATTCTTAAGACTGCTTTCAGGACCAAATATGGTCATTATGAGTTTCTTGTTATGTCTTTCGGGCTAACCAATGCCCCAACAGCATTCATGCATTTGATGAACAGCGTGTTCCGACCTTATCTCGATTCATTCGTCATAGTCTTCATTGACGATATTCTGGTGTATTCGCGTAGTCAGGAGGAGCACGCGGAGCATTTGAGAGTTGTGTTGCAGAGGTTGAGAGAGGAGAAGCTTTATGGAAAATTCTCCAAGTGTGAGTTTTGGCTCAATTCAGTGGCTTTCCTGGGACATGTGGTGTCCATCGAGGGTGTTTAGGTTGATCCAAAGAAGATAGAGGCGGTTCAGAGTTGGCCTAGACCGTCCTCAGCCACAGAGATTCGTAGCTTTCTTGGGTTAGCAGGCTATTATCGCCGGTTTGTTTAGGTATTTTCATCCATTGCATTGCCCTTGACCAAGTTGACTCAGAAGGGTGCTCCATTTGTATGGTCGGACGAGTGTGAGGATAGCTTTCAGAAGCTCAAGACAACCTTGACCACAACTCCAGTATTGGTTTTGCTATCAACTTCAGGTTCATATACTGTGTATTGTGATGCTTTGAGAGTTGGAATTGGTTGTGTGTTGATGCAGGAGGGTAGAATTATTGCTTATGTTTCTCGTCAGTTGAAGCCCCATGAGAAGAACTACCCCATTCATGATTTGGAGTTGGCTGTCATAGTTCATGCATTGAAGATTTGGAGGCATTACTTGTATGGCGTATCTTGTGAGGTGTTCACTGATCATCGCAGTCTTCAGCATTTGTTCAAGCAAAAGGATCTTAATTCGAGGCAGCGGAGATGGTTAGAGTTGTTAAAGATTATGATATTACCATATTGTATCACCCGGGGAAGGCCAATGTGGTGGCCGATTCCTTGAGCTGAAAGGCAGTGAGTATAGGGAGTTTGGCATATATTCCAGTTGGGGAGAGACCCCTTGCAGTTGATGTTCAGGCCTTGGCCAATCGGTTTGTGAGACTAGATATTTCGGAGCCTAGTCGGGTGTTGGCTTGTGTGGTTTCTCGGTCTTCCTTATATGATCGCATCAGAGAGCGCCAGTATGATGATCCATATTTACTTGTCCTTAAGGATAGAGTTCAGCATGGTGATGCCAGAGATGTGACCATCGGTGATGATGGCGTGTTGAAGATGCAGGGCCGAATTTGTGTGCCCAATGTAGATGGGCTTAGAGAGTTGATTCTGGAGAAGGCCCATAGCTCGCGGTATTCCATTCATCCGGGTGTCGCGAAGATGTATCAAGATTTGCGGAAGCACTATTGGTGGAGAAGGATGAAGAAAGATATCGTGGGATTTGTAGCTCGGTGTCTCAATTGTCAGCAGGTGAAATATGAGTATCAGATACCGGGTGGCTTGCTTCAGCAGATGGTTATTCCTGAGTGGAAGTGGGAAAAGATTACTATGGACTTTGTTGTTGGACTTCCACGGACTTTGAAGAGGTTTGATGCGATTTGGGTGATTGTAGATCGGCTGACCAAGTCTGCGCACTTTATTCCTGTGTGTACTACCTATTCTTCAGAGAAGTTAGCCGGGATTTATATCCGGGAGATTGTTCGATTGTATGGTGTTCCGGTTTCCATCATCTCAGATAGAGGTACTCAGTTTACTTCGCAGTTTTGGAGGGCCGTGCAGAGGGAGTTGGGTACTCAGGTGGAGATGAGCACAACATTTCATCCTCAAACGGACGGACAGTCCGAGCGTACTATCCAGATATTGGAGGACATGTTGCGTGCTTGTGTTATTGATTTTGAAGGTTCATGGGATGAGTTTTTGCCACTTGCAGAGTTTGCTTACAACAACAGCTACCAGCCGAGTATTCAGATGGCTCTGTATGAGGCTTTGTATGGGAGGCGGTGTAGATCTCCCGTTGGTTAGTTCGAGCCCAGCGAGGCTAGGCTATTGGGGACAGAATTGGTTCAGGACGCCTTAGGGAAGGTGAAGGTGATTCAGGAGAGGCTTCGTACATCACAGTCACGTTAGAAGAGCTATGCGGATTGGAAGGTTCGAGAGGTATCCTACACGATTGGTGAGAAGGTCTTGCTGAAGGTTTCGCCGATGAAGGGTGTTATGAGGTTTGAGAAGAAAGGCAAGTTGAGTCCGCGGTTCTTTGGGCCTTTTGAGGTGCTTCAGAGGATTGGGGAAGTGGCTTATGAGCTTGCTTTGCCACCCAGCCTGTCGAGTGTGCATCCGGTATTTCATGTTTCTATACTCCGGAAGTATATTGGGGATCTGTCTCATGCTTTGGACTTCAGCACGGTTCAGTTGGATGATGGTTTGACCTTTGACGTGGAGCCAGGAGCTATTTTGGGTCGCCAGGTTTGGAAGTTGAGGTCAAAGGATATAACTTGGGTGAAAGTGCAGTGGAGAGGTCGGCCCGTGGATGAGGCTACCTGGGAGACCGAGCGAGAGATACGGAGCAGATATCATCAGCTGTTTGAGGCTCCAGGTATGTTTCTTGACCCGCTCGAGGACGAGCGTTTGTTTA
Organism: Nicotiana tabacum; assembly: GCF_000715075.1. NCBI lineage: Eukaryota > Viridiplantae > Streptophyta > Magnoliopsida > Solanales > Solanaceae > Nicotiana > Nicotiana tabacum. The sequence goes on from NC_134095.1 coordinate 127,102,557, forward strand.
AGTTGGGGAGAATGTGACGACCCGACCCGTCGTCATGTGAGTTACTACCCCGTTTCCCCCATTTTATGCTTCTTCATGTTTCTTTATTGGTATTCGGTGTGTTAGAGTTAAATCGGATAGGTTTTTGATAGGAAATGAGACACTTAGTCTCTTTAAGGAAGGCTTGTCTTAGAAAAAGTCAATCGGATGTTGACTATTGAGTTAGAGGGATCGGATGTGATTTCTGGTGATTCGGTTAGCTTCGAGGGTTGATATGTGGCTAAGGAGTGTGATTGGAATTGATTTTGGAGGTCCGGAGTGGAATCAGGCTTGAATTGGCGGAGTTAGTATTTTGGCAAATTCCGGTTGGTAGGTGAGATTTTGATACGGGGGTCGGAATGGAATTCCAAGAGTTGCAGTAGCTTCGTTAGGTGATTTTGGATGTGTGTGCAAAATTTCAGATCATTCGGAGGTGTTTTGGTCGGGTTTTTGATCAAATGCGTATTTCGGAAGTTTTTAAGAAATTAGGCTTGAATCCGATGTAATTTGATGGTTTTGGTGTTGTTTGTGGTGTGTTAATGATTGGAGCAAGTTTGAATAATGTTTAAGATGTGTTGGTGCTTTTGGTTGAGGTCCCGGGGGCCTCGGGGTGATTTCGGATGGCTAACGGATGATTTTTGGGACTTAGGATGTTGCAGAAATCTGCAGATCAGTGCTGCAGGGTTTTGATCTATGTGATCGCAGGAGTGGCATTGCAATCGCATTGAAGCATTTTTGAGGGGTTGTTTGGTTGTTCAATGCGATCTCATAGGGAGGCATGCGATCGCACAGTGTAAAGTTAATCCGGGATTTTCGTGGAAATTTGTTCAATGCGATCGCAGGAGCAGGTGTGCGATCGCATAGGGTAAGGTCATTGTTCTATGCGATAGCAGAGGATAGGATGCGATCACATATGGTTAATTCTGGAGCTGCAGATTTTTATGCTATGCGATCGCAGAGTATTGGGTCGCGATCGCATAGAAGGTTTTACTGTAGCTGGGCAGAATGTTTTAAGTCATCTTGTTCGCGTTTTTGGGTCTATTTTCACCCATGACTGCCCGTTTTTGGAGATTCTTGGAGGAAATGAGAGAGGGGTTCAAGAGGAATTGACTTGAGGTAAGAATCTTGGTCTCAATGCTCGATTATATTGTGCAATTGGCCTAGAAATTCATGGAAATTAAGCCAAAAAATGATGAACTAGGGCTTGAGTTTTTGATATCCCAATTGGGATTTGATGGGTCATTTGAGCTCGGATTTGAGAGTTCTTGTTATGTATGAACTCGTGAGAAGATGAGGAATCCATTGATGTAAAATTTTCTGATTTATGAGCAGTGGGCCTGGGGCTCGGGTTTTGCTAATTTTGAGATTCTTGATATTTTTCAATTGTTTTCGATTGGATATTGTTCCCTTAGCATATTGTGATGTATTCGCTCTGATTGTGGTTAGATTTGATGCGCATGGAGGCCGATTTGAGGGTCAAAGGCGTCGCGAGCTAGAGATTTCACCGGTTCGAGGTGAGTAATGAATGTAAATGATGTCCTAAGGGTTTGAAACCTCGGATTTGCACATCGTAGTGCTATATTGAGGTGAGACACGCGCTTGATGATGAGCGCAGGTCGTTTACTCTTGGGGATTGTAACTTGGTTCGTCCCGAGTGATGTTTCTACTGCGTATTTGATAAAAGCTTATTTGTTATCAACATTATTTGGACTGATCGTCATATTTGGGCTTCTTGCCAATTCTTTGAACCCTCCGGGGAGTTTATTTACTATTTCCTCACTATTTGTCTTACTACTTGAACTCAGTCGTACCGTTTTCTACTGTCTTACAACTTAGCCACTTTTACTCGATTTTAGAAACCAAAAGATATATTAAATGATATTTTGGGTTGAGAACTACTATTTTACTGTTGCCCGAGGGGCTTATATGATTTCTAGACTGAGTACGGCCAAGGGCCACAAGTGAGGATACTATGGGATCGGGCTGCGCGCCGCAGCAGTGTTATACTGATATTGACATGAGGCTGAGGGCCTAGATTTGATGCAACGAGATGGTTTGATATTGCTCTTGGGCCGCAAGGAGCCCCTCCCAAAGTCTGCACACCCCCAGTGAGCGTCGTCGACGATAAATAAATGGAGCGGGCTGCACACCGCAGCGGGTACTATAGGGTACCGTTCTATGTGTTGATTTCTCTTTATATGTCTGTCACTTAACTGCTTATTTGTTGTAGTATTTCTACATTTCGCTTCCATTGGTCTAGTACTCTCATATTACTAGATTTTAAACTGCCGCAGTGTAGATTACTCTGTGTTTTCCGTGATTTCTTATTCTCAGTTATTATTTATGCTTATTACTCACTGGGTCGGAGTACTCACATTACTCCCCGCACCTTCCGTGCAGATCCAGGTGCATCTGAAGCTGAGTGAGGATTATTTCAGTTGAGCAGCGCATGCCCGGGGGCATCGAGGTAGCTGCATGGCGTCTGCAACCCTCTTCTCTCCCTTCTATCCTTGTTATTAATTTGTATTCCCTAGATGGACAAGTATTAGGTTGTTAAACTTGTACTAGAGGCTCGAGACTCGTGACACCAGATCGGTGGGATTTATATTGATATTTTATGGATTTTCCGTACTGTTTATCTATTACTACAGAGTTATAACCATGTTAATTTGGAATTAAATCCTATTAATTAGTACTGAATTCTGCATAAGGGATTGTGAGTGACGAAATGGTCGGGCTTGCCTAGCATCGTGTTGGGCGCCATCACGACCGGGGATTGGGGTCGTGACAAGTTCGTGGTTGCCAAGTTTCTAGACTATAAAATGATAGACAACAAAACTGTGGGAACCCAAGTTCAGGAGCTTCAACTTATTTTTCACGACCTTATTGCTGAAGGTATAGTCGTGAATGAAGCATTTCAAGTGGCTGCAATGATTGAGAAATTGCCTCCTTCGTGGAGAGATTTCAAGAACTATCTTAAGCACAAGCGCAAAGAAATGAAGTTGGAAGATCTTGTGATACATCTAAAGATTGAGGAAGACAACAAAATAGCCGAGAAGAAGTCTCATGGAAATTCAACGATCATGGGAGCTAATATCGTTGAGGAGACTGCTCCAAAGAGTAAGAAGATGAAGAGATCTTCTGGACAGACTAAGGAGCAAAACAAAAAAAATTCAAGGGCAACTGCTACAATTTTAGAAAAGTTGGCCACAAAACCCATGATTGTCGTCTCCCGAAAAAGGATAAGAAGAAGGGACAAGCCAATATAGTAGAGAAGAATGATGACACTGATGATCTTTGTGTAATGCTTTCGGAATGCAACCTAGTTGGAAATCCGAAGGAGTGGTGGATTGACTTTGGAGCCACTCGACATGTTTTGTGCTGTCAAAGAAGCATTTGCGACTTACTCTACTGTTGGCCCCGAAGAAGAGATTTCCATGGGAAATAATGCAACAGCCAAGATTGAAGGTTATGGGAAGATATTCCTAAAGATGACTTCCGTCAAGATGTTAACGCTCAACAACATTCTTCATATTCCTACTATTAGGAAGGATTTAGTTTCTACTTCTTTACTTGTAAATAATGGATTCGAATGTGTATTTGTTTCTGATAAAGTTGTTGTAAGCAAGAATGAAATGTATGTTGGAAAAGGCTACCTCACGGAGGGCCTTTTAAAACTCAATGTAATGGTTATTGACAGTATGAATAAAATTTCAGCTTTTTCTTATTTATTGGAGTCAAATGATTTATGGCATATTCGTTTAGGACATGTCAATTATAAAACCTTGCGGAAGTTAATTAATTTAGAAGTATTACCTAAATTCGAGTGTAATAAATCGAAATGTCAAATATGTGTTGAATCTAAGTTTGTAAAACATCCTTATAAGTCTGTAAAAAGGAATTCAAATCCTTTAGACTTAATTCATACTGATATTTTCGATATGAAGTCGACACCATCTCGAGGTGGGAAAAAGTATTTTATTACTTTTATTGACGATTGCACTCGATATTATTATGTTTATTTGCTTAATAGTAAGGATGGAGCAATTGAAGCATTTAAAAAAATACAAGAATGAAGTAGAGAATCAATTGAATAAAAAGATTAAAATGATTAGAAGTGATAGAGGTGGAGAATATGAATCTCTGTTTGCAGAAATATGTTCGGAATATGAAATTATCCATCAAACTACTGCACCTTACACACCTCAATCCAACAGAATTGCGGAAAGGAAAAATCGGACATTAAAAGAAATGATAAATTCTTTATTAATAAGTTCCGGATTACCCTAGAGTTTGTGGGGGGAAGCTACCCATACAGCTAACCGAATACTCAACAGAGTACCCCACAGCAAAACACAATCTATTCCATATGAGAAATGGAAAGGAAGAAAACTCAACTTGAAATATTTCAAAGTGTGGGGGTGTCTAGCAAAGGTACAAGTTCCTTTACCTAAAAGGGTTAAAATCGGACCAAAAATAGTAGATTGCGTTTTTCATTGGATATGCTACAAACAGTAAAGCATGTCGGTTTTTGGTTCATAAATCCGATAATTCCGAGATTCATATTAATACGGTAATGGAATCGGATAATGTTGAATTCTTTGAAAGCATCTATATGTATAAAACTGAATGCGAGTTGTTAAGTGAAAGACCTAAACGACCTCGGGAAGAACCAAAAGAAAATACTCCAAGTATAGAAGATCCAAGGTGTAGTAAATGTCAAAGAACATCTACTTCCTTTGGACCAGATTTTGTGACATTTTTGCTTGAAAATGAGCCTCAAACTTTTAAAGCAGCTATGTCGTCTTCTGATTCAGTGTTTTGGAAAGAGGCAGTCAATAGTGAGATTCAATCAATTTTGGATAACCATACATGGGAATTGGTTGATCTTCCTCCAGGAAATAAGCCTTTAGGTTTGAAATGGATCTTTAAACGAAAAATTAAAGCTGATGGCACTATTGACAAATATAAGGCAAGACTTGTTGTCAAAGGTTATAGACAAAAGGAAGGTCTTGATTACTTTGACACTTACTCGCCAGTAACAAGGATAACATCTATTAGGGTGTTAGTGGCACTAACAGCCGTGTATGGTCTTGAAATACATCAAATGGATGTTAAAACAACTTTCTTAAATGGAGAATTGGAGGAAGATATTTACATGGAATAACCTGAGGGTTTTGTGGTTCCTGGTAAAGAAAAGAAAGTGTGCAAACTTGTTAAGTCGCTTTATGGACTTAAAAAAACACCCAAACAATGGCATAAAAAATTTGACCAAACAATGATGGCAAATGGATTTAAAATCAACGAGTGTGACAAATGTGTTTACATTAAAAATACTCCAGGTCATGAAGTCATTGTTTGTTTATATGTTGATGACATGTTGATAATGAGCAAAAGTATGATAGATATAAATGCTACAAAACGCATGTTGGCTAGCAAATTCGACATGAATTGCTTAGGAGCTGCTGATGTGATCTTAGAAATCAGAATTCACAAGATTCCACAAGGTCTAGCGTTATCACAGTCTCACTACATTGAAAAGGTACTTGACAAGTTCAATTATTTGAATTTCAAAATTGCCAAGACTCCAATTGACGTGAGTTATGCACTTCAAAAGAATGAAGATGAAAGCAACTCACAACTGGATTATGCAAGAGTATTGGGAAGTTTGATGTATATCATCAATTGTACACGACCAGATATAGCATGTGCTATTAGCAAACTGAGTCGGTTTATAAGTAATCCCAATCAAATACATTGGATGGCAATGAAACGAGTTTTGGATATCTGAAACATACCCAAAATTATACTTTGCATTATAACAAATATACTTCTGTGACCGAGGGATATAGTGATGCAAATTTGATCACGGGATCATCTGAAGTTAAATCCACGAGTGGATATGCTTTTACAATTGAGGGTGGAGCAGTGTCTTTGAAATCATCCAAACAAACGTGCATCGCCCGTTCTACAATGGAATCTGAATTCATAGCTTTAGATAAGGCCGATGAAGAAGTTGAATGGCTCCGGAATTTCTTGGAAGATATTCCATTTTGGCCCAAACCTTTGGCACCTATTTGTATATATTGTGATAGTCAAGCGGCAATAGGTAGGTCTGGGAGTGTTATGTATAACAGAAAATCTCGTCATATTAGACGGAGACACAATACAGTTAGACAACTACTCTCTAGTGGTGTTATCAAAATTGACTACGTAAAGTCAAGAGATAACGTGGCAGATCCACTTATAAAAGGCCTATCTAGAGAGGCGGTTGAAAGATCATCAAAGGGAATGGGGTTAAAGGCCTAGGACAAGTCATCATGGCGGTAACTCTACCTACCAGACTGGAGATCCCAAGAGCTAGGGTCAAAGAGATCAAACAAAGTTATGAATGACGGTTCAACATGGTCAACTAACTCAACCCATTCTCGTGATGAAGACAATGTTCAAAAATGAGGTAAAGCATTAAGGCTTTTTGATGAGTCAATAAAGCTTAAAACTTTTTAATGATTTGCTAAATCTGCAGGATATGACCAGATAGTGTGTCTTTAGCATTACACATTTAGAAATCACCTATGTGAGTGTGAAGTGTAAGCCGCTTCAAGGAGAATGAAAGTAAAGGCCCATTCTCTAAGCACTCATGAAACCAGGCGATGTTCATGGCTGAAACGAACACAACCGTGAGAACCATAGATGGTTAAGGATTGATTTTGTGACTTATGTTGTCTATGTATACAACAAAGCTCGACAGTTCAAAGATATCAAATCTACCGGTTAACCGAGTATATCCGATATAAGTTCACTATGGAAAGTTCAAAGGGAAACCTACTTAACCAGATGCAATTAATTCTTGCATGTAAAACACACACACATCCGTGCATTCCTATAAGTTTATAGCCATTCCCTATTCATGTGGGGGATTGTTGGATTTTTGTTATTATTTGTTATTTATAAAGAAAAAGGTGTGAATGAAAAATCGTGGGAAAAGAAATGGAGGAAAGTGAAATTTTGAATTAGTTCATTTTACTAATGTACTTTGTCCCTCATTGGTAGAAGGAAAGAAAATCATTGTATATATATATAGAGAAGCTCATCTTTTAGCTCTTAAAGAGCTAAGAAGAAGGCAAGTCTCGTATCGTCGTCGTCGTTGCTCGCTCGGCTCGGCTTTGGCTTCGAATTCGGATTTGGTCAAAGATTGATTGATTAATCTTTTTGGACAAAATTCTTTTCAAATAATTAATTAATTAATTAAAATTAATTAACGAAAATTCAAATCACCCATGACCCGCGACCCAGTCCGGTCCAATTTTTTCTTTCCCGAATTATTTTAAATCCATTTAATTTTTCTGCAATATTTCCAACAGCTATGGCTGTTCTGAAACAGTGTCAAACCTATTCCAACAACTATGGCTGTTCTGAAAGGTTGCAAACCTTTTCAGAAATAGTACCAAATTGTCTATAAATATTCCTTCAAATCCCAGAATATTTACTTACGAAATTTTCTGATTATCTTCTTCTTCTTCTTCTTCTTCTTCTTCTGTACAAAAATTCCAGTGTGTTTTACAGCCTTCGAGTGGTTCGCTGTTCATCTGCGTTTTTGGTACCGAAACGCTGGTTAGTTAAATCGTTCTATCCTAGGAGGATATATCCCAAAACCTCGGGTACTTGAAGGGAATAATTTCCTTAAGGACACACTGTGTATTCAGTGGGCTCGATTTGTTCCTATACTATTTTTCAGAATTTCTTTTGAAGTTACCATACTGTTTTCAGAACTTATTTCTACTAACTTTCTGTTTGTGAAAGTTTATTGTTTTATTAATTTTATAGCAATACAGATTTCATTAACAGGTTAACCTTGTTAGTGTGCATAATTTACTGCTTCTGTTCCAAAAAACAAATTACACTATTTTCAAATGTCTTCTTCTTCTTCTTTTTTTTTAAAAGAATATATTACTTAAATTTCTTGTTTTACTGTTACTTTAGTTATAATCACACAAATATTATGATATATGATCCTTATTAAAACCAATTACACTGTGTATCACCCGACCCAGTTCTGTAACCATAAAGAGCCCATATTTTAGGATCTTATACGCTGATGCCCATATTGTATATATCTTCAAATAAAAGTTTCAATGTTTAACCCAAACAATCTTTACTCATCTCTTCTAAATTTTCTCCTCTTCTTCTCTCCACTCCGGTGGCCACCTCTCCTAAGTTTGTTGTGAAGTCAAGATTTTGATATCCAAACCAAAAATTATGTTGAGGGAGTTAGAAGCTTTTCAGATCTGAAATTTTATGAAAGAATCATGCTCAAATTCGAGTGGGTGCTATTGAAATTAATTGATAATAGTCCAAGAAGCTTCAACCTAGAGATTTGGTTCAGTTGGACTACTTTGCAACTCTTTGAGAATGAATTTGGTGAGGTAAAATGCGGAAAAGAATTGGGTTCTTGATTTTTGTTGAACTTTCTTCAAGATTGAACTTCTAGACTGAAAAAGCTGAACTGGGTTCTTGATTTTTGTTGAAATTTCTTCAAGATTGATGTATTTTGGTGGAAAAATCAAATGGGTATTGATTAATATCGGTGAAATTATTTGGGTGAAGCTAAAAATATTGAAAAAGCTTTTAGTAACTTGAATCTAGAGTACTAGGTTGATTGAGCATGATTAACATTGGTTTTGAGAATCATACCAGTTGAAAAAGGAAATTGAAGGTGAAATTTAGTTTTCGTATACAACATTATACATCATTATACAATATTATACAACATTATACAAAATTATAGTAAGTGTATAATATTGTATAATGTTATATATTAGGTGTCTAAATAGTGTTATACAACATTACTCCTTCTATTCGCTATTTCTGTTCGACTTTGGTGTAGTGGTATTTCTCGTTGAAGTAAGTTCCTCTTTCACATGTGTAGTTAAAGCTAATTTTGCTTTTCTATGTTGGTGAAATACTGGAATACATTATTATACATTCCATATACGAGTTTATACTAAGTTATACATTTTTATACATGTACAACATATGTGGACTTAAAACTGAAATTAAATTTTTTCTTACTTTTTCTCGAACAATCGATGTATAAGTCAATTTTTTGTTGATTTTTCTGCCAAATTGCGAATTTGTAGAAATTTTTTTAATTATTATTTTTTATTTCTTTTGTTTCTGCTATTTAGAACTTGGGATAGAAGAAAATTTAATTTTTTTCCAAGTTGCATTATAGTGGGTTTGCATTGTTGTAGTTGCAATAGGAATGTATATGATCGATTTAAGTTGGTTGTGTGCAAAGAATACCAAATCACATAGAGATCTATAAAGTTATATCTAGATGATGATATCATATTGTGAGACTTTAATGGGCTATACGGATGAAAACTTAAAATGATGGCTATGCGGATGAAAAGCATCTACGCATATTGTATTTTTATGCAATTATCCCAAAAAATATTATGACATATTTAAAACACAAAATTCAATTTTATTTTTAAATTGTATGTCCAGTCAAAGTATGTGCTAGTAATATAAAAGGCTAAAGGGGGAAGGTAAATCTTTTCTGATATTTGAAAAAAGAGGAATGGGTTGTCAAACTTCTTTAGTAGGCTGGTATAGTATGGTGTTTCGTCTATACTTTATATTCTTTTAAAGGTATGTTAATAGAAGATAGTTATCAATATCTGCTGAATACAATTTTTATAACTGTAATGCTCGGGCCAACTTATACATATCTCGACTAATTTAATGGGATATTTACTATCTCCCATCAGCAACAAATGTTAAGTAATTATGTCTGTCAAGGCTTGGACAAATGAGAAGAATAACCTAAAGAGTTTTTGCCTCTGCTGGATTCTTAAATCTGAAATCTTTTGGTTCTTAATTCACTTCATGACTAACTAGGGGTGTACAAACCGAACCGGAAAACCGCACCAAATAGAAAAGTCAAACCAAACCGATTAAAAAACCCGAGTAGGTTTGGTTTGATTTGGTTTGGTATTTAGTAAAAAAATCTGAACTAAACCAACATATAAATATATAATTTTTTATATATACTTTTAAGACTTTATATAGAATTTTATTTAAAAGATGTCTAGAAATATTTGTGTCACGATTCGGATTTTCCACCCTCGGGAGTCGTGATGGCGCCTACTCGTGAAAGCTAGGCAAGCCGCGTATTATAGAATCACTAACTTTTTTATTTAGCTTTTTTAACAATTTAAATTAACATGCGATTAACAATGAAATATTAACGATAAATAAATATATGCAGAAGACTTAATCTGATAACTTAGCCAACACAGTACGGCGATACCAACATACATCTCTACCCGAAATCCGGTGTCACAATATCACGGACCACCTACGAATACTACATACAAATATCTGGAAAGAAAGGTACAATCTGTCTCTGAAGCAAATAAAAACAAAATACATATAAAGATAGAAGAGAACGTCGGGCCTACGGACGCCTGCAGGACTACCTTGGGATCTCTCACTGGACTGAAGGCAGCCACCCAATGTAGAGTGTAGTATCAGCACAATCGACCCCATGTGCTGGTAAGTACCTGGCCTAACCCGGCGAAGTAGTGATGAGACTAGGACCAGACTACCAAATAAACCTGTGCAATTATATAATATGCAGCGGAAAATAAAACAGAAGTAAACAAGTAAAGATGGGACGGGGTACATGCTGCGGGGGAATATCACTACCAGCAGTAAATTAAGAGAAAGGCATAAGGTCAATCTAGAATTTACAGCGAAACAATAAGGAACTCGTAACCAATCCATAAACACTTTGTATTCTCAATTGTTACGGCGCGCAACCCGATCCTAAAACATAATAACACTGTTGCAGTGTGCAACCCGATCAATATTATTTATCACTGTTGCAACATGCAACCCGATCCAATTATATTAGTGTTGCAGCGTGCAACCTGATCCAATTATATCATTGTTGCGGCGTGCAACCCGATCCAAATATAATATTGTTGCGGCGCGCAACCTGATCCAAATATAGTATTGTTGCGATGCGCAATCCGATCCATATATACAGTTCAACACTAACCACAACTAGAGTCCCAGCAAGGGATCAATAAAGAAACAACACTATCCCGGCAAGGGAATCGACAATATAAGTAAATACGTCCCGGCAAGGGAAAATCAGCTATAACCAAACTTGTTCCAACATCTAACTACCTCAACTAGCACCAATACTCAATCATAAGTAATTCCCACTAGAATAATCATAATCCTTGCTCAACACAGAGAATCAACAACTTAGGCATTTGTAGTATTTATTAAGCACACAAAAAAATTCAATTTAAGACTCACGATCATGCTTGACACCAACGTATAGATACTCGTCATCATGCGTATACATCGTACTCATCAAGTAACATGTAGCAAATAGGACACAACTCCTAATCCCTCAAGTTAAGGTTACACCAAACACTTACCTCGAACTTCCACGGCCAACTTAAGCCTTAAACACCGCTTTTCCTTTAGAATTTGGCTCCAAATAAATTGTATCTAGACCTAATCGACTTAATAACATCAATAAATGCTAAACAATTCAATTCCAATGCTTAATTATAGATTTCCTATCATTCTTCCCAAAAGTCAAAAATCGACCCCGGACTCACTTGGTCAAAACACGAGGTTTGGACCAAAAACAGATCACCCATTTACCCACGAGCCCGAATATGTAATTAGTTTCGAAATCCGACCATAAAACGAGGTCTAAATTCCATTTATACAAAAAGCCCTAACTCTACCCAAATCCCTAATTTTCTACCCTTAAGAACATGATTTTAGGCCTAGAAATCTAATGGATGTTGATGAAAATTGAAGAAAATGAGTCTAAGATTACATACCTATGAGTTGGTGGTGAAGTTCTCTTTCAAAAATCGCCCAATTTGGAGTTTGGAAGAAGAAGTTATGAATTTTGGGTTTAATCTCATATGTTCTGTTACTGTTTAAATGACTGTGCAAAAAGATGCTATGTGATCGCGAACAAGCCTATGCGATCGCATAGGTTTGACTCTACTGACCTACGGGTTCCCGATCTAGGGCCGCGTTCGCATAGGGTTAAAACTACCCAGCCCCCGACCTATCTCCTATTCTATGCGTTCGCGTCAGCCCTAGTGCGTTCGCGTAGAGTGAACTCCTAAGGCTCCGCATTCGCACCTGGTTCTATGCAATCGCATAGTGCAAACCTGCCCCTTTCCCGTTTGTGCATTGCGTTCGCGAGGGTTACCACGTGATCGCATAGAGTTAAAAACTCAGACACCAGCAACAATAGAAATACCGGATTTCTAAGTCTAAAAACACTCCGACGCCTATCCGAAACTCACCCGAGCCCTCGAGTCTCCAAACCAAACATGTACACTACCTCAAAAATACCCTACGAACTCACTCGTGCGATCAAATCGCCAAAATAACATCAACAACTATGAATTTAGCATCAACATCATGAAATCACTTAAAAACTTCAAATTTTCCAATTTTCTCAAATATGGCCCAATTCACGTCATTTTAAGTCCGTTTCTTACCAAATTTCACAGACTTGACTTAAATCACATATAAGACTTGTGCCGGGCTCCGAAACCATAATACGGGCCTGATACCATCAAATTTTAAATGCATTTCATTTCCAAAACTCATAAATAATTCCAGTAAATAATTATCTTTAAAAAAATCATTTCTCGGGCTTGGGGCCTCGGAATTCGATTCCGAGCATACGCCCAAGTCCCATATTTTTCCACGGATCCTTCGGGACCGTCAAATCAAGGGTCTGAGTCCGTTTACCTAAAATATTGACCGAAGTCAACTTAAATCCATTTTAAAGTCAAAATTCATCATTTTTCACAGATTTTCACATAATGGTTTTTCGGCTACGCGCTCGGACTGCGCACGCAAATCGAAGTGATGCCGAAAGAGGTTTTTAAGGCCTCGGAACGCAGAATTCATTTCTAAAATGAGTGATGACCTTTTGGGTCATCACAATTTGAGATCCTCTCATGAGATATAATATTTAATAGAATTAAAAAGTGAATTCATCTTTATTTACTTTAAATAATAGATTTTATCACTTTCTTATTATGTGTTCTTAAAATGTGTCAATCATCTCTTTGTTCTTTCATATTCATATGCCAAGATTTCTTATATCTTTTTCGAATTTAAAGTAGTATTTCGATAAACTAAAATTACATAGAATATATCATTTTTAAGTATCATATTGATCTTTATGTTTAATTATAAATTCGGTTAACCTTGAAAGCGTACATCAACCAAAAATTATTTAGTAGATGCTTAAGAAAATAAACTATTATGTGTTACTAAAAAAGTTCTCCCATAAGAACACTTTAATAGATCATATGTTTGTTATTTTTTTTCAATAAATATATATTCACTTATCAAACTTTATCTATAAATTTAATAAAGCAAGATTAAAATAATATTCATGTAACAAAAAATCCAAAAAAATCCGACAAAATCGAACCAATTCAAACCGATATAATCGATTTGATTTGGTTTTAATAAAATCTGAACCAACCCGGTCCATGCACGCCCCTATCACTAACCTTTAATTCACACCCTTAATTGTTATTGCTGGATTCATTTAGGAATTTTCTTTTGCATGGATAGACAAGTGTGTACTAAATGTACTTGCATGTGTAAGATATGTGATTGGCACAACAAATTGGTAGTTCCAACTTCCAACTCATATGGAAGGTCCTATGGTCAATCCTAATCAAGAGTATCTAAAAGCAAACTTCAATGCAAAAGCCTGGAAGAGTTTAATATCAATTCAATCTCCCTATCTCCAATTACAATTTTAATATATCATCGAAAACTTTCTTGGATTTTCTGTTTTTCGAAAAAGATACTATTAATAGATATTTTATGTGGTCCCGTGAATATTTCGGAAAACTGTTATTTGGTCATTAAAGATAAACCATTTAAACGTGAATTATGTTAAATAATTGTGATCATCTATATCTCGTCTAAAATATTCATGTGGTTAGAGATGATATAATTTTATTTACTGAATTGTTTCTTCAACACGGTCATTTAAAACAATCATATTTGTTTTATGGGTCAAACACGTAAATTATTTAAATTATTTTGATAATGGATGACGGGTGAGACATGAACACATGAGAGAAAAAGAGATACTATTTATTATAATAACTATGGAACAAAAGAGAGTCACGAAACTTATAATATCTTGATTGAAGAATTAACCTAAATGACCGCTTATCCTGTCGCTTAAATTAAAAATAATCTGTGAATATACAATATATGATAATATATGTATATTATGCGCATAGACGTATATAATTAATATAAAATTTATGGGAAAAATAAATAATGAATCAGGCCATCTATTCATGTAAAGATCTTATTTACTAGCGCCCTTTAGCTAAATCTTCAACAATACTGTTTAACCAAAAAATAGAATTTTAATCAAAGCTAGAATTTAGAAGAACACGGGTTACTGATAATCGAAAGAATATGTAAAAGAGAGTAATTTGGGTAGCAAGAATATAATCAGGAGAAAAACAAGTAAACCAAAGTATATTCCAATAGTGTTTCGTGTCCCTACAATTGATCAATTATCTCTCTTTTATAGCTATTTGGGAGATATGCATTTTGCCTAAATCATAATGAGGCTATTATGAGTAATTAAAGATATTGAATGCTACGTTACATAATCATTATATTCAATACAGATTCTCTAACGTATTCAGCTTTTAATGCCCATTAAATACCGTATCTGCACTCTTTTATATTGTCAAATTCATTCCCTTTAATTCTTGGATATAAATGACTTAAATAGGTACGGGCGCTGAGTTATTTGAATAACTGTCTATGCCTCTTCCTTTGCCTTTGCCCGTATCTGTTGCAACTCGTACCTCTTTGCCAGTTGTCACTCTTTGACCAGTCTACATATCTTAACACGTCATCTTTATATGTAAACACATTTTTTCCCAATACAGATAGTCCCCCACTTTCCATTTATTCATCAGTTGAATATTTGGGAAGTGGATTTCATTAAAAGAGAATTTTTGTCATCATTAATGCTATGAAAAAATTGGCGCTATCGTAGTCGCTTCAATTTAATGCTCCGTACACGTGTCATTTTTCTATTAGCTCTGCAGTTTTGCAGCCCTTTTCAAGGTTTTTCCACTGTTCACGAAGTGTCAGTTATCATTATTATGGTCTTTTCATCACTGCACTTTTTCCTTTGGAGATTGTTTATCAATATAAATATAACTTCTTTCCTTGTCTTTTACCACATAAAGCTTACTGAACACTTAATTCCTCAAATCTATGTTTACTTCTTCCCCACATCATTCTTCTTCGCTATGTCTTCACCAAACCCTAACCCTAGGAGAGTTCTCATTGCTGATACCTTCCCCAATACCCCCATTAGAAGTAGAAGGGGAGGTAGGCTTCGTAGATTAGGGTATGCTCGTGGTGGTTCTTCTATGCCTTCTCCTAGTTCTGGCCCCTCTTCCAGAACTAGGGGTTCGCTTTCACAGAAATCTTCTTCGAGAGGTAAAGAGCCTTCTGAATCTCTTCGTGAACCCACAGTAGAAGAGATAGTTCCTATGGAACTATCTTTTTATCATGATAGAGAATCTCTTAGGAATCAAGTCTCTGGTTTAGATCGTGCTGACATCTACCCTACTCAGATTACAAAAGTTTTGACTCCCGTAGTTCGTAGAGACTGCCATTGGAGTAGTGATTTTCCTATAATTATCCCTAATCCAAATCAAAGAATCACCTCTTACTTAATTGGGTTCTCTCTTGTTTATACATACCATTTCACCTTAGGGTTTAGACCAGCTATTGACCCAGTCATTCTCGAATTTTGTCGTTTCTTCAATGTCTATTTGGGTCAAATTGGTCCAATCATATGGAGGGTTATTGCCTGTTTGAGGCATTTAACCAATACAGTTGGTGTTCCCTTTAACTTCCCTCACCTGATTCACCTTTACTCCCCTAGGCTTTTCCGCAATGGTATTTTTACACTAGTAGCCAGGAGTAAGAGGGTTTGGTGAGCCCTGAGGATGACAAGGACCGTGGCTAGTATGCCCGATTTGTTGTTGCCCCTACTGTCGGTTTAGTGAGCGAAGATAATGTTCCCTTCCCTGAGAAGTGGAATTTTGCACCTAAGACTCTTTTCTTTCATGTGCCTTTTTCTTAAAGTTTTGTCAACTTTTTTTTTAACTTTGCTCTTTTATTTTAGCAACCATAGGAGTTGTGGATGATGTTCCCAATTTCCGTGATTGGGTAGACAAGCTGTTGAAGACCGCATCAATGGATGGTAGATCTTGGAATATACTTTCTAACCGTTTTGGTTGGAAAGTAAAAACCCATGGTAAGAGTTTTTATTTTGTTTCATCTTTCATGCATATATATATATATATATTTTCTCTTATTGCTCTAACTTCCATCCTTCTTTTTATCAGGATTTGCTATTCGAGGAGTTACTGCCAAAGTAGTTGCGGTCTCCCGTGTCTCCTCGGGAACCCGTATTTATTTAGAAAGAGCTTGAGAAATAGTCTTTGGTTCTTCTTCTACGAAGAGAAAAGCTGTTGAAGAATAAGACTCTGAAGAGGAGGAAGATGGGGGGTCCTTGGTGACGAGGCCACGAGCTAGAAGACGCATCATCTCTGATGACAAAACTAAAGCATCCCCCTGTCTTTCTGTTTCTCTCACCGAGCCTATTGAAGCCTTGGTAATAATTCCTGACGATGACGTCACTCCCCCTGATACTCGTGAGTCCATCGAACAACTTTTTATCAGCGGATTTGGCCATGAAGGTTTAGGGCCCGTCTTAGATGAAACACCCTTAGCCTCTTTTTCAACTCTCGTGCATGTGATTCCTTCCTCACCAACCCCAGTTGTTTCTATTCCTTCCTCTACTGTTTTCACCTCTTCTACTACTTCTCCTTTGACAATTCCCCCTCCTATCGTTCATCATACTGAAGTGGGCTCTTCAAGTAGAAGTGCCGCTATGAGGAGGGTAATTATTGAAGTTCCTGCTGAGGGCAGTCTTTTGAGGAAGTTAGGTCAGAAAGATGTATGGCTAGAACCTTTAATTGGCCCAATTGAAAAATCCAAGCTAGAGAGTCATATCTCCTTGACTCTGATGAATGATATTGTGCACACCACTTTGAAGGTATTCACTTTCTCTTTTCCTTTACTCCTTTACTTTGTAATTTTTCCAATCTTTGGGATTCTTACTTCCCTTTTTTTAGGCCAATCTTATCGGTATAGAAATAATGAACAGAATCCCCCTCTTGGAGCAGTTAGCACGTGATTCTTAGATATAGGCAATTAATTGGAAAGAACAGTTTGAAAGCTTGCAGATTGATAAGGAATACTTAGAAGAGAGTAAAAATACCTTGGAGAAACAGGTACGGGCTTTGACTTCGGAGCTGGCGACTGAAAAGGCTTCCTCGAGTCAAGCAGATAAAGAAAAAATTCGTCTTGAGACTTCTTTCTCAGAACAGCTGTCCAAGGCCAGTGAAGAAATTAGGGGATTGAAGGTTCTCTTGGATGAGAAAGAGGTTTACGCTAGAGAGCTCGTTCAGAATCTGTCTCAAGCACAAGAAGACCTCCGAGTTTCTTCTGATAAAGTTTGCGCTTTGGAAAGCTCCCATGCCTTTCTTCAAGACTCTTACACAGTTGTTGGCCGAGAATGAGAATTTGAAGAACGAGATTGCTGGCTGGGAAAGGGATTACGAGATTCTTGAGGATAAGTCTACTGTGGAAGTAAGTTGGGCGTCCTTGAATTCACGCTGTGATACCCTAATTGAAGCTGGCCAAGAAAACTTCAACTTTGAGGCGGAGTTAGATAAGATTAATGAAACCATTGAAAAAGCTCAGCAAACTTAGGATTTCCCTTCTCCTGTGGTCGAAGCTCCCGTGAATGTTGAAGTTGATACGGATACCCCAACTCTTCCAAATCTAGTCGAGCATGTTGTTGTAAGTCAAATTGAACCCGCAACTGTTGATGCTTCTGCGCAGATTGAACGTTGCTATTGATGTTTCTACTTTAGTTCCTCCAACTTCTCAGTGATCAGCCTTAGTTATTTGAATAACTTTGTTTTTGTTTCATTTGAAAAATTGTGGTGAAACCCTTGGTTCCATTTAAGGGTTTATTTTGAGAATTAAAGTCCCTAGACCTTTTATGGGGTAGTTTGAATAAACAATTCATAGTTTTATGACTAAGTTCGTACTTAGTCTTAAGTTTTTAAATATTAAGAAGTTTTTCATGTTATTATCTTGAACTTCTGTTTATTTTATTCTTGACTTTATTTTTAAGGACTTACAGAATAACTTGCATTTTTGTTTTTCGAAAATGCTTCTGTTATCCTCATGACTAATTAATTTGAACATGAGTTTTATAAAAGAGGGCCCTTTTATATTTCGACACTTAATAAAGAAGAAGTCTCAACTTCATAATGGTGTTAACATACGATAAAAGAAATAGGAACATACATGTTTCTTTGAAATAACTTTGACAAGTTTTTATTTGAACTTTGTCTAGTTTTGAATAATACTTTACATTTATTTAAAGTACATCTATAACTTTCTCGTAACTGTTTTTCTTGTAACAGATTTAGAAGAAAAAATAATAAACACGAGGTTTTTATTTATTATTTATAACCCTTTTAGTACATAGCCTTTACCCTAACAATAGTAAGGTTTTCTTTGGCCTTGGCTCGTGACTTCGTGACTTTTACTCTGCACTTGACTCTTTCAGGCTTGATTTTTCCTCCATCTTCTTTGCCTTCTTTATACACATGCACGTGTATATTATGTAGTCTCCCAGTGTTTGAGTGTTGAAGTATGAAGCCTCGAGCACTTGATTGTTTCTCTCATTTGGTCCTTTTCCTGAAAAGGAAAATATACGGGACTCGGAGGTGCGATTATAGATGAAGACTGCTTAACCCGTTCGTATTTCTATCAAAATAATTGTAAACCTAGGCCAGGAATTTTAGTTTATTTCGTGTGCCTTACAGATCGTGACTCATCATTTAGTACAGGTTAGCGTTTTGCCTATCATCTAAAATCGTTAGTAAAATTTTAACAATTCAAAAATTAAATTTAAATATTGATACCTGACCATGGGTATTCCTTAGAAATAGTATCTCTTCAATTGAACAACATTCCAATGTGAAGGTAGTATCTTTCCATCCATTGTCTCCAATTCATATGCTCATTTTCCTGCACTATCACGAACTCTATAAGGTCCTTCCCATGTTGGACTTAATTTACCTGCGACAGCTGCCTTTATAGATTGAAAAACCTTTTTAAGCACGAAGTCCCCAATTTTGAAGAACCAGAGGCGTGCTTTCCTATTGTAGTATCATTCTATGACCTGCTTCTGTGCTGTCATTCTTATTAGTGCAGCTTCTCTCCTTCCTTCGAGTAAATCAAGATTTAAACGCATCTCCTTATCATTGGACTCTTCTGTTGCCTGCGTGAACCTTGTACTTGGCTCCCCTATCTCAACGAGAATTAAAGCTTCTGCTCCATAAACCAACGAAAATGGTGTTTCTCCCGTACTTGTTTTCGTCGTTGTACGATATGCCCATAAAACACCAGGTAGCACTTCTGGCCAACTCCCTTTTGACTCTTCTAATCGTTTCTTTAAATTGTTGATAATGACTTTATTTGTTGATTCTTCTTGCCCATTACCCACCGGATGATAAGGCGTAGACGTAATCCTTTTAATTTGCCAACTTTGAAGGAATTCTGTGATTTGAGCTCCTATAAACTGAGGGCCATTATCACATACGATCTCCTTTGGTACACCGAATCGGCATATGATATTCCGCCAAATAAAATCTTTGACTTCCTTTTCTCGCACCTATTTGAATGCTCCTGCCTCTACCCATTTAGTAAAATAATCAGTGAGTATGAGCAAAAATTTTACTTGTCCTTTTGCTTGTGGTAATGGACCTACGAAATCCATTCCCCATTTCATAAATGGCCACGGCGCGATGACCGGATGTAATAACTCCGCAGGTCTATGCATATTGTTACAGTACCTTTGACATTTATCACATTTGGCCACGAAACTTTCTGCTTCTTCTTCCATTTTAGGCCAGTAATAACCTGCCCTAATTAAGGTTCTTACCAGTGATCTTCCGCCTGCATGATTCCCTCAATGTCCTTCGTGTATTTCTCTCATTATATACTCCGTTTGAGAAGGTCCGAGGCATCTTGCTAAGGGACCACCGAACATTTTATGATATAGATTGCCTTGCTTTAAGCAGTA
Organism: Nicotiana tabacum; assembly: GCF_000715075.1. Classification (NCBI taxonomy): domain Eukaryota; kingdom Viridiplantae; phylum Streptophyta; class Magnoliopsida; order Solanales; family Solanaceae; genus Nicotiana; species Nicotiana tabacum. The sequence continues at coordinate 127,122,886 of NC_134095.1, forward strand.
CCGAGCAGCCTTTTTTCGAAGCGCATGAGCTTTTTTCTTATCATCAGGGATGGTACCATACTGCAAAAAAGTTATAATCTCGTTCCTCCAATCCCAAGTTAAATTATTAAAATTTACCTCATTCTTATCAGGGTCGAGAACTAAATGAAATAAATGTATAACTGAGGCATTTGCATCACTTGCCACATCAGCCGCAGATGTGAGATTATCTAGGGCGTCCGCTTCAACATTTTCATCCCTTGGTATTTGTATAACTTTCCAGGTTTGAAATTGCTTTATCAATTCCCGTACCTTTTCTAAATACTGTTGCATCCTCGATTCCCTAGCTGTATAAGTCCCTAGCATTTGATTAACCACGAGTTGCGAATTTCTTTTGATTATAATCTGATTTATGCCAAGTTCTCACGCCAATTCTAGACCTGCAATTACAGCCTCATACTCCGCCTCATTGTTAGTTATAGAATGACGTTTAATAGCTTGTCAAATGGTTTCACCCATAGGTGGTACCAAAACAATCCCTAAACCCGCATCTTTTACGTTAGATGAACCATCAGTGAATAAAGTCCAAGTTCCTGGGTTAGATCCATTGAACACCTGCAATTCTTTCTCTACTTCTAATTGCATCCCCTGGCTAAAATCAGCCACGAAATCAGCTAATACTTGTGATTTTATAGCAGTTCTAGGTTGGTACGTGATTTCATATTCACTTAACTCTATAGCCCACTTAGTCAACCTACTTGATAACTCATGCTTACGTAATATATTACGTAAAGGGTAGGCAGTTACTACAGCAATAGGATGACACTGAAAGTAAGGTCTTAACTTCCTAGATGTCATGATTAATGTGAGTGCAAGTATTTCTAATTGAGGATACCGCATATCCGCATCTAACAAAGATTTACTAACATAATAGATGGGGGATTGTTTACTTTGTTCTTCCCGGACCAAAACAGCACTTACCGCTACTTCTGAAACAGCAAGGTAAATGAGTAGTCTTTCCCCAGCCTTTGGTTTTGCCAGCAAAGATGGATTTGATAAGTATGTTTTCAAATTCCTGAGTGCCTGTTGACATTCCTCATTCCATTCAAAATGATCCTACTTTTTAAGGGCTGAGAAGAATTTAAAGCACTTCTCTAATGATTTAGAAATGAATCTTCCCAAGGCTGCAATTCTCCCTGTTAATCTTTGAACTTCTTTCTTGTTTGAAAGTATATCAGGGATTTCTTCAATGGCCTTAATCTATACAGTATTCACTTCAATACCACGGTCAGAAACAAGAAAACCCAAAAACTTACCTGATGCAACACCAAATGCACATTTCTCGGGATTTAACTTCATATTAAATTTGCGCAAAATTGAAAATATGTCAGATAAGTGTAATATGTGATCTTTTGAATACTGAGTTTTAACAAGCATATCATCTATATACACTTCCATAGTTTTTCCTAAATGCTCTTGAACCATTTTGGTAACTAACTTCAGATACGTTGCACCTGCATTCTTTAGACCAAAGGGTATTACTTTATAACAGTAAGTCCCCCTGTCTGTTATGAATGAAGTTTTTTCTTCATTTCCTGGATCCATTTTAATCTGATTATAACCTGAATATGCATCTAAAAAACTTAATAGCTCATGACCTGCAATTGTATCAATCAAATTGATCTATGTGTGGTAGTGGAAAAGAATATTTAGGGCAGGCTTTATTAAGATCTATGTAATCTACACAAACCCGCCACTTACCATTCTTCTTTGGAACTATAACTGTATTAGCTAACCAGTTAGGATACTTCACCTCACGAATGGAACCAATTTTTAGCAATTTTTTGACTTCTTCTTGAATCACCTGATTCTTAAAAGTTCCTTGCTTTCTTTTCTTTTGCTTGATAGGAGGGTATGATGTATCTTCATTTAATTTGTGGTCATCATCTCCGATGGTATCCCTGTCATGTCAGAGTGAGACCAAGCAAAGCAGTCCACGTTAGTTTTCAAAAATCCAATTAACTTACCTCTCATGCCTTGGCTAAGATTGGCCCCAACGTAGACTTTCTTATCAGGCCATTGAGAAAATAATACAATAGGCTCTAATTCCTCTATTATTGTTTTGATATTTTCATTCTCTTCTGGTTCTTGAATGGTATCAGGCCTTGAATCTACATCTGTTTGCCCCTGTTCAGTTGAGGTTTGTGTTTTGGTGTCCTTAACTGCCTTCTGTGATTGCTATTTTTCTTCATTTCTCATGCTTGTATCTGCAACGGAGTTGATAGTCCTAGATGTATGTTGATCTCCACGAATTTGACAAATTCCCCCATAGCGACAGAAATTTGATAATTTGATGGAAGGTTGAAGGAACTGCATCCATATTGTGGATCCATGGTCTCTCAAGGATCATGTTGTAAGTCATCTCCATATCTACTACTTGGAACTTTGTATCTTTGTCGACTCCTTCAACGAATGTGGTGAGTGTTACTTCTCCTTTCATCACAACACTAGAATTATCAAATCTAGATGGAATATGCGCCTTTGGTATTACTTTATCTTCAGCTTTCATCTCACGTAACACTCTTAGCAAAATAATGTTCACGGAACTACCTGGATCAATCAAAACTCGTTTTATGTTAGCATCATATACAATTAGAGATATTACCAGTGCATCGTTATGAGGGGTTAATACGCCATCTGCGTCTGCATTATTGAATGTAATGTTGTCTTCCTCTAAGATATGCCGCACCCGTTTCTTTTGGGTAATTGTAACTTTGGAAATTTTGTTAGCTGTAGTATATGATATACCATTGATGTCTTCACCCCCACTTATAACGTTGACAGTTCTTTTGGGGGAAGGTGGTTTTGGAGGTTCCTGCATGTTCTTCATGTAAGCTTGCTTACCTTTCGCACTGAACAACTCAGTAAGATATCTTTGTTTCAATAAATGATCAACTTCACTTTGTAAAAATCTGCAGTCTGTTGTTTTATGCCCGTGATCATTATGAAACTCGTACCAATGATCAGGGTTGCACCTGTTTGGATTCGATCTCATTTTTTTGGCCATCGAACCTTATCACCCATGCTTCTCAAAATAGCTACGAGCTCGGAGATGCTAACGTTAAAATTGTAACCACCGAATCTTGCTTTTAAGTTTTTATCATCATCTCATGACTCATAGTTGTTTCGATCGTTCCCAAATCTTGATGAAGAACCTGATTCTCTATTCCTTGATCTGTGATCATACCTTTGATTGTCCTGTTTTGACCGTGAATCTTTTCCCGCAGGTCTCATATACGGCTCGTACCTGTTTTTACCAGATTTTTTTTGGTCTCCGCACGTCTCGAAGTTACCTTTTCTTCTTTTTGAAATCGCGGAACAGTATCTTCTTCGATCCTCAGCTTCGTGCTATACCTGTTATAAACATCATTCCACGTTGTAGTCGGGAATTCACGAAGGCTTTCCTTGAGTCTCCTCGTAGCTTCCGAGCTTTTCTCATTCAAGTTACTTATGAAAGCTATAGCTGCCCAATTATCAGGTACACGAGGTAAGGTCATTCTTTCACGTTGGAACCTGTCCATGAATTCTCTAAGCAATTCTGAGTCCCGTTGCTTGATCTTGAAAATATCTTCCATTCTTTTTTCGATTTTTTGAGCTCCCGAGTGTGCTTTAATGAAAGAATTTGCAAGCTCAGCAAAAGAGTTTATAGAATTTTCGGGTAAAAAAGAATACCATGTTAATGCATCCTTGGTGAGTGTTTCACCGAATTTTTTGACTAATACTGATTCAATCTCCTGCTTAGTCAAATCGTTGCCTTTTACGCCTGTTGTGAATGCAGTCACGTGATCTCGTGGGTCTGTTGTTCCATCGTATTTTGGAATATCAGGCATTTTGAATTTCTTTGGAATTGGAAGGGGAGCAGCATTTGGCTTCCAAGGCTGTTGAGAATATTTATCCATATCTACCCCTTTGATTACGGGCAGCACCCCGGGTATTGGCTCTATACGGTCACTTTGCTCCTTGAGCTGTTTCTGCAATGTTAGTATTAAATTTTGCAAATCTGAATTAACTAAATTACCTAGTTCTCCCTCTTGCGATTCACTGGGGGTTCTACCGCTACCTGAATTAACAAGCCCAGAACGAGGGTTCTCCAGAGTGTTGTTATTTGGAGTAGGTGTGGGTGGTGCAGCAGGTAACTGGCTAACCAAGGACTGAACGACTTTATTGACCTGCGTGGTAATAAGTTTTTGCAAAGCCTCATCCATAACTTCAACATTTTCGAATTGAGCATGTCCATCTGTATGAGATCCATCAGGAGTGCCTTCACGAGATCGCCAAGGAGAGTCTCGTGGAGAAATAATCAGTGCGTTATTATCCTGAGAGTTTCTCTGAAGTTGTTGGTTTGTTTGGTTTTCTTGGTTTCCTTGAATGTTGTCATTGTTGTTTGACATAGTTGATGCAACAAGGAAATTAAGCGAAAAGAAAATAGATTATCAGATTCCCGGTAACGGAACCAATTTGTTTAACCAAAAAATGGAATTTTAGTCAACACTAGAATTTAGAAGAACACGGGTTACTGATAATCGAAAGAATATGTAAAAGAGAGTAATTTGGGTAGCAAGAATATAATCGGAGAAAAACAAGTAATCCAAAGTATATTCCAATAGTGTTTCGTGTCCCTACAATTGATCAGATATCTCCCTTTTATAGATATCTTGGAGATATGCGTTTTGCCTAAATCATAATGAGGCTATTATGAGTAATTAAAGACATTGAATGCTACGTTACATAATCATTATATTCAATACAGATTCTCTAACGTATTCAGCTTTTAATGCTCATTAAATACCGTATCTGCACTCTTTTATATTGTCAAATTGATTCCCTTTGATTCTTGGATATAAATGACTTAAATAGGTACGGGCGCTGAGTTATTTGAATAACTACCCGTGTCTCTTCCTTTGCCTTTGCTCGTATCTATTGCAACTCGTACCTCTTTGTCAGTTGTCACTCTTTGACCAGTTTACATATCTTAACACGTCATCTTTATACGTAAACACAATTTTTCCCAATACAAATACATTCTCATATTACTCTCGTGTCTTTTCAACCGCAGTAACGACCTTTGACTTGAAAAGCTCCAACAGTTTTGCTTCTTTATTCTACTAGAAATCAAGCAAAACGAAAAATTACCTTTGTCACACATGAAAGTAGTAGTAAATGCTTAATAATTCTGACAATTATTGCATTTGTAAGGCATTTAGTTTTAGTTTGTCCTGGCAGACCATGAATTACGCAGACTGAGTCTACACTATTTTCTTGTTATTCCCTGAGAGTGTCAGAAGGTAAAAATTCGAAGTTGAAGTCTTCTAATGTTAGGTCAAGTCAAACGTGGTCTTGTTTTTGTACAGAGAGTACTTAAGGCATGCATGGACAGATCGTAAGATTCTATATTGGACTTTAATCAGTCAAAGCAGGAAACAGGACATAGACAATATTATAATTATGCCATATACGAATTTAATGCCCTTATTAATTCTTAGGTTTTTTTTTATGCTCTCTCGTCTTGCTTTAGTGGTATTTTTTTTCCTGATTTATATTTTATAGACTGAAAGTGCAAAAATGATTTTGTATACAAGATACTACATGTAATCGCGCATAGTTGATAATATTTGTACCTGGAAATAAAGGTCGGTAATATGTTATAACAAGCGCAAAATTTCTTGCGCTAATCAATCTATAGTACTACTTAATTCCATCTTATCTATGAGGTACACATTAACTGAGCACAAAGTTAAAGGAATTTCTTTTTTAAAACTTGTGGCCTAAAACAAGCTATAGATATTTATTTTTCTATTATTCATATCAAACTAGGATAAAATGAAAAGTTTAAAATTAAATTATTTTTAAGCATAGAAAGATATATTATTCCTTTTTGATAGACTAAAAAGGAAAGTGCATCATATATTAAAAGGAGCATTTTGAAAAATAAGGTAAGAAATTTATTATAGTCCGTATAAGTTAAATCCTTTTATTTATTTTTTCCTGCACTTCTTCTGTTGTAATGTATACAGAGTTCATAACAGTTTAAGCGGACATGACTTCCACCGGTAACTCTAGAACAAGTCGTTGCTACTTATCTCGAAGACAGTGCAGATTGCAACTAGTTGAAAATCATGTTAAAAGCTAAATTGAATTAAATTAATTTAATATTTTAAAATCAAAATAAAAATATTCAAAAACTATACAAAAATACAACAAAATTATAATTCTTCTTATATCAATATAGTAAAAAAAAATACAATCAAAATTCATGTAGTGACGGGAGAGTATATATGAGAAAGTTTGATATAATGATATGCTAAACCGTTAGCTAGACTACTTAATCCTGTCATCTAGTTTCAAATACTCTTTACGAAAAAAGAATTAGATTTAGGTTGAGTGGGTGCATTCATAAATAAAAGATTTTAATGGTTTTTGAATTTCTCCACAGATCTGTAAATGAATAAGATACCAAAAGAGTAACAGTTGGCAAGTCTTACGAAATAATTAATTATGTCAGGTGGAATACTGAATTTTGAGCCGTCAAAAAGTGACAGCATGTCTGCAGAGGTTAACTTAGAACATCTGGATTCTGGAGCAAACGAATGTAAGGGATGTTCCATTTGATCTGCTGCCGAAAGACATATGGTAGGAAACCTTAACTGTTGATCTTTAGAATCTCTTTCAATGAATTTATTGAGTTGGTTATATTGAAATCTACTCCAATCAATCCAACTTAATAACTTTGATATATTTCTCCCTACTCCTTGATTCATAGTACTATTTAATTACAGCATGATAGATGTTATAATGTTGAAAGTTTAACTTTTTTTTAGTAACATAATGTCCGGGTCAAGTTGCGCGCATGCACCTCAATTATTTTATCCTGCTATATCCCACCAATAAAGGTACCAAATAACTCTGTCTACTAAAGCTTAAATAGATCGTTTTGGAACACACATTTTAAAATATTTTTTTATCTTAAACTTCGTGTTCAGTCAAAGTATATCACATAAAACATAATGGAGGGAATAGTTCTTTTTTTTTTGTTTGCCTCTATAGGTATTTTATCCCGAGATCTCATAGTTCTCTTATCGCTTCATTGACCGGGTGCTTGAAATTTGAAAGTTCAAACTCCTTATAGCATTAAACAATATCTATATCTCACTACTTTTCCCGGATCTTACTAGACTGTGTGCTATCCTCACTTGCCCTTCCAATCTTTCTGATACAAATTGTAATTTGTAAAAACTCAATAAGTCTAATTAATTAGGATAGATGTATCCCCTATATAGTTGGATTCATTATTTGTTCTCATGCTTATTCTCTGACTGTCATTCTAAGCCTTTAATTCCTCAACTACTTGTATGTATATATACTTTCATCAAGAATTATATTGTAGTTTTTTTTCCTTCTTTTGGTTCTTATTTTGGGAGGGGAAAATTTGATGAGTAAAACATAAAGAGGAAAAAAAAATTAGCATATGAGAGGGTCTCTTTCAAAAATTAATCATGAAAGAGTAATTATTGGCTTATTGCTAACTCTAACAATTCTGTTAAAACAAGTACACAAAGGGAAAGTACCAAGGATTCCACTTATACATATATATAAACTACATGTGGTCAAACCTTATTCAACTTATTCATTGCAGCTAGTAGATTTGCACATAAAGTCTCATTTATGTATCATAATAATTAAGGTCCAGTGCCAATTCACCGTAATAACGAGTGAGTAAAAGCAAACTTAATTGTTCAAAGCTGTACGACCATAGTTATGGTCAAACCCTATTCAAATGTATTTTTCACAGCAACTGGCAGAAAATTGCATGTAAAAAAATCATTAATGATACACATTGTTTAATATATATGTTTAGGATGTCCCTTGTAACAGATATTTTCATGAACACTGCTTCTGTTTATTTTGAAGCGCAATTGGATAGATAAAAGAAGTTCAAATAAAATAAAATAAGCTGCTGCAAAAGTTAGGGTACAACATAAGTCAACGATAAATATTGAAGGATACCTGACAATAGCAATCAAGATACCACAAATATTAGGAAGTGATATGCAATATCTCGTCTCTTCAATTTATGGCTAGAATTTGCATTAGAGGGAAAAAAGAAAAAAAAGAGAGAGAGGCTCTAATAATTGGAAGACCTAGAAAGCTCAATCAAGACGTTTAAACATATGATTACATGGCAGAAGGTGAGGTATATATAGTTTCAAATTCGACTTGAGCATCTAAATTTGGATCAATATATAGCGGTAAAAATATTGCCGAACAAGGTTGTAGTACCATGTTCAAGTGTGTCCAAAGAACAGCAAAGCAAACGAAGCATACCCAAAAATAAACCAATCTCTTGGACTGCTATGATAAATAGCACCAGATTTCAAAGTAGCACGATCTAATCAAAATTTTCACCAAATTGAACACATCTAGCATATTTTTTCACAATAGCAAGAGCGTTAACTATAACTAACACGGTTGAGTTCACCTCCATAGAACTCAACAAAAACACCAATTTACTATAAAGATTTACTACTACTCAGAGGCGGATGTAGTGAATAACTAACGAGTTCAACGAAACCATAACTTTCGATGCGGTGTAAAAAATTTATATGTAAAACTTCATTAAAATTACAAAATAGTGGATATGAACCCATGGGATTTAAATCCTAGATTCGCCTCTGCTGGTACTAGCACTTGAAATATGAAGTCGTTAGACATTTGGATATACTTGAGGAACAAAAAACTCATGCTCACATAATATATTTTCATGTAGTACCATAAACATCTAAACTATTGGTTTTAGTGTGTGACAATTTGTTTACTTTCTAGTTGAAGTGCATAAAGATTTCACCTTAAATATAGTTTTTTGCAATATTTCCGTGTACGTTATAATCAAAGGGCTTTTTCATTCAAATTCTTATCCAAAATTTACTTCATGTTTAGGGCTTTAATGTTTACTGTTGATTATTTAGTTGAATAAATTAATCATCAGTTTTAATATTTGATGTTTCTTCTCCTCATGAATGAAGGTTAGATTTCATGAAAAAAGCTACTCCATTTAACAATAGCAGTCGGAATTTGCATATTTATGACTTCCGTCTTTTTAAACTTGTAGATGAGTAGTAAACTAAGTTCAGTATAAATAAAAATAAATGAAGTAGAAACTACTGAATTAAAATCTCACCAGAAAATTCATCAATTACACCTAGTAAACGCATGCATTAGATATAATGAGATAAACAAGACTATAATCTTGCCAATTCTGGGTACAAGTTTGACTGGCTAATTAAGGCCATCTATTTATGAAATGATTCAAAAGAGGCATAAAACTTATGGTTGGCACTGCTCTTCTTCATTTTTTCCATCTGGGGTTGGAAGAGATTTTCTCCCAATTTATTATATATGGATTTGAATTTAATCCTGAAGTAAATTGCCGTATCCAGGAAGGTCTATGCATTCAAAATTCGAATAGTTATTCTTCCAATCAACCTGAACAACAAAGGCTAATTTATTTGTCAAAACTACAATATGCCATAATTTGGTACAAGTTTAATTGACTGGCTAATGTATTTTAAGGCCAGTATTCATGAAGTGATTCAAAGGGGCATAAACCTTCTAGGCAGCACTACTCCTCATCATTGTTCTTATGTGGGTTGGAAGAGGTTTTCTCTCCAATTTATTATATTGACTTTAATTTATTCTGAAATTAAGAGTTCATTATCCACCGAGTTTTCAACCTGCATCATTTGTTACACGAGATTTCTCTGTTATAAAATAAGAAACTGCCTTACCCTTGAGGCTCCTGTGTCAAAATGCTAGCTTTTCTAGAGCTTATTCTATTTAATTATGCAAGAAATAAATTTAGTCAGCATTTAACTATTCTATAACAAGCAAGAAATATCATGAAACTTAGAAATTAAAAAGAGCATATATATATTTTAAAATAAAGTTGTGCTATAAGGTGGCACATTCCTTTCACTCATCCAAAATAAGAAGAAAAAAAATACAGAGAGAGAACATATATAACTGGTGAATTAATCAAACAACAAATTTTATTCATAAACACATTCTCTGTCTTGTCTATACCAAGCAGAAAAATTAGGTCAAAACAGTACTAGAATTTTTCCATATTGCATAAATCAACCAAAAAAAAATTATCAAACAGGGTAAACATAGGAGATATAACACTGTAAAAAGTAACAAAAAGTTGCCTAAGTACAACTTAAGACCCAGTTGAATTTATTCCTGCCTGTGATGTCTGCAGGATAAATGTTTTTCTTGGTCCAGTGGCTGAAATTGATAACTGGAGTTTGCCAAATAAATTGAGCTAGGGTTACCTGCATATGCCATTGGTGCATATTCCCAGTTCCCAAGGAAACCCAAGAAGCAATTTCCAGAATCTAAGCCTCCTATTGCTGCTGTGGAATTTGCATAGTAATTTGAAATGAACGGATGTTCTAGAGACTGAGAACTTGCTTCAAGGGGAGAATCCTTTTCTTGATTGACACTTGTATTATTATAAGAATTGTTGTTGGAGTATTCTTGATCAAGAAAACCACTATTGCTTGATGACCCTAAATGGTCAAGAATATTAGTACCACTATTAGGGTTTGTTTCATACCATTGTTTATTGCACTTTTTGTCAAGACCTTTAATCATCATTTTCTCTTTTGTTCTTTCCCTAGCCCTTGCTCTTGCTTTGTTTCTTGACTCCCTCTTATGTGGATTATTTTGCACCATTTCACTCAATCTATCATTCATGTTTATGTCTTTTCCTCTCTCTTTCCCTTCATTATTTGAGTTCTCCTCCCATCTTGATAGTACTTCACATTCAGACATAAGAGATTCACTCTTTTGATCTTCACTACTTGAACTATTACTATTAATAATCTTGTTACCATCACTATAATCCTTTTGTGGTATGTTCTCTGAGAGCTCAGTTATGGCATTATTGGATTTGGAAAACAACCATTCTATAGTTTTACTTGCCTTATCAAAGCCTAACATGTCTTGGAGATCGAAGAACTTACGCGCTATGTGAAGTGACAATCTCACTCTCCGATCTCTCACACCTTGAGCAGTGCATATCTTGCTATGCCTATCTTTCTTCCCAGTTCTCCTTCGCGGTGGCGTTGCACTGAGATTTCTCTTCTTTGATGATGTTTTAGCTGCCTCAATAGACATTTCCTCCTTTGAAGCCTCACAAGAAATATTATGAGTAAAATTGCTCTCTTTGACATGGTGATGATCACCAGCCTCTTGATCTTGGTGATGCTGATGAGACAATATTTGGTTCAAGGGCAACTCGTTATTGTGATCATCAAGAAATGGAGAAGGGAAATTCAAGAAAGATGCAAGATCTTCTTGCCTTGAACTTGAACTAGGGTTTTGATGATGATTATATGTAAAAGACTTTTCAAGTAATGCTTTTGAGGTGTAGGGATTAAAGGGTTCTTGGCTGTTGCCTGAAGGAAACATTTGTAGAGTTTTGTCAAAAGAAAACCCCAGAAAAAGTAATGGCTAAATTAGGTTAAATTGTTCAGCTTATAATGGAAAGTGTTGCTTTATTTTCTATCTTGAACATGTGCAAGTAGGAAAGGTTGAGGGGAAGGAAGGATAGGGCTTGACTATAGCTATGATCAAGAAGACAAGATAGCGGTGGTGGTGGTTGGAAGGATAAAATATAGATTCTGCAGACCATGGAAAATTAGAAAAGTAAAGGTATCTATTTATATTCGAATCTCACTCTGTCTTTCAAATAGTAATATTTTGTACAATCACTCTGATTTAGTCCATCTCTCAAATTTATGTGACACTGCCTTTTTAGTCTATCTCTCAAATAATGACATTTATTTATATTTACACAACATCTAACTTGAAACTTCTCATTTTAACATTAGTAACATGATTTATATATAGTATAATTATCTACCACTTGTTTTAAATCAAATTAAAGTTTTCAAGTCTTTTTTTCTTTCAAAAAATTTGTGTTCGGTCAAACACTCTCCTATAAATTAGGACCGAGGGAGAATTAATTTATTACAACAATCTAGCCAATTTAAAACGCTTTAGTATTTCAAACTCTGACATGATCTTTTTTATCAAACTAATTAAGTACTCCTTCTGTCTCAACTTAAAGGCATAAATTGAAGGGCGCGGCATTTAAGGAAATAATATAGACTTTTAGAATTTATGCTTTTAAAATTTATATTTTTAAATATATCATAATATTTGTATGGATATAAAAAATTTAAATTTATAATTTTAAATATGTCATAACATTTTATGTGATCGTAAGAGCTTGTTAATTATTAAGGATAAAATAAGGAGTTCAAGGTAAATTATTTTCATATATAAAAATGTGTCTTTTTTCAGAACGAACTAATTACTAAGGAAATCTCATGATTTTTTTCTTTTTATTTTTTGAATGTAGGGAATACCTTTAACCATTGCGTACTTGTTATGGTGTTCAAGCAAGGATGCCTGTGCCTCACTATTTCACTTGATACATATTACCACCTACAACTACAAATAACTTTGCTTACCAAAATATAAGAATATGAGAAGAAATTACTTCACCTTTAGACTTTAGCTACGAGATTTGCACACTGCTCTCACATGACTTTCACAAGCTTCGTTAGCCTTCACTTCCATCATTTTTTCATTATATAAACTACAATTAAAATGAATATGGAGTAAATAAAGTCTAGTCAAATACAGTTAGTATAAAATAAAATCACAGTACATGTTTTGGAATAGATGATAAGAGACAAAATAGAATGTGACAGTACTGTCACCGGGAGCAGGTGAGAGAGATTGATAGCAGTCAGACTTAGAGGGAGGTGGAGCTACGGAGCGTGGGAAGAAAAACTCATCATATATTATATCAATTCAATAAATGTATATTATATGTTCTAATATATAATTTTATTGATAAATTATAATTAATTAATATATATTATAATCTTTATTTTCTTAAAAACTCCATATGTCTCCATTTATGCGATATTTTTCACTTTTTCATATTCAAACATCCTAGTTTTTTATTGTATATTTGGACACAAAATCTTTAATTTTTTCATAATAAAATGTACTATATATTTAGAACTATGAAAAAAGTTCTATAAGTAACAATTTAAAATATATAAAAATTATAGTCAAAGAATAATTTATTTGACTTTTGAAATCTGAATACTATTACATGGGACAAAAGGGAGTACTATAATTTGATATATAAATATTTAATGTGAGTAGATTTTTATTAAAAAAATGTTGAGCTAAGAGAAGGCAAGGAAATGGGTGATTATTTTTTGTGGAGTGGTGGAGGGAGGTCTATGAAAGTGTTTTAAAAGGGGTAGGTATTGGCCAAAGCCTATAGCTATGAAAACCTAAAGAGAAGGACAATTATTTCAAGCAATATTAAAATTGCTTTACTACCCATTAAAACTTGAAGGCCATGCTCCCTTTGACTGGCTGTCTGTCTGTGTATCATTTTCAATTCTAAAGTTTGCAAACCCCACCTCCCTTCTTAATTTCTTCCTGCCTTTAGATCACTAGCACACAGACTAATCAAATCAATCAAAAACGTTCAACAGTATTTTATTCGGCACTAATTACTCGTTGGTCCATTCTTATATATATATATATATATATATATATATATATATATATATATATATATATATATATATATATATATATATATATATTATTTCGGGGAAATTGATATAAATATGAATATATGTATGTATGTAGTGTTTGATTGGACAGAATTTCAGAAAGGAAAAAATATTTGAAACTTGTAATGTAAAACAAGATATATATATATTTGTGTAGTTATAATCATCTCATTGTGGTAAAATAAAAAATTAAAAATTAATTTTTTTAAATATATATATATATACTAAAAAGAAAAGTGTTACTCATAAAATAAAACAAATGGAGACATGGAGTATATAAATTCATGCATAACTTTTAGAGAGTATTACTAGACACTACGTATAGTGCTGCTCGATTATTTTCTTATATGTGACCAATTAAATAATATTGTATTATCTTATGTGAAGTTTTATCTTGGGATTAATTGCTCTAATGCACAACCAAATGGCCCCTTGAATTGAGAAATGAGGAGTGAAATATTTTTTAATTACGATTATCTATTGGTTAACCATCAATGCCTATACTATTATGCACAGTATAGATAACTACTATCTATACTATATTAAAAGCACGAAAGCCCTTGGCGAAATGTCGTTCTTCTTTTTTACCCTTTTAAAATATAGTTCACATTGGACAAAATAGTCATTAGATCATTCTCCTAATATTTAGAAATGATTATTTAATTATTTTTCTAATATATAGGAGCATTTACTTAATTAGGAGTATTCATTTAATTATTTTCCTTATATTTAGAATTTACTTTTTTTAATTCTAGAATTCTGTACTTTTCGATCCAAACTAGGAAAGTTTCATCCACTTTATAAGGTTTTGTTTTATTAATAAAAATTTTAAAATTTCAACTCCACTCAGATTAGGAGTACTATATTAAAGAGAAAAAAATATTTTAAAAAAAGGATTGAAAGAAAACATGTGAAAGATCTCATGCATGTCAACAACGATGGAATTTTGTTCTTGTTTCCGGCTTTTGTTTCATTCACTTAATTATTGTAGTGTTTGTACAATTCGTATAGCTTAATTATTGTAGTGTCTGTATAATTCGTATAGCATTAGAAAACATCCAATTAAGAATTTAAATAATATTTTAATTTATTGACTTCAAAATATTAGATATCAATAATAATAAAACAAGGATTGAAATAACTCTTAAAATAGTATTTGTATATATGACACAAGAATAAATGTTATTTTTACTAAAAGTAATAATAGTAATAATGTATTAATAAATACATATAGAATATATAAATAATGTATTTGGTATCCTGTATTATTTTTTTAGAATGTATAATGTATAATTAGGTGAATGACAGATAAAACAAATGAATTACAAATATTATAATTCTGTGATTCCACAAAGGTGTTTGTTGAACAAGTTTTATTCCAAAAACATCTAATACTGTACTATTAAAATAATTATTTAATTTTTAATATTTAAAACTTTAAAATTATCTATAAAATTTTCTATTTGAATTAAGTAGGACTCCTAATATTAGAAATTTAAAATTGAATAAGATTTTGCTTGCGTTGTAATATCTATCTATTTATCTATATTATTATAAAACATAAAGGCTTTCATTTAATTTTATTTTATAATTCAGGACAGATAAATTTAATATTTATATAATTTTTAAGAATTTTATATTCATTGATATGGATACACGCGCAACGCGCGTACCCTATGACTAGTATATACAATAAATCAATCGATCCTTAAGTCTTAAGTCTAACAAGCTAGAAAAGGTTCAAGTTGTGCTTCTAATATTGATTCCTCCTAAATCCTAACATATACATCTGCCTTGACCGCTAAGGAAAAATCATATGGAACATAAAAATTGATTGGGATGACCGATAGGTCCTCTAGAGTTTTAAACCATATTTCTGTATTTCAAAACCTCAAATATCTCATTTTAGCCTTTCTCGATTTGTGTTTTCAGTCTGGGTATTTTTCCGGAAGGCCTTAATATAAAAACAATTGATAAAATATGAAATTTTACCTTAAAAGTACATTTGAGTTAACTTCGGTCAACGTTTTGAGCAAATAGACCTGGATCCGTATTTTGACAGTCCCATTGTGTCCGTATCATGATTTGGGACTTAGGCGTATGTCCGGAATCGAATTCGGAGGTCCCTACCTCAAGTTTTCATATTTTGTTGAAAAATTAAAGTTTGACGGCTTAATGAATCTAAAAGTTTGATCAATGTTTGACTTTGTTGATATCGATTCCGTATTTTAGTTCCGGGATCGGGTATAAGTCCGTTACTATATTTATGACTTGCCTGTCGAATTTGGTGAGAAACAGAGTTAGTTTGACGTGATTCAGACGTCCGGTTGTTAAAATAGCAAATCTAAAGTTTTCTTGAAAATTTCATTTGATTTGGCGTCCGATTCATAGTTCTAGATATTATTTTGGTGATTTGATCGTGCAACCAAGTTCGAATGACGCTTTTGGACTTGTGTGCATGTTTGGTTTGGAGCCTCAAGGTCTCGGGGTGAGTTTCGGATACGCTACAGAGTGGTTTGGACATAGAAAACAAAGTTGGTGTGCTTCCGGTCTGGTGCAGGCCTCAGATCTCGCAATTGCGAGGTCAGGCCTCGCATTTGCGATGTTGCAGAATCCCTGTTAGGTTTGCAATTGCGAGCTATTTCCTCACAATTGCGAAGAATAACTGAGAACCACAGGTTCACATTTGTGACCAATTTCTTCGCAATTGCGAAGTGGGGCTGGGGGAGGGGGAGGGACAATGTTCGCATTTGCGATCAAATGATCTCAATTGCGGGGTGTTCATGTTCGCAATTGCGATGACATCAGGAATATAGGACCTTTGCAATTGCGAAAGATTTCTCGCATTTGCGGGTTCGCAATTGCAACACCTGCGCCTAAACAAAAATCCCAGTTTGACAAGAATTTTCTCATTCTTTCAATTTTTCAAACCTAGAGAACTCTAGAGCCAATTTTCTCAAGAGTCCTTCTTCCCCAACCTACTTTGGTAAGTGATTCTAACCCACTTTCTTTCACTTTTTTATTACATTTCATAAGATTTCAACCTAAAATCTAGGATTTTCATGGTGGAAATTGGGGGTTTGAATCGAATTAGGAATTTTTGTAAATTTCGAATTTAGACCTCAAATTGAGGTGGGATTTTGAAATAAATTACATAACCGGGTCCTAGGGTGAATAGGTAATCGAATTTTGGTCCGAATTTCGGGTTTGAACCAAGTGGGTCTGGGAGTTGACTTTTTTGACTTTTTAAATAATGAATAAATTAAATCTTTTGTAATCGTGGGTAGTTCCTAAGGCTTATTTTGAATCGTTTGGTTGACAACTTGCTAGATTTTGTTGGTTTGGAGGCTTATTTGAAAGGCAAAGCGGTGGTTGAGCTTTGAGTTGATCTTTGGAGCGAGTTAAGTATCGTGGTTAACTTTGACATGAGGGATTAGGACTTGTTTACCTATTTGCTACATGCTTAGATGATGGGTACAACGTATATGTGAGGTGACGAATACTTATGCATTGTTGTTAAGTTAAAGCATGCGGGTGAGACTTGTTTCTTGTAATTTATTGCTTTCCTTGATCATAATATCCATGATTAGACTAGTTAATCACTAAATTGATTGTTCTTCCTGTATTTATGGACTGTCTATGATAATTGAGTATTGTTTATGAAGTTGAGGTTGGTTTTGTGGAACCATTGTTGACATAAAGCTTGTCCTTGTTTATTTCATCTCCCTATTGTTATATGTTCATTGTTATATGGTAAGGAGGGAGTCTTAATGTACGAAGGGTGATGCCGTGACATGTTTGAGAGTTAATGCACAAAGGGTGATATCGTTCCATATTTGAGAGTTAATCCACGAAGGGTGATGCCGTGCCATATTTGAGAGTAAATGCACGAAGGGTGATGTTGTGTCGTATCTATTGATTTATGATGAAAGTGAGAATAAAAGCACAAAGGGTGATGTCGTGCCGTTATTATTTATTCATAGTGAGGTTGAGAGTAAAAGTTTGAAGGGTGATGCCGTGTAGTTTTGTTGATTATGTTTATTCGTGTT
This sequence comes from Nicotiana tabacum, assembly GCF_000715075.1. Taxonomy (NCBI): domain Eukaryota; kingdom Viridiplantae; phylum Streptophyta; class Magnoliopsida; order Solanales; family Solanaceae; genus Nicotiana; species Nicotiana tabacum. The sequence goes on from NC_134095.1 coordinate 127,140,644, forward strand.
ACTGGTTAAAAGTTTATTGACTGTTTTGGTTATCATTTCATACTGTTGTTATTGTATCTTGTACCCCTTTTGTATGTCCCCTCCCAATAGTACATGTTTAGACCTTAATTGTTATTATGGTGTATGTATACTGTTATCTGTACAGGTTTATTTACGTGGGTGCCTTGTCATATCCTCGTCACTACCTCGTCGAGGTTAGGCTCGACACTTGCGGAGTATATTAGGTTGGTTATACTCATACTACACTCTGCACTTCTTGTGGGGATTTTGGTACTGGTCTCAGCAGTCCGTAAGGTGTTTCAGCTCGGAACTGGTTTTGGAGACTCAAGGTAGATCTGCTGGCGTCCGCAGACCTCGAAGTCCCCTTCCACTTTCCCCTTATTTACTATTCTTATCATTCGAGACAATTGTACTTATTTCAAACTTTGTATGTTGAAACTCTAGAAGTTTGTGGATTGTGACTCCAAATTTGGGTTGTACTTAGATATTATTGGTTTTTATGTCATTCCGCACTCAGTTTTAGTTTCATTTCAGCTTAATTGATTTTAGTTATTGAAATTGATTGAAAATGGCTTAAAGATCCTCTAACGGTGGCTTGCCTAGCAAGTGAAACGTTAGGCGCCATCAAGGTCTCGAAGGTAGAAATTTTGGATCGTGACATTGATACACAAATAATATCTTGCACTACTTAGAAAGCTCCCACTCAGCTCTTAGTTCAGAATTGAAATCTACATAAATTATGAAATACTCTCTAATAAATCCCTCATAAGAATAGAGTGCTCATTAGAAAGCTCCTTTCCCCAGTTTATGTAGCCAAATCCATTAAAATGTATCAATAAATTAATTACGTACGAATAATTAAGTTACTAATTTAGAGTTCCGAACTCTCACACAAAAATCAACAGGGAACAAATCATATGGGTGGAGCCCTCAAGTGGACCATCCTCTTATCTTGGTGACCATTATGATTATTTAATAGGCTGCTTAAATTCTCGGCAAAGCACATTTTGTAGCGGGGTAGTGCGCGGTTAGCTACTAATAATACATGTATTTACTTTTAAGTTACTGTTTAAAATATTTTTACTCTTTAGCCATTACTTTAGTAAACTTTAACTGCCCGGACGAAAATACCCTTCTGCTCATGTCCTTAACTTTTGAACTTAACTTCAGGACTTCAGGACTACATGTCCTTAACTTTTGAACTTCGAACTCTAAATTCAGGACTTCAGGACTACATGTAGTTAACTTTTGAGCTTGTTAGTCTAAGTTCAGGACCTATTGCCCTTAACTTTTGGGCTTCTTAGCCTAAGTTCAGGACATATTGTCCTTAACTTTTGAGCTTGTTAGTCTAAGTTAAGGACTTCGGGACCTATTGTCCTTAATTTTTGGGCTTCTTAGCCTAAGTTCAGGACCTATTGTCCTTAACTTTTGAGCTTGTTAGTCTAAGTTCAGGACTTCAAGACCTATTATCCTTAGCTTTTGAACTTGTAAATGTAAGTTCAGGACCTATTGTCCTTAACTTTTGAGCTTGTTAGTCTAAGTTCAGGACCAAGTGTCCTTAACTTTTGAACTAGTAATTCTAAGTTCAGGACCAAGTGTCCTTAACTTTTGAACTTGGAACTCAAAGTTCAGGACCAAGTGTCCTTAACTTTTAAACTTCTAACTCTAAATTCAGGACCAAGTATCTACCACAACGATGACTCTTTATGTCTTCTGCTATGCATTTTATGTAACTCGATAACACCTCGAATTGCACTGGCTGTATTTGCCTCGCCAAAAACATCATGATTACAATTATCAAAATCATTGTTAACATCAAAAAGTAAAATATCTGGCCACTTTCAGAACTCAATAAAAATGCTTCTAGAATCATTTAGGTGAAATTTTAAGAAAAAACACATGAGTAGTTTCAACAAGAGAAGAAATATTGTTAAGAAAGAGCATCCAAGGTTTTTAACGATTTGAAGTTTGGACATTGACGAGTAGCAGATTTAGATTATCTTTTCAGATCAAATTAATTCCAGTATTTGCAGAAGACTTGATAGAGGGTTATTTTGAGAAGGAAAAGAAATAGAAGAAAGAGTAGTACAGTTTTTTCATATTAATTTTAATAGACTAGTGGCTACTATTACTAAGCATTAAAAATGCTGAATAAAAAGTAAATACCACCTTAAATAGTGAATGCCACACGCCATTTCTACTTTTCTAGCCAATCATTACAATTGAAGAGCTTATGTGAGAATTTTTGAAATTATAATAGATAATGGCAGCTTAAAGTGTTAAATACAAAGGCGTATTTGTTGATATTTTCACAAATATTATTTACATCTGAGTTTCTTATATATCAAAGTCATTATCTCGAGGAAGCTAATGGTGCACGTGTTCATTGAAAATTCATTAACTGTAAATTTCTTTGTCCAAGGCTATAAATAGGTACTTAGAGGTCATTTGATAGGATGTATCAGGGAAATAATTTATATATTACTTTTTTGTTTGATAGTTTTCGATCTATATTAATTAATACTTGTATTAATTATATATCCTATTTAGTAATATTCTTATACATAACAAATCATGCCGTTAGCAATATTATAATTTTTTTATACATGAATACGCATATGTAAAGATACAATTGCCCTTTTAAAAATATTTTTCAAATACAAAACTAAAGAATTTGAATGGAATTTTTATTAACAAGTAATTTTCAAAAAAAAAATGTAGTTGATGTTATTTTTAATTTGATACGCAAATTAAACAGTCGATAAGAAATAATTTTAATAACTAATTTCAGTATATTAATCTAAGCATTACTAATATATTCTATTCAATACTATTCTTTTACTCCCTACCAAATGGCCCTTAGCGTAATTAAGCATATTCTTCGTGGCAATTTTTTGATTTCTCCTGTCAAACTTGCTTAATGATAAACATTTAATCACTCAAATGTTGTAGGACCCCAATAGATACGTACATCACATAAAAGTACATCTAGTTATCGAACCTGTATCTTCTTTTTATTTAACTATTTATTTTTCATTCCTCTCTTTTTTTTCCCCTCAAAATAATTTAAAAAAAATGTTAAACATTTATAATTACAGAGACGAGAAGCTTTCTAGCAAGTACAAAAATTAATGTTTCAAGATATTATGTAACAAATGATGATTTCGTTTAAGTTTTGTAACTCTATAGGCATCGTTTGGCTCATGTCAAATCCATTACTTGAGAATATTTAGATGTTGTTCGTAGTGCCAAAAATAATATTATTCAAAAGAAAATCATGAGAATAACATAAATTAATGAAAATGACACGCCTTTCAATACTATATTACATTAATACATCATAGAGATTTTAATTACCATTTTCATGCATTAATTGAGTTACCTTAACATATTGTAATTGAGTTACCTTAACATGTTGTAGTCATCATTTCTAGTCTATCTTCACATGCTTTATTTGGCTATCTCTTATTTGTTAATTGCCCTACATGTTTAGCTGAAGTTGTTGTTGTTTCCTCTATTCATTCTTTATTATTAACCGTAAATTCTTTACTTGAAGTTGTTATTCTTGCAATATATTTTTGATAAGACTGGTATTGAGTTATAAAGGCCGTGATTCACATTGAGGCAAAGTGTTAAGTTGTGAAATACTATTCTGCTGAGTTATTCGCTTCCGGTTGTTATTGTTGACTCTTGTGTAGATTGTGGTTTTAGCCACGGTCTCTTTATTTAAAAACAATGTTATTGTTGATTTCTTTCGCAAGTTGTGATATTGGGCACTTGAGGTGCGATTTGTGATACATTGTGATATTGATACGCATGCGGTGGTATAAGGTTTTGGATTTGAAACGCATGCGGTGAGATAAGGTAAGCTAGATATGTGTGGCTAGTAGGGGAACTACTAGAAGTCATGCAAGTGAGATAAGGTGGGTTAAAACGCGGGACGCTATTTCGGGAAAATAATTTTCAAAACTAAATGCAAGGCTCCCGCGGAGATATAAAAAAGGTATCACGACCCAAACTGAACCGTCGTGATGGTGCCTATCGTGAAACTAGGCCAGCCTCAACTCAACAAAACTCAACACAACAACAATAAGTTTGAAACATTAACGGAAGCATTTAACATTTAAAGAAAACTGTTGAAACATAAGAAAAATCCCAAAATGATACAATCCAGCCCAAAACCAGGGTGTCACTGAGTACATGAGCATCTACTCGGAATACAAACCACTACAAGGTCTAAAGAAAAATAACTGAAAATACATCAAATGATAAAAGAGAAGAGTCAAGGCCCGCGAACGCAGTCCAGCTACCTTGATAGTCTCCAAACTCTGGAATACTCGATCAGCAACCGCTGCCGTGAACAGAGTCACCTGGATCTGCACACGAGGTGCAAAGAGTAACGTGAGTACACCAACTCAGTAAGTAATAAGTCCAAACTTTGGACTGAAAGGTAGTGACGAACTCAACCTCAACAGGTATAACATAAGTAAATGTGCAGAAACGTAGGCATGCTTTCAAGTCAAATATACAGCTCAAGCAGTAAAGTAAATACTGATCTGGATAATGCAAGATATACAACTCAACTATCTCTACATGCCAATGCACAGACTGTATTAAATGCATCATGTGCCTCTACTCCCAAGTGCTCAACCACTCGGTACTGTATATGGCCAATTCGGCTGAGAAAAACAAATCCATGAACATATACAACACTGACTGCAAGTCACCCAGTACCGAGGAAAAAGGCAATACAACCCTGTGGAGAAATCCATCTCCAGGTATCAAGTACTAGGGACAAATCCATATCCAGGGAAATCCATCCATCAATAATATCATCTGCACTCAATGGAGGTGTGTTACAGACTCCGAAGGGGCTCATACAACCCAAGTGCTATCATAATCATCAATATAACCGCTGCGGCGTGCAGCCCGATCCCATAACTGTCACTTATAAATAGGCTCTCGGCCTCACTCAGTCATCAACCTCTCCAGTCTCACCACAGGCTCACAATGTCATGAAAATAACCTAGAACAATGATATGACGAATCAATAAAAAACTGAGACTGAGATATGATATAAAAATACATGATCATGACTGAGTATGGAATATTAAATGAAAACTAGTGAGATGATAGCAAGATACGACCACTAAGGGTCCAAACAGTACCGGCACAAATCCTAAACATAATATCTAGCATGATTTACAGCTCAACTACTTTATCACATAATGAAAACATGGATATCAACGGGATAGAGTCACTAAACGGAGCCATGGAATCACCCAGGTCACAATTCTCACGGTGCAAGCCCGCACGCCCGTCACTTGGTATGTCACCTCAATACTAATCACAAAACACATAGTTTGGGGTTTCAGACCCTCATAACCAAGTTTGTAAGCGTTACTTACCTCAAGCCAAGCAAAATCCTATTCCGCGATGCCTTTGCCTCTCAAATCGACCTCCAAATGTCCCGAATATAGCCACAAGCAATACAATACGATCAATATAGGCTAAAGGAACAAATTCCACAAGAAAAATACCAAATTATAGCCAAAATTTGAAATCAGCTCAAACCTGACCCCTGGACCCACATATCGAAAACCGAAAAAAGTCACAAATTCCAAAAGCCCATTCACTCACGAGTCTAACCATACCACATTTATCAAAATCCGACCTCATTTGGTCACCCAAATCCCAAAAATACACTATACAATTCTCAAGCCCTAAGTCTCATATTTCAAATTCAAACCCCTAATTAGGTGATGAACAAAGCCATGGATTCAGAAATTTAGACCAATACGGGTTAGGTACTTAGCCCAACGTTTTCCCATGAAATCCTTCGAAAAATTGCCTCTCTCCCGAGTTCCTCAAGTCCAAAATTGAAAAATGGAAGACAAAACCTCGAGCTGGTGCTTTTCTGCCCAACAATACCACACCTGCGGTCCATTGGTCGCTTCTACAACGTCGCACATGCGGAAATTCCATAGTAGGTGTGGATTTCACTTAAAATGCCAGCCTCCGCTCCTACGGCTCCAAGACTGCATCTGCGTCCATCGCAGATGCGGGAATCGATTGCACCTGCGGCCTTCCAACGCACCAGCGCCTAGCTTCCTACATCTGCGACCCTGGCAGGCGCGGGAAAATCTTCGCACCTGTGGATCCTGTCCAGCTTCTTCTTGGAGGCATCTGCGACACCTCCTTCTCTTCTGTGGGCACGCACCTACGGTTCCCACTCCGCAGGTGCGATTACACCAGCAACAGCAACTGCATTTCCTCCACTCAAATCAAGCCGTCAACCACCCGAAATCACCCCCAGGCCCTCGGGACCACAACCAAACATACCAACAGGTCTTATAACCCGATAGGAACTTAGTCGAACCTTCAAATCACTCAAAACAATAGCAAAACACCAAATTACACTCAGATTCAAGTCTAAAGGACTTCAAATCTTCTGAATTCGGCAAACGATGCCGAAACCTATGAAAACACGTCCAAATAACCTCAAATTTTGCACACAAGTCAAAAATTACACCACGAACTTACTTCAACTTTCAAAAATCCTTTCCGATCCTGATATCAAAATTTTCACTGCCGACCAAAATCGCCAAAATTGTAACTTTCGCCAATTCAAGCCTAATTCTACCACGGACCTCCAAATCACATTTCGAACGCACTCCTAAGTCCAAAATCACCTAATAGAGCTAACGGAACCATTAAAATTCAAATCCGAGGTTGTTTACTCAAAAGTCAACATCCATCTAACTTTTCTAATTTAAGCTTTCAAATAAGAGATTATGTGTCTCAATTCACTCCGAAACCACATTCGAACCCGAATCAACTAATGCGGTATATCATAATATAGTTGTATAACACAAAAGATATATGAAATGGGGAAACAGGTCTATAACTCTCAAAACAACCGGTCGAGTCGTTACATCCTCCCCATCTTAAACAAATGTTTGTCTTCGAATGGGTCTAGAAACATACCTGGAGCCTCAAATATGTGTGGGTATCTACTCCACATCACCCGCTTGGTCTCCCAAGTAGCCTCTTCCACGAGCTGACCTCTCCACTGAACCATCACTGAAGCTATATCCTTTGACCTCAACTTTCGGACCTGACGCCCCAAAATAGCCATCGACTCCACATCAAAAGTCAAATCACCATCCAACTGAACCGTGCTGAAATCCAAAACATGAGATGGGTCACTGATATACTTTCGAAGCATAGAACATGAAATACTGGATGCACACTCGATAATCTAGGTGGCAAAGCAAGCTCATAGGCCACTTCCAAAATCCTCCGAAGCACCTCAAACGGCTCAATAAATCGAGGGCTCAACTTGCCCTTCTTCCCAAATATCATAACACCCTTCATGGGTGAAACATTAAGCAAGACCTTCTCCCCAAACATGTAAGACACATCGTGGACCTATCTCCCAGCATAACTCTTTTGTCTCGACTGTGCCGTACGAAGCTGCTCCTGAATCAATTTCACCTTGTCCAATGCATTTTGAACCAAGTTTGTACCCAAAAGCCTAGCCTCACCTGGCTCAAACCAACCCACTGTAGATCTACACTGCCTCCAATATAAAGCCTCATATGAAGCCATCTGAATACTCGGCTTATAACTGTTGTTGTAAGCAAACTCCACGAGTAGCAGGAACTGGTCCCATGATCCACCAAAATCAATGACACAAGCGTGTAGCATGTCCTCCAATATCTGAATAGCGCGCTCGGACTATCTGTCCGTCTGAGAGTGAAATGTTATGCTCAACTCAACCTGAGTGTCCAACTCTCGCTACACAGTCCTCCAAAACTACGATATAAACTGCGTGTCTCTATCTAAAATGATGGAAACTGGCACCCCATGAAGGCGAACAATCTCTCTGATGTAAATCACAGCTAACCACTCTGAAGGATAGGTAGTGCTAATAGGAATGAAATGCACGGACTTGGTCAGCCGATCCACAATTACCCAAATATCATCGAACTTCCTCGAAGTCTGTAGGATCCCAACTACGAAATCCATGGTGATCCGCTCCCACTTCCACTCTAGAATCTCTATCTTCTAAAGCAAACCACTCGGTCTCTAATGCTCATATTTCACCTGCTGACAGTTGAAGCACCGATCTACAAACCCAACTATATCTTTCTTCATCCTTCTCCATAAATAGTGTTGTCTCAAATCATGATACATCTTTGCGGCACCCGGATGGATGGAATACCGCGAGCTGTGGGCCTCTTCAAGAATCAACTCTCGCAGCCTATGCACATTGGACACGCATATCCGGCCCTGCATTCTCAATACCCCATCGTCATCAATAGTCACACCTTTGGCATCACCATGTTGAACCCTATCTTCGAGGACAAGTAAATGAGGATCATTATACTAGCACTCTCTAATGCGATCGAATAAGGAAGACCTAGAAACCACACAAGCTAGGACCCGATTGTGCTCCGAATATCCAATCTGACGAACTGGTTGGCCCAAGCCTGAACAACTACTACAAGGGGTCTCTCACCAATAGGAAGGAATACAAGACTACCAATACTCACTGCCTTTTCTACTCAAGGCATCGGCCACCACATTGGCCTTTCTCGGATGGTACAAAATGGTAATATCATAGTCCTTTAGTAGCTCCAACCATCTCTGCTGCCTCAAATTGAGATCCTTCTGCTTGAACAAATCCTGGAGGCTACGATGATCAGTAAAAACCTCACAAGACACACCATAGAGATAGTGCCTCCAAATCTTCAACGAGTGAACAATGACACCCAACTCTAAATCATGAACATGGTAGTTCTTCTCATGAGGCTTCAACTGACGCGAGGCATAAGCAATCACTCTACCCTTCTGCATCAAAACACGCCCAATGCCGACCCGAGAAGCATCATAATATACAGTATAAGAACCAGAAGCTGATGGCAGAACTAATACTGGAGTTGTGGTCAAGGCAGTCTTGGTCAAGGACGATGCAATAGACGAGAAACCCTGAACGAACTGACTGTATTAACCAGCCAACCAAGAAAACTCTGAATTTTTGTGGCTGAGGACGGTCTAGGCCAACTCTGAACTGCCTCTATCTTCTTCGGATCAACCTGAATACCCTTACTGGATATCAAGTGTCCCAAGAACGCTACTGAACTGAGCCAAAACTCATACTTTGAGAACTTGGCATGAAGCTTCTCCTCCTTCAGCCACTGCAATACAACCCTCAATTGTTTAGCGTGCTCCTTCTGGCAATGAGAGTACACCAGGATATCATCAATGAATACAATAATGAATGAGTCCAGATAAGGCCAAAATGCGTTGTTCATCAAATGCATGAAGTTGTTGGGGCGTTGGTCAGCCCAAAAAACATCACAAGGAACTCATAATGACCATGTCGGGTCCTGAAAGCTGTCTTAAGAATGTCTGAGTCCCTAATCTTCAAATGGTGATACCCTGACCTCAAGTAGATCTTGGAGAACACCCTCGCTCCCTGAAGCTGGTAAAATAAATCATCAATACGAGGCAAAGGATACTTGTTCTTGATTGTGACTTTGTTCAACTGCCTGTAATCAATGCACATTCTCATAGTGCCATCTTTTTTCTTCACAAATAGAACTCGTGCACCCCAAGGTGACACACTAGACTGAATAAACCCCTTATCAAGGAGTTCCACTCCTTCAATTCCTTTAACTCCTCTGATGCCATACAATATGGTGGAATAGAAATGGGCTGAGTGCCCAGCACCAAATCAATACCGAAGTCAATATCCATGTTCGGCAGTATGCCTGGCAGGTATACAGGAAATATATCCGGAAAATCTCACACAATCGGAACTAAATCAATAGTAGGAGTCTCTGAACTGGCATCTCTCACAAAGGCCAAATAAGAAAGACAAACCTTCCCAACCATCCGATGGGCCTTCGAGAATGAAATCGCTCTACTGGGAACATAATCCACTGACCCTCGCCACTCAATTCGTGGCAACTCCGACATAGACAATGTCACCGTCTTAGCGTGACAATCCAAAATAGCATGACACGGAGACAACCAATCCATTCCTAATATCACATCAAAGTCAACCATACTAAACAACAACAGATCAACTCTAGTCTCTAATACCCCAATAGTCACTACACACGACCGGTATACATGGTCCACAACAATATTATCACCCACCAGCATAGTTACATGGACATATGAAACAAGAGACTCACGGGGCATGTCCAGATAATGAGCAAAATATGACGGCATATATGAATAGGTGGACCCAGGGTCAAATAATACAAAAGCATATCGATGACATACAGAGAGAATACATGTGATCACTATGTCTGAAGCAATGGCATCAGGTCTGGTAGGGAGTGCATAGAAACGGGCTTGACCGCCATCTAATCGGCCTCCCCTACTAGGGCGACCCCTAGCTGACTGACCTCCACCACGAGCTAGCTGGGAGGGTGGTGAAGTAACTGGTGTTAAATTCGAAGGCTGACTCCTCTACTGAGATGATCCTCCCATAAGGCGGGGACAATACTTCTTGATATGACCCAAATCTCCACACTCAAAGCAACCTCTACCAGCCACTAGCGGTGGGGACTGAAGGGAGCCTCGAGCACTAGGATACCTGCTAAAAGTCCCGACATAGATGAACCCTAAGTTAATGGTGCATGAGACGAACTTTGAGCTAGAAGGTCACTGAGTGATGTCTGGCCCTGATGAGAACTGTGAGAACCGTGGCCAGATATCGCACCAAGGTGAACTGGGCGGGCCGTCTGAGTATTCCTGTAAGGACGACCTCTACCGGGGTGAAATTGACCGCCCGAAGGAACGCCACCAAAGCTGCCTAAACCACGAGAGCTCTTGGCATCCCTCTCAACCTACTCCTAACTGCAGACCGACTCTATCTCCCGAGCAATGTCAACAAACTCCTCAAAAATAGCACCAGACATCCTCTCTCTAGTCATAAGTATCTACAGATGGTATGTGAGTCCACCAACAAACCTCCTGATCCTCTCCCTATTCATGGGAACCAACCAAACAGCATGACGAGCCAGCTCAGCTGCGTCACCGTCATACTATCCTGAAGCAACTGCTCGAACTATCTTTGCAGCTCCTCTATGCGAGACCGCGGCACATACTTATCCAAGAAGAGAACATAAAACTCCTACCATGTAAGTGGCACTGCACCAACCGGCCTACGCCTCTCATAAGCCTCCCACCAAGTGAAGGCAGCTCTAGCGAATTGAAAAGTAGTGAACGAGATCCCACTGGTCTTCAAAATACCTGATGTATGGAGAATCCTCTGACACTTATCCATGAAATCCTGGGCATCCTCGCCCTCTACACCGCTGAAAGTCGGTGGCTGGAGCCTCCCAAACCTCTCCATTCTACGGTGTTCATCATCAGGCATGACTGGAACTACATAATCCTAAGCAGGTGCAACCGGCTGGGCTGGTGGTGCCCCCAGTGTCTGGAGTCTCTGCACCACCTGCTCTGATGTACGGGTGGCAAGAGTCTGAGTACCTCCCCTAGCTTGGGAAGTGGCTGCTGCAATAGAAACAGAGACCGCCTGAGCAAGACTGGTGCACACGGTCAGAATCTGATCTAAGGTCTCCTGTAGACCTAGGATTACGAAGGGCACAACTGGTGCCTGAGCTGGTCCCGCTGGTGCATTCACAACCGGGACCTGATCCTGAACTGGGGCAACTGGTGGATCTGTAGGTACTGCCTAGCTGTTGTGCGGGCTACACCTCTGCCCCTACCACGGCCTCTACCGCGACCTTATCCTCTCACAACTCCGACTGGTGGAATTGGTGGTTGTTTGTCCTGCCCAGTAGCACGTATCCTCACCATTTGTGATAGAATAGAATAACAAAAGTTTAGTTACTAGTATCAATACATTAGCACAATAAGAATTCAAGAATGTGAAGTTTTCTAAGAGTTATGCAACCTCTCGAATATAATTATAGACATCTCCATACTGATCCACGAGACTCAACTAAACCAGATCATGACTAGTGAGACCTATGTAACCTAGGCTCTGATACCAACTTGTCACGACCCAAACTCAATCGTCATGATGTCGCCTATCGTGGAACTAGGCCAGCCTTAACTCTGTAATACTCAACACAATAGCAATAAGTTTGAAAACATTAATGGAAACATTTAACATTTAAAGAAAACCGTTGAAACACAAGAAAAATCCCAAATGATATAATCCAGCCAAAAATCAGGGTGTCACAAAGTACATGAGCGTCTACTCGAAATACAAACCACTACAAGGTCTAAAGGAAAACAACTGAGAATACATCAAATGATAAAAGAGGAGAGTCAAGGCCCGTGAATGCAGTGCAGCTACCTTGATAGCCTCCATATTCTAGAATACTCGATCAGCAACCGCCTTCATGAAAAGAGTCGCCTGGATCTACACACGCGGTGCAGGGAGTAACGTGAGTACACCAACTCAGTTAGTAACAAGTCCAAATTTTAGACTGAAAAGTAGTGACGAACTCAACCTCAATAGGTATAACATAAGTAAATGTGCAAAAACGTAGGCATGCTTTGAAGTCAAATATACAGCTCAAGCAGTAAAGTAAATACAAATCTGAACAACGTACGATATACAACTCAGATATATCTACATGACAATGCACAGACTGTATGAAATGCATCATGTGCCTCCACTCTCAAGTGCTCAACCACTTGGTACTGTATATGGCCATCCGGTCCAGGAAAATCCATCCCGAAACATATACAACACTGACTGCAAGTCACCTAGTACCGAGGCAAAAGGGAAAGCTAACCCTGTGAAAAAATCCATCTCCAGGTATCAAGTACTTCGGACAAATCCATGTCCAGGGAAATCCATCCCTCAATAATATTATCCGCGCTCCCTAGGGGTGTGTTACAGACTCCGGAAGGGCTCTTGCAGCCCAAGTACTATCATAGTCATCAATATAACCGTTGTGGCATGCAGCCCGATCCCATAATTGTTAATCATAAACAGGATCTTGGCCTCACTCAGTTATCAACCTCTCCAGTCTCACCACGGGCTCACAATGTCATGAAAATAACCCGGAACAATGATATAATGAATCAATAAATAATTGAGACTGAGATATGATACAAAAATGCATGATCATGGCTGAGCATGGAATATTAAATGAAAACTTGTGACATGACAGCAAGATACGACCGCTAAGGGTCCAAACAATACCGGCACAAAGCCTAAACATGATATCTAGCATGATTTACAGCTCAACTACTTTATCACATAATAAAAATATGGATATCAATAGGATAGAGTCACTAAGCGGTGCCATGGAATCACCCAGGTCATAATTCTCACGGCGCAAGCCTGTACGCCCATCACTTTGTATGTGCGTCACCTCAATACTAATCACATAACACATAGTTTTCGGACCTTCAGAACCAAGTTTGGAAGCATTGCTTACCTCAAGCCAAACAAATCCTACTCTGTGATGCCTTTTCCTCTCAAATAGCCTCCAAACGTCTCGAATCTAGCACAAGCAATACAATACGATCAATATATGCTAAATGAATTAATTCCATAAGAAAAATACCATATTATAGCCAAAATCCGAAATTGGCTCAAACTCGACCCCTAGGCCCACATCTCGAAATCCAAAAAAAGTCACAAAACCATAAAGCACATATACTCACGAGTCTAACCATACAAAATTCATCAAAATCCGACCTCATTTGGTCACCCAAATTCCCAAAATCCACTCTCCAATTCTCAAGCCCTAAATCCCCACATTTCCAATTCAAACCCCTAATTAGGTGATGAACAAAGCCATAGCTTCACAAAATTTAGACCAATACGGGCTAGGATTACTTATCCCCAACATTATCCCTTGAAATACTTCGAAAAATCGCCTCTCTCCCGAGTTCCTCAAGTCCAAAATTAAAAAATGGAAGACAAAACCCCGAGCTGGTGCTTTTCTACCCAGCAATACCGCACATGCGGTCCATTGGTCGCTTCTGCGACGCTGCACCTGCGGAAAATCCATCGCAAGTACGGATTTCACTTAAAATCCCAGCCTCTGCTCTTGCGGCTCCAAGACTGCATCTGCGTCCATCGCAGGTGCGGGAATCCATCGCACATGCGACTTTCCAACGCACCTGAGCCCAACTTCCCGCATCTGCTACCCTCGCATGTGCGGGAAAATCTTTGCACATGCGGATCCTGCCCAGCTCCTTCTTGGCTGCATCTGCGGTACCTCCTTCTCTTCTGGGGGCACGCACCTGTAGTTCCCACTCCGCAGGTGCGATTACACCGGCAACATCAGTACTTCAGCTGTATTTCCTCTACTCAAATCAAGCCGTCAACCACCCGAAATCACCATAAGGCCCTCGAGACCACAACCAAACATACCAATAGGTCTCATAACCCGATACAAGCTTAGTCGAACCTTCAAATCACTCAAAACAACAGCAAAACACCAAATTACACTCGGATTCAAGCCTAAAGGACTTCAAATCTTTTGAATTCTACAAACGATGCTGAAACCTATCAAACCACGTCCGAATGATCTCAAATTTTGCACATAAGTCAAAATGACACCACGAACCTACTCTAACTTCCATAAATCCAATCCGACCCTGATATCAAAATTTTCACTACGGGCTAAAATTCCCAAAATTCTAACTTTTGCCAATTCAAGCCTAATTCTACCACGGACCTCCAAATCATATTCCGAACGCGCTTCTAAGTCCAAAATCAACTAACGGATCTAATAGAACCATCAAAATTTAAATGCGAGGTCGTTTACTCATAAGTCAACATCCAGTCAACTTTTCCAACTTAAGCTTTCAAATAAGAGACTATGTGTCTCAATTCACTCTGAAATCACTCTGAACCCGAATCAACTAATCCGATATATCATAATATAGTTGCAGAACACAAAAAAGCAGAAAATGGGAAAACGGGGTCATAACTCTCGAAACGACCGACCGGGTCATTATAGAAAGATTGTGAATTATTCTTGGGATTTGAGACTACGAGGTGATATCTCGGTAGTGACTTTTGTTGGTATTTCTCTATTGCTTAACTTGTCTTTGGTTATTTTGTTCCTTAGCATATCATTCCTTGTTTTCTTCGTGTTGCATTATTTGCTTTAGTTCCGTCTAGCTAACCTTGATATGTTATTTGTTGTTACAATTTCATTGATATCATTACTACACTGCCATATACTTGTATAGTTTTTCTTACTCATTCTAGTAGGGCCTTGACCTGACCTCGTCACTACTCTACTGAGGTTAGGCTTGTCACATACTAGGTACCATTGTGGTGTACTCATGCTACGCTTCTACATATTTTTTTGTGCAGATCCAGATACCTCCTATCAGCCTACGTATTAGCAGGAGCTTAGTTGCAGAAACTTCAAGGTATATGTCACGACCCATTTTCTAAACAAGCCGAGACCGGCACTCGATCACTAAACCTGATCGAGCGAACCATCTCTGCTTATTCAATGTATTATAGCTCCACACTTTAGATGCAACAAAGCAATACTCTAACCAAATACTCTTGATTAATTCAAATATTTAAATAAATCAACTCCAAAACTTTATTCATAGTAACTACTGAATTATTGCTAAGTTATTATAAAATAACATATGAATCCCAACCCAATGACTATGCCTATGAAGCCTTTACCGATAAACTGACGCACTGCTCAGGACATGAGATTTCCTGGCCAGTTCTCTAAATAAATAAAGAAATAACTAAATGAAAATGACTCTAAGAATACTCCACGAACAAAAGCGGAGCTCACCAATATCACTGGAAGGGAAGAAAGTCCTAACTCATAGCCTGCTCGCCTGCAAATCCGGTTCCTACGTTGTACCGCAGACCAACGTAGGTTCCTAAAAGAGAACGTCAGTACCATCCACTGTACTCAGTGAGTCTCAACAACAGGGGGGGAAACTTTAATAACATATACATTACGAGCAAAGGTTCTAAATGCATGTAAAACATAAAGCTTATAAGAATAATTCTAAAATAATTGCATAATAGCAATTTACGAATATTCTAAAAGAAATTCTTTTCTTTTTTCTTTCTTTAAAAAAAATACTTTACTTTATACTTTGGGAGTTCCAACTATCCTGACTTAATTCTATCTCAGTCACCGTGTGATCGGCACGGGTTCGATCCCAACCTGATCGAATAGGCCCAATCCACGAGGTGCCACTCGCTTCATGGTTCTCAGCGCTCATGTATCATACCTTAGCATGGCTAAGTAAATTCTCAGCAACGAGACCCTCGGCTCGTATGCTCCCTACTTTGGCACAAGTAGTTTCATGAAGTCAACGCCTTGGTCAGGACCCTCGGCCTGGACGATGACCCCTTCTCAGAATAAAGGATACTCCCCAAAAATCTTTTTTTTCTAAAACTTCTTCCTGTGACTTTTTAAGTCTAAATCTTTTCTTTATAGAACATTATGTACATGCTCATATTGGTGTCCTTAAATGTAAAGCATGGCATAAGAATGAAATAAACATATAAAAATATTTTCAAAGATTCTCTTCTTCATAATTTTCAACATGAAAATAGCATATAATAACAACACAAAAATCTGAAAATTTAAGCACATATAGCGTAATAGATCATCTAAACTTTTGCTAGAACAAATTCTACATTAATGGGTACTCACTCGCTCTAATTAAATAAAGATAAACTCTTTTAAGCAATTCATCAAACACCTTGTATGCGTGCTTTTGTGAGTTAAACCACTTTAGTAAAGGGTTATATCAACTCACCTCAAAACTTCTTGAGCCAATACGTAGACCTCAGTCCAATTTATAACCGTCAAATAATTGATTCTACAACAACCAGTGCATTTTAATTAATTTTAAAGTTTCACACCTAAACATGAGATTTACTATTGATACAAAGGAAGAAGGGGATTAACTATTCCATTCTTACCTATTACCACTGTAGGATAATTGACAATAGGAAAATTTACACACCTGAATTCAAGAATTAGTGATTGGTAAGAACCCTAGAATTTTCCGTTGCTTGCGTGAGTACTTTCGCTGGGACGTGCGAAGTCAGAAAAGTCTGCTTGGGGTTTCTTTTTTTGTTCGAAGCTTTAAGGCTTTAAGGCTGCTTAGCTTTTCAACAGATTTTGTGGGCTTAAGGGCTTTGGTAATTTTGTCCATTTTTCTTCTTATTATTTTTCTTTTTCTTAACTAATAATTAATGATACCTACTTTTAATAATTAATAATATTAAAATTATTAATATTCCCTAATTGTATATTCAATTATTTAGTGTGTGTGTGTGTGTGTATATATATATATATATATATATATATATATATATATATATATATATATATATATATATATATATATATATATATATATATTCGCTACAAGAAAAATAATAATAATAATAATAATTTAATTCTATAATTAGCGTATCTTGAAACTTTTATAAATTTGAGGAGTGTTACACGCAAGATACATGTGTCCGCACTCCGTAGGCCTCGGAGTCCCCCTCTACCTAGATTTCTTTATTTCATTATCTTTTTATGAATATTGATGTATAGGATTATTCGGTACTACTAATTAGAATTTGTGACTTGTATTCGCCGAATTTTCGGAGTTGTATATGTTGAGTTGCAGAGTTTATTTTATATAATTGCTGAGTTTTGAGACTTTAATTATTGTTTCAGTTATTTCTGCATGAATGTTTGGCTTACCTAATTTTAAAGACTAGGTGTCATCACAATAATCTACGAAGGAAAATTAGGATCCTAACACATCTGAGTTTCTTATATATCAAAAGCATTATCTCTACAAAGCTAATGGTGCAAGTGTTCATTCAAAATTCATTAACTGTAAATTTCTTTGTCCTAAGGCTATAAATAGGTACTTAGAGGTTGTGTGGTAGGATGTATTAGGGGAAAAAATATTTGTATTTATTTTTACATATATTAATTCTTTGTTTGATTGTTTTCAACCTATGTTAATTAATTGTGTATTGGTTATACACCTCATTTAGTAATATTCTTATACATAACAAAGCATTCCTTTAGCAATACCATAACTTTTTATACATGGATAAGCATATATATAAAAAGATAGAATTGCCCTTTTAAAATATTTTTCAAATACAAAACTAAATGTGAAAGGTATTTTTATGAACAAGTATTTTTTTTAAAAAAATTATGCAATTGATGTTATTTATAATTTGATACATCGAATCAAGCAGACAATAAGAAATAATTTCAGCATAATTAATTTCAGTATTACTAATACACTTTATTTAGTACTATTCTTATACTCCCTACCAAACGGCCCCTTAGCGTAATTTAGTGTATTCTTCGTGGCAATTCTTTGATTTTCTCCTGTCAAACTTGCTTAATGATAAACATTTAATCACTTAAATGTTGTAGGACCCCAATAAATAAACAAGTACATCACATAAAAGTACATCTAGTTATCGAACCTATATCTTATTTTTATTTAACTATTTATTTTTCATTCATCTCCTTTTTTCCCTCAAAATAATTTTACAAAAAGGTTAAACATTTATAATTATAGAGAAGCTTTCTAGCAAGTACAAAAATTAATGTTTCAAGATATTATGTAACAAATGATGATTTCGTTTAAGTTTTGTAACTCTATAGGCATCGTTTGGCTCATGTCAAATCCATTACTTGAGAATATTTAGATGTTGTTCGTAGTGCCAAAAATAATATTATTCAAAAGAAAATCATGAGAATAACATAAATTAATGAAAATGCCACACCTTTCAATACTATATTACATTAATACATTGTAGAGATTTTACTAACATTTTTCATGTTTTGTATAAGTTAATTTGCAGAAGCTTTAATTATGTTGCTCAGATTTTGACAAGTGATAGGAAATAGGTGTCTTTGAGTGTGTGATAGAGAGAGATTGTGACGTTTAAAATCAGATAGAGGGGACATAGCCGAAGGACCACATTTGAACTTAATTAGGGTAATTAATTATTAAATTAAATTTTGTTTATAAGCACATGATGCTATATTTTCTGATTGCAATGCATGCACCATATTTCTTTTAGCCCACAGGTCACAGCAATTAAGATCGCATTCATGGATATTGGAAGGACAAGAATAAACAGAAATTTTGAAGGGAAGAAAAAGATACAAATCTTACAATACTGTCTCTTAAGTGACATAGTTTATAATTAGTTAAAATATTGATTTAAATTTTTGTACTAAAAGTTTCTGAAATCTTTTAAATAATTCATTTTCTGAATCATTTTGTTTTTTTTCTTCTTTTTATCATATTTTGAGCAATTTTCACATTAGCAAATTTGAATATATAAAGAAGCAAGCCTGTAATAATAATGGCTTATTTTAAAGTCGTGCAAGACGAAATATAATGTATATAACAATGTTAGTGTACCGAATTTTGACATATGATGTCAGAACAATTCAATGTGTAAACATCATGTGCATGTAAAGTTTTACCTAAGAAGTATATGTAACACCTAATGACGTGTAATTTAAAGGTGAGCATGCCTACGCTTAAAGGCATAAAATATCAACGTGGGCTTGTCTATTACATGTTTCTCTCAACCAATCTCCAAATATATATCACTGGTCTTTTTAAATTAATAATAAAAAGACAAACAACAAAATTGTTTACCCTCGAAAAGGGATAACAATTGAATTTATATGTGAACTTAAGAATATGCGGATTAATTCAATATGAATAATAAATTGCGTGAGATTAGACAAACAAAAGACGTGATAAAGTGTCAAACCAACTGTGGGGGGTGAAACCCGACTCGATAACAACCTTAATGAGGTGCCTGCCTTAGATCTCGGACTCACAATAACGAAGCATTTGATGAACGAAAGAAAGAACTTTTAATAACAGAGAAAAATTGAAAGTATATTGCCTTGCAGTGTGTGTTACAATGTGTTAATTAATAGTCAGATTCTCCTTTATATAGTAGGGGAGTTTTACCCTAAGCACAATTCTATAAAAGGTAAATTCTTCCATTTTACTAATCCATGATCTTTCATCGGTGCGTGCCGAGATTCACGCCGTGATACCCGGCTGGGTACGGATATCACAACTCTTTGTCAGTAGTTCTCGATTGTTTGATAACGTTCTGCGAAGTTTAGGGGTTCGAATCGATCTCGGGGGCATGACTCCGATTACTCCGAGGGCAGATGTTTACCCCAACCTCTATTTGAGGATCTTCTCGCCTCGATTCCGATTCCTCACATTTGCATTCTTGTCGCGCTTACACAAATCAAGAACCAAATGGTCCAAAGTACTTGGTTTTACCCGTATACTGATAGTCCCCTCGTTTTTTGGAGACTAAGTTTATAGAAACGACGAGAAACGACATATGCACTTCGATTCCTTCGCCAATACGTCGTGGCGGAAACGACAAAGAACCCGAAATGTCTCGTCAGTCATGTCATTATGATTTGAAGCGTGTGTCAGCCATTGGTTGGCCATCTCTGAACGTGAAACGTCGTGCAACCTCTATAAATATTGCTCTCCTTCGTTTATTTTTTACTTTACGATCAAGCTTCTACCTTAAGTTTTCTATCCTTCTTGATACTAGTATTTTTACCTTCGTTTTTCAAAATTTCTCAGTAAGTTACGAATTCTTACTCATTTTCTACCCAAACTACCGCACTTGACACTTCATCTTTCAAATTTTCTTCATATTTTTCAAACTTTTTCCTGATAACAATGGCCAAAACTTCCAAATTTGTTCCGCAAAAAGTTTCTTCTTCTTCTCAATCGATCGCCGATATAGATGAAAGCACTCCTGATGTGGTCGACCTGGAGAGGTATGCTCTAATGTGGCTACCTATGAACCGGCTTCCAAACCTCCCTTCAAAATGTTCATTCCTGGGTGTTGTTCGGTCGCCGAGGACTTTAAGGTTGAGAAGCCATATTCGGTGCAGGGTCGGCGTGAGGAGGCATCAAGATATATATTGGCTCGATCACTGAAAATATCCTCCACGAGGTTCAAAAGGACTACAACTGGGCAGATAAGGACATAGTGGTCCTCGCCATTACTACTCATGTCGAGGGATATCTAAGTGTCTACTACTTTCCCTTCACACTAGGCCCGGTGGATCCGGTTATTATGGACTTCTGTAAGAGGTACGAAGTATGCCTCGGACAGATCTACCCATCACTATGGAGGATCGGAATCCTCCTTCGATTCTTTGTGAACAAGATCGACTCCTGCCATCTCACCATCGACCATCTACTCTACCTGTACAGTACCCGAATATTCCGAGGGAGACTGATAAAGCTCGTACGCCGGGCTGGCAAAGCCCCGTTCTCAAGCATCGATAAGGACTAGGATCGGGGCTAGCAGGGACGCATTGTCCGGGTGAGGACCTCGGACTTATTCCTGCCAAATTTAGGCCATTCCTCGAGAAATGGAATGCATCACGTTAGCACAACTATCCTTTAAATGTTAATTTTATGTTCATTTCCTTTTTCCTTATCGGTATTTGTGGTGGTGCAGATGTTGTTGGAGTCCCAAGTACCTTCCCTTGGCTCAAGGAGTGGATTGAGGGCATTGTCTCACAGATTCCTTACTTCGAGCGCTCATGGTGTAAACTCTCAAAGGGTCGTTGGGAGGCTCGTTCCCACGGTAAAATTTCTTTCCCATATAAGTTATATTAGGCTCCCCTTCTAGCATCACGTTCTCATTATCTTTCCTTTTCGCAGGCTTGCCTAAGACCGTTAAGCTTAGGCTTTCGGTAGGGGACGAGGACCTGTCTGTTGGTCCCTCCGCTTAAGGGTATCTCAGGGCCGTAGCAGAAGAGAAGAAGAAGAAAAGGAAATCTCCGAGCTTCTTCGGAGAAGAAGAAAACTTAAAGAACGGTAGCCCAAAAGCCAAAGGCGAGCTCCAGCTCTCGAGCACCCAACATGCACTCGCTCTTCCGGCTCAGGGATGAGTCCGAGGAGGATGATCTTTTTGCGGTCCGTGAACCGACCTCCCCTGAAGAGCGGGTGGTGGCCGAGAGGGAGACAACAGAGGTCGATCCTCCTCAGGCCCGGGAGGTCGATATAGAGATGAGGGATAAGGCCTCTCATGACACCGGATCCGCTCTACTCGGTGTCATAGAGATTTTGAGGTCACCTTCATTCACAGACTCCATGTTCGACGAAGCCCGAACAGTGAAGGAGCGATCCAACGAAGGGGCCTATGGTACGGATGATCCCCTTCATTCTTTTTTCGAAGGTATGGATTCAACCACCCTGGAAGACTTCTCCGGGTTGGGTGACTTGGAGGTGCCGAGAAAAGGTTCGTCTTCAGAGATCGGCGGGCAGAACTCGAGACCAAAATTAATCAATCAGTTCCCTACCCCAAGCGTGAACCCTAGATACAAGCGGTCAATAGTTATCACTCATCCAAGAGGATGCCCGGGTTCTTTCTGCCCCCGTTGGAGTAGCGAGTTACCTCCGGTGCATGGTAACCAAAGATGACCAGGTGAAAATAAATGAGGTGGGCGTGAGGTGCCTGTTCAACAAACCGCAGTAGGCGTTGAATCGGGTAAGGCGTCATTGCGCTCTTTCATCTTTTAACTTAGTTTATTGATAATTCTCACGTCTTCTTCCTTTCAACTTTTTGCAGGCCTCGGTACTTCACCATGAGAGCTTTCTTCGATACCGGGCTGAGGTGAACCAACTCGAGGCTAAGACCAGGGATCTTGCTGCAAGCTTCTTAGCGAGCAATACAAAGGGGTCGTCAAGGATATCCGGGTCGTGTTGAATGCGGCTCATGAAGGAGCATGCCGGCTTGTTGGAATAGGTAAAGAATTTCGAGGTTAGTGATGATGACGTAGTTATAGCAACTAACGACCAAACCTCGCAGGTCCAGTAGAAAATTGACCGGATCGACCAACTCCATGCTGAAATGAACAAGGTCTAAGCCATGGCCGATAGGTGGAAAGGAAAAATGGATCGATTGGCTTCAGAGAAAGATATTGCCCGGGAGCAGCTGGCATCAGTAAAGGTCCAACTCCAAGTGGTGAAGGACAAAGCCGAAGCGTGATCTCAACAAATTGAAAACCTCCGGTCTCAACTGGGCTCGGTCATTGCCGAATGGGATGCACTTAGCAAGGAGCTCGAATCAACAAAGTCTGCGTGGTAAATAACCAGGGCCAATGCTAAAGAGATAGTGGCCTAATACAGGGCCGATGCCGAGGCATCTTAGGACCGCCTAAAAGTCACTGTTGAGTACGTAAAATTGCGGTGGCGAAGGGAGACTCTTGAGGAGGTCCATGCTTGAAGTTTCGACATAACAGCTGAGATTAAAGATGTGAAAAAGCTCGAGGCCGAGGCCTAGAAGCTGGATAACCCCAATGATGAGTAGGGATCTGGGGGCTCCGGTGACCTTAAGGATGGAGAAGACCCTGACAACCCTGGTGACGAGGCGGGTTATGGTGAAGATCAGGCTTAGGCGCCTTAGGGATTTTTCTTTGTTTTTGTATTTTGTTCATTTTGTTAACGTTGTTATCGTTGGCCTTTGTAAAGACTTTTATTGGAATGTATATAAAGATTTTTTTCCTTTGGCAATTTTCGAGTTCGTTTCATTTAGCTTCCTCTTTATGATTTCAAAGATTTCAAATGTCTTAGCACTGAATGAAATGTAATACTAAGGTCTTGTTCGGAGATTCGAACAAGACAAAACTCGTTATCGATGTAATTTTTGTTTGAAACTCGTGGGGGCTCGGTATGACCAGAAGCTTTCCACAAAGTGCTTGTTTATCTATTTTTAAATTATAGTTTTGCCGATGGTAGCCTTTAAACCGTTTTGGAATTTTGAAGGCCTCATGTTTTGGTTACAGGATTTGGATGTCTCCGAGCCGTTTCTAGGGCGAGTAGCCTTTTAAGTTTAGGTACTGCCTAATAGGCTCTGTACCTTCGGGCTTCGATACCCGAGCCGTCCGAACTTGCATTAGATGATAATCCCCGAGTTGGGGTGGCCGTAGCCTTTTAAGTTTAGGCACTGCCTAATAGGCTTCTATGCCCCCGAGCTTCGATACTCGAGCCATTCGATCTTGCCTTGGATGACAATCCCTGAGTGGGGGTGATCTCTTGGATCCGGATAGAGGTGGCCCTTGGGCTTGATATCCTTAAGGAACAAAATGTAATAATCTTAAAGGACAAAATATGTATCTGCACGGAAGAAACTTTCTTTCATTCCTGTGCGTAATATATAAGATTATAAGTATGTACAAGCTTCGTGTTATGGATTAAGTGGTTTATGCGGGCACGGTTCATTTGACCGTTTGGCCCTTACAATAAATCTTATCCACCGAGCCTAGACTGTTCAAGCACAAAGATTCCTTCCTTGCCAAAATCATTGCCCAAGGGTAATGGCCCCCAGTATTCAAGGTCGATCATCGAGAGGGCTCAGATACCGTTGATGTGATCCTCAATTTCGGTTCATAACCGGTCTTCGATTCTAAGTTAGCACGATCCATTGTTGCCTTGCTAAAAACCTTGCCGGAAAACCCATTTGGGACAAAACCTGTTTAAGGGAAAAAGAGTGTTACGCGTGCTTTCAAGCCTAATAGTTGCTTTATTCCTTGGTTGTTGCCGGCAAGTGTTAGTCCAATTCGCAATATATGTAAAGAAAAGAATGAATGGGGCCATACCTTAGCAGTAGCATCATTTTAAGTGGGTTATGTTCTAGTTGTTTGGCAGTAGCTCACCGTTCCCTGCTTCGAGTTTTTATGAACCTTTACCGGTAATCTCGACAATTCGATATGGACTTTCCCAATTCGGTCCCAGCTTCCCTTTGTTCGGGTTCCGGGTGTTTAGTGTCACTTTTATCAACACCAAGTCCCCGATATTTAAAAGTCGTAGGTTAGCTCTCCAGTTGTAATATCTTTTGATCCGTTATTTTTGGGCGGCTAACAGGACGAGGGCAGCCTCGCGCCTCTTGTCCAATAGTTCTAGGCTCGTGCTCATGGCCTCACCGTTTGACTCTTTGGTCGCATATCGAAACCTGAAACTCGGTTCTCCTACCTCGACCAGTATTAGCACTTCGACACCATAGACCAACAAGAATGGGGTACCTCTGGTACTACATTTTGAGGTCATACAATATGCCCACAAGACTTCAGGCAAAATTTCCTTCTATTTCCTTTGGCGTCGATCAATCTCTTCTTAAGGTTTTGGAGTATGGTCTTATTAGTAGAATCCACATGCCCGTTCCCACTATGGTGATAGGATGTTGATAATATCCTTTTGATCTTATGGTCCTCAAAAATTTTGCCCACTTTATTGCCGATGAACTGCTTCCCATTGTCGCATACGATCTTGGCCGGCATTCTGAACCGGCATATTATGTGATCCCAAATAAAATCAATAACTTCTTTCTCCGTGACTTTCTCAAATGCATGGGCTTCAACCCAATTAGAAATATAGTCAATCATAAAAAATATAAATTGAGCTTTACCTGGTGCTCATGGCAGGGGATCGACGATGTCCATTCCCCATTTCATGAATGGCACAAGGTGACAAGACTGAATGTAATAGCTCCCCAGGCTGATCTATCATCGGTGTATGCCTCTAACAACTGTCACACTTTCGTATGAACTCCTTCGCATCTTTCTCCATATTGATCTAGTAGTAGCTGGCTTTGATTATCTTACAAACCAGTGATTCGGCACTCGAATAGTTCCCGCATGTGCCTTCGTGAACTTCCCTCAAGACATATTCGGTATCTCCTAGTCCAAGACATATGACGAGTGCGCTATCGAACCTTCTCCTAAATAGCATGTTGTCTTCGGACAGGCTGAACCTGTCCGCCTTCGTGCGTAGAGATTTCGATTCTTTAGGGTCCGAGGTAGCTTCATGGTCTTCAGGTAATCTATGTACTTGTTTCTCCATCCCAGGTTATGCTCGTCGAGTATATCTTGGCGTGGACATCTTCTACTATCGATTTCATGAGTTGTACGACCGTACCCGAGCTAAATTCATCGTCATCAACCGGCGATTCCAAGTTAGCTAGAGCATCAGCCTTCCTGTTTTAATCTTGGGGTACATATTGTAGGGTCCATTCCTTGAATCGATGCAATGTTAACTGTAGTTTATCTAGGTTTCTTTGCATTCGTTTCCTCTTTTACTTCGAATGTCCTATTAACCTGATTCACCACAAGAAGATAATCGTACTTAGCTTCCATCACTTCGGCCCCCAGGCTTTTAGCCAGCTCGAGACCTGCAATTGTGGCCTCATACTCGGTCTCATTGTTAGTCAGTTTTATAGTTCTAATAGATAGCCTAACTACATTACCCATTGTTAGTTTTAACATAATGCCAAGTCCGCTGTTACACCCTATGTTTTCGTACGTGGAAGTCGCCATAAGTAAAATGATATAAGCTTGGAAATGAGATGTTACATTTCACATTTTTTGTAGGTTAAAGTTTCGTCTTAAGTTAATAGACGTAAGCTCGGGAATGAGATTATTTGGAGGGTCAACTTGGCAGCAAGCTTAGCCTAATTAAGTGACTCTTTACTCAACAAATAAGGTGTCACATTTAGAGAAATTCTTGGCTAAACCATCACCTAAGTGGGGCCCACACCCACTAAGGTAAAAGACTTTCCAAAATAACAAAAAGTGATGCTTATATCTAGTCTTCATAGCAACATAATTTGTTTGAGAGATGCTTACATCCAATCTACATGGCCACGTGAGTTACTTCATACAAACAGAGATATCATTCCGATAACGTGAATGGCTTCAATCTTTCATACAAAGACTATTTAATACTATAAAAATGTGGGATTTGCAATTCTACGGGAGTACGGTACAATCTTTCTCAAGAATATCATACGTATTTTTCTTGACTTCGATGCGACATTACGTGTTGTCGCAATTGACATATGTTAAAGGGATTATCAAGAGAATCAGCTCAGGTAGGTTAAGGCTAAACCCTTCCTTCATTTTGGCATGATCTCGTAACTTCATGTAGTTGATGACAAGGCATAAAGAGAAATTCATACTCTCGAGTTTATATACATTATCCTAGTCTCATAAATTATAGTATTCTCCCTTATCGGGACTTTATATTCAATTCAGTATTGTCTTCTTCCAGTCAAGAGAGCAGAGGGTCTATATATATACATTATTATAGTATTTTCACTACCATCGAGCTATAATCGGTGGGAAGGCCCCTATTGGGAAACCTCTGATCAGATGATAAATTATATACCGAGCCTATCATGGCCAAGTGCCTATGAGTGAGAGCCCAGCATGGAAGAGATACAGAGCCTAGTTTGGACGAGCGCCTATGAGCGAGCCTACTACGGCGGAGCAGTTACACGTTCTGAGCCTTATCGAGCCAAACATTTATTTTACTTACTATATTGAGAGAGTTGAGTCAGTATCAGCAGGTAAGTATATCTCCAAGTCATCTTTGACTCCCAGTTACTTTCAGTTATTATATTATCATTTTAGTTTCAACTTTCAGTTATTTTATTGCCTTACATACTTGGTACATTATTTTGTACTGACGTCCTTTGTTCTAGGGATGTTGTATTTCATACGTGCAAGTTCAGACAGACAGACAGGTCAACCTCCTCAGTAGGTGTTACTTGAGTTCAGCTTTATCGGTAAGCTACACGTCCTTCAGAGTTACCGGATCTAGATTTTTATGTATATCTTGTGTTTATATATATAAGTTTATGGGTAGGTCAGGGCCCTGTTCCGATCATAGTACATCCATCAATAGAGGCTTGTAGACATATCCTTTCAGTTAGTGTAGTATATTGGGCTCGTAGGCCTTGTATGTATATTCTATTGGTTTTCCAGCTGTAGTACTTATGACAGCCTTGTCGGCCCAGCTTTATATTGATGTTTAGTCAGCGTTAGTTTCCGTTCAGCTTTAAATTTTTCTTCGCAAATTGTCTTGTAATGTGGCCCCATGGATAATGTATGACATTATATGTTTAGATTCCCTTAGTCGCAAGTTGGTACGCAGGGATAGGTGAGGCACCAGATGCCGGTATCACCCTCTAGGTTCAGGGAGTGACATCCGGACCCTTTTAAGTTTGAGGCATTGTAACGACCCGACTAGTCATTTTGAGAAATTGCGCCCGATTCGGTAGTTTGAGGTCTCGAGCAGCTTCACATTATGTATATCGGCTTTTGTGCATGGTTGGATTCAGTTTCTAGATGAATCGGAGTTGAATTGGAATAAGGAACCTAGTTTTGGAAGTTTAAACAGTGAAAATTTGACCGAAATTGAACTTTTGAGTAAACGGCCCCGGAATAGGTTGTGGGTGATCTCAACATCTTTGTATGGTAATTTTGGACTTAGGCACGTGTCCGTATTCGGATTTGGAGGTCCGTAAGGTAATTTGAGGTGTTTCGGCGAAAGTTGGAAAAGTTGAAGCTTGGAAAATGGAGAGGTTTGACTCATAGTTGACTTTTATGATATCGGGATTGGAATGCAATTCCGAGAGTGGGAACACTCCGTTATGTCATTTTGGACTTGTCTGCAAAATTTGGCGTCGTTCCGGCTTGATTTGATAGGTTTCGGTACAAGTTTTGGAAGTTGGATGGTTTGAAAGTTCCTAAGTTTGATTTGTGGTGTGATTCGTTGATTCGACATTTTTTGATGTGATTTGAGACCTTGAGCGATTTCGTGTTAGGTTATATGACTTGTTTGTGTGTTTGGACGGGGTCCTGGGGGGTCTCAGTTGTGTTCCGGGTGGACTACGGGTCATTTTCCCTTATTTTTCAACTGCTGTTTCTGCTTCTGGTATCCTCTTTCGCGATCGCGAACCGCCTTCCGTGTTCGCGAAGCTTTGTTGCTGACCACCTAGAAATCCTTCTTCGCGTTCACGAAGCTCTGTCTCTTCCTTCATCGTTTTCGCATCTGTTCATCGTGTTCGCGTAGTTATACCATCCCACCCTTCGCGTTTGCGTACAAGTTCATGCGTTCGCGAAGAGCAGTCTTTGGGCCATCAGACCTCCCTTCTTCGCGTTCGCGGATGCACTGTCACGTTCGCGATGAGTAACCTGGGCACCTTCATTTTTTCTGCTTCACAAACGCGATACTTCCTCCGTGTTCACGATGCTTTAAGACTTGGGCAACATAAATAGTACTCTATTCCGAGGGTTTGCCATTTTTACCATTTTTGGAGTTCTAGAGCTCGGTTTTGGGCGATTCTTTGTGGGTTTTTCAAGCAAAACAATTGGGTAAGTTTTTTTCACCTAGAATTGATTATATTCCATGAATTTGTCTTCATTTTTATCATTTAATTTGTGATTTGGGTTGAGTAGAATGTTGGTTTTTGGAAAAAATTCCTAAAATGAAAAATCGTGATTTGAGGGGCAAATGATATCGGAATTTAATAAATTTTTTATGGTTGAACTCATATTGGAATGAGTATTCGGATTTTGTAGAATTTGTTGGGTTCCGAGGCATGGGCCCGGGGTCGACCTTTGGACCAATTTTTGGATTGTGTTAAAGATTGAGACTTTATAATCCGGAATAGTTTCTTATGTGTTTTATTTGTGCTTTGAAGTTAATTTGGTTATATTTGAGCCGTTCGAAGGTCTTTTCACCTGAGAAATACATTTTAGAGTATCAGTTTGTCGTCTTTGAGGTAAGTATCTTGCCTAACCTTGTGTGGGGGACTTCCCCTTAGGATTGAGTCTTCTTTGCTAATTGTAGTCCGTGCATGCGAGTTGACGAGTGTGTGCTCGGACTTATTTGTGGGAAAGATGTTCTAGGGTTCTTAGGTCCTTATGTTCAATATGTGGAAAGTATTCTGTGATGATTGGGTTTAATAATTGCTTAAATTGTCTCTATATGCTCCATATGATGTTGTAAGCTTTCCTCTAATTCTTACGTGTTGCATTGACCGTAATTGCCTTAATTGAAGTGATTGCCTTCCATATTGTTTTGATACTTCTTGATTTTGAGTTTCTCTATGACTTCGTGCAAATAGGTTACATGTCCAATTGTTGTGGTTCCCGGTGTAGTTATCACGTGCTTATTATGTCTTGTTGTTTAGTTGAGGTTTCATTGTGAAGTTAATTGTTGATACAAGTTTGGTTATAGTTGATTCCCTTGCCGGGACATATTTAATTCTTACTATTGGTTCCCTTGCCGGGATATGTTTATTCTTGTTATTGACTCCCTTGCCGGGATAAGGTCGTTTCTTTATTGTTCCCTTACGGGATTCTTTTGTGATTTATGTTGATTTGTATATTGGGATCGGGTTGCACGCTGTAATATTTTTATATGGGATCGGGTTGCACGCCGCAATAATATTATATGGGATCGGGTTGCACGCCGCAATAAGGAGTAATAAGGGTGGACAGGTGGGGTCGGGTTGCACGCCGCAACATCATTATATGATTTAGATCGGGTTGCACACCGCAACAATATTATATAATTTGGATCGGGTTGCACACCGCAACATTCTTATATGATTTGGATCGGGTTGCACGCCGCAACAGTACTATATGATTGGGATCGGGCTGCACGCCGCAACAAGAAAGAATAAAAGTGAATATTGACTCTTATGGTGAGAACAAGAGTAAAAGCACGACTCTTATGGTGAGAACAAGAGTAAAAGCACGAAGGGTGATGCCGTGCACTTTCTGCTGCTGACTTTATTTGTTGTTATCAATTCAAGTATTTAAACTGTTTAAATTCCTTTCTTGTTGTGATCCTTTGTGTTAGAACCTACAATGTTTTCAATACCTCACCGTATTTATGTATATATATACTCTAATACTTCGAACTTCAATAATTGTTACAGCCTTAATTCAATTAGTTTCTCAATTATACCCTTTAAACCGTCTGAGATTGTATTTTACTTAAAAATAAATTTCTACTAAGTTTTAAGTTATTAAATCTCATGTTAAAGGTAATAATCCATTCGATGTGTATTTTTAAATTAAAAAGGGTACTTTCTTTACTCAAATGATTTCAAAAGAAACAACTTCATCTTTTCTTGCCGGATTTCCCAATTATTTTAGAAATAGTAATTGTACTTATGTTAGTTAAATAGGACTTCTTGGACATATTGAGTGTATTGTACGGACATTATGTATTGTATAGCATGTGGATTCTGTTGTTTAAAGTGAGATGGAAAATATGGGGGCACAAGGTGTCATGTGTGCGGAAGGTCCGGAAGTTAAGATTATGATATGAGAAACCGAGGATTGAGATGGTCGGGATTGTGTGTTAGACATGATGTGATTGATTGAGTGGGAATTTCCTTCTTTAATTGAATACATTCTTACTTGTCTCTGTTCCTGTTATGTCAGTGTTGATTTACTTGGTTATCTGATTTACTTGGTTATCATTCGTTACTACCGCGTTCTCCCTTTATTGTTCTTACTGTTTGTATTTTGATTTCTTTCTGATGTTGATATTACCTCGTTATCTTTATCTCAATATTTTATTATCATATCCTATTCATTTCATTTGACCAGTAGGTGTCTTGACTGTTCCTCGTCACTACCCCACTGAGGTTAGTCTTGATACTTACTGGGCACCGCTGTGGTGTTCTCATACTACACTTATGTATATTTTTGTGTACAGATCTAGGTATTGATCAATAGTAGTTGTGCGGGTCGTCGCGGTGGAGACTCACGGTAACCTTTTGCTGCGTTCGCAGGCCTCAGAGTCAGCTTTGTTTGTATTTACATTCCATTGATTCCTTCTCGTTCTGGAACAATGTTGTATTTATTTTGTATAACTACTCTTAGAAAGGCTTATGACTTGTACCATCGATTTTGAAAATTGTG
This sequence comes from Nicotiana tabacum, assembly GCF_000715075.1. Classification (NCBI taxonomy): domain Eukaryota; kingdom Viridiplantae; phylum Streptophyta; class Magnoliopsida; order Solanales; family Solanaceae; genus Nicotiana; species Nicotiana tabacum. The sequence goes on from NC_134095.1 coordinate 127,172,437, forward strand.
ATTTTTTGAGAGTTATGTAATTTGAAGTCAGTATATGTTAATGTTATTTCTGTAAATGTTAGGCTTACCTAGTTTAGAGACTAGGTGCCATCACGACTCCTTCAGAGGGATTTTGGGTCGTGACAGGCACCATCCATAAAAAGGGTCCTGATCCCCAAGCAAGTCCTCAAATTCAACAACAATTCACTTTCGACCTCAGGTATTAGGGCCGGCATGAAGTTGGCCACGAAGTATGCCAAAATTTGTGATTTGATGGCGGTTCGAGTTGATATTCAATATCGTACCCTCTAATATCCACGGCCCATTTGGCCAATCATCCCTAGAGCTTGGGTTTATGCATTATGTTTCTTAACAGGTAGGTAGTTACGACACATATGGGATGGCATTGGAAATATGTCTTTAACTTCCTAGAGGCACTTAGCAAAGTGAGCGCCAATTTTTCAGGTAAGGATATCTAGTTTCGGCCTCACCTAGAGTCCCGCTAATAGAGTAGATAGGAAATTGTGTGCCTTCCTCTTCCCGAACTAGAACGCCACTTACCGCTATCTCGGATACCGCTAAGTATAGGTACAACTTCTCGTCTACCTTTGGAGTATGAAGCAAAGGAGGGCTCGAAAGGTACCACTTGATTTCTTCCAAGGCTTGATGTCATTCTAGGTCCATAAGAAGTTATTCTTCTTCTTTATTAACGAGAAGAATCGATGGTTCTTGTTAGAGGACCTTGAAATGAATCGACCCAAGGCGGCTATGCACCTGGTTAGCCTTTGAACGGCCTTGACATTGTCCACGGTGATGTCCTCTATGATATTGATCTTGTCGGGGTTGATCTCGATCCCCCGGTTGGACACCATAAATCTGATGAACTTTCGGGACCCGACTTCGAATGCGCATTTCTCCGGGTTCAGCTTCATATTGTATTTCTTCAATATGCTGAAGGTTCCCTGCAAATGTTTCAAATGGTCCTCTACTCATAGGGACTTAACTAACATATCATCAATGTAAACCTCCATTGATTTTCCTATTTGCTCTTCGAATATCCATTTACTACATATTGGTAATTGGCACCGGCGTGTTTTAGTCGGAATGACATTACGTTATAACAGTAGGTGTTATATTTAGTGATTAAGGAAGTTTTTTCTTGGTCGCCCGGGTCCATACAGATTTGGTTGTACCCGGAGTAGGCGTCGAGAAAACTAAGTATCTCGTGGCCAACCGCTGCATCGATCAAGTGATCGATGTTAGGCAAAGGAAAAGAGTCTTTGGGGCATGCCTTATTTAAGTCTTTATAGTCTACACACATTCTCAACTTATTTCCCTTTTTAGGTACTACCACTATGTTTGCTAACCAATTCGGGTACTTAACTTCGGAATGAAGCCTATTTTAAGAAGTTTGGATACCTCATCTCTGATTCTGATGAACGCAAGCTTGACTTAGGGCTGAGGCCTCATCTTTTGTTTAACCTGGTGAAACTTTAGATCCAAGCTCAGCTTGTGAGTAGTTATTTCCGGCGAGATCCCTATCATGTCAAAATGGACCAAGTGAAGCAATCTATGTTAGTTATAAGGAATTCAATGCGTTTTTTCCTAAGCCCTGGAGTTAGTCCCATGCCCATGTATAACTTTCGATCTGATAGGTGCTCGATCAATCTGACTTGCTCCAGCTCCTCAACCGTTGACTTGGTGGCATCCGAATTGTTAGGGGCTATAAAAGACCTAGGGATATGTAGTCGTCATCCTCGCCTATCTCCTGCTTTTTTGGTTTGGTTATGGCCAGTGTCGGTGATTGCTATTTGGTTTCTCCCTTGGTGACTGAACTCGGGCGCTTCGACATCGAAAATGCAGATATCGGGACCACCTCATCGATAACGAACATTTCCTTTGCAGCCAGTTGTTCCCAGTAAACTATTTTGATCCCTCCCGCTATAGGAAATTTCAACGCCTGATCTAGCGTCGAGGGTACTGTCCTCATGTTGTGAATCCATGGCCTCCCGAATAAAGCATTATACCTCATATCTCCTTTGATCACGTAGAAATTTGTGTCTTGAATGGTCCTGGCGGTGTTTACTGGTGGGGTTATCTCCCCTTTAGTGGTCTTGCATGCCATGTTGAATCCGTTTAAAACTCAGACTGCAGGAAATATTTGGTTAGGTGGGGTTATCTCCCCTTTAGTGGTCTTGCATGTCATGTTGGATCCGTTTAAAATTCGGACTGCAGGAATTATTTGGTCATGCAGACCCAGTTGTTCATGACCCTCGATGTGATAATATTGGACGAGCTACAACGATCAATTAACACATTGTCACGACCCGGATTTTCCACCCTCGGGAGTCGTGATGGCGCCTACTAGTGAAAGCTAGGCAAGCCAACCATTTGAATTATTTACCTTTTTCCTATTTTAATCCCTTAACAATTATGAACTATCATTATATAAACAGGGGAACTTAATATGCGGAAGAACAAATATAACCATTTAAATATTAGTAATACAATTCCTTAAACAAAGACTACCCAAAACTGGTGTAACAATTTCACAGACGGTCTAGGAATACTACAAATAAGGATCTGAAAATAAATACAATATTATCTCAGAAATACATAAATGAAACAGGATGAAAGGATAGAAGGAGACGCCAAGGCCTGCGGACGCCTACAAGACTACCTCGGATCTTCGAATGGACTGAAGGTAGCAACCCAAAGCTAAGGTCCGTATGCTCCAGTACCGGGATCTGCACACAGTGCAGAGTGTAGTATCAGCACAACTGACCCCATGTGCTGGTAAGTGCCTAGCCTAACCTCGGTGAAGTAGTGACGAGGTTAGGACCAGTCTACCAAATAAACTTGTGCAGTTAAATCATATACAGCGAAAAATGAAAGCAAAACTTTACAATTAAAGATAGGAAGGGGGAATCATGTTGCGGGGAACAACAAGTAGCAACAGAAACCAACAGTTAAATGTAAAGAACATCATAACTCAGTTATCAATAGAAATCAAGAAAATCAAAGACAAGTGCACGGCATCACCCTTCATGCTTTTACTCTCGTCCTCACCATAAAATCAATATAATTGGCACAGCATCACCCTTCGTGCTTTTACCTCACATAATCATGGCACGAAATGATCTTTCGTGTATTATCACTCATATAAAGGCACGGAATTGTACATCATGCGGCACGGCATCCCCCTTAGTGCATTAATACTCTCTCACAAATATCATGCACGACATCACCCTTCATGCTTTAACACTCTCTCACAAAAACATACACGGCATCGCCCTTCGTGCTTTAACACTTTTCCTTGCCCAAACAACAATCACAAAGCAATAAGGGCAAGAAAATCAATAAAATCCCGGCAAGGGAACAATAGTACAACAATCATATCCCATCAAAGGAAACAATATAAAAGAAACAACATCCCGGCAAGGGAGATAACATTTAAAACAACAACATCCCGACAAGGAAAATAATATCATAATTCTCTTTTATTTTTCACATTTACTTCACAACTCAATTCACAATTTAAGCCAATGCTCTATAATTTTCAATTGCCAATAATACTTCCACAAATCATATTACAAATTGAGCTAACGCTCTTCGATGTTCAATTACCAATATTACTTCCATAAGCCTTGTTCAACAATAGAAATCATCACATAAGGCATGAACAATACAAAACGGAGTCACAATAATCATAGTATAAGACTCACGGGCATGCTTGACACCAACGGATAGATACTCGTCACCATACCTATACGTCGTACTCAACAACTAACACATAACAAATAGGACACAACTCCTAATCCCTCAAGCTAAGGTTAGACCAAACACTTACATCGATGCCACGAACACAATTCAAGCCTCAACTACCGCTTTACCTCTTATTTCCACCACCAATTCGCTTGTATCTAGCCACAAGATACTTAAATATATCAATAAATGCTAAATGAATCAATTCTAATGCATGAAAATAAGTTTTCCAATGATTTTCCCAAAAAGTCAAAAATCGACCCCGGACCCACATAGTCAAAACCCGAGGTTCGAACCAAAACTCGATTACCCATTTCCCCACAAACCCAAATATATAATTTATTTTGAAATCGGATCTCAAATCGAGGTCCAAATCCCCAAAATTTGAAAAGCCTAAGTTCTACCCAACACACCCAATTTCCCCCATGAAACCCTTGATTTTGAGTTGAAATCATGTGAAAAGATGTTAAAGATTAAGGAAAATGAGTTAGAAATGACTTACAATCGATTTGGAAGAGTACTTGTCTTTAAAAAATCGCCCAAAGGTGTTTAGGTTTTGAAAAGGGTTGAAAAATGGCTGAAAATGCGTCTAAGTTATGATTTAGCAGGTTGCACATGTCGCAATTACGAAGTCTGCTTTCTTCGCATTTGCAAAGATATTATCGCATTTGCAACCACCCAAAATTTCTGAGGGCTTCGCATTTGCGAGGCATACGTCGCATTTGCGACTATGGCCCCTCTGTATTTGAAATCAGGGCCTGCTCAGGCCTTCTTTGCATTTGTGAGCCAGGCTTCACATTTGCGAAGCTTGCAGACCTGCAACATACCAGCAATTTCCTAAGTCCAAATTTCAATCTGTGGCCTATCTAAAACTCACCTGAGCCCTCGGGGCTCCAAACCAAACATGCACACTGTCGCACCTCCTTTTTACCGCGCCCGCGGGGCGCGTGGGGGAGTTTTCTCCAATTGAAGGACAGTCGAAACGGGATTTATTTAATTATTTCAGAGTCGCCACCTGGGAATTTTAAGGCGTCCCAAGTCACCAATTTTAATCCCTGAATCGAGGAGAATATGACTCTGTTTATTATTCTGCGAACCAGAAATCCTGAGTAAGGAATTCTGTTAATCCGGAAGAAGGTGTTAGGCATTTCCGAATTCCGTGGTTCTAGCACGGTCGCTTAACTATTTTTATTATTGGCTTAATTATCTTGATTTTACTAAATACGTTTTTATTGCATGATTTTACTACCGCTTTTTTACTTATTGTTTACAATTATATGGACGAATTACGCGTACGTATATTCGTATTATATACTTTTTATAATTATCGGGGATCATGCCACGCGTACGTGTACACAATAAAATTGTCCATGTTATAGTTTTTATAAAAAATATATGTTCGAAATTTAAAATAAAATCAGGAACACCATCACCCTTTTTATTTAAATAATGAACTGCACACCTCGGGTTATATGAAATTATTTTAACATCCTTGGAAAAATCCTTTTCTTAAATATTCGCTCGAAATTGCGCGTACACATAATCCGAATTTGCTTTTTTAAAAAATAATCAGGGTACGCGAACGCATCCCTAATTGCGTAAAATTTTTGTAATAATATTATGGATTTTCCACAAAATTGTTTATTATATCTACACATTTTTTATATGAAATTCCTGTAAAATTCATATTTTAGGGGATGCCTTTAAATTCTTAAAAGAATTCACAATTTATTAAGTATTGCCCGTTGACTATAATTTCCGAGTATTAATTATGTTCATCCCAAGACTATTCAAATTCAAAGTAAAATAAGAACATGATTAATACTATTCTTCACAAATACAACATATACATATACCAAAGGATGAATGCCATATGAAACTCACAAAAATAATTTATGAAGGGAAGAAGTATTTTTGAACAATTTTTATTTATTTTAATTAGTGCAAATTCTACTTTTATTTACCATTGATATAAAGTGTTGCGATTTGTTCTTATACATATCATCTCATTCTCACATGCTTGTTTTTTATCCAGAATTATAATTGCTCAGTTTATTTATAACGATAAATAATCAAATTGATGAGAAAAGAGTTATTATTCAAATTGATTCAATTCGAATTGTATTACATACAACATAGTTGTACGCCTAAACATTCATAATATTCCTAACATCATGACGAGCTATACCAACTCACTTTACTCATATGATTATACCTGTCATCATACCATATAATAACTTATACCAACCTAAACAAAATCATATTTGTTACAAGATATACTACTAATGTAACTTCTTAATATTTCCATTCTACTTTACATTTAGCTAATGGTATTATGGGATGTAATCAATGGCCCATTTTTATGCCTTACTCCCTGTTTTGACAATTCACATATACCTATACCAATGAGATTTCGGAATGGCTAACATTATTACAAAGCTTTATATGAATTTCAAAATAAGACAATTAACTCATAGCTATCAAATTGAATTCACTACTAGTTAACTAACATGAAACAAAAAAATGAAATTTAAACTAATGAACTTGGACAATTGGAAACAGAATTGCAATTCAGGCTTCATGGATTTGTCATGTTGAATCTCTTTTCAACATAAAATTCAAAAGATAAGTACCTGGAAATGAAGGTAGAAGAAGTAAATTTCAGCAGTAGCAGCAGTAACAAAATACTTGCAGAATATCAGTATTTTCACAGATTTGAGCAATAACAAGACCCGAGAAACCCAGATTCACAAGAGTAAAGCTTCTTAAAGAACTTCAGATTTTAAAACCAAATAGTATCAGTACACAGACCCGGACAGATTCCAAAAAGAAAAACAAAGTCAGATTCCTAAATCAGATTTCTTCTCCTTTCAAAATCAAATTTTTCTTCTTAAAATCTTTCTGTTTTAAAATCTGCCTCTATCAGATTTTTCTCTTTCAAAATGTGCCCTCAAATCTGATTTTTTTTCTCTTTCAAAAAAAAAATCTCTCTTATCAGATTTTTCTCTTTCAAAAACCTGCCCTTAAATCAGTCCCAATCCCCCTCTATTTATACAAGGCTGTCCTGTACCCTTCTAGTGCTGCCTGGACCCTTTTCTCCTTTTAAAAATCAAAAAGTTTTCCATTAAAACTGCTTTTGAATACTTTAAATCCAAGTGCTTTTATCCTGATTTTTCAGCAGCCCATTACCCTTTGTTTCCCATTAGTATCTTAAATTATAGCTAACCAACATTTCACTTTCAGTCCACTATTCTATCACATTACCCTCACTATTCTGTCCCAAAAAATGTCCCAGATTTCCTAATGTAATTACTGTTATTACTGCCTTAAATTCAGAATCTAACAATACAGATTTTAAAATCTGTTTAAGCAGCTATAACCAATCCTAATGTTTTAGCCTGAATCCTAACTAAGAATGTAACCTTCTAACACAATTACATCTAATCAACATTTGTAAAATCACACTGAATTCAGAACTAACATCATAACAACATATTACTGAAATTATTATAACAATTCAGACTGGACTTAACATTGAACCAAGATCAAACACACACAGCAGCATTGTCAATATACTGACAATGCCCTGTTCAGAAAACAATACATACACATCATACATTTGAATTTACTGATTTGTAAACAAACATGATTTAATTGACGAGTATTAGTCAGTTGATTATTTACAACATTTGTCCATAATCAGTTTAAAACAATAGAAGCAAATTGTTTCAATCAGCATCATCATAAATGAGAATTCATAATATAACTAATCGACGAACTTAATCGAGTCGATTACTTACATTGTGAATAATCACAACCAACAGAAACAGTTTCATATTTTGATCATATAGACGGGCATGGGACATAGATGACAGAATTAATCAAAACAAAAATATGAAAAATTAACAAGTTATTAAAACAAACGAAAATACATACAGAATACACAAACAGAAATAGAAAAGTACCTCTGAATTTTAATCAAACTCGAACTCAACTTGGCTTCGGATTTTGTTTGAAATCAAACAGACCTTAGTCGAAGTATTTTCCACTGAAAATACTTCGACTAAGGTCGATTAAACCTCAATCTTTATTCAATCTGGACAGAATCCAAAAGTCTGGTATTTTTAGGGTTCTTGAAAGTTCGATTTGGGACTTAACCATTTCTGGTCAGATTCGAGGAGAACCAAGTACGACACAAGGGTGAGGGAAGCCTAGGGGTTATTTGGTGTCACTTTGGAACAGGTCTGGGTAAATTCTTGTTTGGTCCGAATCTTCAAAAGAAGATTCGAAGAGTTCTGAGAGGATTCGAACCAAACAAACAACAGATCTATACTTAGGGTGGTTAGGGGAAGCTATGGTGTTATTTTGGAAGCCATTGGAAAGGTTGGAGTTTTCAGACCCACCTTCGATTTAGTATTCGAAGAGTTGGGGTCTGATTCGAAGGAAACTAAGGTCAGATCTGTGTAGAGGATGTTCAGGGGGTTCTAGGGTGTTATTTTGGTGACCGGCGGCGTTGTTGCCGCCGGGTTTCAGGCGGTGGGATCCTAGGGCGGCTAGGGTTAGGGGTGAGTTTCGGAAGGGACGATGAACAGGGAAGGAGGGGGGGTTTGGCTAGGGGGCCGGGGTAAGGTTTTGGGCCTTATATAGGGGTGGGGTGGATTGACATTGTCCGTTGGATTAGGCAGGATAGACGGCTAAGATCTATTCACTTAACCAAACGATGTCGTTTGGTTTAAGTAAGGGGGACGGGTTGAACCGGGTATTAGATCGGGTAAGGGTCTCGGGTTAGGGTGATGAGATCTCGGCCGTTGGATGGATTTAATCCAACGGCCCTTGATGAAGGATGATGAAACGTCGTCGTTTGACGTAGCTGAATTGGACCGGACAGGCTTGTTTGGATTGGGCTGTGGAGGGTTTAAAATTGTTTGGGCTTTTGTTTTAAGATTTTTGGCCCAGATACGTTTTACCCTCTTAATTTCCACTTCTTTTAATTTAATTATTAAAATCCTAATTAAGATTATAAAAACAAGAATTAACTTTACAATACTAATCAGTCTTTAACAATTATTAACACATAAAATAAAAATATCACATAGTGAAACATATTTAAAAATAGAACGAATGCATATTTTTTTTATTTAAATTATCTTTCAAATGCATAATTAAATCCTATATGCATGCAACATGTATTTTATTTTAATTTTTATTTCATTATGACAAAGTAACATTTACGGACATAACACAAATATTTAACACCACGCAAAAATTCAAAAATTACACAGTAAAAGAAATTTATTTTATTTTTTGATTTATTTTGGAGTAGTTTTCGTAAGGCAAAAATCACGTGCTCACAGCTGCCCCTCTTTGTGCGGAAACTCGAAGAGTTTTCGTGCAAAGATAAAGTGAGCAGATACGAGCGATTTTTGCCCATTCAAATACTCCGTGGGAAGCAGTTTCTGAAAGATTTGACCGAACCTCTGCTTCAAAGGTTTCCTACATATCCTTGGCTATAAAGGAATCAGGTCAATGTAGTTCGGGAAGTTTTGGGTAGCTGGGACTACCATGGGACTGTGATGTTACTGCTGCTTCGTGCTGTTTTTACTGCTTGCTGACCTCCTTATTACACTTTACTTTAAAGGAAATACAAAACTAAACTAGACTATGGTACATGAATTATAAAAATCTTATCTAGATCAAGCCCTTGCATTTCTTGTTATCTTGATATCTTGGTGATTCTTGGGCATTTGACTTATTCCATTTTCCTTTTCATTGTGTCCCGTATTTTCTTCATCTATTTGGGACTCTTGTTGTTTCTTGCTGGGGATTTTGTTGGATTCCTCTGCTTTATTGATTCTAAGTGTGCTCCTTTCTCATATGAGCGGGCTTTTGACTTCAATACTTCAATTGTATTCCCTTGTTCTCCAGGTGGACGCCTGATTTCTTTAATTCCTATCCTCATTCTCCAGGTGGACGCCTGATTTCTTTAATTCTCATCCTCATTCTCCAGGTGGATGCCTGACTTCTTCTTTTCTCATCCTCATTCTCCAGGTGGACGCCTGACTTCTTTTTTCTCATCCTCATTCTCCAGGTGGACGCCTGACTTCTTTTAATTCTTCATCCTCATTCTTCAGGTGAACGCCTGACTTCTTTAATTCCTATCCTCATTCTCCAGGTGGACGCCTGACTTCTTTAATTCTTATCCTCATTCTTCAGGTGGACGCCTGACTTCTTTAATTCTTTGTCCTCATTCTTCAGGTGGACGCCTGACTTCTTCAATCTTCATCCTCATTCTCCAGGTGGACGCCTGACTTCTTTAATTCTTATCCTCGTTCTCCAGGTGGACGCCTGATTTCTTCAATTCTCATCCTCATTCTCCAGGTGGACGCCTGACTTCTTCTTTTCTCATCTTCATTCTTCAGGTGGACGCCTGACTTCTTCTTTTCTTATCCTCATTATCCAGGTGGACGCCTGACTTCTTTAATTCTTATCCTCGTTCTCCAGGTGGACGCCTGACTTCTTTAATTTTCATCCTCATTCTCCAGGTGGACGCCTGACTTCTTCAATTCTTTGTCCTCATTCTTCAGGTGGACGCCTGACTTCTTCAATCTTCATCCTCATTCTCCAGGTGGACGCCTGACTTCTTTAATTCTCATCCTCATTCTCCAGGTGGACGCCTGATTTCTTCAATTCTTCATCCTCATTCTCCAGGTGGATGCCTGACTTCTTTAATTCTTATCCTCGTTCTCCAGGTGGACGCCTGATTTCTTCAATTCTCATCCTCATTCTCCAGGTGGACGCCTGATTTCTTTAATCTTCATCCTCATTCTCCAGGTGGACGCCTGAACTTCTTCAATTCTTATCCTCGTTCTCCAGGTGGACGCCTGATTTCTTCAATTCTCATCCTCATTCTCCAGGTGGACGCCTGATTTCTTTAATCTTCATCCTCATTCTCCAGGTGGACACCTGACTTCTTCAATTCTTATCCTCGTTCTCCAGGTGGACGCCTGATTTCTTCAATTCTCATCCTCATTCTCCAGGTGGACGCCTGATTTCTTTAATCTTCATCCTCATTCTCTAGGTGGACGCCTGACTTCTTCAATTCTTATCCTCATTTTCCAGGTGGACGCCTGACTTCTTTAATTCCCAACCTCATTCTCCAGGTGGACGCCTGACTTCTTTAATTCTTATCCTCATTCTTCAGGTGGACACCTGACTTCTTTAATTCTTTGTCCTCATTCTTCAGGTGGACGCCTGACTTCTTCAATTCTTCATCCTCATTCTCCAGGTGGACGCCTGACTTCTTTAATTCTCCTCCTCATTCTCCAGGTGGACGCCTGATTTCTTTAATTCTCATCCTCATTCTCCAGGTGGACGCCTGACTTCTTCAATTCTTTGTCCTCATTCTTCAGGTGGACGCCTGACTTCTTCAATCTTCATCCTCATTCTCCAGGTGGATGCTTGACTTCTTTAATTCTTATCCTCGTTTTCCAGGTGGACGCCTGACTTCTTCTTTTCTTATCCTCATTATCCAGGTGGACGCCTGACTTCTTTAATTCTTATCCTCGTTCTCCAGGTGGACGCCTGACTTCTTTAATTTTCATCCTCATTCTCCAGGTGGACGCCTGACTTCTTCAATTCTTTGTCCTCATTCTTCAGGTGGACGCCTGACTTCTTCAATCTTCATCCTCATTCTCCAGGTGGACGCCTGACTTCTTTAATTCTTATCCTCGTTCTCCAGGTGGACGCCTGATTTCTTCAATTCTCATCCTCATTCTCCAGGTGGACGCCTGACTTCTTCAATCTTCATCCTCATTCTCCAGGTGGACGCCTGACTTCTTTAATTCTTATCCTCGTTCTCCAGGTGGACGCCTGATTTCTTCAATTCTCATCCTCATTCTCCAGGTGGACGCCTGATTTCTTTAATCTTCATCCTCATTCTCCAGGTGGACGCCTGACTTCTTCAATTCTTATCCTCGTTCTCCAGGTGGACGCCTGATTTCTTCAATTCTCATCCTCATTCTCCAGGTGGACGCCTGATTTCTTTAATCTTCATCCTCATTCTCCAGGTGGACGCCTGACTTCTTCAATTCTTATCCTCGTTCTCCAGGTGGACGCCTGATTTCTTCAATTCTCATCCTCATTCTCCAGGTGGACGCCTGATTTCTTTAATCTTCATCCTCATTCTCCAGGTGGACGCCTGACTTCTTCAATTCTTATCCTCATTTTCCAGGTGGACGCCTGACTTCTTTAATTCCCATCCTCATTCTCCAGGTGGACGTCTGACTTCTTTAATTCTTATCCTCATTCTTCAGGTGGACGCATGACTTCTTTAATCTTCATCCTCATTTTCCAGGTGAACGCCTGACTTCTTTAATTCCCAACCTCATTCTCCAGGTGAACGCCTGACTTCTTTAATTCTCCTCCTCATTCTCCAGGTGGACGCCTGATTTCTTTAATTCTTTATCAGGTATTTCCTGACACAAATATTGTCTTTGCCCCTGTTTTAAATCAAAGAAAACTTTGTTAGTTCAAAGCAGGGTGGTTAACTGGGGTATTCTTGCTGATGGTGAGGCTTCTTCTTCGTCTTGTTTTATCGTCTTGGAATGGTTGAAAAAGACCGTCTTGTATTTGTAATTGATCCTTGACTATAGGATTCCCCTCTATATGTTTTCCTTCAGACCCTTTTAACCATAATCATATGTCTTTCCTGACATTGTTGATCCACTTTTGATTTTACTTTTCTTCCTCCCATATCTTATTGTTTTTATCTCCCGTCTTTCATGGCCTTATTTTGCATCATGTAACCTTGAATCTTGGTAATATACCTTGACATTCCTTCTTATTTGTTTGGAATAAAACTTATCTCAAAGCTTTAGAAAAGTAAGATTATTAGTGACGAAGTACGCTGATTTCGACAATTATAGAATGAAAAGAAAAATCCAAATTTGGATGACTGTTGGAAAAGAATAAAGGACTTATCTGATTGGAATCACTGGCGCCAATGATCAGGGTATGCATTTTAGATTAATCAACCCAGTCTTAAATCAATTTCCTCTTAATTGTCTCATTTTTGTTTTCCACAAAATTTCCGTAATCCATCTTCATTTTTCCTTTTACAGACCTGTTGGACTTGTAATATCTCAAAGAGTTTTCACCGATAAACCTTCCTCATTTGTTCATTTCTCACTTCCTTTTCGCCTTATGGTGCCTACGAAGGTTTTCACCAATAAGACTCTCTCATTTTTACTTTTCTCTCAACTTCTGTCTCCTTATGGTGCCCGTGTGGGTTTTCACCTATAAGACTCTCTCATTTTTACTTTCTTTTCTTGTTTGTACCAGAGTGTTATGAACCATCTTCATTTGCTTGTCTCAGCATTTTTCTAAGATTGATCGAAAGGTCTTTCTGGTATGGGGTTAAAAAAATGGAAAAGGTATTAAAAGCTAAATAGCTTTGGTATGGGTTTAAAATTACAACTTTTGGAATTTTTTCTTATTTCCAATACAATTCTTTGCCCCAGTTTTTGATTGGGGTCGCTTGATGCTTCTTTTTGTGCACATTATGTGTATTGTGCACCCTATGACCGAGCTGTGAGGCGCCTACGTATCCTTCTTTGAGGAATCAGGTCAAACGTAGTTCACTAGATAATAGTGATGATGATTTTTTTTATTGATTCCAAGAGAGGGTAAGAAAGAAACAAATATGGCTCGAAGGGGAAACAAATGGTATAGTGTTTGGATAGCAGAATAAATTGCCTTTGTCATTCCAATCTTCGAAATAATACTAAATACAAACATTCAAAAAGTTATGCATAATATCTCTTTACCGCGTCAGAATTGATTGCCATGTCTATGCATTTGCCTTCAATGTCTGTTAAGCATAGTGCACCATTTGATAATACTCTGGTCACAATGAATGGTCCTTGCCAATTCGGGGCAAATTTGCCTTTTGCCTCAACCTGATGTGGAAGAATACGTTTCAGCACATGCTGACCCACTTCAAACTTCCGTGGACGCACCTTTTTGTTGTATGCTCTTTCTATTCTTCTTTGATATAATTGACCATGACATACTGCGGCCAATCGTTTTTCATCAATCAAGTTTAACTGTTCCAGACGGGTTTTGACCCATTCATCATCATCAATCTTTGCTTCAGCAATGATCCGAAGGGAAGGAATCTCAACTTCTGCAGGAATTACTGCTTCAGTGCCATATACCAACAAATAAGGAGTTGCTCCTACTGAAGTGCGAATAGTAGTGCGATATCCCAATAATGCAAATGGTAATTTTTCATGCCATTGTTTTGAACCTTCTACCATTTTCCGAAGTATCTTCTTTATGTTTTTGTTGGCTGCCTCTACTGCTCCATTCGCCTTGGGCCGATATGGGGTAGAGTTGCGATGTGTAATCTTAAACTGTTGACATACTTCCTTCATTAAGTTGCTGTTAAGATTAGCATCGTTATCTGTGATGATCACCTTTGGGATTCCGAATCGACATATGATATTTGAGTGGACAAAATCGACCACAGCTTTCTTGGTCACTGATTTGAATGTCTTGGCCTCAACCTATTTGGTAAAATAATCAATAGCTACCAGAATGAACCTGTGCCCATTGGATGCTGCTGGCTCAATCGGTCCAATCACATCCATGCCCCAGGCAACGAAGGGCCATGGTGCCGACATTGTGTGCAACTCGGATGGTGGAGAATGAATCAAATCTCCGTGTATCTGGCATTGATGACACTTGCGCACAAAACTGATACAATCTCGCTCCATGGTAAGCCAATAGTAACCAGCTCGGAGGATTTTCTTTGCCAACACATATCCACTCATGTGGGGTCCGCAAACTCCCGAATGTACTTCAGACATGACAGCTGTAGCTTGTCTGGCATCTATGCATCTTAATAATCCAAGATCTGGTGTTCTTTTATACAAAACTCCTCCGCTTAAGAAGAATCCATTTGCCAATCGCCTAATAGTCCTCTTTTGATCTCCTGTGGCTTGTGCGAGATATATCCCCATCCTGATATACTCCTTGATGTCGTGGAACCATGGTTCACCATCAAATTCTTCTTCGACCATATTGCAATAAGCGTGCTGATCGTGGACTCGAATATGTATCAAATCTACATAAGCTTTGTCCGGATGATGCAACATTGATGCCAGGGTAGCCAATGCATCGGCAACCTCATTACGGATTCTTGGAATATGTTGGAACTCCACTGATTGAAACCGCTGACAAAGATCATGTAGACATTGTCGGTATGGTATGAGCTTCAAGTCTCGAGTTTCCCATTCTCCTTGAATTTGATGTACCAAAAGATCTGAATCTCCCATGACTAAGATTTCTTGGATACCCATATCTACGGCTAGACTTAACCCCAAAATGCAAGCTTCATATTCATCCATATTATTGGTGCAATAAAATCGCAATTGAGCTGTAACAGGATAGTGATGCCCTGTTTCAGAAATGATTACGGCTCCTATCCCGACTCCTTTCATGTTAGCGACTCCATCAAAGAAAATTTTCCAGCCAGGTTTTTTAATTCGATCCACCTCGTCGATATACATTGTTTCTTCATCAGGAAAATAGGTTTTCAACGGCTCGTATTCCCCATCGACCAGGTTTTTGATTAAATGATCGGCCAGTGCTTGAGCCTTCATTGCAGTTCGAGTCACATAGATGATGTCAAATTCTGTGAGCAATATCTGCCACTTTGCAAGTTTTCCCGTTGGCATAGGCTTTTGAAAAATGTATTTCAATGGATCCAACCGAGAAATGAGGTAAGTAGCGTAGGATGACAAATAGTGTTTCAATTTTTGAGCTACCCATGTTAGGGCGCAACATGTCTTTTCCAGATGAGTATACTTAACCTCATAAAATGTGAACTTCTTGCTAAGGTAGTAGATGGCCTGTTCTTTTCTGCCAGTGATGTCATGTTGCCCCAATACACAACCAAATGAATTTTCCAAAACTGTTAAGTAAAGAATCAAAGGTCTTCCTGGCTCTGGCGGGACCAACACGGGTGGGTTCGACAAATACCCTTTTATTTTATCGAACGCTTCTTGACACTCATCGGTCCATTTGACCGCAGCATCCTTTTTCACCAATTTGAAAATTGGCTCACAGGTTGTTGTGAGCTGAGCAATAAACCTGCTGATGTAATTTAACCTTCCCAGCAAACTCATTACTTCAGTTTTGTTCCTTGGAGGTGGCAATTCTTGGATGGCTTTGATTTTTGATGGGTCTAGCTCGATACCTCGTCGACTGACTATGAATCCTAGCAACTTTCTAGATGGAACTCCAAATGCACATTTGGCAGGGTTAAGCTTGAGGTTGTACCTGCGAAGTCTTAAGAAGAACTTCCTCAAATCCCCAACGTGGTCGGCCTGATGCTTTGATTTTATGATCACATCGTCCACGTATACCTCAATCTCCTTGTGTATCATATCATGAAACACTGTGGTCATTGCTCTCATATAGGTTGCTCCGGCGTTCTTTAAACCGAATGGCATTACCCAGTAGCAATAAGTTCCCCATGGTGTGATGAATGCCGTCTTTTCTGCATCTTCTTCATCCATTAGAATTTGATGATACCCGGCATAACAATCCACGAAAGATCCTATATCATGCTTGGCACAATTGTCGATCAAAATATGGATATTGGGTAATGGGAAATTATCCTTTGGACTTGCTTTGTTGAGATTGCGGTAGTCGACGCATACTCTAATTTTGCCGTCTTTCTTTGGTACAGGAACGATATTAGCCAACCAAACAAGATATCGAGTGACTCGAATGACCTTTGCTTCCAATTGTTTGGTGATTTCTTCCTTAATTCTCACACTCATGTCAGGCTTGAATTTTCTCAGCCTTTGCTTGACAGGAGGCACCGTTGGATCGGTGGGCAATTTGTGAACTACTAAATCAGTGCTCAGGCCCGGCATGTCGTCATATGACCATGCAAAAACATCTTTGAATTCTATGAGTGCTTTAATTAACTCTTCTCGGATCTTTGGTTCGAGATGGACACTTATTTTGGTTTCCCGGACATTACTCGTGTCCCCTATATTGATGTCTTCGGTATCACTCAAGTTAGGTTTGATTTTTTCCTCAAAGTGAATTAACTCTTTACTAATCTCTTCAAAAACCTCATCTTCATCATATTCTGATTCATAATCACAATATATTTCTTGAATTATTACTTCAGAACCAGATTGATTTTTAAGACTGGGCTGAGGATTCCTCATGCATGCCATTTCACTAGAGCCAGCGTAAAAAGAACTGTACAAAAAAAAACTATCAAGAATGATAATAAAAAGGAAATTGCTTTTTATTGGATGATGAAAGATAACAAGGTTTGCACACTTCAAACAAACTGTAAGATAAGCTTTGGGATTACAACCCTGAAGTAACCCAAACAAACTTGAAAAAAAATCAAAATAAACTACCAAGACTCCTTTCGAATGGGGAGAGGAGTGGCTTTCCAATTATTAAGCTTTGTTTCTGGCCCAACGAATTGAACTTCTGTGTCGCTACACCCTTCTCCATTTTCCAACATATTCACATCATCAAACAATTTCTCGAATGTTTCAATTAATTCTTCCTCAGGATTGACCCGGGATTTAGGAATTGTTGTTATCGGGCGATTTCTAGCACCGGTCTTGACAAAAGATTTTGACAGATGTGGGACTGGTTTTGGAAGATCCCATGCCTTATGTTTCAACTTTCTGGCCTTTATCACGTCATTTACGGTGGGTATGAACCCCAAACCGAATGTTCCCCAGTTCTCGGGGAGAGATACTAGTTGTATAATTCCTTGCAAAGATAAGCCCAGGCCTTTGCCGGGTATAAAACCATTCTTTAACATTTCGTAAGCTATCATGACTGATGCAGAGGATATCTTTGGATTCGGAAGGTATTTCCCCTCTGGAATTTTCTCTACCGACACTGTGTCGGATACTTGGTATACCCATGGTCCCTGGTCATTTTCTGTTCCCTCGACCGGTACAATGGTACTGCTGCGAGCATTTAAACTTTCTTCCCCATGCACAACTATTTCTTGATGATCCCATTCAAACTTGACAACCTTATGTAGTGTTGACGGGACTGCTTTAGCAGCATGGATCCATGGTCGGCCCAACAACAAGTTGTAAGAGACAGTTATGTCCAACACTTGAAATTCCATTGTGAATTCAACTGGTCCTATTGTTAGTTCCAACACTATGTCGCCAAATGAATCTCTGCTTCCACCGTCAAACCCCCGTACGCAGATACTATTCTTCTGGATCCTCTCCTCTTTAATTTTTAATTTGCTTAAAGTGGAGAGAGGGCAGATATTTGCACTTGACCCATTGTCAACCAATACCCGGGTTACTACGGAGTTTTCACATTTCACGGTGAGGTAAAGAGCTCTGTTGTGCTCAGTACCTTCCACAGGTAATTCATCATCAGCAAATGTAATTCTGTTTGTCTCAAAGATTCTGTTGGCTATTCTTCCTAAATGATTTACGGAGATCTTTTCAGGAACATGAGCCTCACTCAGGATTTTCATCAAAGCCAGACGGTGCTCCTCTGAATGAATCAGTAATGACAACAATGAAATTTGAGCGGGCGTCTTCTTTAATTGATCCACAACAGAATAATCATGGAGTTTCATTTTTCTTAAAAACTCTTCCGCCTCTTCTTCCGTCACAGCTCTCTTTATTGGTGTTGGATTGTTTTTAGTTTTTCTTAACTCTTCGGGCGTAAAACATCTTCCCGAACGAGTCAAGCCTTGCACCTCACACACTTCTTCCTTGACTTTTTTTCCTTTGTACATTACAGTCACCCGTTCGTAGTTCCATGGGATGGCTTTGTTGTTGATGACCGGCAGCTGGATTACAGGTGCGATAATAACCCGATCTGTACGGGCTCCTTTCACGAATACAATGGTGTTTGTTAGCAACCCCTGGTATTATCACTTTCGGCCTTTCTTGTTTTGCGGCAACTTTGCTCGATGATCCCTCCTCGATTATCATAGATGGTTTATCACCATTTTTGTTCTGCTTAGACACCGGCTTCTCCTCCATTAACTGCTTATCTGGCTTGGTTTCATGAGACTTGATCATCATGACAGTTTGTGACGGCTTCTTTGTCTCCCCATCAACTTGTATGATTTCTATCATATTAGCCTCTTGATGGGCTGGCATTGGATTTCTATTGATATTTGGGGCTTCGGGGGTTTGAACCTCGATTTTATTAGTATCAATCAGCTCTTGTATTGCATTTTTTAAATGCCAGCATTTCTCCGTATCATGGCCTGGTGCACCGGAGCAATATTCACAGCTAATGGTGTAATCCAGATTCTTTGGAGGAGGATTGGGTAGCTTGGATTGTATTGGTCTCAGCATGTCTAGCTGTCTCAGCCTGTGGAACAGACTAGTGTAAGACTCTCCCAATGGAGTGTAATTTTTCTTTTTCTGTTCTCTTTCCCCCCTGAACGCTGGCCTCGGCCTGAAACCTGGTCCGGGATAGGCTCGTGGGTAAGTACTTGGTGTGGCAGGAGCACGCCAATTGGTGTGAACAGGTGGCTGATTGTATGCTTGAGCATGGTTAATGGAGAAATGAGGCTCCGAAGGGTGATAGTAGTGTTGGGATGAATCATGGTGGTAAGCTGATTGGTGAGGTCGTTGTTGATTATAGTAAAGCGGTGAACCTCTGGGTCCCGACCAAATTCCTGAATCAACTACCGCTGCTTCCTCCCTCTTCTTTCTTCCGATTCCTCCTACCCCGCTTTGAATAGCTTGAGTAGTTGCCTTAATTGCTGAATAGCTCATAATTTTATTTGTTTTGAGACCTTCTTCCACCATACCTCCCATCTTCACCACTTCGTTGAATGATTTTCCAACCGCTGAAACCAGATGGGCATAGTAAGTTGGCTCCAAGGCTTGGAGGAAGTAGTCTACCATTTCGCTCTCCTTCATAGGAGGATCCACTCTTGCTGCCTGTTCTCTCCACCGAAAACCATACTCTCTGAAACTTTCATTGTGTTTCTTCTCAAATTTTGTCAAAGATAATCGATCTGGGATGATTTCCAGATTGTATTGGAAATGGTATGCGAATGCCTTTGCCAGGTCATCCCAGGTGTACCATCTCCCATGGTCCTGGCGTGTATACCACTCCAAAGCTGATCCGCTTAAACTTTGACTGAAGTAAGCCATCAATAATTCATCCTTTCCCCCAGCTCCTCGCATCTTGCTACAGAAACCCCTTAAGTGGGCTACTGGGTCGCCGTGCCCGTTGTATAGGTCAAATTTGGGCATCTTGAAGCCAACTAGTAATTGTACATTTGGGAATAAGCACAAATCTTTGTATGCTACACTGACTTGCCCACCTAATCCTCGCATGTCTCTGAACGATTGTTCTAAACTCTTGACCTTCCTGAACATCTCTTCTTGTTCAGCATTTTTGGCTGGCTTGTCAATTTCGGTTGGGAGATCAAAACGAGGAGCAGTTGAATTAATTTCGGAGGCTTTGAGGGTGGGTTCCGGGGGGTAATATTGGTTGTCCTGGGCCTGGAATGTAGGCTCACTAGGAGATTTGTGAAATGTAGCAAGGGGAGGTGCTACGAAAACAGGAGTCATAGGTGGAGGAAAGTATGGAACTGGTTTCGGAGGTGGAGACTGTGGTGTCTGAGAGGTGGTGCCTCGGTAGTGCTGGTAAATGGGGAAGTTTGGGGATAATTCAGTGGTAATATTATCCTGAGTTTGGGTCATTGATGGAGCAGGGTTATTTGGGTAAGATGGGGGTAACTGTCCTGTAGACCAGGCTTGGTACATCTCAGCCATTTGCTGCTTGAGTTTAAACATCTCTTTTTTCATTTTCCCGACATCCATCTCCTCTAGCTCCATACCTGTGTGAACATCTGGGACAGACATACTTTCGGGTATTGGTCCTTTTGATCTTGTGTGATAGTGATAATATGCCAGTATACTCTTTAGAGAAACTAACTGCTTGAATTCTGAAAATGAACAAACTTGTTAGTTTTGAGAGTTTAACACATATATAATCACACGTTGAGATGCAATGCTCCTAGACAAATAATCCCTTTCTATTATGCATTTGCTCGGCTGCTTGTGTTGTCCCAGCTTTCTTGAAATTTTTATTGTTATTCACTTTTATTTATTATATATGTCTTTTATCATGGTGGTCGAATCTTATAGAGATTGCCTACGTATCATGCCATTACATGAATCAGACCTTGCGTAGTTCGGACTAAAGGCAATCACTTTTATTCATTATACAAAGATGGAATTACATTTGAAAACTTTTAAGAAAATGGTTTGAAACACACACACTTAAATCAAAATAAAAGATACAATTCTTAACATCTCACAACGTGCCCCACTTTCCACTTTTGTTGTCAAATATTGGATTATCTGCTCAATGTGGGGCTTGACCTGGATGGCCTCCCAGCGTACGATACATCCTTTCCAACTCCATTGCTAGATGACGAGCAAAAGTGGGCGCATGCTCTGTAAACCTTTCATAATCCATTCCTTGGCAGTTTACATAACTTTGAGATGTGAAGACTGCCAAGGCGTGGATTTGTGCCCTGAAACCTTGGAGACATTGGTCTTGGTCTTGCAATTGCTGCTGACGAGTGGTGGCTATATCTCTGACACGGTTTTCACGATCTAGAGCTGATTCTAACAGAGCTCGGAGTCTGGCCTGCTCTAATCTTGCTTGCGCTCTTTCTCTGTCGAGGTCTGCTTGTTGATGTTCTCTGTTGCATCTTCTTGCCTCTTCTAGTTGTGCACGAAGCTGGTTTTCTGATTGTATCCAATGGTCTTTTTCCTTCTTGAATTGTGCCCTGTCTTTTTTGGATTGCCTATCTTGGCGTTCCTTATTAGACATGGCTTCTTCGTTTAATCGTTGGATCCTTTCTTTTGCTTTGATCAACGTCCTTTCGTTTTCTGCAAGAATAGAATCATAATCTTGCATTCTTTCAAAAAGATTGGCAATGGTTTTTTGATCCTTCCAGCTCCTCTTTGGTGTTTCAGAAACTCTTTTCATTTTTTGGAATCGAGCATGAAGATTTTCATTCTCACAAGCTAGACTCTTCTTCTCGCCTTCGGCTTCTTGTGCTTGCAAATCTTTCTCCAAACTGAGGCTTCTTAGATTTTCTTTTAGGGCATGGATAGTTGCTTTGTACCCTTTTTCCTTTTCTCCCCAGATCAACCGCTCTTGGATTTTATCATTGAAGTTTTGAACATGGGGTCTTTTTGTTGGCCTTCTTAGCTCAGGCTCTGGTACATCATCCACGCGAGACCGTTTTTCAAACCACCTTGCATATCCAGGATTTATCTCACCCTTTGTAGTGTCTGGGACTTGAGTATCACTTTTTAAGTATTGACATCCATTCCACATCTGCTGAAGTAGAGCCTCGGGAATAGTGGCTTCTGGGTGTAATTCGATTACTTGCATACTCAAATCTTCATCATCAGGAACTACTTGATATCTCCCTAGTTGCCTTAAGACTCTTAGTGGCGCATACGGCTGAATGCTTCTCAATCCCAATAGTAGTAGATAACTATTTGAGGTTGACATGTGTATTACTTCCCTCATCGGGAGCCATCCCAAAGTCCATTCAATCTGATTTGCCGTTAAAGCCTTTAGATGAGATACCCATGCTTCTATTCCTTCTGGAGCCTGATAATTTTTTGTTCTTTCCTCATAGCTCTCGATGCAATTATCATTGTTTGACCCATACTGTATGATCTTGGGCTGTTGTTGGAGATGTTCCATCACCCACATTTGCAACAAAATTTTGCATCCTTCGAAGACCTTTGCTCCTGATTTACATAAAGTCAAAGCCCGATAAATGTCTGATAGAATGATGGGGACAAGGGTGTGATTTTCTTTGGTGGTGAGGATTTGCACAATTTTTGCGGTGCGAATATCAATTGTTCGCTCTTTGTTTGGGAAGATCACGATTCCTAGAAAAGCCACCATGAAGGTAAAGCGACGGTGAATCTGCCAGATGTCTTTGTTTTGTTTGTTAGTAAGGCCTTTCTCATGAATTTCAAACCCATCTGACTTTCCGAACCTTGAATACAAAAAGTTGAAGGAACAACATCCATTGATGACATTGCTTTTCCTGATTTGACTGTTGATGTTCAAAAGGCCGAAGAATCGAAGTACCGAAGGAGCCTTTGTGAATATCAGGCTTTGATTTCTTAGACTTCCGTCAAAACCAGCATATCCAGCTATTTCCTCTAATGTAGGAGTAAGCTCGAAGTCAGAGAAATGAAAGACATTGTGAGCAGGGTCCTAAAAAGTTACTAATGCCGCAATCAGATCATCACGGGGTTTAACCTTCATAATATCCGTGAGGTTTTCCAAATGCTTGACGACCCATTTTTGACCGTCTTCGCCTAAATCATACCACCATATTTGAAGCTGAAAGATAAATTCTTCTGTACTCGTGGATGAGGGGCTTTGTGTGGTGCTCATTTTGTATCTGAAGTTTAATTTAATAAAGTTAAGACTCATTTTGAAAAAAAAACTATTTTCAAAATTTTATATTTTTGAAAATTTACACTAAAAAAAATCATTTTATTTATTAAATATCTTTATTTCAAGATTTAAAAAAAACAACCCATTTTATTCCTCTCTTCTCACCATGATTTCGTTTAAGCGGGTCAACAAGCATGTTCGAGGCAAATGAATGCACAAGTAGCAAGTAGGATGCATCAGGATGGTCTTTTTGTTTCGGGTTCACCTGTCCTAGACAGACCCAACCCCTGTGTTGAGTCTCCAAGGCCAAATGTATATGATGCAAATATTCGTTCCTACTAGGGATCTGGTACATGGCTGAGTTATTCTAAGTGTAAAACCTGAGGTTGATTGTTCTAAACCTGGCTTACCCAAACGGACAGTTTGAGCCGAAGCGGGGGCAACGTACCGGGAGCACGAAAGTCTGCCCGGCCTAGTTACTTGTCCCAACTCCGTCTTATTTGGTATGACTTTAACAGAAAGGTGGGTCACGCGCACGTGTACGCCATAAATTCAGAAGACTCAGAAAGAAGGGGGTTTCGTAGCAGTTGTATATATTCACAATTCAAATAATATTAAAGCGGTAAAAAGCAACATTTAGCATATTAGCATATAAACAGTTAAAAATCATATAGTAAATAAAGCCAATTAACACAGATATTTTAAGCTCGAATTCTTTAAACCCTGAACCAATGGTTCTGGGTTACAGTTTACACTGTAAAGTCCCCAGCAGAGTTGCCAGAGCTGTCGCACCTCCTTTTTACCGCGCCCGCGGGGCGCGTGGGGGAGTTTTCTCCAATTGAAGGACAGTCGAAACGGAATTTATTTAATTATTTCAGAGTCGCCACCTGGGAATTTTAAGGCGTCCCAAGTCACCAATTTTAATCCCTGAATCGAGGAGAATAAGACTCTGTTTATTATTCTGCGAAGCAGAAATCCTAAGTAAGGAATTCTGTTAATCCGGAAGAAGGTGTTAGGCATTTCCAAATTCCGTGGTTCTAGCATGATCGCTTAACTGTTTTTATTAATGGCTTAATTATCTTGATTTTACTAAATACGTTTTTATTGCATGATTTTACTACCGCTTTTTTACTTATTGTTTACAATTATATGGACGAATTACGCGTACGTATATTTGTATTATATACTTTTTATAATTATCGGGGATCATGCCACGCGTACGTGTACACAATAAAATTGTCCATGTTATAGTTTTTATAAAAAATATATGTTCGAAATTTAAAATAAAATCAGGAACATCATCACCCTTTTTATTTAAATAATGAACTGCACACCTCGGGTTATATGAAATTATTTTAACATCCTTGGAAAAATCCTTTTCTTAAATATTCGCTCGAAATTGCGCGTACGCATAATCCAAATTTGCTTTTTTAAAAAATAATCAGGGTACGCGAACGCATCCCTAATTGTGTAAAATTTTTGTAATAATATTATGGATTTTCCACAAAATTGTTTATTATATCTACACATTTTTTATATGAAATTCCTGTAAAATTCATATTTTAGGGGATGCCTTTAAATTCTTAAAAGAATTCACAATTTATTAAGTATTGCCCGTTGACTATAATTTCCGAGTATTAATTATGTTCATCCCAAGACTATTCAAATTCAAAGTAAAATAAGAACATGATTAATACTATTCTTCACAAATACAACATATACATATACCAAAGGATGAATGCCATATGAAACTCACAAAAATAATTTATGAAGGGAAGAAGTATTTTTGAACAATTTTTATTTATTTTAATTAGTGCAAATTCTACTTTTATTTACCATTGATATAAAGTGTTGCGATTTGTTCTTATACATATCATCTCATTCTCACATGCTTGTTTTTTATCCAGAATTATAATTGCTCAGTTTATTTATAACGATAAATAATCAAATTGATGAGAAAAGAGTTATTATTCAAATTGATTCAATTCGAATTGTATTACATACAACATAGTTGTACGCCTAAACATTCATAATATTCCTAACATCATGACGAGCTATACCAACTCACTTTACTCATATGATTATACCTGTCATCATACCATATAATAACTTATACCAACCTAAACAAAATCATATTTGTTACAAGATATACTACTAATGTAACTTCTTAATATTTCCATTCTACTTTACATTTAGCTAATGGTATTATGGGATGTAATCAATGGCCCATTTTTATGCCTTACTCCCTGTTTTGACAATTCACATATACCTATACCAATGAGATTTCGGAATGGCTAACATTATTAAAAAGCTTTATATGAATTTCAAAATAAGACAATTAACTCATAGCTATCAAATTGAATTCACTACTAGTTAACTAACATGAAACAAAAAAATGAAATTTAAACTAATGAACTTGGACAATTGGAAACAGAATTGCAATTCAGGTTCATGGATTTGTCATGTTGAATCTCTTTTCAACATAAAATTCAAAAGATAAGTACCTGGAAATGAAGGTAGAAGAAGTAAATTTCAGCAGTAGCAGCAGTAACAAAATACTGGCAAAATATCAGTATTTCCACAGATTTGAGCAATAACAAGACCCGAGAAACCCAGATTCACAAGAGTAAAGCTTCTTAAAGAACTTCAGATTTTAAAACCAAATAGTATCAGTACACAGACCCGGACAGATTCCAAAAAGAACAACAAAGTCAGATTCCTAAATCAGATTTCTTCTCCTTTCAAAATCAGATTTTTCTTCTTAAAATCTTTCTGTTTTATAATCTGCCTCTATCAGATTTTTCTCTTTCAAAATGTGCCCTCAAATCTGATTTTTTTTTTCTCTTTCTAAAAAAAATCTCTCTTATTAGATTTTTCTCTTTCAAAAACCTGCCCTTAAATCAGTCACAATCCCCCTCTATTTATACAGGGCTGTCCTGTACCCTTCTAGTGCTGCCTGGACCCTTTTCTCCTTTTAAAAATCAGAAAGTTTTTCATTAAAACTGCTTTTGAATACTTTAAATCCAAGTGCTCTTATCCTGATTTTTCAGCAGCCCATTACCCTTTGTTTCCCATTAGTATCTTAAATTATAGCTAACCAACATTCCACTTTCAGTCCACTATTCTATCACATTACCCTCACTATTCTGTCCCAAAAAATGTCCCAGATTTCCTACTGTAATTACTGTTATTACTGCCTTAAATTCATAATCTAACAATACAGATTTTAAAATCTGTTTAAGCAGCTATAACCAATCCTAAAGTTTTAGCCTAAATCCTAACTAAGAATGTAACCTTCTAACACAATTACATCTAATCAACATTTGTAAAATCACACTGAATTCAGAACTTACATCATAACAACATATTACTGAAATTATTATAACAATTCAGACTGGACTTAACATTGAACCAAGATCAAACACACACAGGAGCATTGTCAATATACTGACAATGCCCTGTTCAGAAAACAATACATACACATCATACATTTGAATTTACTGATTTGTAAACAAACATGATTTAATTGACGAGTATTAATCAGTTGATTATTTACAACATTTGTCCATAATCAGTTTAAAACAATAGAAGCAGATTGTTTCAATCAGCATCATCATAAATGAGAATTCATAATATAACTAATCGACGAACTTAATCGAGTCGATTACTTACATTGTGAATAATCACAACCAACAGAAACAGTTTCATATTTTGATCATATAGACGGGCATGAGACAAAGATGACAGAATTAATCAAAACAAAAATATGAAAAATTAACAAGTTATTAAAACAAACGAAAATACATACAGAATACACAAACAGAAATAGAAAAGTACCTCTGAATTTTAATCAAACTCGAACTCAACTTGGCTTCGGATTTTGTTTGAAATCAAACAGACCTTAGTCGAAGTATTTTCCACTGAAAATATTTCAACTAAGGTCGATTAAACCTCAATCATTATTCAATCTGGACAGAATCCAAAAGTCTGGTATTTTTAGGGTTCTTGAAAGTTCGATTTGGGACTTAACCATTTCTGGTCAGATTCGAGGAGAACCAAGTACGACACAAGGGTGAGGGAAGCCTAGGGGTTATTTGGTGTCACTTTGGAACAGGTCTGGGTAAATTCTTGTTTGGTCCGAATCTTCAAAAGAAGATTCGAAGAGTTCTGAGAGGATTCGAACCAAACAAACAACAGATCTATACTTAGGGTGGTTAGGGGAAGCTATGGTGTTATTTTGGAAGCCATTGGAAAGGTTGGAGTTTTCAGACCCACCTTCGATTTAGTATTCGAAGAGTTGGGGTCTGATTCGAAGGAAACTAAGGTCAGATCTGTGTAGAGGATGTTCAGGGGGTTCTAGGGTGTTATTTTGGTGACCGGCGGCGTTGTTGCCGCCGGGTTTCAGGCGGTGGGATCCTAGGGCGGCTAGGGTTAGGGGTGAGTTTCGGAAGGGACGATGAACAGGGAAGGAGGGGGGGTTTGGCTAGGGGGCCGGGGTAAGGTTTTGGGCCTTATATAGGGGTGGGGTGGATTGACATTGTCCGTTGGATTAGGCAGGATAGACGGCTAAGATCTATTCACTTAACCAAACGATGTCGTTTGGTTTAAGTAAGGGGGACGGGTTGAACCGGGTATTAGATCGGGTAAGGGTCTCGGGTTAAGGTGATGAGATCTCGGCCGTTGGATGGATTTAATCCAACGGCCCTTGATGAAGGATGATGAAACGTCGTCGTTTGACGTAGCTGAATTGGACCGGACAGGCTTGTTTGGATTGGGCTGTGGAGGGTTTAAAATTGTTTGGGCTTGATTTTTTGTTTTAAGATTTTTGGCCCAGATACGTTTTACCCTCTTAATTTCCACTTCTTTTAATTTAAATATTAAAATCCTAATTAAGATTATAAAAACAAGAATTAACTTTACAATACTAATCAGTCTTTAACAATTATTAACACATAAAATAAAATAATCACATAGTGAAACATATTTAAAAATAGAACGAATGCATATATTTTTTTTATTTAAATTATCTTTCAAATGCATAATTAAATCCTATATGCATGCAACATGTATTTTATTTTAATTTTCATTTCATTATGACAAAGTAACATTTACGGACATAACACAAATATTAAACACCACGCAAAAATTCAAAAATTACACAGTAAAAGAAATTTATTTTATTTTTTGATTTATTTTGGAGTAGTTTTCGTAAGGCAAAAATCACGTGCTCACAGCTGCCCCTCTTTGTGCGGAAACTCGAAGAGTTTTCGTGCAAAGATAAAGTGAGCGGATACGAGCGATTTTTGCCCATTCAAATACTCCGTGGGAAGCAGTTTCTGAAAGATTTGACCGAACCTCTGCTTCAAAGGTTTCCTACATATCCTTGGCTATAAAGGAATCAGGTCAATGTAGTTCGGGAAGTTTTGGATAGCTGGGACTACCGTGGGACTGTGATGTTACTGCTGCTTCGTGCTGTTTTTACTGCTTGCTGACCTCCTTATTACACCTTACTTCAAAGGAAATACAAAACTAAACTAGACTATGGTACATGAATTATAAAAATCTTATCTAGATCAAGCCCTTGCGTTTCTTGTTATCTTGATATCTTGGTGATTCTTGGGCATTTGACTTATTCCATTTTCCTTTTCATTGTGTCACGTATTTTCTTCATCTGTTTGGGACTCTTGTTGTTTCTTGCTGGGGATTTTGTTGGATTCCTCTGCTTTATTGATTCTAAGTGTGCTCCTTTCTCATATGAGCGGGCTTTTGACTTTAATACTTCAATTGTATTCCCTTGTTCTCCAGGTGGACGCCTAATTTCTTTAATTCCTATCCTCATTCTCCAGGTGGACGCCTGATTTCTTTAATTCTCATCCTCATTCTCTAGGTGGATGCCTGACTTCTTCTTTTCTGATCCTCATTCTCCAGGTGGACGCCTGACTTCTTCTTTTCTCATCCTCATTCTCCATGTGGACGCCTGACTTCTTTTAATTCTTCATCATCATTCTTCAGGTGAACGCCTGACTTCTTTAATTCCTATCCTCATTCTCCAGGTGGACGCCTGACTTCTTTAATTCTTATCCTCATTCTTCAGGTGGACGCCTGACTTCTTTAATTCTTTGTCCTCATTCTTCAGGTGGACGCCTGACTTCTTCAATCTTCATCCTCATTCTCCAGGTGGACGCCTGACTTCTTTAATTCTTATCCTCGTTCTCCAGGTGGACGCCTGATTTCTTCAATTCTCATCCTCATTCTCCAGGTGGACGCCTGACTTCTTCTTTTCTCATCCTCATTCTCCAGGTGGACGTCTGACTTCTTCTTTTCTTATCCTCATTATCCAGGTGGACGCCTGACTTCTTTAATTCTTATCCTCGTTCTCCAGGTGGACGCCTGACTTCTTTAATTTTCATCCTCATTCTCCAGGTGGACGCCTGACTTCTTCAATTCTTTGTCCTCATTCTTCAGGTGGACGCCTGACTTCTTCAATCTTCATCCTCATTCTCCAGGTGGACGCCTGACTTCTTTAATTCTTATCCTCGTTCTCCAGGTGGACGCCTGATTTCTTCAATTCTCATCCTCATTCTCCAGGTGGACGCCTGACTTCTTCAATCTTCATCCTCATTCTCCAGGTGGACGCCTGACTTCTTTAATTCTTATCCTCGTTCTCCAGGTGGACGCCTGATTTCTTCAATTCTCATCCTCATTCTCCAGGTGGACGCCTGATTTCTTTAATCTTCATCCTCATTCTCCAGGTGGACGCCTGACTTCTTCAATTCTTATCCTCGTTCTCCAGGTGGACGCCTGATTTCTTCAATTCTCATCCTCATTCTCCAGGTGGACGCCTGACTTCTTCTTTTCTCATCCTCATTCTCCAGGTGGACGCCTGACTTCTTCTTTTCTTATCCTCATTATCCAGGTGGACGCCTGACTTCTTTAATTCTTATCCTCGTTCTCCAGGTGGACGCCTGACTTCTTTAATTTTCATCCTCATTCTCCAGGTGGACGCCTGACTTCTTCAATTCTTTGTCCTCATTCTTCAGGTGGACGCCTGACTTCTTCAATCTTCATCCTCATTCTCCAGGTGGACGCCTGACTTCTTTAATTCTTATCCTCGTTCTCCAGGTGGACGCCTGATTTCTTCAATTCTCATCCTCATTCTCCAGGTGGACGCCTGACTTCTTCAATCTTCATCCTCATTCTCCAGGTGGACGCCTGACTTCTTTAATTCTTATCCTCGTTCTCCAGGTGGACGCCTGATTTCTTCAATTCTCATCCTCATTCTCCAGGTGGACGCCTGATTTCTTTAATCTTCATCCTCATTCTCCAGGTGGACGCCTGACTTCTTCAATTCTTATCCTCGTTCTCCAGGTGGACGCCTGATTTCTTCAATTCTCATCCTCATTCTCCAGGTGGACGCCTGATTTCTTTAATCTTCATCCTCATTCTCCAGGTGGACGCCTGACTTCTTCAATTCTTATCCTCGTTCTCCAGGTGGACGCCTGATTTCTTCAATTCTCATCCTCATTCTCCAGGTGGACGCCTGATTTCTTTAATCTTCATCCTCATTCTCCAGGTGGACGCCTGACTTCTTCAATTCTTATCCTCATTTTCCAGGTGGACGCCTGACTTCTTTAATTCCCATCCTCATTCTCCAGGTGGACGCCTGACTTCTTTAATTCTTATCCTCATTCTTCAGGTGGACGCCTGACTTCTTTAATTCTTTGTCCTCATTCTTCAGGTGGACGCCTGACTTCTTCAATTCTTCATCCACATTCTCCAGGTGGACGCCTGACTTCTTTAATTCTCCTCCTCATTCTCTAGGTGGACGCCTGATTTCTTTAATTCTCATCCTCATTCTCTAGGTGGACGCCTGACTTCTTCAATTCTTTGTCCTCATTCTTCAGGTGGACGCCTGACTTCTTCAATCTTCATCCTCATTCTCCAGGTGGACACCTGACTTCTTTAATTCTTATCCTCGTTCTCCAGGTGGACGCCTGACTTCTTCTTTTCTTATCCTCATTATCCAGGTGGACGCCTGACTTCTTTAATTCTTATCCTCGTTCTCCAGGTGGACGCCTGACTTCTTTAATTTTCATCCTCATTCTCCAGGTGGACGCCTGACTTCTTCAATTCTTTGTCCTCATTCTTCAGGTGGACGCCTGACTTCTTCAATCTTCATCCTCATTCTCCAGGTGGACGCCTGACTTCTTTAATTCTTATCCTCGTTCTCCAGGTGGACGCCTGATTTCTTCAATTCTCATCCTCATTCTCCAGGTGGACGCCTGACTTCTTCAATCTTCATCCTCATTCTCCAGGTGGACGCCTAACTTCTTCAATTCTTATCCTCATTTTCCAGGTGGACGCCTGACTTCTTTAATTCCCATCCTCATTCTCCAGGTGGACGCCTGACTTCTTTAATTCTTATCCTCATTCTTCAGGTGGACGCCTGACTTCTTTAATTCTTTGTCCTCATTCTTCAGGTGGACGCCTGACTTCTTCAATTCTTCATCCTCATTCTCCAGGTGGACGCCTGACTTCTTTAATTCTCCTCCTCATTCTCCAGGTGGACGCCTGATTTCTTTAATTCTTTATCAGGTATTTCCTGACACAAATATTGTCTTTGCCCCTGTTTTAAATCAAAGAAAACTTCGTTAGTTCAAAGCAGGGTGGTTAACTGGGGTATTCTTGCTGATGGTGAGGCTTCTTCTTCGTCTTGTTTTATCGTCTTGGAATGGTTGAAAAAGACCGTCTTGTCTTTGTAATTGATCCTTGACTATAGGATTCCCCTCTGTATGTTTTCCTTCAGACCCTTTTAACCGTAATCATATGTCTTTCCTGACATTGTTGATCCACTTTTGATTTTACTTTTCTTCCTCCCATATCTTATTGTTTTTATCTCCCGCCTTTCATGGCCTTATTTTGCATCATATAACCTTGAATCTTGGTAATATACCTTGACATTCCTTCTTATTTGTTTTGAATAAAACTTATCTCAAAGCTTTAGAAAAGTAAGATTATTAGTGACGAAATACGCTGATTTCGACAATTATAGAATGAAAAGAAAAATCCAAATTTGGATGACTGTTGGAAAAGGAATAAAGGACTTATCTGATTGGAATCACTGGCGCCAATGATCAGGGTATGCATTTTGGATTAATCAACCCAGTCTTTAATCAATTTCCTCTTAATTGTCTCATTTTTGTTTTCCACAAAATTTCCTTAATCCATCTTCATTTTTCCTTTTACAGACCTGTTGGACTTGTAATATCTCAAAGAGTTTTCACCGATAAACCTTCCTCATTTGTTCATTTCTCACTTCCTTTTCGCCTTATGGTGCCTACGAAGGTTTTCACCAATAAGACTCTCTCATTTTTACTTTTCTCTCAACTTCTGTCGCCTTATGGTGCCCGTGTGGGTTTTCACCTATAAGACTCTCTCATTTTTACTTTCTTTTCTTGTTTGTACCAGAGTGTTATGAACCATCTTCATTTGCTTGTCTCAGCATTTTTCTAAGATTGATCGAAAGGTCTTTCTGATATGGGGTTAAAAAAATGGAAAAGGTATTAAAAGCTAAATAGCTTTGGTATGGGTTTAAAATTACAACTCTTGGAATCTTTTCTTATTTACAATACAATTCTTTGTCCCAGTTTTTGATTGGGGTCGCTTGATGCTTCTTTTGTGCACATTATGTGTATTGTGCACCCTATGACCGAGCCGTGAGGCACCTACGTATCCTTCTTTGAGGAATCAGGTCAAACGTAGTTCACTAGATAATAGTGATGATGATTTTTTTTTATTGATTCCAAGAGAGGGTAAGAAATAAACAAATATGGCTCGAAGGGGAAACAAATGGTATAGTGTTTGGATAGCAGAATAAATTGCCTTTGTCATTCCAATCTTCGAAATAATACTAAATACAAACATTCAAAAAGTTATGCATAATATCTCTTTACCGCGTCAGAATTGATTGCCATGTCTATGCATTTGCCTTCAATGTCTGTTAAGCATAGTGCACCATTTGATAATACTCTGGTCACAATGAATGGTCCTTGCCAATTCGGGGCAAATTTGCCTTTTGCCTCAACCTGATGTGGAAGAATACGTTTCAGCACATGCTGACCCACTTCAAACTTCCGTGGACGCACCTTTTTGTTGTATGCTCTTTCTATTCTTCTTTGATATAATTGACCATGACATACTGCGGCCAATCGTTTTTCATCAATCAAGTTTAACTGTTCCAGACGGGTTTTGACCCATTCATCATCATCAATCTTTGCTTCAGCAATGATCCGAAGGGAAGGAATCTCAACTTCTGCAGGAATTACTGCTTCAGTGCCATATACCAACAAATAAGGAGTTGCTCCTACTGAAGTGCGAATAGTAGTGCGATATCCCAATAATGCAAATGGTAATTTTTCATGCCATTGTTTTGAACCTTCTACCATTTTCCGAAGTATCTTCTTTATGTTTTTGTTGGCTGCCTCTACTGCTCCATTCGCCTTGGGCCGATATGGGGTAGAGTTGCGATGTGTAATCTTAAACTGTTGACATACTTCCTTCATTAAGTTGCTGTTAAGATTAGCACCGTTATCTGTGATGATCACCTTTGGGATTCCGAATCGACATATGATATTTGAGTGTACAAAATCGACCACAGCTTTCTTGGTCACTGATTTGAATGTCTTGGCCTCAACCCATTTGGTAAAATAATCAATAGCTACCAGAATGAACCTGTGCCCATTGGATGCTGCTGGCTCAATCAGTCCAATCACATCCATGCCCCAGGCAACGAAGGGCCATGATGCCGACATTGTGTGCAACTCGGATGGTGGAGAATGAATCAAATCTCCGTGTATCTGGCATTGATGACACTTGCGCACAAAACTGATACAATCTCGCTCCATGGTAAGCCAATAGTAACCAGCTCGGAGGATTTTCTTTGCCAACACATATCCACTCATGTGGGGTCCGCAAACTCCCGAATGTACTTCAGACATGACAGCTGTAGCTTGTCTGGCATCTATGCATCTTAATAATCCAAGATCTGGTGTTCTTTTATACAAAACTCCTCCGCTTAAGAAGAATCCATTTGCCAATCGCCTAATGGTCCTCTTTTGATCTCCTGTGGCTTGTGCGGGATATATCCTCATCCTGATATACTCCTTGATGTCGTGGAACCATGGTTCACCATCAAATTCTTCTTCGACCATATTGCAATAAGCGTGCTGATCGTGGACTTGAATATGTATCGGATCTACATAAGCTTTGTCCGGATGATGCAACATTGATGCCAGGGTAGCCAATGCATCGGCAACCTCATTACGGATTCTTGGAATATGTTGGAACTCCACTGATTGAAACCGCTGACAAAGATCATGTAGACATTGTCGGTATGGTATGAGCTTCAAGTCTCGAGTTTCCCATTCTCCTTGAATTTGATGTACCAAAAGATCTGAATCTCCCATGACTAAGATTTCTTGGATACCCATATCTGCGGCTAGCCTTAACCCCAAAAAGCAAGCTTCATATTCATCCATATTATTGGTGCAATAAAATCGCAATTGAGCCGTAACAGGATAGTGATGCCCTATTTCAGAAATGATTACGGCTCATATCCCGACTCCTTTCATGTTAGCGGCTCCATCAAAGAAAAGTTTCCAGCCAGGTTTTTCAATTCGCTCCACCTCGTCGATATGCATTGTTTCTTCATCAGGAAAATAGGTTTTCAACGGCTCGTATTCCTCATCGACCAGGTTTTCGGCTAAATGATCGGCCAGTGCTTGAGCCTTCATTGCAGTTCGAGTCACATAGATGATGTCAAATTCTGTGAGCAATATCTGCCACTTTGCAAGTTTTCCCGTTGGCATAGGCTTTTGAAAAATGTATTTCAATGGATCCAACCGAGAAATGAGGTAAGTAGCGTAGGATGACAAATAGTGTTTCAATTTTTGAGCTACCCATCTTAGGGCGCAACATGTCTTTTCCAGATGAGTATACTTAACCTCATAAACTGTGACTTCTTGCTAAGGTAGTAGATGGACTGTTCTTTTCTGCCAGTGAGGTCATGTTGCCCCAATACACAATCAAATGAATTTTCCAAAACTGTTAAGTAAAGAATCAAAGGTCTTCCTGGCTCTGGCGGGACCAAAACGGGTGGGTTCGACAAATACCCTTTTATTTTATCGAACGCTTCTTGACACTCATCGGTCCATTTGACCGCAGCATCCTTTTTCACCAATTTGAAAATTGGCTCACAGGTTGTTGTGAGCTGAGCAATAAACCTGCTGATGTAATTTAACCTTCCCAGCAAACTCATTACTTCAGTTTTGTTCCTTGGAGGTGGCAATTCTTGGATGGCTTTGATTTTTGATGGGTCTAGCTCGATACCTCGTCGACTGACTATGAATCCTAGCAACTTTCCAGATGGAACTCCAAATGCACATTTGGCAGGGTTAAGCTTGAGGTTGTACCTGCGAAGTCTTAAGAAGAACTTCCTCAAATCCCCAACGTGGTCGGCCTGATGCTTTGATTTTATGATCACATCGTCCACGTATACCTCAATCTCCTTGTGTATCATATCATGAAACACTGTGGTCATTGCTCTCATATAGGTTGCTCCGGCGTTCTTTAAACCGAATGGCATTACCCGGTAGCAATAAGTTCCCCATGGTGTGATGAATGCCGTCTTTTCTGCGTCTTCTTCATCCATTAGAATTTGATGATACCCGGCATAACAATCCACGAAAGATCCTATATCATGCTTGGCACAATTGTCGATCAAAATATGGATATTGGGTAATGGGAAATTATCCTTTGGACTTGCTTTGTTGATATTGCGGTAGTCGACGCATACTCTAATTTTGCTGTCTTTCTTTGGTACAGGAACGATATTAGCCAACCAAACAAGATATCGAGTGACTCGAATGACCTTTGCTTCCAATTGTTTGGTGATTTCTTCCTTAATTCTCACACTCATGTCAGGCTTGAATTTTCTCAGCCTTTGCTTGACAGGAGGCACCGTTGGATTGGTGGGCAATTTGTGAACTACTAAATCAGTGCTCAGGCCCGGCATGTCGTCATATGACCATGCAAAAACATCTTTGAATTCTATGAGTGCTTTAATTAACTCTTCTCGGATCTTTGGTTCGAGATGGACACTTATTTTGGTTTCCCGGACATTACTCGTGTCCCCTATATTGATGTCTTCGGTATCACTCAAGTTAGGTTTGATTTTTTCCTCAAAGTGAATTAACTCTTTACTAATCTCTTCAAAAACCTCATCTTCATCATATTCTGATTCATAATCACAATATATTTCTTGAATTATTACTTCGGAACCAGATTTATTTTTAAGACTGGGCTGAGGATTCCTCATGCATGCCATATCACTAGAGCCAGCGTAAAAAGAACTGTACAAAAAAAAACTATCAGGAATGATAATAAAAAGGAAACTGCTTTTTATTGGATGATGAAAGATAACAAGGTTTGCACACTTCAAACAAACTGTAAGATAAGCTTTGGGATTACAACCCTGAAGTAACCCAAACAAACTTGAAAGAAAATCAAAATAAACTACCAAGACTCTTTTCGAATGGGGAGAGGAGTGGCTTTCCAATTCATAAGCTTTGTTTCTGGCCCAACGAATTGAACTTCTGCGTCGCTACACCCTTCTCCATTTTCCAACATGTTCACATCATCAAACAATTTCTCGAATGTTTCAATTAATTCTTCCTCAGGATTGACCCGGGATTTAGGAATTGTTGTTATCGGGCGATTTCTAGCACCGGTCTTGACAAAATATTTTGACAGATGTGGGACTGGTTTTGGAAGATCCCATGCCTTATGTTTCAACTTTCTGGCCTTTATCACGTCATTTACGGTGGGTATGAACCCCAAACCGAATGTTCCCCAGTTCTCGGGGAGAGATACTGGTTGTATAATTCCTTGTAAAGATAAGCCCAGGCCTTTGCCGGGTATAAAACCATTCTTTAACATTTCATAAGCTATCATGACTGATGCAGAGGATATCTTTGGATTCGGAAGGTATTTCCCCTCTGGAATTTTCTCTACCGACACTGTGTCGGATACTTGGTATACCCATGGTCCCTGGTCATTTTCTGTTCCCTCGACCGGTACAATGGTACTGCTGCGAGCATTTAAACTTTCTTCCCCATGCACAACTATTTCTTGATGATCCCATTCAAACTTGACAACCTGATGTAGTGTTGACGGGACTGCTTTAGCAGCATGGATCCATGGTCGGCCCAACAACAAGTTGTAAGAGACAGTTATGTCCAACACTTGAAATTCCATTGTGAATTCAACTGGTCCTATTGTTAGTTCCAACACTATGTCGCCAAATGAATCTCTGCTTCCACCGTCAAACCCCCGTACGCAGATACTATTCTTCTGGATCCTCTCCTCTTTAATTTTTAATTTGCTTAAAGTGGAGAGAGGGCAGATATTTGCACTTGACCCATTGTCAACCAATACCCGGGTTACTACGGAGTTTTCACATTTCACGGTGAGGTAAAGAGCTCTGTTGTGCTCAGTACCTTCCACAGGTAATTCATCATCAGCAAATGTAATTCTGTTTGTCTCAAAGATTCTGTTGGCTATTCTTCCTAAATGATTTACGGAGATCTTTTCAGGAACATGAGCCTCATTCAGGATTTTCATCAAAGCCAGACGGTGCTCCTCTGAATGAATCAGTAATGACAACAATGAAATTTGAGCGGGTGTCTTCTTTAATTGATCCACAATAGAATAATCATGGAGTTTCATTTTTCTTAAAAACTCTTCCGCCTCTTCTTCCGTCACAGCTCTCTTTATTGGTGTTGGATTGTTTTTAGTTTTTCTTAACTCTTCGGGCGTAAAACATCTTCCCGAACGAGTCAAGCCTTGCACCTCACACACTTCTTCCTTGACATCTTTTCCTTTGTACATTACAGTCACCCGTTCGTAGTTCCATGGGATGGCTTTGTTGTTGATGACCGGTAGCTGGATTACAGGTGCGATAATAACCCAATCTGTACGGGCTCCTTCCACGAATACAATGGGTTTGTTAGCAACCCCTGGTACTATCACTTTCGGCCTTTCTTGTTTTGTGGCAACTTTGCTCGATGATCCCTCCTCGATTATCATAGATGGTCCATCACCATTTCTGTTCTGCTTAGGTACCGGCTTCTCCTCTGTTAACTGCTTATCTGATTTGGCTTCATGAGACTTGATCATCATGACAGTTTGTGACGGCTTCTTTGTCTCCCCATCAGCTTGTATGATTTCTATCATATTAGCCTCTTGATGGGCTGGCATTGGATTTCTATTGATATTTGAGGCTTCGGGGGTTTGAACCTCGATTTTATTAGTATTAATCAGCTCTTTTATTGCATTTTTTAAATGCCAGCATTTCTCCGTATCATGGCCTGGTGCACCGGAGCAATATTCACAGCTAATGGTTTAATCCAGATTCTTTGGAGGATGATTGGGTAGCTTGGATTGTATTGGTCTCAGCATGTCTAGCTGTCTCAGCCTGTGGAACAGACTAGTGTAAGACTCTCCCAATGGAGTGTAAGTTTTCTTTTTCTGTTCTCTTTCCCCCCTGAACGCTGGCCACGGCCTGAAACCTGGTCCGGGATAGGCTCGTGGGTAAGTACTTGGTATGGCAGGAGCACGCCAATTGGTGTGAACAGGTGGCTGATTGTATGCTTGAGCATGGTTAATGGAGAAATGAGGCTCCGAAGGGTGATAGTAGTGTTGGGATGAATCATGGTGGTAAGCTGATTGGCGAGGTCGTTGTTGATTATAGTAAAGCGGTGAACCTCTGGGTCCCGACCAAATTCCTGAATCAACTACCGCTGCTTCCTCCCTCTTCTTTCTTCCGATTCCTCCTACCCCGCCTTGAATAGCTTGAGTAGTTGCCTTAATTGCTGAATAGCTCATAAATTTATTTGTTTTGAGACCTTCTTCCACCATACCTCCCATCTTCACCACTTCGTTGAATGATTTTCCAACCGCTGAAACCAGATGGGCATAGTAAGTTGGCTCCAAGGCTTGGAGGAAGTAGTCTACCATTTCGCTCTCCTTCATAGGAGGATCCACTCTTGCTGCCTGTTCTCTCCACCGAAAACCATACTCTCTGAAACTTTCATTGTGTTTCTTCTCAAATTTTGTCAAAGATAATCGATCTGGGATGATTTCCAGATTGTATTGGAAATGGTATGCGAATGCCTGTGCCAGGTCATCCCAGGTGTACCATCTCCCATGGTCCTGGCGTGTATACCTCTCCAAAGCTGATCCGCTTAAACTTTGACTGAAGTAAGCCATCAATAATTCATCCTTTCCCCCAGCTCCTCGCATCTTGCTACAAAAACCCCTTAAGTGGGCTACTGGGTCGCCATGCCCGTTGTATAGGTCAAATTTGGGCATCTTGAAGCCAACTGGTAATTGTACATTGGGGAATAAGCACCAATCTTTGTATGCTACACTGACTTGCCCACCTAATCCTCGCATGTCTCTGAACGATTGTTCTAAACTCTTGACCTTCCTGAACATCTCTTCTTGTTCAGCATTTTAGGCTGGCTTGTCAATTTCGGTTGGGAGATCAAAACGAGGAGCAGTTGAATTAATTTCGGAGGCTTTGAGGGTGGGTTCTGGGGGGTAATATTGGTTGTCCTGGGCCTGGAATGTAGGCTCACTAGGAGATTTGTGAAATGTAGCAGGGGGAGGTGCTACGAAAACAGGAGTCATAGGTGGAGGAAAGTATGGAACTGGTTTCGGAGGTGGAGACTGTGGTGTCTGAGAGGTGGTGCCTCGGTAGTGCTGGTAAATGGGGAAGTTTGGGGATAATTCAGTGGTAATATTATCCTGAGTTTGGGTCATTGATGGAGCAGGGTTATTTGGGTAAGATGGGGGTAACTGTCCTGTAGACCAGGCTTGGTACATCTCAGCCATTTGCTGCTTGAGTTTAAACATCTCTTTTTTCATTTTCCCGACATCCATCTCCTCTAGCTCCATACCTGTGTCAACATCTGGGACAGACATACTTTCGGGTATTGGTCCTTTTGATCTTGTGTGATAGTGATAATATGCCAGTATACTCTTTAGAGAAACTAACTGCTTGAATTCTGAAAATGAACAAACTTGTTAGTTTTGAGAGTTTAACACATATATAATCACACGTTGAGATGCAATGCTCCTAGACAAATAATCCCTTTCTATTATGCATTTGCCCGGCTGCTTGTGTTGTCCCAGCTTTCTTGAAATTTTTATTGTTATTCACTTTTATTTATTATATATGTCTTTTATCGTGGTGGTCGAATCTTATAGAGATTGCCTACGTATCATGCCATTACATGAATCAGACCTTGCGTAGTTCGGACTAAAGGCAATCACTTTTATTCATTATACAAAGATGGAATTACATTTGAAAACTTTTAAGAAAATTGTTTGAAACACACACACTTAAATCAAAATAAAAGATACAATTCTTAACATCTCACAACGTGCCCCACTTTCCACTTTTGTTGTCAAATATTGGATTATCTGCTCAATGTGGGGCTTGACCTGGATGGCCTCCCAGCGTACGATACATCCTTTCCAACTCCATTGCTAGATGACGAGCAAAAGTGGGCGCATGCTCTGTAAACCTTTCATAATCCATTCCTTGGCAGTTTACATAACTTTGAGATGTGAAGACTGCCAAGGCGTGGATTTGTGCCCTGAAACCTTGGAGACGTTGGTCTTGGTCTTGCAATTGCTGCTGACGAGTGGTGGCTATATCTCTAACACGGTTTTCACGATCTAGAGCTGATTCTAACAGAGCTCGGAGTCTGGCCTGCTCTAATCTTACTTGCGCTCTTTCTCTGTCGAGGTCTGCTTGTTGATGTTCTCTGTTGCATCTTCTTGCCTCTTCTAGTTGTGCACGAAGGTGGTTTTCTGATCGTATCCAATGGTCTTTTTCCTTCTTGAATTGTGCCCTATCTTTTTCGGATTGCCTATCTTGGCGTTCCTTATTAGACATGGCTTCTTCGTTTAATCGTTGGATCCTTTCTTTTGCTTTGCTCAACGTCCTTTCGTTTTCTGCAAGAATAGAATCATAATCTTGCATTCTTTCAAAAAGATTGGCGATGGTTTTTTGATCCTTCCAGCTCTTCTTTGGTGTTTCAGAAACTCTTTTCATTTTTTGGAATCGAGAATGAAGATTTTCATTCTCACAAACTAGACTCTTCTTCTCGCCTTCGGCTTCTTGTGCTTGCAAATCTTTCTCCAAACTGAGGCTTCTCAGATTTTCTTTTAGGGCATGGATAGTTGCTTTGTACCCTTTTTCCTTTTCTCCCCAGATCAACCGCTCTTGGATTTTATCATTGAAGTTTTGAACATGGGGTCTTTTTGTTGGCCTTCTTAGCTCAGGCTCTGGTACATCATCCACGCGAGACCGTTTTTCAAACCACCTTGCATATTCAGGATTTATCTCACCCTTTGTAGTGTCTGGGACTTGAGTATCACTTTTTAAGTATCGACATCCATTCCACATCTGCTGAAGTAGAGCCTCGGGAATAGTGGCTTCTGGGTGTAATTCGATTACTTGCATACTCAAATCTTCATCATCAGGAACTACTTGATATCTCCCTAGTTGCCTTAAGACTCTTAGTGGCGCATACGGCTGAATGCTTCTCAATCCCAATAGTAGTAGATAACTATTTGAGGTTGACATGTGTATTACTTCCCTCATCGGGAGCCATCCCAAAGTCCATTCAATCTGATTTGCCGTTAAAGCCTTTAGATGAGATACCCATGCTTCTATTCCTTCTGGAGCCTGATAATTTTTTGTTCTTTCCTCATAGCTCTCGATGCAATTATCATTGTTTGACCCATACTGTATGATCTTGGGCTGTTGTTGGAGATGTTCCATCACCCACATTTGCAACAAAATTTTGCATCCTTCGAAGACCTTTGCTCCTGATTTACATAAAGTCAAAGCCCGATAAATGTCTGATAGAATGATGGGGACAAGGGTGTGATTTTCTTTGGTGGTGAGGATTTGCACAATTTTTGCGGTGCGAATATCAATTGTTCGCTCTTTGTTTGGGAAGATCACGATTCCTAGAAAAGCCACCATGAAGGTAAAGCGACGGTGAATCTGCCAGATATCTTTGTTTTGTTTGTTAGTAAGGCCTTTCTCAAGAATTTCGAACCCATCTGACTTTCCGAACCTTGAATACAAAAAGTTGAAGGAACAAGATCCATTGATGACATTGCTTTTCCTGATTTGACTGTTGATGTTCAGAAGGCCGAAGAATCGAAGTACCGAA
The DNA here is from genome assembly GCF_000715075.1 of Nicotiana tabacum. Classification (NCBI taxonomy): domain Eukaryota; kingdom Viridiplantae; phylum Streptophyta; class Magnoliopsida; order Solanales; family Solanaceae; genus Nicotiana; species Nicotiana tabacum. The sequence goes on from NC_134095.1 coordinate 127,214,991, forward strand.
GGAGCCTTTGTGAATATCAGGCTTTGATTTCTTAGACTTCCGTCAAAACCAGCATATCCAGCTATTTCCTCTAATGTAGGAGTAAGCTCGAAGTCAGAGAAACGAAAGACATTGTGAGCAGGGTCCCAAAAAGTTACTAATGCCGCAATCAGATCATCACGGGGTTTAACCTTCATAATATCCGTGAGGTTTCCCAAATGCTTGACGACCCATTTTTGACCGTCTTCGCCTAAATCATACCACCATATTTGAAGCTGAAAGAGAAATTCTTCTGTACTCGTGGATGAGGGGCTTTGTGTGGTGCTCATTTTGTATCTGAAGTTTAATTTAATAAAGTTAAGACTCATTTTGAAAAAAAAAACTATTTTCAAAATTTTATATTTTTGAAAATTTACACTAAAAAAATCATTTTATTTATTAATATCTTTATTTCAAGATTTAAAAAAAAACAACCCATTTTATTCCTCTCTTCTCACCATGATTTCGTTTAAGCTGGTCAACAAGCATGTTCGAGGCAAATGAATGCACAAGTAGCAAGTAGGATGCATCAGGATGGTCTTTTTGTTTCGGGTTCACCTGTCCTAGACAGACCCAACCCCTATGTTGAGTCTCCAAGGCCAAATGTATATGATGCAAATATTCGTTCCTACTAGGGATCTGGTACATGGCTGAGTTATTCTAAGTGTAAAACCTGAGGTTGATTGTTCTAAACCTGGCTTACCCAAACGGACAGTTTGAGCCGAAGCGGGGGCAACGTACCGGGAGCACGAAAGTCTGCCCGGCCTAGTTACTTGTCCCAACTCCGTCTTATTTGGTATGACTTTAACAGAAAGGTGGGTCACGCGCATGTGTACACCATAAATTCAGAAGACTCAGAAAGAAGGGGGTTTCATAGCAGTTGTATATATTCACAGTTCAAATAATATTAAAGCGGTAAAAAGCAACATTTAGCATATTAGCATATAAACAGTTAAAAATCATATAGTAAATAAAGCCAATTAACACAGATATTTTAAGCTCGAATTCTTTAAACCCTGAACCAATGGTTCTGGGTTACAGTTTACACTGTAAAGTCCCCAGCAGAGCTGTCGCACCTCCTTTTTACCGCGCCCGCGGGGCGCGTGGGGGAGTTTTCTCCAATTGAAGGACAGTCGAAACGGGATTTATTTAATTATTTCAGAGTCGCCACCTGGGAATTTTAAGGCGTCCCAAGTCACCAATTTTAATCCCTGAATCGAGGAGAATATGACTCTGTTTATTATTCTGCGAACCAGAAATCCTGAGTAAGGAATTCTGTTAATCCGGAAGAAGGTGTTAGGCATTTCCGAATTCCGTGGTTCTAGCACGGTCGCTTAACTGTTTTTATTATTGGCTTAATTATCTTGATTTTACTAAATACGTTTTTATTGCATGATTTTACTACCGCTTTTTTACTTATTGTTTACAATTATATGGACGAATTACGCGTACGTATATTCGTATTATATACTTTTTATAATTATCGGGGATCATGCCACGCGTACGTGTACACAATAAAATTGTCCATGTTATAGTTTTTATAAAAAATATATGTTCGAAATTTAAAATAAAATCAGGAACATCATCACCCTTTTTATTTAAATAATGAACTGCACACCTCGGGTTATATGAAATTATTTTAACATCCTTGGAAAAATCCTTTTCTTAAATATTCGCTCGAAATTGCGCGTACGCATAATCCGAATTTGCTTTTTAAAAAATAATCAGGGTACGCGAACGCATCCCTAATTGCGTAAAATTTTTGTAATAATATTATGGATTTTCCACAAAATTGTTTATTATATCTACACATTTTTTATATGAAATTCCTGTAAAATTCATATTTTAGGGGATGCCTTTAAATTCTTAAAAGAATTCACAATTTATTAAGTATCGCCCGTTGACTATAATTTCCGAGTATTAATTATGTTCATCCCAAGACTATTCAAATTCAAAGTAAAATAAGAACATGATTAATACTATTCTTCACAAATACAACATATACATATACCAAAGGATGAATGCCATATGAAACTCACAAAAATAATTTATGAAGGGAAGAAGTATTTTTGAACAATTTTTATTTATTTTAATTAGTGCAAATTCTACTTTTATTTACCATTGATATA